>NC_138872.1:50318781-50918781 GCF_965194805.1 Balaenoptera borealis | reverse complement strand
CCAGAGACAGAATGCAGGCCAGTGGGCGCCAGGGGCTGGGGGAGGGAGTTGACTGCTGATGGGGACGGGGTCTCCTTTTGGGGTGATGAAAAAGTTCCAAAATTGACTGTAGTAATAGTTGCACAACTCTGACTATAACAAAGACCACTGAATGGTGCGCTTTATGTGAGTGTACATCTCAACAAAACTAAAAGAAAGTGGGCGCCTAGGTCAGCCTGCCTTGAGCTCCAAATCCTGGGGGCCATGCAGGGATCCACTCTGACCCTCAGTTTCCTCATCCGTAGACAAAACTCGGGTGCTGAAGTTCCCCCCACAAGGGCTGAGACAGAGTGAAGGGCTCCCCACGGCAAATGTGGTAAGCCTCTTCACCACTGTTCCTCCGCCCCAAGGTCAGAGGTGAGCAGGTGCCTGACCCAAAGGCCCCTTCAATCTGCTGCGTGCAGAAACGTGACCCAGAGCCCAGCATGGCCTTCCAGGGCGAGGGACATCCTGGGAAGGACCTGGCCACCCCATCCTGGCCACACTGAGTGGCCTGCCTGCCCCGAGACCTGGTGACACCTGAGTGAGAAAACACACAAACGCGGGGAATCCCTATCACTCAGTCCAGGTTGCTCGGTTTGAATCGGGGGATGGGACACATGGCCTGGTGGCATCTGCGGGACGGCCGAGGAGTGGTCGCATCATAGGAAAGTGACAATGGGTGACGAGGGGCCCCAAGGCCTGTTCTGAGCCCCTCACGCCCCACGAGGGTGAGGGAAGCAAAAACGTGGCCAGTCACCCACTTGGGAGCCACACCGAGGAAGGGGCAGGTCAAGCCCCGAACCTCAGGAAGGAAGAGAAACCCCAGGAGGCAGGGTGCGGTGCAGACGGCCCCGGGCCCTGGAGCCAGGTTGGGGGTGGTGAGCATACTCTCAGGAGGAGCACGGCTCCCCAGACACCCCCCTTCTCTCTGCCCCGGTGCCCAGGCGCCCCCCTCCCCAACACCGATGCCCAGGAGTCTGCTGGACTGTGACCCTCGCTGAACGGAGCGGGGGAGGGGAGGTTGAGGCCAGACCCCCTTCCCTGAGGGCACCTGCTTCTGCCTGCAGGTCCCTGAGCTGGTTCTGCCCTCCCCTCCTGTTCCAGCGACCCAGATTTCGATGGTAGGTTTTTTAATGGCTCTGGAACAGCAAGGAAAGAATGCCAGGAAGCCCAGCTTCTAAAACGTAAACCTGCAGCCCAGGGATGTGCTTCGTGAAGCTTTGCCCAGGTCCACTGGATGGCCGATCCTGACACTGCTTCTAGCTTCTAGAACATTCCTCAGGACAATGGTGCCCACCCCCTGCCCCTGCCTCCAAGCACTCGCAGTACTGCGCTCTGCGAATGGGGGGCTAGGTGGGGTCCTTCCCAGAAACCCTGTGTCTCCACACTTGGCCAGCCTCCTTCCCCCTCAGTCCCACCCCAGATGGCCCGCCCACCTGCTGCTAGCTCTCATGTCTCCCGCCCCCACAGGGGGCCCACCCTGCACTCCCTGCCCCCTCCACGGTCTGCACCCCTGTGTGGGGCGTCCTTCAAGTCCTGGAACCCCCACTGAACCACATGACCCTGAGACCAGCGCCTGGAGGGCGCTCCCACAGACCCGGAGCACCGGGCCCGCCACGCCCGAGGCACAGCACACGCTGGCCAATGCGGCTGGTCACGGGGACGTGGCTGGTCACGGGGACGCAGCAGGCCCATTCCGTGGCCAGAGCCGGGCGGCTGCCCTGCCAGCAGGACCCGGGACATGTCCTCGTCCATCTCGACGAGGCGCTAATGCAGGCTGACTCATCAGACTGCGGCCGCCTGGCGGCTGCTTGAAAGACAAAGGGACGCATGGGGTGAGAGCTACATGGCACGCACCTGGCTGGGAGAGGCCATCGCCACCCTTGCACCTTCCCGCAGGCTCCCAGGCTCGCTCCCGACCCTGTGGCAGGCGGGGCCATGGCTTCAGAAAGCAGTGGGCACATGTCAGCGGCTCCGTGGACCCTCCCGGCTTCCCCCTTCTCAGGAGAGCACCCGAGGCACTCCTAGGCCCCGAGACTATGTCCACATCAGCTGCCCCCCACACCTGTCTCCTTGCCTCTACGCCACATCCCTGACCCCCACCACCCTTCAGACAGGCACCTCGGGGCCCACCCCCACTGCTCACGCCCACCCGCCTCGGCCTGCATGCCCCAGTCCTGGCAGACCATCACCCAAGCCCGGCCGTAGTCAGCCTCAGCCCTAGCAAAGCCTGGGTCTCATCTGTCTGCGTGTCCACTGCCTCCCCCCCGCAACCCGCCACCTCCGCAGCCAAGCACAGCCCCAGAGCCCTGAACAGGCCAGAGCGGGTCCCCAGCTGGGAATCTGGCCCATCGCCCGCTGGCCATCCCTGCTGCGCCCTGCAGGACGCCCTGGGCCCAGCCAAGGGTCTCAGATCAGAGTCAGGTAAGGCTGCACACCAGGGGCTCCCTCTACAGCCGCTGCACTCGAATTACCCCCAGGAGCAGCAGGAAAGCCCCCAAAAGCCCCCAACAGCATAGGGTTATTGGCTGAGTGAGGGTCCCAGACTCCCGCAGGGACAGGACCACGTCAGCCTCCATCCGGCAAAAAAGCGCCTGAAGGCCCACATCGTGGATGGACACCTCCTCAGGGAAAGCCCCCAGCAACCCCAGAGACACAACCGATCGAGGTCTGACCAGGCCGCCCTGGCGACGAGGCCTCCAAATGACCAATTTCATGGCTGGTTTTCCCTCTCCCCAGGAGGCCCTTTTCCTCGTGGAGAGGCAGACCCCGGGTGGCTGACGTGGTTTATCCCAGCAGGGCCGCCTCCCACCAGCCTGTCCCCACCTCCTGCCTCTCCCTCTGGGGGGACAGCAGGGGGCAAGCCCGGGTGTGCGAGCCCAGGTGTGTGAGCCCAGGTGTGTGAGCTAGGGAGGTGCCCCCGAAACAAAGCACCACAGACTGGGGGAGCTTACACTACAGGAATTCTTCCTGTCATGGTCCAGAGGCCAGGAGTCCGAGATGAGGGTATCAGCAGGCTGATCCTTCTGCGGGCTGAGAGGGCGGATCCATCCAGGCCTCTCCCGGCCTCTGGTGGCTTCAGGAGCCCTGGGCTTCCTGGGCGTGTGGCTACCTCACCCCGTGTCTACCTCTACCTTCACGCGGCTTCTCCCTGCACCCGTGTCAGCTCCTCTTAGGAGGAAACCATCATCAGCTTGAGAGCCCACCCCAGCCCAATCTGACCTCATCCTCACTTGACCGCAACTGCAAAGACCCCACTTCCACGTGAGGTCACATTCTGAGGTCTGGGTGGACATGAATTGGGGGGCACACTCCAGCCAGTGCACTAGCCTACACGTGTCAGTTTGTGAGGACGATGGGCACACCCACAGCCACACCCTGGATACTGCACCCCCATCCCTGACACTCTGTCCACCCTAAGTGCCCACCCTGCCTGCTCCGGCTGCTCCTGCCCCCCCCGCCCCGCCACTGGCCTGGCTGCTCTGCCGGGGCCTGCAACGATGCCCCAAGTATAGAGCAAGGGGCCCCAATGCTGCCGCCCTCACGTCTGTTTTTCTCCGTTCCCTTCAGGGGCTCCCCACAGCCAGAAAGGACCTGACCCCACCCCACCCCCGGGCCAGCACTGAGGGCAGAGCCCAGGGTGTGCACACAGCTCCAGAGGCCTGGCCTGCTCCACTCGGGGCTCAGGGGACGTGGGTGTCCTGACCCACTGACAGGTGGGAACCTCCTTATAGTCACAGGAACCACCAAGATCAAGGCCAAGACAGGCAGCGTCTGGCCCCAGACCTCCAGGGGTGCCCAGGTGGGGCTCAGAGGTCACCCTACAGGCGCCAAGTGGGAGACCTGGGCCTGGCACCTGAGAACCTGAGGGGGAAGCTCCATCCATAGGTACTGCCCAAAAGCCATCAGTGGCCAGAGGAGGCCCAGAGAAGTCCACGAAAGCCTCTCCCCCAAGGAGCCCAGGCCCACCAGCCCAGCTCCTTGGGCATCCTCCTCCCACAGGAGACAGAGGCACTCAGGCCACAGTCCAGTAGATGGTCCCCAGCTGCCTGACCTCCCCCTGGGCAGGTGTGGATGGGGGTGCCCAGCTGGCACTGACTGCCCACAAACAACCACAATTAGAGGTGTCAAGGGGCACAGGCCTGCCCCTCAAATCAGAAAACCGAGGTCCAGGAGGCAACCCCATCCACCAAGGCCCCTCAGCTTTGGGGTGGTGACCCTAGTGGCCCCAGCACTTAGGTACAATGGGGCCCCAGCCTCTGACACCCTGACAGCGCCCAGAGCCCACCGCTGCTTTGCTGCATCAGGCTTCAGGGACACAAATTCGGCCCACCTCAGAAGCTCTACCACCTTCTGGAAAATCCCCCAGCCTCTCCCTCCCTCCATTAACGCATCCGACTCTGCACACCCTCTGTGTGGGCTGGGGCTGGGGGACCCCGGACCACTGCCAGACCTGGGGAGGGGGCTGTGTCCCTGTCAGGCCTCTGGAACCTCTGCTGCGAGACCCTCTCACCAGCCCGGCTAAACTGGACTAGGCCCTTCACCCCTCAAACCAGGGTGCCCAGTGAACCCTGCTCTGTCAGTGATGGAAAAGGAAGAGGTGACACGAGGGAGAAACCAAGGCACGTGAGGGGCCACCACCCAGGCTGAGGGAGGGGCCACGAGACCCTCTTCCTGTGACCAGGAGACCCCAGAAATCCCAGAGGTCCCAGCCTAACCTCCCGGCGGGGGGAGGGTGGTCACTGACGTCAGGGGCCTTGCCCCCTGAAGAGGCGTCAGGGTGCCCCCACCACAGTCCTCAGGCCAGCGAGGGCCCGAAACACGATCACCCCCAGCCGGGGGCTCCACCGGGTGCAGGTGGGGAGCAGAGAGAGGCCACTGCAGCCCAGAAAAGGGGCGCTGTCCCTGCTGCACCAGTGCCCTGACCTCACCTGGAGGCCAGCCGCACAGGGGCACTGGCAGAGCCCAGAACAGGGAGAGGACAGTGTGACCAAGCGGGCCGGCCGCCGCCTGCCAGGTCTCTTGGCAACGGTGCCAAGTCGGGCTTTGCCCAGTTCCAGGCAGTGGACACGGCCCATGCCCACCTAAGAAGACTGGCCTGTCCCCCAGGTTCAAGCAGGTCAGGGGCTGCTGGCCTCCTTCCTGCACCTGCCACCCTGCACGCCAGCCCTGAGCATCACTGCCCGCCCGGCCCACCTCGCCCAGCCCCAAGCATCTCACTAACATCAGCTCCCTACGTGCCTGAGAGGTTCAGGCAACCGTGCTGGACGCCGAGGCTGAGGCCTGGCCGGGGCCCCATGCAGGAGGGAGAGCTGACCCCAGACAGGGCTGGGGGCACACCTGCATCGGTTGAGACACAGCGGGGGTAGGGGGACAGTCTCACCCAGACAGCCCCTGTGGAGGGGGTTCTGGGTCCTCTCTCTGCCAGATCTGCGCCCAACTTTGGCAAAGAGAGAAGCTATGGGTGAGATTGAGGTGGGGGCTGCTCTGGGACACGGCCTTGGTCCTTGTCAGCATCCCACTTAGGAAGAGGGGTACTCCCGGAACCTCTGAAGTCTGCACGCATCCAAGAGCTGCTCAGGGTCATGGAGAGGCAGGTTGCTCACACCACGATGCCGCCTGTTCCCCACGGGTCCCGGGGAGCACAGAGATGGCAACGTCCCCACCGCATGCTCTAATTGAGCACATTCATCAACTGTCCCCACTAATCAGGGCTCAGGGCTCTGCCAGCACCACCGACACCCTGCTCCTCCCAGCAGCAGAGGAGCAAGCATCCCAGAAGCAGAGGACACCGGGGTCCTCCCACCTGTCTGCTGGGCCACACGGGGCCGCACAGCCTTGCCTGCCCTGGAGGAGAGTGTGTGTGTGCGTGTGTGTGTGTGTGTGTGTGTGTGTTGGGTGTTCGCTGGGGCCCTCCTTAACAAAATGACAACGAGCCGCTACTCACTATGTGAAGACAACGCAGCCAAGCAGCCCCCATCTGTCATCCGCGGCAGGCGCAGAGCTCTGGCTCTGGGGACGGTGCCCGAACTCGCTGCCAACTCGCAAGGGCTGGGCTGCTTCTCTCCAAGACCTGTCCTCCCCAGGCGCTCCCCCATCTCCGCCCAGGGAGCCGGGCCCTAAATCACTCCTGCGGCTGCCAGGATGGGCGCCTGAGGCCCACGTGACTCAGAGGTGTTCCCAGTTCTGTCAAAGCTAACCGTTGAGGGGAGGAGAGAGCAACTGGTCTTTTGTGTCACTGAGTTAAATACCCACTTGCAAGAAGGAGAGAAAAGAAAATATTCCTAACTCAGCCGCAACAGCTGCCACCCCTTCCCAGGCGGTCTCTGTGCGGGTGGAGGCGGGGACGCATGTGCAACACTCGTATAAAAGAAGGTAACGCGTTTCCCGCCCGACCTTGACGGCTGGGGCCAAGGTCTAGACTCTGGAGCCAGAGACAGGCTGCTTGGACTCATCCCTCGAATGTTTGACAGGCTGGCCCATCCCCCACATTCCTTCACATCCTGACCCTGGAACCGGGAGCCGCTGCCTCTTCTGCCGCCCCAGGAAGGCGCGGGGAGCACCCAGACCACCTGTGAGCGCTCCACTGTGCCAGGGAGGGCGCCCGCAGCCTCCCGCAGTCAGGACAGAGTTTGGGTGGTCAGAATGTGACACCCACTGCTTCCACGAGCTTCCTTTGAAGGGGTGGCGCTGGCCATGTCCTCACCTCAGGCCTCTGCCCCTGAGGTGCCCTCCACCTGCCCTCTCCTGACTTCTCTCCAAACCTGGTCCCAACACAGACCCTCCGTCACAAGCCCCAACCCCAGGTGGAGGCAGACCCACTCCCTGAGCCTCCAGGCCAGCCCATCACCCGCCCACCATGCTCACAGGCCTTTCCTGGGTCTCCCTCCCCACGACCCACCCTACCCCTCCTCCCCCTCACCTCACACACACCCCCCACCTGCTCCAGCTGCAGGGACACATTCTACCCGCCTCAGGGCCTTTGCACATGCCATTCCTCTGCCTGGGACACCCCTGTTCCACGTCCACCCGCCTCCAGCTCTCCTCTCTCCACAGATCCCTGTGTCCATCAAGCAGCGTCTCCCTGACTCCCAGCCCCCAACAGCCTCCATCTGGCCCACCCAACCCACCCACCCAAGTACCCCCACCACAATCAGGATAGCCTCGCCGGGCACATGGTGGAAGCTGGCCGAGTCCCAGCGTGGGCCTGCTGGGAGAACCTGGTGGGCCCAGCATAGATCTCAGGACAGGAGAGGCTTGTATAGCGAGGCCACCCCATAGCAAGTGTTTGCAGGAGCCCCCACCCCGCTCTGCACCGCTCTCCCCACCCCCACAACATTCCCAGGGTCCAGCTGGGCAGCAGATGTGGGGGCGGGGGCCACACTCAGCCTCACCATGCCACACACACAGGGCACTTAATCAGCACTTACTGGCCTCTGCCTACTAATCAGGCCACCAGTAAGCTGGAGGGACACCAACTGTCTGCCCAGATCAGGGCTCTGTGGGTGCCTGGGTGGGGAATGGCTAGAAGTCCAGGCTGCTGGGGAGGAGGTGCAGGGGGCTCAGCCAGGACGCTTCCTGGGCAGTCTAATGACACTGAACGTGACACGGACACAGCCAGCGCCCTCCTGGGCAGACAATTCCCAGTTCACACGAATTCCCCCTTCTATACCCCCCTGCCCCAAGGCCTTCCTGTTCCTTCTCATATCCACCCAAACAGCCCAACCCAGCCTCACCTCCTCCAGGAAGCCCTCCTGAACACATAAGCCAAGAGGATGACACATCACAGCCCTGCTCTAAACTCAGGGTCCAATGGGAGCTCAGGCCCATGTCCAGGGACCACAGAAGCAGCCACCCCAGGGATGGGGCTCCCCCCACCCCACCTCCTGCAGGTGCTCAGAGATCCGCCACTCCACTGTTGCCCTCCCCAGTTGTCAGGAAAATGCCCCTCCCCAGGAAGCTTCCCTACCATAGACTCCTATCTCCACTGCTGGGGGTGTCTTTACTTCCACTCCCCTCCCCACCCCAGGGCATGACATAGGCCCTCGGAGCGTGGGGTGCGGGGCAGATCCAGAGACACACGGACACACAGACACACGTACTGCAACTCCTTTCCTTTCCAGTCAGAGGAAGTCGGGGCGGCCTCATCCGCCCCAGAGCCCCGGGGAGCCCAGAGCCCCTTCAGACACATGAGTCTGGCCAGCCTAGGGCCGCGAGGCTCCCTGTCTAGGCACCGCGGCCCAGGAACTCCAGGTCCAGAGAAACAAACACACACTAGCGTCAAGATGAGGGGCCCAGGAACAGGTACTGGGGGGCAGGGGGTGTGGGCTCAGAGGAGGGAGTGCCCCCGGGCCTGTGCCCACACAGTGCTCAGGGGTCACGGCCACAGGGTCAGGAGGCTGAGAAGGACACAAGACTTCTGCTCATGTCCAGTCTGTGGGGCCAGAGGGGGCTGTGGGGGGCAGGTGAGGGCAGGTGGTGGCCCACCCTTTTCCGCATCAATGCCCTGTGTGTCCTCGCTGAGGCGCCCATGCCCGCCAGGAGCCCAGGTGCAGGCAGCAACCACAGAGCGAGCGGCATGACAGTTTGGGGCATTGATTTTTACAAAATGCCTTCAAAGACCTGGATGCATCAGCCTCACCTCCCTGCCGGGCCGGGCTCACCCAGCTCTGTCCTCCAGCAGCCGTGTGACCTTGTCATGTCCTTTGTCTTCTCTGAACCCTATGCTCAGGGCATTCGGTGCCCATTCCCTGGGACACACCTCCTGGAGGCGTCCACCATCCCCAAGCCCCAAAGTGCCTCCTTGGCCACCTCTTAGTCCCTACGCACCCCAACGGGGCCACAGCCAGCCTCTGTGGCTCACGTGGTAACCGCGGCAGGGCCCCCTTCCCAGCCAGCACCACTGGGAGGCCCCTCCTGGCCTGGGTGCTGGGACGTGGCAGCTGCATCACAGGCAGCGCCAAGTCAGGAACCCCGGGGGAGCCCGGGCAGAACACAACCCAGCCTCTTGGGCTACAACACATAGATCCCACCCACCTTCCTCTATAAATAAACCTGTGTAGGAGAAACAGCACTCGCCCCAAAAGTTCTAGCACAATTATGTTTTCAAAAAGCAAACTAAATTATTATTGATAGGTGCTGTCCTTGGAAGCTCCTTTGCTGTGGATCGGGTATCCCTTAAGGCAATGACAGAACACGTGTTTATTTGTGTGGGGGGCGTCCACGCCGGGGTTCCGTAAAGTCCGAGACTTAAGTAAGGCCTCTTCCTGTGTTCCAACTGCCTATCTCATCCCTGTTCAGGGCTGGGCTCGGCGGACCAGCTGGGACTCTGCCAGCGTCCAGGGAGCGAGGAGCTGCTTTACGGAGTGTGGGTTCCCAGAGCAAACCCAATTATCCCATTTCCCTCTCCGAGTTTACCCTCCGCAGCAGGAAAGGCTCCAGGGAAGGATGGTGGGCGCCGCCAACATGACATCCACCTGCAGGGCGGGAGACCAAGGCCAAGGCGCACCCTCGGCCCCAGGACAGACAACACGCAGTCCCTAGAAAACCACAGGCCGCCCTCCAAGCTCCTGCCTCTCACAAGGCCGCCACTCCCGACTCCCAGGAATCTGAAGCACTCTGGAAAGCCTTGCTGAGGCCCACGGGCTTCCCCGAGGGGGCCAGTCCCCACCTGTCCAGGCGGGCTGGCTTATTTTAGGCTCTCCCTGCGGCCAAGGCACCCCAGCACCAGGGCCTGGCATCTGCTGCGGGTCAGCAGCCGTCCCCACACGCTGGGGGCCTGACAAGCTCACCCCACTCAACAGATGCAGCATTTCCACGGCCAGGCCAGAGTAAAATGATCCTGGGACCTGAGCTCCTCCACACCCCTGCCAGTCAGAAGGGATGCTCTCCCCTGGCTGAGAGCACTCCTCCTGCTGCTCGAAGCACCTTCTTGTTCCTGGAGTCATGAGGAGCCCAGGGACAGGGACACTGGCAGGTGGCCCAGCCAGTCCCATCCCCCACCCCCCTGGGCCTCACCCCACATGCGTGTGGCATCCCCCCACCTCCCCTGCACTAAGTAACACAAACAACCTTGTTAGACGTCCTTCAGGACGTAGCCCGCCAGGAACATCCAGAACACAGGGTCAGGCTGGAAGACTCCCTGGGCCAAGAGGGGACAGAGCAGCCAGACCAGGGGCTGTCAGGAAAGAGAAAGTGCAGGCCCGCTGGGATCCTTCCTTATCTGTTCTCTGCGTGTGCTTGGAAAAGACAGACATGCACGGAGGGCAGCCTCCAGTCCCAGGGCCTTAGGTCACCCACCCTATCCCCTACCACCTCACCCAGCCAGGCCACCTTCCCGCCAAAATGAGGTGGCCCGGAAATGGCCAGGGTTCTAGAGGGAAGACTGGCCTACAGCCACCCTGCAAGCTCAGCCTGGCAGCTGCTCCGGAGGAGGGGGTGCTGCCAAGCCCACCGAGGGGCTGCGGGACAAAGGCAGGCAGCGGAGCCTGCTGCCACACTGTGGCGGCGCCTGGGCCATCACCCTCTACCCAGGCCACAACGACCCCCTTCACAACCAGGGGGCTAACCTGACTCAACCCACGTTTGAATTTCAGAAAAGAAAAAAAAACGCGGTTTATTACTTTCCTGATACAAATTCCTCTTCGGTGTGATGTTTGTACAGTTAGACACACACAATAGGAAAAATATATACACGCATCGCTCATTCTGCCTGTCTCCTCCACACCAGACAAGGGAAGTTCACGTGCAAGGTCTCGCCCCTGTCAGCCTCCTCTCCTCAGCACCCCCACCGTGCTGTCACCCAATTCCTACAGGCCGGGGGTAGGGAATGCCTGGCGCCCACAGCCCAGCCACCTGGCAACAAGCTCCACAGGCCAGTGGGAGAACCAGCTGGGACACAGGGCCTGCTGACAGTCCCCAAAGGCCACCTGCTGGGGACCACCAGACTGCTACCTGCGTCCCAGAAATGCCCCCTACCCGACCAAGCTCTGATCTGGAACCTTCTGTGAAAGTCTGTGTCCATCTCACCAAGAGCAAAAAGGGGGAGCCCCTTCCTCTCCGGCTAGGGAAGCACTGGGAGAAGCGACACCAGTGTGCCCGAGTGCGGTGCCAACTGCCTCCCTGCCCCCCACCCCCCAGCTGCGCATGACTTAAATCAACCCCAACATCGAGTTCAGCCTGAAAAGGAGAGTTCACAACCAACGTCACTGCCTCTCTCCACGAAAAAGGACCAGCGAGAGCGCACCGCTTCCCGGCCCCCTAGGGTCTCCCATACTCTTCAAAGCGCAAGGAACAGGGTGAAAACTTTGCTCTCTTACTGAGGTCCCGCCGGCCTCCTCCTCCTCGCTAGGATCCTGCCTCAGGCCAGCGTTGTGCAAACCCAGACGGGAGAATTCCCTTCCTGACGGGCACCCATGGGGGCGCACGGAGTTCCGCCCACCACTCCCTGCCGACCCCGCTCCACTCCAAGCCCGCGGTGGCCTCGCCTCTTCTCTTCCACCCTCTCCGTCCCGAGCTGGCTGTGAAGCGGCAACACCCCATTCGTATCAAGAGAGTCACCCCCGCCGCCCCGCAAAGCGCGGCCCGGGGCCGCCTCTCTCGGAGGAGCGCTGCTCTCGCGCCCCTGCCTTGCGTCCCCCGCGCGCCCAGCCCGCGCTGAGACCAAAGAGCCCGAGCGTGGGAGGCACACGCGGAGCAGGTCCCGTGCCCCGGACCCCCATGTCCCGGATCCCCGCACCCCCGGCGGCCCGGGAAGGATATGGGTTACAGACCAGCCGGAGACACCAGCTGCGCGGCCGCGTGGTCTGCCCGAGGCAGAAAAAGACGGTGGCCGCCAGTGCCGGGTACGGGACGGGCTGCTCCTCGTCGGCGCCCAGCTCCGCGCCGCGCTCGGCCGCCGGGCTCTGGGGGGGCGACGCACCGGGCCTCGACCCCCGCTCCGCCTCTGGCCCCGGGGCCCCAGGGCTCGCCGGGGACGCCCCCGCCGCAGGGCCCGGGGCTGGCGCGCCCAGGGGCACTCGGACCTCGTCGGCCGCCTGCACGCTCTCTGTCATGGTAGCGGCGGGTAGCACCTGCGGGGGACAGCCGGTAACCGGGTCCCGAGAACAACACCCTCGCCCGCCTCGGGTGGAGCGGGTCCGCGGAAACAGCCACGGCCGCCGGGATGTCTTTGTCTTTTCTCATTAGAGACAAATGCGCCCCCCGCCCCCGCCCGTCCCCTCCCTCCGGCGAGGGCTGGGCGGCCCCTCCCCCACCGCCGGGGCGGGGGCAGGCGCCCCAGGGGCTCCCTCGCCGGCTGCCTCAAGTTGAAGAGGGTCCCGGCGCGCAGTGGGGCGCGCGTCCTCGCCGCGTCTCACCTCGCTCCGGCGGCCGGCGGCGTCCCCGCGGGCATCGCCCGGGCGGCGCGGTCACCGCGGACCCGGCACGGCGCTCGGCCCCGGCTGGAGCGCCGCAGCCCCCAGCCCGCGCCCCCGGCCCGCGCCCCCGGCCCGCCGGCTCCCGCTCCGGCTCCCGCTCCGGCTGGCCCGGCAGCGACGGCGGCAGCGGCCCGGCGCAGAGGGGTCCGCGGGGCGGACCGGCGCGGGGCGCGGGGGGCGCGAACCGGGCGGCGGGGCGGTGAACGATCCCAACGCCTGTCCGCACTCGGCGCAGGAAACTTCAGAGTGAGCTGCGGACTGGGTGGGGGCGGGGCGGGGCCGGGCCGGCGCGGGGGGCGGGGCCGGGCTGGGGGCTCGGGGAGGGGCCGCTCCGCCCAGAGGCGCGCGCGCGAGCCGCCCCTCCCCCGTCGCGGAGAGCGCCCCGCCCCCCACCCGGGAGGGCGGAGCTGGGCCCGCCCGAGCCCCCAACCGCGCCCCCACCCTCCCACTCCTAGCCCGCGGGGCGCCAGGGGGCGCTGGCGGAGAAGCTTGGCGGGGGCGGGGGAGTGGCGCCAGCGTCTTCCCTGCCCCCAACTGCGGGGGCGGCCGGAGCCGCGGAGGCCGGCCCTCCCCCTCCCCGCCGCAGGGCTCACCCCCTGCCCCTCCGCGCCGCGGGCGGGGGTCGGCGAGGGGGCGAGGCTGGCGGGCTTGGGCGGCGCGCTGAGGCCTTGACCGCGGGCGGCGTGGCCCTCCCCCTCCGCATGGGTGTCCTGGGTGTGACCGCGCGTGTGATGTGCTGCTGTATCCGTGGGTGGGATTCTGGGTGCTCGTGCATCCGCATCCCCCCAACACGCGCGCGCGCACACAAGCGCACCTACGGCAGCTTCTTTGAACTTGTCCCTCGCCCAGCCCCCTCCTGGACCGACCGAGACCTGTGGGACCCTGGGGAAGGGGCCAGACCCTCCCGCAGCCCCCCACTCTCACACTGAGACGAGGGACAGAGCACCTCCTCCTGTGCTCTGGGGTCCCTCCCGGCCCCTTGGCCCCTGAGGATCTGCCGGGCTTTCCACTTCCCCACGACCACAAGTCTGCTGGCTCCGGGTGTGACCTCACTCCTTCCAAGCCTACTCTCAGCGCTGGATAAAGAGCGGGGCGGCTGGTCCACACAGGCCGGCTCCTGGGGCCTCAGGCCTCACCAGTTGCTCGGGTGGATGGGTGGGTGGGAGGGCCCACGTGGGGACCCCCCAGACCTGGAGAGGCTCTGGCAAGGTCACTGCCAGCCCGGGCTTCACCACCTGCGCGGTGGCGCTGCAAAGAGTGCATCCAGAATGGGGTGGACATGCTGTTCGGGGAGAAGGGAAGGCCCCAGGAGGCCCTGTGCCCTCCTCCACCGCTGGGCCCTGGGGTGAGGAAGACAGGAAGGCAGGACCATGGCAGCTCCCATGCAAGACCCAGGCAGTGTCCTGCACTGGCCCATCACTGCTCAGCAGCACCTCCTCTTGTATATGTGAACTTTTCAAGAAAAGGAAAACATTTACTCTATCTTAATGCTACTACTTAGCGATGGAGGGCCATGACCAGTAATTAAGGCCCTTAAAGAGCAATTAGTGCTCCAGCCACCTAAGAGAGGGACTGGGAGAGCCCTGGGCCTAGGATGGAGCCCTGCAGGGAAGCTTGCAAGGGTGGGTAGACATGAAATCCTCAGCAGGATCCTGGGCAGGGGTCACCTGGACCTCCTGATCCTTTTCACAATGCCCATCTCATTAAACATTAGGGTGAAGCTCAAGATTGGTTCTAGCTGGGGAACCGTTAGTGATTTGCTGGACAAAAATTAGTGGGAGGTCGACAGTGTGCCAGACCCTGCGTGGAACTGGGGAGGCAGTGGCGGTGGCCAGTACAGGCCCTGTCCTTGTCCCTTGGGGCTTCATTCCAGCTGGGAGGCAGCCACAAACAAATTTGTGGATAGAGGAAGAAAATAGTTAAAAGCTGTGTTAAGTGCCATTCAGAGCTGAGATGGGGGGCAGAGGATCTATTTGAGGACAAGACTATTTGAGGACAAGAAAGCAGCTAGAAGAGAAGCAGGGGGTTCTTCCCAGCAGCAAGAGCAGACTGTGCAAAGGCCCTGTGGCAGGCAAGAGAGAGCTGAGGAGCAGGAAGAACCAGAGATAGCCTGAGGTGCCCTGCAGGGGCCCCGCCATGAAGGGGGTGGTGAGGGTGGGGAGGGCAGGGCAGGGGTTCCCACGGGGCCCCATGGTGCAGGGAATTCTAAATGTGACAGACTGTCACCCTGCTCTGCGCACTCTGTCCTTTGGACATCTGCGGAAGGGACAGGGCATGGATTTTTTAAATAGGTGTTTTTTTTTTTTTTTTTAAGTTTTAGCTTTTTTTTTTTTTTTTTAATATATGGCTGTGTTGGGTCTTCGTTTCTGTGCGAGGGCTTTCTCTAGTTGTGGCAAGTGGGGGCCACTCTTCATCGCGGTGCACGGGCCTCTCATTATCGCAGCCTCTCTTGTTGCGGAGCACAGGCTCCAGACGCGCAGGCTCAGTAATTGTGGCTCACGGGCCTAGTTGCTCCGCGACATGTGGGATCCTCCCAGACCAGGGCTCGAACCCATGTACCCTGCATTGGCAGGCAGATTCTCAACCACTGCGCCACTAGGGAAGCCCCAAATAGGTGTTATTTTTTAAAGACAGCGTCTCTAAGCTGACAAAGCCTGTAGCCTTCAGGTGTCCCATGGCCCATTTATAGACCGGTGAGGCTGCACAGACACTGGAAGGGCATTGTCCACCTGAAGGTCTTGGAAGGAGACCACCTCCTACCACCTCCGGCTCCATCCAGCACATCTGAGAACCTTGTTCTTGAAGACGTTGAGTCCCCTGGGCTGATACTCACTGACTCTGTGTGTGTGGCATCTGATGGCACCCAGCCCATGTGGCAGGCTCAGCCATGAGGCTGAGGGCGATGTGTCTCAGGCCTGAGTTCTTCAGCCAGAGGGAGACTGCACCGCGCGGGGGACAGCCTCACCCTGCAGACGGGAAATGAGGAACAGCTCATGGATTGGTATGAGATGAGAAAATAGCATTAGAAACAATGAAGCAGTAATACATTCACATCGCTAGAAAGGAATGTTGGAGAGATCAAGCACAGGACAATTTGGAAATTGGCATTAAAAGTATTTAATTAAACTGAACAGAGTGTTCAGATTTTTTTTTTTAATCCTCCTGGCCTCTGGAAGATTTGGTTCTGCTTTTTGCTATTTCCTCTTTTTTTTTTTTTTTTTTTTTAAGGGCAAAGCTTTTTCTTGACAAAGATGGGGGCGGAGGGCAAATGGCCCATTGGTTCAGTCAGTGGGAGGTAGAAACTAGACACCGCCCCAGGAGAGCACTCGTACCCTGGGGGCACATAGCTGCAATGGGGGGGGGGTTCAGGCTACCTTGGGGGCCCTCCACCTTGGCAGGCTGGGCCATGGGGCAGTGGGTAGCATGGTCACCTCCATCAGGACCTGTGGGTGCCTGCCCAAGCTCACCACCCCCACCCAGCCACTCTGCTCTGTGTCCAGGCACCCCATCCACCCTCAGGCTGGCTGGAGCCCACAAGACCCCTCACATCACATTGGTCCCTTCTCCTGCCTTTCAGGTGGCCTCCTCCTACCCTCTCCAACCATCCCCCTCCCCTCCACACACCCCCTTCCATCCAGAAGCCCCCACTGGGTCAAGCCTCCTCAAGTTGGCATGACCCACTTCCATCCCACTTCCAGCCTGTCCTGCCCCACTGTGCCTTTGGACCACAGACCCACCAGCCAAAGTCCCCTCCAGGCCCCAGCCCTGGCCCTGCAGTGCCCACTGCTGGGATGCTCCTGCCTGGTCCATGCTTAGCCAGTGCCCTCCTGCCAGCGGTGCCCGCTCCAGGGCCTCTCCGACCCCACATACCTCCCCCACAGCACTCACCTTGCGGTGTTCAGGCCAGACTGGGGCTCCCGAGGGCGGCCACGGTGCCATGTTTAATGTGCCTGCGATGCCTGGCAAGTGCCCGTCCCGGAGGTTGGGGGGTGGCCAGGAAACACTGAGCGGGTGCATGAGTGGCAGGAGCTGTGACCTGAGCGAAGGCTGACAGAGGTGAAGTGCCGGTTACCCAGCAGGTGAGCGTGTCCAGAGGAGTGGAGGCTGAGCCCAGATCCCCCCCAGCCACTGCTGGGGGTTCACACCTCAAAGGCGGTGGCCTGGGGCTTCTGCAGGTGGCCAATCCACCTCAGTCACCCCCCCACCCCGGCCCTTCTGAGCCCACCTTACACCTCTTGGACCTGCCACCGTCACCAAGGAGCAGGGCCCAGCTCCCCGCTGCCTGGAAACTGGGCCCAGAGGTGCTTCCCTCGGCGTGCGTGGGGCTAGAGGCCAGGCTCTGCAGGGAGTGGCCTTCAGGGCAGGCAGCAGGGCCAGCACAAGCCTGGACCCCTGCCCAGCTGGGACGCCTCCAGTGACAAGCGCCTTACTCCAGATCCATGCCTGCCTGGGCCCGAGCATCCTCGGCTGTCACCCCACCTCAAGGGGTGACATGCTCTACATGGTACCCCTGCCCCCAAGACGAAGCAGGCACTAAAGGTGAGGCTTTTCTAAATTCTTACTTGAAACTCACAGCACCAGTTGACACAGGTGTCCAGATGATGCCATTTGTTGTAATGCACAGTGGATTCCTTTGCATTTTAGTGTCCTGTCCATTTTTCAAGCTGTTCCTGCAGAATCAGCCCGCTCTGCCCCTGCCAGTCTCCCAGACAAGCCACTGCACTGCCCCCACCCCACCTCCCCGTGGCCCTGGCTCCTCTGCCTCCTGGGTCCCCACAGGGCAGTACTGGACCAGGGACAAGGAGAAGGTGTCCCAGCCCTCAGGCCTCCCTCTGGTCTCTGGCTGCAGAATTGGCACAGTCCACTCTACTCACAGAAGCCTCCAGTTAGCAGATAAAAATACAGTTTGCCCAGTTAACTTTGAATTTCAGACAAACATGAATAACGTTTAGTATAGGTATATCCCATGCAATAGTTGGGATATATTTATACTTAAAACATTTGTTTATATCTGAAATTCAAATTTAACTGGGTGCTTTATATCTTATCTAGTGCCCCTACTTGGGATAGCACGACAGGTCTATGAAGGGCTAGGAGGGAGGGAGGGAGGGAGGGGGCTGGGTCCCACCTGAGCCAGGTGCCTGCTGCAGGGCTCTGGGGTGAAATAGCAGGTGCCCGGGGAGGGGGTGTTAAACTGGGGCCGGGGGCACCCCGAGTATGTGTGCCTGCGTGGCCAGCACCCTGCAGGCTGGCCCTTGCTCGCCTGCCTCTCCCTAGAGAGGCTCAGAGGACTCGGTCCCCACCCCCCCACCCCCCCGCCAGCCAGTTCAGGTTCCCTAGCATCAGCGTGGGAGGGAAGGGGGACTGCGGAGTGTGGCCTTTGAGCTCCCAGACTCCAAAAGCAGGAGAAAGCGTGGTAGGTCACCCTGGAGCATGGAAGCTTCTAGACCTTCATTCTCCAGCTGCACGACTCCATGGGGCTTTGGACACAAGACCCTCGAGGGTGGGAGCAGTGAGTCTCCTTTGCTCAGTGCCTGACGTACAGTAGGTGCTAAATGGATGTGTGCTGACTGGACAGCTGCAGGGGCTTGTGCTTGCCTTGAACTACAGCCCCCCCACCCAAGTTGTGCTGGGAGGGGTGACCCCCCCCCATGGTGGGCAGGGGCCTGGAGACTGCCGGGCGGTAGGCACCCAGCCCCCAGCTCACAAAGGGGGCTGCCCTTTCTCCGAGGACCTCAGATATTGCCTGAAATCTTAACTCAGCAACAATTTTTTTTTGGAAACAACTTTTTTAAAAAATTATTTATTTATTTATTTGTTTTTGGCTGCGTTGTGTCTTCGTTGCTGTGCACGGGCTTTCTCTAGTTGTGGCGAATGGGGGCTACTCTTCGTTGTGGCGCGCAGGCTTCAGTAGTTGGGGCATGTGGGCTCAGTAGTTGGGGCTCGCGGGCTCTAGAGCGCAGGCTCAGTAGTTGTGGCGCACGGGCTTTGTTGCTCCGCAGCACATTGGATCTTCCCGGACCAGGGATTGAACCCGTTTCTCCTGCATTGTCAGGTGGATTCTTAACCACTGTGCCACCAGGGAAGTACCACAGCAACAATTTTTGAAAGTTTCAATATGAAATGCCTAAGCCTTAACAGTACTGAGTGCAGAATCCTTCAGTCTTATTACAGGGAGGCTCAGGGCCTTTCTCGGGTTCTGCAACCACAGGGCCTGGGTTCGAATCCCAACTCTGCCACAAACTGGCTGTGTGGCCTTGGGCAAGTGTCTTGACTTCTCTGAGCCTTAAGTTGCCTCCTCTGGGAAAAAAGACATGCATCAGGTGAAAAGTGTTACTGAACTGGTAGTTCCTGTCAATGGTTAAACACAGAGTTACCAAGCCACCAGCAATTCCACTCCCAGGTATGTGACCAAGAAAAGTGAAGAACTACATCCAGACACTTCATACGAGAGTTCACAGCAGCAGGATTCACTGCAGCCGAAAGGTGAAGCTACCCAATGTTGACAGACCCTCGGATGAACTGCACATGGTCGGTGCGTGTAGTGGAGTCCGACTCAGCGATGAAGAGGAGTGAAGCACAGACACAGACGAGTCTTCAAACCATGATACCGAGTGTCAGCAGCCAGACACAAGGTCACGCGGTGCGGGATTCCACAAACGTGGAATGTCCAGACCTGGGAAATCCACAGATTGCCATGGGGTGGAGGGAGGGGAATGTAGCAGAGTGTCATTTTGGGGTGATGAAAATGTTCCCAAAGTTGACTGAGGTGGTGGCCGCCCCACTCATAATATCCTGAGAACCCCACCCAATCTGGTAACCGTGTGGCGTGGGAACAACATCCCGACGAGCTGGGAATGGGACAGGGAAGGCGCAGCACTGGATGAACACCTGTGACCGTGGCCATGGCCATTTTTATTGACCCTGAGACGGGGGTAGCAGGGGGAGATGGGCAGTCCTCGCGGGGCTGCCCCGGGATGGAGATGGGCCCGAGGGGACCAGAGCTGGTACCCTTCGGGGTGCCCGCCTGTTCCCCAGGGTCCTCAGGCATCGAGGACCCTGGAGGGCCACCTTGCAACATCATGGGGCCAGGGCCGAGGCCTCACGGCTGGTCAGGCAGGGGTGCACACATGGGAATTCAGCCTCCGCCCCAGTAAGTCAGGGCAGCCTCCAGGAACTCCTCCGAGGGGGGTGTCTCAGCCTTGAATCTGGGCGTGCAGCCCCCTCAGGGTGCGGTGGAGTGGGTACAGCCCCTCCAGCCTGAGCTGCTGAGTGCCCCCCAACAAGACCGCTCCTGAGGGGGGAGGGACGAGGGCTGACCTAGGGGGAGGAAATGGGGGGGGGTTGAGCCGGCCTGGGTGCTTCCAGAGGACCTTGAAGGGGCCGTGGGAAAGCGGGAGGCCGGATGCAGATGTCAGCCCATCTTCTCCCCCCAAACCCTGTTTTCTCCACAGCCCCCCAGCTCCACCCGCCCACTGCCTGCAGGCAGATTCACTCACGGGGTCCCTTCCGAGGTTTGGGACTTTAGCAGAGGAAGGCCCCTGGAAGGTCAAATCTGCTGGCCCAACAGACCCCAAGCCCCTCCTCAGCTGGCCTCCCTGTCTACCTGGCCCTAGCCATCGGTGACTACCCGGGAGGGTCCGGCTGTCCCTGAGAGGCAGACAAGGCCTTCCACTGTGTGGTCTGCACGCCTGCCTCTTCCCTGACCCTCACCCCTCCCACCCCATGTGCTGTCACCGGAGCTCAGACCCAGCAGGACGGAGACCCTCGAACTGACAGGTGACCCGGGGGGACAGAGTTGAGGGGGGGAGCGTGACGTCTGAAGGATGGGTGAGCCCAGCCCTGGTCTGGGCAGGTGACACGGGGGACAGCCTGTGAAGGGCTCCTGGGAGCCAGGGCTGCCCTGTGCACTGCGGTGGCCCTGACTTTGCACCTGTCCTCTGTTGGATAGAACCAAATGGAGGTGTCAACCAAGGTGGTCAGTAGTCAGCAGTCAGCAGGACGCAGGGGACCCAGCTAGGAGGGAGGTCCTCTGATTCCTGCCCCCTCTTCACACCGGGTACCGGTACATTGTTTATCTTTCTGGTTAAATGGGTTAAGTTGTCAACTGCCCGTATTCGAGCAGCCCCTCCCAAGGGACGCCCCTCCAGGTGTGAGGATGGTGGGGCAGCCTCCCCAGCTGCAGCGTCAGGGAACTGCGGTGGCAGATGTGGCGCCCGCACCCCAGCCACCACCAGGGCCTGGCAGAGGCGGAGGCTCCAACAGCATTAACATAATTTATTGTAAATCGTTCCTGCTTTGTTTAATGTTCCTTTGATTCCACTTAATACTACCTTCTCCAGTGCCTGCTGCTGGACATTGCAGGAAGTTCACGTTTTCTGAGCAGGGGAGACACTCCCAACGCAAGACGCCGTGACAACGGGCTGCCAGCCCACCAGGAGCCATGGTCATCTGTGCCTCGACCACTCAGCACGCCCGGCGTCCCTCCCTGGACGGAGGACCCCTGCCTGCCCCGGAAGGAGTTTCAGATTGTCCGGTGGTGGAGCACTAACTCCTGACAAGCCTCAGTCTGGCCGCACACGTCGGGACCCCAGGGCTTCGAGGAGATGGCCTGGGATACATGGAGGCACACAGCGTGGCCGCCTAGGCTAAGCTGGCCTGGACCAGCCCTCAGACGGGCCGTCACGGCTCATGGAGCTGAGAAAACATGAGCAGAAGGTGTGAAAAAGGCCCGTTGGGTCCATTCCTGCCCAGAAGTGGAGGCAGGAGGCACCACCGCCCAGGCCACCACCTCCCAGGAGCAGTCTGACCCGCCAGGGCCGGGAACTGCCTCCGTGGGCCCCAGGGGCACCTCGAATTCCCCACCATCTCGTTCTGAAAATCTGAGTCCTTGAAGCAGAAGTGGGCGGGCTGGCACCCAGAAGGATTCAACCCCAAGTGGAGACTTTGGAACCTTCTGGCTTCCAGACTGTGGGCCACAGGCCTGGCCAGGCCAGCGCCAACTCCCGGCTAATTCCCGGTCATGTCTACAGCCCTCCCCACTTTGCCGCTGATCTGGGGACCCGGCCGTCATAGCCGTGGGGCCTTAGAGACTGTGGGTGGAGATGGAGGCCCAGCCAGGCAGGGCCTCTTGGCCACATCCTGGAGGCTGGGGGAGGACACCTGGAGGCAGGGTGGCCACAGACCTCAGGGCGAGAGGACAGAGGAGGTCCAGAGTGGCCCTCTGGGCCCAGCGAGCAGCGTCCTCCTCTCTGTGTCCCTATCTGTCCATGGTAGCGTTGGCCCCTCTCCCCTCCCCAGCTCAACAGGAAGGGGGAATGTCCAGCACTGGATGAGCACCTGTGACCGTGGAAGGGGAGGAGGTGCCCAACTCCAGAGCCTGTGCTTGGGATGGCGGGTCCCCAGAATTCCCTGGGGGGCTCCTGAGCAAATGCAATCTGGTGGCCATCCAGCTCGCCTGGGTCCCTGGAGGTGGCCTGCAACCCCCAAATTAGTCTTGTTCTACCCCAAAGAAATGGGGCCACTCAGACCGTGCAGGGTTAGGGCCTGTCTGCCCAGAAGTGCATTTGTGCAGGTGGGTGGGCCAGGCGGGAACAGCGGGGGAGGCTGCAGGGCCACAGGTGAAGGGCAGACAGTGCTGGGAGGCAGAGGGAGGACACGACCTGCATGGGGGCAGGGCCCGGGGTGGCCATCCGAGGGGCTTGGTGCAGCCCCAGGATATACCAGGACCCCGATGGGGACAGGGTTTCTCCTGAAGGGCCCAGGAAGGCACCCAGCCCACAGAGACCCACCCTGGGGCATTTGGGGTCTCCCTCACAAGCAGCAGCAGGGCCAGGCCTGACTGAGCCTCTGGGCCCCGGGACCGACCCCCTGCGACATGGAGTCCTGGCTGGTGAGTCTGGGGGCTGCCCACTGCAGCACTGGTCCTTCTTCCCTGCCTCCAGTTCCCTATTGCACGGTGTTGAAGCATGAAGAGACACAGCCTTTCTCCTGAGGCCTTCGAGGCTCTGAGCCCCCAGGCCTCCAGCCCCTGCTGGGGTGGGTCCTGTCTCCCCATCACTGGAGGGGTGACCCTCACAGCCAGTTCTCTGAGAGGCGTTTCCCAGGCCAGGTTCCAGGCACGGCCGGAAGCTGGGGAAGGGTAGAACCAGTGGCTCGGTGTTCCTGGCTCCTGGACCAACCCTGCAGTCTCTGAGGCCACGGCCACACTAGCAGACCCATGCCAGGCCCCACTGTGGCCCCCAAAAGCCATCTTGTCACCGGCATGCTCAGGGTACAGCATGAAGGGTGAGAGGGCAGCCCCGGCTTGTCAAGGCTCAGAGAGTGCCAGGCGGTGCCAGGCTTCTGGGGGGGGGTGTGGCTGGGGGAGCAGCAACCCTGTGGGAGCCACTGTAGGGCTGGGGCACAGGATGGCCGGGAGATAAGGTCCCTCAGAGTTACCAGCCTCCAGCAGCCTCGAAGGCACCTGCATCCCAACCAGTCAGAGAGATTGGCACCCAGGGAGGAGGGGCCTGTCCACGAGGGCGAGGGGCATTCTCACAGCACCAGCCCTTGGGCTTGCCTCCTTCACCCCCTCCAGATATGAGCTGCCCCTCAGCACCTGCCAATAGCTGTGCCAGCCTCGGAGGGTAACCAGGAAAGACCCCCACCCAGAACCTGTTCCCAGCCTGCTAGTCATTCTGAGTGTCTCACCCACCGGGGTCTGTTGCCAGCTGCAATGTCATATTCCCAGTGGAAATGGGCACTGCAAGGAGCTGTCCTCACACCCTAGCGAAGCCAGCATTGATGGTCAGTCATCGACACTTTAGTATGAATTAGTGTGTCAGGCCGTGAAGTGGTGGCTTAGAGGCTAGGGATGAGGAAGAGGTGCTGGAGAAGCTGGCCTGGTTGAGGGCACAGGGTGAGGAGGAGGCTGTCAAGGTGTGAGGTCAGCCCAAGACTAAGGTCCAAGCAAGCGTGTGCTCCTTCTCCATGTACCCAGGGCCTTTGGTGAAGGACTGAGCAGGGGGTGGGGTGAGGACGGCTCCAGGTCTCTGGCTGGGGTGGGCAGCACTGGAGCAGAAGGGGCGTGCTGAGTGGATGAGGCATCCTCAGAGTTTAAAGGGCCTGAGAATAAATCATATAAAATGACAGGTTCTGCCTGAGAGATGGGTTTGCTCCTGGGCAGCTGGACTTTCCGTGGGCATCCGGGCCTCAGTCCTGCTGGGCCCCCACGGGATCGGGTAGATCGAACCCCGGAGTCATCCACTGAGGGGCGAGAGAGGGCGGTGTTTGTCCACCTGCTCCTGTCACCACCGTTGGGTGCCTGGGTCTTCTGGCCCCTCCCTGAATTGCTGGGTGTTGCCCTTGCTCAGCCAAGCCTTCCTGGGTTCTTTTGCCTGCCTGTTTCTTGAGCACCTACTGTGCTCCAGGTGTGACTGCCCCAGCACTGGGCGCCTCTGAGTGCAGACCTCAACGCTGTTAGACCCTACACTGTGCCCCCTCCATGCCCGGGGCTTCGGGAGGTGGGTGTCAGACCCCTGCCCTCCTCCCCAGCACACAGTAGTAGGTGCTCATCTGGCAGCTCCATGAGCCCAGGGGAGGGGCAGGGATGGAAAGGCTGCTGCGGGCGTCAGGGGCTCCCTCCTGTGGGCCCTGATGTAGGTCTGAGCGATGACTCCAGCTGGCCTTTCAATCACCCTCAGGCTTCAGACAGCAAGGAGAGAACCGAGGCTTTTTACCTTCCCGTGTTTATTAGTAAATCATCTTCTAACTGTTGTCAGAGCAGGTGAAGGTAAAAGAAAACAGCATCATTTGCCGTTGTAACAAGTGTGTTCTGGCAGCGGCTGTGATAAGGCGGATGTCATTGAGCTGGCATGGGCCCTCGCTTGGCTGGCCGCCATGGCCTGGGGTACACACGTGCCTCGCTGATCTCGTCCACACCTCTGCCAGCCGACAAGCAGCCTGCGGGGTATGCAGGGTGGGCCCTGCTAAGTTAATCCAACCCAACCCCTACCGGCCACCAGCCTGCAGGACTCACGGATGCCTCATCCTCTCCTGGAGGGAGGGACTCACGGTGAGTGTGTGGAGCATTGGAAAGCCTTTCCCCTGAAGTTCCAGTGTTGGGTTAAGCATTGCCCCCCTTGGGCTCTTCTTTTCAAAGACCACATCCTTCTGGGAGGGGCTGTGTCATGAGCTGTAGCAACCATTGACATTTTAGTGTGAATTAGTCTCTCAAATCCTTTCCCCATCACACCAATAGTGATGAGAGGGGTGATGAGGGTGGGGAAGGGCATAGAGGTGCTGCTGGGGTGAGAGACAGTTGGGGCCAAGCAGTCTGGGGATTGGGCAGCCCCAGCCCCAGAGGAGACCCAGCTTAGCGCAGAGGCAGGGCCTGTTTCAGGGTCACAGGGTGGGTCTGCAGAGCCAGGTGGGATCAGGCCTCCCGGGGATGCTTTTAGGGGATGAGGGCTTGGGGGCAGCAGGGGTGGGCTGGGACACACAGGGGTCCAGCTGGGGACTTGAGCCAAGTGCTCCCAGGGGAGGGGGCTCCAGGGGCCTCTCCATGTGAAGTGGAGGTTCCCCTGAGCTGAGAGCAGCCCACCACCTGGGCCTTGGGGAGGGACGCCCACACACCTGGACTCATGCTGGGGTGTAGCGGGGGTGGGGGCGAGTCTGGGACTGAGCTTTGGACCCGTGCTGGCAGCTCAGCCCCTTGGGGTCCCTCTCTGGTCCCCAAGCCCCTGTGCAAGCCCTCGCCTCCACAGGCTGGGCCTTGGGACAGGGCCCTGGACACTGGAGGTCCCCAGGCTAGTCCAGGAGGGTTTGTGTAGGGGCTGGAGGCAATGACCGCATGGCCTCTCCAAGCACCCCGCCCAAGTGGCAGGAGCCTCGTCCAGCTCCTGCCCTCTCGCCTGGCCAGAGAGCAGCTGCAGGAGATGGGGATTCTGTCCCGCAGATGCCGATGCTTTAATGTCCCTGGATTTATAGCGTGTTCTGTGGCTTCATTACCGAGATAAGGATGGAGCCCATCACTGTCAGCCTCCACTCGGGATGTGCAGCTGCCCTGCAGACCAGCACTGATGCTGTGCAACCTGCACAGGCGGCAAGAGGGCCCCTGGGCCTCAGGGCAGCGGCCAGGGCCTGCTGGTCACCGGCTAGGTATCCTCCCACTGGGGCCAGAATAACAGACACTTTGTCCGCCTGACCAAGGCATCTGTGAAAACCCCACAGTGGACCTCACACTCAATGGTGAAAGGCTGGAAGTTTTTCCCCTCAGATCAGGGATGAGACGAGGACGCCCGCTCTGCCCACTGCTCTTCAGGACAGTGCTGGAGGCCTAGCCTGGTTTTTTGTGTTTTTGTTTCTTTGGCTGTGCTGCGTGACACGTGGGATCTTAGTTCCCCTACCAGGGATCGAACTCATATACCCTGTAGTGGAAGCACGGAGTCTTAACCACTGGTCCGGCAGGGAAGGCCCCCTAGGCCGTTTAATTAGGCAAGAACAAGAAATAGAAGGCTGAAAGTTTGGGAAGGAAAGAGTAAAACCATTTACACAGACATCAGGACTGTCTGGAAATCTTGCAGAATCTGCCCCAAATCAGCCAGAACCAACATGGAGCTTAGCAAGAGCACAGAACCACATACAAAAGTGTGGATCGGCACCAAATAGCAACGTAACATTAGAAGCACTTCCATTTAAAATATCACAAAACAGGGACTTCCCCAGTGGTCCAGTGGTTAAGACTCCATGCTTCCACCGCAGGGGGCATGGGTTCGATCCCTGGTCAGGGAACTAAGATCCCACGTGCCACACAGCGCGGCCACAAAAATAAATAATCAAATAAGTAAATAAATAAATAAAATATCACAAAACATAAAACATGTAAAAATCAATTTAACAAAAGATGTGCAGACCTCTGGAGTGAACTGAGTAGCAGAAACTTGCTGCAAGAGGATCCAGACCTCAACAGGCAGAGACGCAGATTTCCGTCCACAATCAGGGGCCGGGAGCCTTGGTGTCACCAAGCAGTCACCCCTCCCACGTTGCCCTGTGAGATTTGGGGCAACCCCAAACAAAACCCCAAGGCTATTTTGTAACAATTAACCAGCTGAATCCAAGATACACATGGAAATGCAGAGAGCATAGAAGAGCTAAAATCACCTTGAGAAAGACGAGCGGAGTTGGAGGACTCACACTCAACTAACTGTGATCTGCGGGGAAGCTTCGGTGATCAATGTCACATGGACGCCACGACAGGGATGTGCAGAACTGAGGGCAGACGTGGCCTTGACGGAGCCGGGGGGTGGGGGTGGGGGGGCTCAGTGGGAGAAAGGAAGTTTCTCCAAACATTGTGCCAAGAAAACTGGCAAACTCAGCAGGAAAATGACCCCCGGACACACGAGACAATTTGAAACAAAGCATAGACCCCGCATAAAAACTAAAACTATGACTGCCCATAGAAGTTCTGGGTGAATATCTCTGCAACTTTGATGTGGACAAATATTTCTCAAAGAAAACACAAAAACATAACCATAGAAGAAAAAATTGATACATCGAGCTTCATCAACTAAAACCAGCCCATCAGGGACTTCCCTGGCGGTCCAGTGGTTAAGACTCTGTGCTTCCAGTGCAGAGGGAGAGGGTTCGATCCCTGGTGGGGGAACTAAGTAAGATCCCATATGCCACGTGACAATAAATAAATAATAAATAAATAAATAAATAAATAAAAAACTGCCCATTGAAAGAAACTCAAAGGAAGATACAGACTGGGAGTGGGCATTCACAGTGCGGGTCCACAGGAAAGGCTCACATCCAGGATAAAGAAACACCAACATTCACATTAAAATGACCCAATTTGGAAATGGTCAAAAGGCTGCAATAGACACATCACCAAGGAAGACATGCAGATGGCAGAGAAGCGCACGAGGAGAAGCCCAGCATCACTAGTCACTGGGTAGACGCAGACCCAACCCGCAAGCCACAGGAGAGACCCTCACCTCACCTGTCAGGTGGACTGCAGTGGGGGCCCACTGTACCAAGTGTCGGCCGGAGCTCTCACACTGCTGGCAGGATTCAAAAGTGGTGTGACCACTTTGGGGAAGAATTTGGCCATTTCTTAAAAAGTTAAATGGACTCGCACATGCA
The DNA here is from genome assembly GCF_965194805.1 of Balaenoptera borealis. Taxonomy (NCBI): domain Eukaryota; kingdom Metazoa; phylum Chordata; class Mammalia; order Artiodactyla; family Balaenopteridae; genus Balaenoptera; species Balaenoptera borealis. The sequence continues at coordinate 50,891,218 of NC_138872.1, read as the reverse complement.
GTCTGGTCTCTCTGCAGCCGGGTATTTACCCAGGAGAGACGAAAGCGTGAGTCTTACAAAGACTTGTCTGAAGGTTCACGGCAGCTTCCTTGTAATTCCCCGTCCCAGTTGGCTCAGGCTGCCAGAACAAAATACCACGAACTGAGTGGTTTACAAACAGCAGACATTTATTTCCCACTGTCTGGAGGCTGGGAGTCCAGGATCACAGCGCCTGCAGGTTCTGTGCTGTGTCCATCTTCCTGCTGTGTCCTCACAGGGTGGAGGAGGCAAGGGAGCTCTCCAAGGTCTCGTTTATAAGGACACTAACCCACCCTCCTGACCTGATCACCTCCCGAACACCCCACCTCCTAACACCATCACCTGGGGGTCAGGTGTAAACGTGTGAATTTTGGAGGGACACAAATATTCAGACCCCAAATTCAAGTCCCACACTGGGAACTACCCAAACGCCCTCACCAGGGGAACCCCGGAGCACGAGGATGCAGCAGGGAGGGGTGAGTAAATGCAGATGGAGCCCAGAGCAGAGATGCTGAGGGAAAGAAGCCAGACAGAAAGGGGACACACTCTACACACCATCCTGTTCACGCAAGTCCACCTGCAGTGACAGAGCCAGGTCGTGGGAGGGGGAGGGGGAGGGCTTGCGACTTCTGGGGAGATTGGCATATCTGCTGTCTTGATTGTGGTGATGGTTTCACAGCCTTCCGCGTGTGTCAAACTTCAAACGTGCGCAGCTTATTGCACGTGAATCACACCTCACAAGAGTGCTTGAAAACATCTGTGCTCAGAGATAATGGCCCCCCACCTTCAGTGAATTGAACACTTTGTATCAGTGCATTTCCTCTAGGTCTCATTGTTCTCAGTCATTAAGAGGCTCCCAGAGAGAGAATCACACATGCTGGAGGAGAGAGGGGGAAGGCAGCCCCATTAGGGGCCTGAGCACCAGGCAGCAGGTCCTGATGGGGCGGAGGTTCCCACCGCACAGGGTTCCCAGAGAGGTTTTCATTTCAGGCCACACACATCCTCTCTCACTCATGCTCTTATCTTTTCCTTCCCCTCTGATCCTGCACCTGAGGCAGAGGAAGCAACATCTCAGCCCTGAGGAAGGCAGCAAAGGGCTCAGGGACTTGGGATCCTCTGCCCTGGGGCCCTGCAGTCTCTAGCATGTGCTTCCTTCCGTGGCCAGGGGAGGGTTGGGTGCAGCCCTCCTGGAGGACAGGGGTGGTGGGTGAAGGTGCCCAGGGACCTTGGGCAGTGGGTTTCCTCCTCCAACGGCAGCTGGGGAAGGTCCGAGGGAAGGGCTGTCGTGAGGGGCAGGCGGGAGGCCCCTTCTCAGCCCCCACCTCCTGAAGGCCTCCCGAAGGCCCCCTCTAGCAGAGTCCCGTGTGTCCATCTCAGCAGTCTGACCTTGCCTTCAGGGGCGGACACCCCTACAACCTGAGGTCAGATGAACCTGACGCCCCACTCCGTGCAGGGCCGGGTTCAAGACCCGACTCTGTCCCTGGGGCCCACATCACCAGGGCCGAGGGGCTGACCGCTGGGAGCCTCGGTTTTCCCTCTGAAAGTGGGAATACCGGTCACTCCCCCACAGGGCCCTGTGACTGTGCGCGGTCTCTACACGGGAAGTGCTGGGTGAGTGCCCAAAACAGCGGTGTTCGTGCTCACCAAGGGGTCTCTGTTCTAGAAGAGCCCAGTGTGAGTGTCTGCGGGCCATGGTAACAAACCATCACAAACCAGGGGGCTTAAAACAAAGGGCATCTATTCTCACGGTCTGGGCCGGAGATCCAACATCGAGGTGTTGCAGGGCCACGCTCCCTCGAAGGTGTGGGGGGAGGCCCTGTCCTGCTGCCTGCAGCTCCTGGAGGTGCCAGCATCCTTGGCGTCCCTTGGCTTGTGGCTTCATCACCCCCATCTCCGGCTCTTTGTCACCCAGCCGACTCCCCACGTGTGTCTTTGTCTTATCTCTCCCTCTCTTACCTTATAAAGAACTGGATTTAGGGCTTACCTGGATAATCCAGGATCATCTCATCTCAAGATCCTTAATTACATCTGCAAAGACGCTTCTTCCAAATAAGGTCCTGCTCACAGGTTAAGGGATTAGGATGGGGCCGTGTCTTTGGGGGTCAGCATTTGTCCCATGACACAGCCAGGTGGGGGGCAGCTCATGGGACTCTCTCTGAGGTCCCTACCCGCATGACAGCCCGTCGCCTGACCACTGAAAGAACCCCCAGCGTCCACCACCGACTCCCCTCCGCGTTCAGCCCTCCTTTGCCCAGTCACCCTTGGAGACCTGGCCCCATTCTGACTCGTGCACAAGCCTCGTTGTGGCCTTGGGGGAGGCCTGGGCTGTCCCAGGCATCCCCGGGAAATGCCCTCCACTGTCACATGGGTTTCCTTTGTTGCAGCTTTTTTTCAGCTTTATGAAGCAGCCGCTGCAGCCGCCTGGCCAGTCACCTCCCGGTGGTGCCAGACCTGGCCTCCTCTCTCTCTTTTCTTTCTCCTCATCTGGAACGTGGACAGTCTGTGTCTAAGAGCCCCGCTGGGAGGAGGACAAAGCCTGCTTTGTGCCCCAGAGCCCACACTGGCCACTGGGTACCTGTTTGAAGCCGTGGACTCTGCCTCCCTGTGGGTCTTCAGGGGAGCCGGGGTCTGGCCAAGGGGCTCCAGGCTCTGCAGGCATATACAGGACGGACCAGGGGTGTGCCGGGCAGCAGCAGTGAGGAGAAAAGTGTAACCTGAAAATCCCAACCAATGACACCGAGAAATGCTGCATAAACCACAACAGACTTTAAGAGCTACTTTAAGGGCTTAGCTGGGCTCACCAGGAAAGAAAGGGGATAGTAAACGAAGAGGGTGTCATGGTCGCTTGGGCGGCTGTAACAGAATGCCATACTGGGAGGCTTATAAACAGGAGAAATTTACGTGTCATAGTTCTGGAGCCTGGATGTCCAGGACCATGTGCCAACGTGCTCGGATTGCTGACAGCCGACCTCTCTCTGTGTCCTTATGGGGCGGAGGGGCTCTGTGGGGTCTTGTTTGTAAGGACACTAATCCCACCGTGAGGCTCCACCCTCTCAACCTGGTCACCTCCCGAAGGCCCCATCTCCTGACACCATCACCTGAGGGGCAGGTTTCCACACATGGATCTAGGGGGACACAGACACTCAGACCACAGCTGAGGGTACAAAGAACCAGGTGGTGAGCCTGGACTCTGCATCCACGGTCTGGATTAGGGGCTGGAGCAGCATGAGTTCCTGTCTCCTAACCAGGGTGTTTGGTGCTGACTGCGATGAGGAGACAAGGCTTTGCGTCCAGGCGAGGCAGGATTGGAATTGGGGTCCCAGGAGGCTGGAAAGATCCAGGCACAGGCATTGTCTGTGTCCGCCTGGCCCCTGGGCAGGAGAGAGAGGTGTGTCCGGGAGCTTGAAACCACAGGCTGGCTTCACACAGGCCCTGCCGGTCTAGAAATCCTCCAGCCAAGGCATGACATAAAAGCCGGGCCAGCGACACCCCAGGCCCTTGGACCACGTGCTGTCAACTCCTCTGAAGGGATAACCCTCCAACCAGGTCCTGCTGGGGCTCAGCTCACAAGGAAACCAGCACCATGAGCTCAAAAACATGAGCTGGGGAATTCCCTGGAGGTCCAATGGTTAGGACTCCGTGCTTCCACTGCAGGGGACATGGGTTCAATCCCTGGTCAGGGAACTAAAATCCCACATGCCTTGCAGTGCGGCCCAAAAATAAATTAATTAATTAAAACAAAACAAAACAAAACAAAACATGAGCTTACACAACGTCAGAGACAAGCACCAGCAAGAGGGTGTCAAAGAGTGTGAAAAACGCAAAAGAAGGCGCCAATACCTAAGGGAAAAATGAGACATCATGGGAAAGGGGAGTAGAACTCGGAGATGTGAAGACGATCTTTGAGAGTACAAAGTGCTCGGCAGGGTGGACGGCAAACTGGGCGAAGCTGCGGAGAGAATTAGTGAATTGGAAGAGAAAGGTTTGGGGACAACCCTGAGGGCCCCACAGAGGGGCCGAAAGACAGAATAAATGAAAGAGAGGTCAGGAGACCAGGGGTGGGTGACCGGGGCTGTGTCTGCCTTCTCGCCCCCACTCCCCGCCGTCTTTTTACTGGAACCAGCCTCACGCAGGAGTACACATGTTGTGAGTCAAATAGTTGACAAAGACACTTGGGCCCACGAAGCCTAAAATACTTCTGATCCCTGCCCTAGAAGGAGCTCCAGAGCAGAGAGAAAAGAAAGGAAGGAGACGCAAGCACTGAAAGGTTACAGCTGAGACTTCTCCAGAACTGATGAAAGCTAAGAAGCCTCAGATTCCAGAGACACAAACATGGGTAAATATGATAAATAGGAGCAATTCCCACCGAGGCTGGGCCAGGTGGGGCTGCAGGACCCAGGTGAAGACAGGGTCCTGGTGAAAGTAGAGAGGGGGGTTTGGTGATTCATGGAACGGCCAGAAGACGGACAGCAGACCCTGGAGACGATGGAACAACATCCCCAAGGTTTGGAGGGAGGAGGGGCTGGCGAGACTCTGCGTGTGGCCACCAGTCAGTGAAGACGTGAAGACACTTCAGACAAACCTGGACCGAAAGGGTTTCTACTCCCTGACTCCTGCTGGAGGGACTGCTGAGGGAGAGGGAAGATGCTCATGACAGTTACAAAGAAAATAATAAGAAATGTTATTCAAAGATATAAAAGAAGATCTAAAAAACTGGAGAACTATGATGTCTGTGGGTGGGAATACTCAATATGGCAGAGATGGTAATTCTCCCAAAATTAACCTATAAACTCAAGGTAACTTCCATCAATAACCCAACACCTGAAGCCATGTGATGCATGTGTGTGTTTAATCTCCAAGGAGTGTCCAGGGTTAGCGCTGTTATTTTCTGAACTTTCTAGCAGTTTGGAGATATCTCACAATTTGTTTTTGTTTTGTTTTTTTGGCCACTCCACGTGGCATGCGGGATCTTAGTTCCCTGACCGGGGATCAAACCCTTGCCCCCTGCAGTGGACGCACGGAGTCCTATCCACTGGACTGCCAGGGAAGTCTCAATATTTCACAATTTGAAACTGGTTTTAAACAGAGGTTGGTTTTGGCTCCCAGGGTCTCCCCTCCAGATGGGACTCCCCCACGCCCCACCTCCTGGGAATGTTTCCATCCACTTCCAGCTGTGGCTAGGAAAGCAGGAGAGTCACATGGGCTTGAAGATCCCTGCTCCTGGAGCTCAGGGCTGACGCTTGCTTCGGGCTGCAGAGAAATCTTCTCTGGTGTCCCAGGCTCCTTGGGAGCTGAGGGAGCCAGGGAAGAGCACCAGCTCCTGTCCCTGGTGGGCGCTGGGTGGCACTGCTGGGCCGGGGCAGCACCTGTGGGGCCAAGGGCCGCCCTCGCCACGAGGCCCTCGCCCCCCAACACCCCAGGCCAACCCGGGCACCAGGAGGCAGAGCACCAGGGGGCAGCACAGCCATAGCCCAGAATCGATGTGATTATAAATGGGGCTTGGAAGAGGTTTAATATTTAACAGGATTAAATATTTAAACAGGATGAGTTGACAGGGAGCGCGGTGGCCCTGGGAGACGGCAGGGACAGGTCCTGAAGATGGGGGCAGGCCTCAGACACCCAGGCCCGCCTTCCAGGTAAACAGCAGGAGCTCAAGAGGTTCCCTTCAGAGGGGATGATTTGGTCCCAGCTATCAGGGCTGACCAGAGGAGGCTCGTGCTGGCCACTGGCTGGGTGAGCAGAGGACGTCTCCAGCCCCCTCTGTGGAGCCCTGTTTATTGAGTGCCAACTGTGCCAAGCAGGGCTGGGGGTTGGGACTGCCTTGCAAGCGCTCCTGTGACTGTGAGGCACTGCCTCCTCCGGGAAGCCCGCCTGGACTGGGCCAGTTCCCACACACTGTCACCCCCTGCACGGGCCCCTGCACCCTGCCATTTGTAAGGATCCCAAACGCTGAAGGGTCAGCGGTACCTCTAGCTCCCTGCGTGCAGTGGGTGCTCAGTGCCGTCCTTGACTGAGCGGCTCCCAGCCTGCGGCACGGTGGACCTAGCTGGAGGACGTGGCTGCCAGGGAGACCCAGCCCAGCTCCCCACTGCCGCCAGCCCTCTTGGGGCAGTGCCAGTTAGGGCTTCCCCTCTGGGGTCCTAGTGACCCACCGGAGTCTGTGACATGGGGGGAGGGGGTGGGGGCGGGGGTGGGGGGGTGCAGTGGGGCCAGACTTGGTTCATGTCCGGCGCTGTCCAGCCGGGGAGGCTGCCTGGGGGTGGGCGGCTGGAGGGACAGTCTCAGGGAGCAGGGTGAGCAGGACACAGGGCGTGTGACCCTCCTGGGGCTGCCGGATGGCCTGAAATAACGGAAGCTCATCCTCCCACAGTCTGGAGGCCAGAGTCCGAGATCAAGGAGGCCCCAGGGGCTCTTCCTGCCCCTCCCAGCTTCCTTGGCTGGGAGCTGCGTCACTCCAGCCTCTGCCCCCGTCACCACATGGCCTCCCCGTGTGTCTGACTCTCTAAATCTCCTCTCTTGTAAGGACACCAGCCGTGAGACTAGGGTACCCCCAATGACCTCATCTGCAAAGACCCTATTTCCAAATAAGGTCCCATTTGCAGGTACTGGGGGTTAGGACCTGGACTTATCTTTTGGGGGACACAATTCAACCCACTACCCAGGGTCACCTGCACTGAGGTGGGGGCCCAATGGTGTGTGGCCCTAGTCCCTCCATGCGGATTGGCAGGTGTGGCCGAAGACGTGGGCAGAGGTTCCTGACTCGGAGTCCACGGAGGCAGCTGAGACCGGGGAGGGTGTGGGCTTGTGCTGGGGAGAGCTGGGACCTTCAGTGACCAGAGATGTTGGTCTGTGCCGGCCACCCCGCCCCCAGAGGCTGAGAACTACCCCCTCCGTTCAATCTTCCTTCTGAACTGGAAGGTTTGGTCTTTATCCTCCAAGAAAGCACTGGTGCAGCCAGAGCAGTTGTTCTGGAATTTCCAGGTGGCACCGTCCTCCCCGAACCCCACCCCCTGACTCCCTCAAAAGGTGTCAGTGAGCTGAGCACTGGGATGGACTGGACAGCGGATGGCGCTGGGGCGGAGCTCCTGGGCCTTCAGTCTCCAGGCCCCACTGTCTCCGCGTGGTCGGCAGGAGGCAGCCGTCCAGTCGCAGGACCCAGGGTCCCCACAGGGCTCTCAGAGAAGCCCTCACCCCACAAGGCCTCAGCGACTCCAAGGGGGCCAGCAAGACCTCGCGACCCTCTGCACCTGCGGGCCTGTGGGCGGCTGCAGACGTTGTGGCCGGTGTGCAGGAGGAACAAGGTTGGAGGGGCGCCAGGTGTCTGGCTCAGCCCCCGCCCCCGCCCACTCGCTCCCGCCCTGGGGGGCAGCTTCCCACATGTAGCACCCCACGTGGCCAGGCCAAGCGGAGTCTGCGGAATGTCAAGGCTGCACAGAGGAAGTGAGCAGGGCGGCCAGACCCTCGTGATGTCTTGCAGACCCTGGGAACCGGGAGAGACAGAGCCCACACCCCAGGCCAGGATGACGGCTGCGTTCCAGGTGGACCCAGAGCTTCCTGAGGCCATGCAGGTCTGGGGCTGGACCCGAGGGCATGAACAGGGCTGAAGGAGAAACAGAGCAGGGAGGGGGAAGCCCAGAAGGAGGCTGGATCCTCACAGGGGGCAGGGGGCACTCGTGAGCAGGCAGCCCCACCGCATGTCTGGTCCGGAGACACGTGCAAACCTGGCTCAACCCTCCTCTGGCCACTGGGAGCGGGTGTGGGCTCAGGCCTGAGGCCTGGCAGGGACGCTGTCTGGGCACTCTGCCTCATGGCTATGCGACTTGCCCCCTGAGCCTCCATTTCCTCATCTGTAAAATGGGTTGGAGAATCATGCTTGCCGCAGGGTGGTCACAGGGCTGTAAAATTAACAAACAAAGCACTAAGGCTGGGCCCTGGTTACCTGTCAGGGTTTCCTGCCAGCGGGAGACAGACACACAGACAGAGGGAAGCAGGACAGAGCCTGGGAGGAGTGGAGGCCTGTTGGGAGGTGGTGGCCAGGCCGGGAGAAGGCTGTGACCCAGATTCCCCCGCCCTGCTGCTCTCAGGCAGGATACTCAGTTTGCTCACCTCCCGCCCCCCCTGCCACTCTGCACCCTGACCCCGTGATTTGGACCCTCATTCTGGGCTCTGCCCTGCTCTGCAGGCCCCCCGCCCGCGGTAGCAGTGGGGCCCTGGGCCCTGTGGTCCAAAGGGGGCAACACTGTTGGGGTGGCAGGCAAATCAGGGGTCAGGGGTCAGGGTTCATTGAGAAGGACCTGGGAACGGAGCCACCCCCTCACAGATGTCAAGTGGGGAGGGGGCACTGGGGCTGCAGGGAAGGTTGTGGAGGGGGCACGGGAAGAAGAGACGTTGCCTGCCTCACATCACCCTGGGTGAAGGGGGCCCCCCCCATGCCCAGGGGCCCCAGAGCCCATGAGATGCCGCGTGGCGGGGAGCAGGCTGGAGGCGGAGACCAGGCGGTGACGCCGCTCCTGGGCCAGCTCTGCGTGAAGGCCGTGGGGATAGGGGTGGGGGGTGGGGGTTGGAGACAAGGGCCTCTTTGCTCTCCCAGAAAAGGTCTTCAAGCTTCACGCCCAAAGTTGCTTGTCTACTTGGCGGTGACTGGAGTGTAACAGATGTTGAGACCTGGAAGGGGCCAAGCAAGGGGGTTAATTAGCAGCCTCTTCTTAGTTTCAGCAAATCTCTCTTGTAGCTCTGATCAATGGGTAACTGTAGAAGCAGCATATAGCATCACTGTTCCCTCATGGTTCACATCGGCAAACTGACCTGCTGGGACTTCCCTGGCAGTCCAGTGGTTAAGACTCTACGCTTCCACTGCAAGGGGAGCAGTTTCAATCCTTGGTCGAGGAACTCAAATCTCATGTGCCTCGCACATCAAGGCTCACCCCCACCAAAAAAAATTGAAAAAAATAAACTGACCTGCTGCTGGTCAGTCTTTCTAGCAAGAATGTCCTTCCTCATTCTGGCCACCAGAACAAACTCCTATTCAGTCTTCAAAACCCCGTGAGATCTGTACTCTTAAAATTTGAGCTTTTCACTGCATGCAGGTATTCCTCAATAGAGGTAAAGACCTCGGAAAAATTAGTGAGGTAGGAAGTGCCTTCTGTTTCCCTCTCTGGGAGTCGAGGTTGAGTGGGAAGGTGTGGACAGTGTGGGTCCCTGGAAGAAACCTGTTGGGTTGACCGTGAGCCACCACTCCTCCCTCTGAGAGAGATGGCTGGGGGAGGCGTTGTTGTCACCACAGGCGTCCCCACCAAAAGGAGCTGGAGGGGGTCCTGCTTTCCTGTTGGACTGCTGCTCCCGGGGTCCTGGGCCGAGTCCTGAGTTCTGCCTGTGTCCCGAGGGACCGTGGGGACTCTGGCCTGGCCTGGGTGCCAGCTCCTGCCCCCTCTTCCCTCAAGGCCTCGCTGTGTCCATCTCTGCCTCCATTGCCATCCTGGAAGTGGCCGGGTGGGGTGGTCTCCACGGAAACATCCATGACGACCAGTCGTGGGTGGCTGCGGAAGGCCTCCTGACGCCATCCAGAGGCAGAAAATCGGCCAGAAAGAGGCCACGTGGGGACCTGGTGCCAGAGTTTGGGGGCATCGGCTGGCAGGCTGCAGGGCAGGTGGGGGAGCCCTGGGCTGGGGGCTGAAGCTGGCAGGCAGAGCTTGGCTCCCTCCTAATGCAGCCCCTTGGCCCCCACATCAGCCTGGTGGTCCTGCAGTGCCCGGGTGCTCCCCGCCCAGGTGGCTCCAGAGGGCAGCAGTGACAGCCCAGCAGGAGGGGCCAGCCTGGGAACGGGCTGCTCCGCCCCCCCGTCCCCCCCAACCCCCGCCCGCTGCCGGCCAGCTGGGCCTGGGGAGTGTCCCAATCACGTGCTCCACCTAGCTGCATGTCCAGACACCACAGAGTTCAAACACCTGGCAAGCAGCAAGCAGGCCACGCCCAGATCAGTTCCCTCCACAGCGCAGGGTTGGGCCAGCGGCGGAGGCACTCTGAAGCTGCATACAGAACAGCATGAGTTTAGGGAGGCCCACACCTCACTTCGTGGGATCCCTGTGGCCCGGCCCCGCACTCTGGGGTAACAGCACGAGTGATGAGCAGCACCAGCCCCCTGGACCCCCTGTGTCGCTCCATGCATCTCACCTGAGTGCCCATCACCCAGTGATGGGGTGGAGACCCCACCTCTGACTCCTCAGCTGCCCCCAGACAGCCTGATGGGGTTGGGAGGCCCAGGCAGGCATGGTGGGAGGGGAAAGAGTGTGCTCGCCCCGGGGCCGTCCAATGTTGGGGGTCCAGAGAGCAGAGATGGCTCTAGAGGCTCCTGGAAGTCAGAAGTGTGCTGGGGTGGGGGAGCTCTCACCTGGATAAATGGACCCCATGAGATGTGGGGGCCCCACCCCTCCTCCCAGAGGGACAACTGAGGCTGGCAAAGGCCAAAGTCTCGTCTGGCATCTCGGAGCCCAAGGTGGAGCCTCCTGGTGACCTGACCCCAGCCCCGACCCTGGGTTCTCCCAAGGAGGGTACATGGCCAGTTGTGACTGCTGCAGGCCCCAGGGACCGAAGAACTTCTGCCCACACAGTTCATATAAACAAACTGTACCTCTGGTCTGTGGGGGTAGACTGTCCAGTGCCCCAGAGAGTGGGCAAAGCTGGCCTCTGAGGCAGAGGGCTAGACTGGCTCAGCTAGAGTCTGGTGGACAGTGGGGAGGAGGTGGGGCAAGAGGAGGTGGGGCAAGAGGAGAACTTGGGCTTCTCAGGGGCTGAACAGAGACACCCGGCTACGGCGCCCTGAATCACTCCTTGATTCCACAAGCACACAATGAGCGCCCGTGTGTGCCCGGCACTGCTCGACTGCCAGGGAGCACGGTGATGAGGACAGACGGGGTCCTGGGGACAAGGCAGAAAAGCAGAATCGAGCAAGGCAGGACGCCCCCTCGACCCCAACAGGAAGTGCAGGCTGGGCGGACCTCAGGGTTAGAGGTTACTGCTTCCACCAGCAATCCCTGCCAGGAGGCTCCTTAAACCAGTCTCAGGACTTCATCCAGAAGATTAAGTAAGATAACACCCTAGTAAATGTATTAGCACAGGCTGAGCCCGGGGGGCTCTGTAAACAGTCGGAGGAGCAGAGTGGGGGAAACGGACACTCAGTGAGGCTTAGAGCCACTGGGCCCCTGAGAAGAGGGTTCAGGTGGAGGCTTCCAGGAAAATCGTGGGGGGAGCAGGCCGGGTGCAAAGGCCTCGGAGAGGACCCCAGGAGCCCTGCGGATGGCTGGGGCTACACCCAGTGTCCCAGTCAGGGGCTCCTAAGGGCTGTCCCTCGAGTGTGTGGGTAGCACCCATCCCATGTCTAGAGGATCACCGTGAGGGGACCGGGTGGACCAGGAAAAGGTCACAGGGCACCACCGGCCAATGGGGGTGTGGGTATCGCCCCCTCGCCTTAGGGTGGGCACTTGGAGATGCCAGGGACCCTCAGAGTCTGTCCTTACCTCCGTCCCAAACTGGCACTGGGCATCTGCTCGTCATGGTGCAGGAGGCCCGATCCCCAAACAAAATATTTGGTTTCCAGGGTTGATGGCCTTGAAATGCAAATATTGCTTCTCTGTTTACAACAAACAGTCACATTTGGGCTCCTGGAGCCCTGAGCTGGCTCCTGGCTGAGATAACCAGTGTCCGCTGGCCCTGCCGAGAGCCAGGCAGGGGCGGCCCCTCTACCCCCCAACAACCTGGAAGTGGTGCAGGACCCCCACCACCTATTTTGTGGGTAAGGAAATGGAGGCTCAGGCCCCAGGGGCCAGAAGAGCCCCCAGCTCTGGGTGGGGCCAGCCTCGGCTCCTTGAGGTTCGCTGGGACCCCCAGGCTCTCAGGAGGGGCCCACACAGGAGGGGGCTGCCGGTCCCCAGGTGCTTCTGCCCAGTGCACTGGTCATACTGGTCTGTCTTGGCCAGATGACCCTGCCAGAGGCTGTTCACAAGTGGGCAGGCGTGGGGACCCACAGACGGCAGCTCAGCACCGCCTGGACTTCAGGGCCAAGACAAGGAGGGAGAGAGGCTGCCGGGGTGGGGGTGGGGCTGTGCACGGCCCTCTGCCTGAATGGGTGTGAGCAGGGATGAGCACCCACCCCACCCTTCCCCTCCAGGACCCAGAGGCCAGCACACTGCCTGAACACGGCTGGCCGGAAGCCTGCTGAGGGCAGAGATCAGCCCTGCGCAGTGGGTCAGGGGGCACAGAAGCCCGAGCCTGCTGGGGCCCCCCAGCTCCCCCGTTCTGTCTCCTCACATCCCATCTCTGCCGGCATAGCCACCCTGAGCCAGCACTGCTGTGCTGTGTGTTGTGCGTTCCAGCCCCTCCGCATACGGTCAGGGCAGCACAGGGAGGGGCTGTGTGTGGATTAATCCGAAGACCCTCAGGCATGTGGGCTCTGCAAGTGAGGACTCAGGGATGACACAGAGGTTCCGCACCGAAAACCACGCTGTTTTCTCCAGAGGAGACCAGGGGAGTCTGAGGCAAGTTTAAGTGTCAAAATCTGCAAGCAGGTGTGGACTTTTGTTGTCCTGGCCCGGGGCGGGGGCGGGGTGGGGCGGGGGTACCTGCCGAGTGAGATGAGGCAGGAAAGGCTCCTTCCTTCCCACTCAGGACCTGCCAAGAGATTCATCTCAGAAAAGCGGAACTACTGGGCTCGGCAGCTCCAGCCCTGCTGGCAGCCCCTGACGGATGGATGGGGGCAGTGGCAGAGGCACAGACCCCACCCACAGGGCCCTTCCCTGGGCTGTCAGGAGGGGGGGGCTCCTGGAAATTCCACACACCCCCCTCCCCATGCTGAGCACCAGGAGCCTTCAGGGCGGCTGCATGGGCCCCACCCTTGCCTGGAGCACCTTCTCAGGTGCCTCAGGAAGGCCCAGCGCAGGGAGGATCGGGGCAGGAGGGCCCAGGCTGGCCTCCCTCCTGGCCCAGTGGAAAAGGCGGGGGACCCCTGGGAGGACGCCAGGCCCATTCAGGCACTCTCCACAATCTCCGCAGGACCTGAGGTGTCCTGCACAGCTAAGCCTAAAGAGCCCCTCAACCTCGTCCAGAGCTCAGACATCAGAGGAGAGATAAACGACACGTGGGGAGGGGCGTGTCTCCGACACGGTGGGTCAGTGGGGCTCGGGTGGGAGCAGCCTGGGCCCAGCCCTGCTCCCCGATCCTCCTTCCCCCAGAACAACCTGTGTGGCCCCAGAGGAGAGGGCCGGCTGGGCGCCTCGTTGCTCAGGGGACACAATCTTGGCCAGGACGCTGGGAGGCCCTGGGACCGGGAGGGAAGAGCTGGTGTCTGTGGTCAGCCTGCCTCCAGGTAGACAGCAGCGAAACCCCCAGGCCTCTGTCGGAGCGGGGGCTGCAGGGAGGGGGAGCCCCAGGCCCTGGGGGTGGGGGTGGCTGGAGGGCCGCCCAAGGGCTCGGCTGGGCACCCGGGGCTGGGGAGGCCCTGCAGAGAGCAAATGGCATAAAGGGGTGGGGAGAGGGCTCCTTTGTTCCCAGAGCCTGGGATGCGTGAGACACGGTGGGCCTGGGTCCCAGTCCCCGCTCTGGCCCAGCGTGTGACTTCGGGTGACGCAGGGCATGAGGGCTCCGTCTCCAGGTGTGATGGGGGTGGAGGGGCCCTCACCCTCTCCCTCTGAAGATGTCACTGGCCCTAACTGGGAGTATCATACCCGACCAGGTGAGCTCAGATCACACTTCACATGTGAGGGGTGGGGCACATCATCTGCTGGCCTAAAATCGGGTTTCCACTTCTCAAAAAAGCCAGTCCGGCCTCCGACTGGGGCCAAGCAGCTTGAGACCTTGGCCCAGCACTGCCGCTTGGCCTCCGTCTCCTGGTCTGAGGCCACCCCAGACGCCTGAGTGCCAGGGATCAATCACTTGGAGGCTTAAGGGGGTCCCAGGCGCTCCTGGTGGTTGGGGCCCCATTTTCTCTTCCTTTTCCGGGGATTGGGCATCAGACGTTGAGCACGGAGGGTGGACCAGCAGATGCCCCCATTGACCAGGACCCCTCCCCCCAGGGCCTGCAGCCCAGAGCCCTGCCAGGTGACAGGGGAGAGGCTGTCTGGCTCATCTGCAGAGAGGCCAACCTGGCTGAGACACCGGGATGTCCTCCATGCACCATCCCCTCCCTCACACTGGCCTAGCTGGAGGTGCTGAAGGAGGCAGGACCAGCCTGTGTGGGCGTGGGGGCGTGGTGCTGGCAGTGGGGTTGCCACGCAACTGCCACATGCATCTGGTTGTGACTGGGCTCCGTGGGCTGGAGGAGCCCCAGGTTCCAGTAGCCGTGCTTAGCCACTTGCTAAGGTGGCAGGACGGGACCATGTCCCAGACGCCCTGGGTCCCCGGAGAGAATGCCCCACGCCCCCAGTCCTGCTCTCAGGAGAGGGTCCCAGAAGTTCTCCAAGCAGCTTAGAGCTGCGGGCTGGGAAGCTGTGACAGTGGAACTCAGGCCTGAGGCCTTGCTACAGTCCCCTCTGCCTGGCCGAAGTGAGGGACAGTCCCAACCTGGGGCCCAGCCGCTCCTGGTGGTCCTCAGCGGCAAGTGTCACACCAGCAGAGCCTCCCCAGCGTGGTGCTCTGAGCTTGACTCCACAGCCGGTGGGGGACCAGGGAGTGGTCCCCAGGCTCCCGAAGCCCCGGTTTTCCCATAAGTGCAATAGGTGTCCTTGTGGCCTGGTTGCTCCCTGAGGATTTGGGGTGACCAGAGACAGCCCCTCCTTGGAGGCCCAGCACTGCCCTGGGGCACTGACTACTCGCCAGGCTTCCTGGGGGGTGAGGGCTGAGGGCAGTGGGGGTCTCCATCCAGACTTGGGGACAGCAGGACATGGACACTGCCTGCCAAGGTTCCAGCCTGGTCCACCCCAGTCCACTCCTTATGGGCCAAACCCCAGCACCTGGCCAGGTGGACTGGACAGTCCACCCTGCTGGGTGTCTGGGTTTTCCAGCACCTTCTGTGGTCCTGTTCCATCCTGCACCTGGGCCTCCTGCCAACCCAGGGTGGGAGTGAGGGTGGGGGTGGTCCCTGCTGGCACATGGGAAGCGTTGGGGGCCGGATGAGGGAGGAGGCTAGCCTTGTAGGAGGGTTCCACTGGCTGTGACCCTATCCGTCCGTGGACGCCACTGAGGAGGACCACCCCCCACCCTGCAGGCAACACAGAGCCTTGGTCTCCCCACCCATCATACAGGCCCCACCCCCTTTAAGCAGTTTGGAGATGCCCTGATATGTGCCCCCGGGAAGCTCCCCAGGTCCTGGGCTGTCTGTGCTTGGCCGCACACCTGGATTACCTCTTCCTTCTATGTCCACATCCTCACACAGACCAGGGCATCCCTGATCTGAGGGTGTCCCCCAAGCAGGCGCTGAGCGCCCAGGCACCCCAGCCAAGGAGCGAGGCAAGCAGGGCCATTGGGGCCTGGCTGCAGGCTCTCCCCTGCTTGCATTCAGCATCCCGCCCAACGTTGGGTCTGGTCCAGGCCACACAAGCCCGAGGCCCTCCTGTAGGTCTGGGAGCTTCAAGGAGAAGCAGGAATCAGGAAGTGCCAGAGGGCGCAGATGTCAGTGTGTGTATGTGGGGGGCTTTGAAGGGGGAAGTGACGTGATGACCCCCTTGCCCTGGGGCTTCTAGGTCAGGGCCCTGGGGGGTAGGGGATCTCTGTGCCCCCCATGCCAGCCCTCGTTAACAGGTGGCCGCCTCTGAGGTCCATGTGGGGGTCTCTGCATCATGGGGACCTTCAGGTCTTAAGGATTGTCCAGGCACCGATGGGGTGTCGCTCAGTGGGGGTCAGACAGCTCAGTCGACAAACTCTCCCTCCAAGGGTCCTGGAGGCACAGCCCTCCTCACACTGGCTCAGGGTGGCCAGGTATTAGGGCACCTGGACACCCCAGGCCTTGGTCTGTCTACAGGCTGGCAGCCTCACCTGAGCCTCCCTGAGGGGTCCTGGGTTTCCCAAGGCCCAGGGACTCGCATCTCCTGGGAGGAAGGTCCCTCCCCATCCCGTGAAGTCGCAGCCCAAACCAGCAGATGGATGTGGGCTCAGGAGGTGGGGCCGCCATAAACATGCAGATTTACACACGTGAGTCAGACAGACTCGAGACCTTCTGTTTGTTGAGCAAAAAACGCATACATGAGATTTCTAAGTGCAGCCCTCCCTCCAGCCTCTGGATTGGGGAGGCTCACAGCCCCTACTGTCCCTCTGTGTAAGGCCCGGCTGCCATGGGTTTATTATTCCTCGGACAAACGCTGGGCTTGTCCAAGGCCCTGGGAGCAGACTGGGTACACCAGAGACCAGACACTGTGGGGCCCTGGAAAAGCTGGTGGGGGGAACCCTGGGACTGACACCCCGATAGCCGGGCCTCTCTGAGGGGCATTCAGAGGGAGACAGGGCCAAGCTGCATGTCCCCAGCCCTCTTGCATCCAGGTCTGCTCCCCATTTGGTGGCTCTGCTCACACGGGCCTCTGGAAAGCCCCTGCAGAACCCCCTGCTCCTGAGAGCTGGGCCAGCCCTTGCCCCTGGGGCAGAGGATTCAGGGTTTCTGTCCAGGCTGAGACACTCCGCTGAGCCCACCCTGGAAAACATAGGGCAGCCCAAGCCTGTAACCTGATGGAGGAAGGGCGATGCACACCTCCACGTTCGGGGTAAACCAGCCCTAGCATCAGGCCACCTCACACACCTGTTGGTCCAGCAAGAGCTGCCCACAAGCCTGGGAACCCTGTTTCCTCTCTCAGATGGGCACTCTGCCCCATCAGTGCCTTCCTAGTACCCACCTGCCTGTGTGTGTTTGCACACCACCCTCTGAAGCAGTTTGTTTTAGTGTTTCATTGACCTGGCAGTGCGGAATCTCGAGGCAGAGGCCATGGAACCCCTCTCCTCAGCTCCACACAGACCCCGGAGTCCCTGCCTGTCACTGGCACCTCGTGAGGAGGGCGCCTTTCGCAGGGGCTCTGAGGCCTTTGATGCCTCCAGGAGAATGGGAGTGGCTTGCAGACAGGCGGGCGGGGCTGCGGGCCATGGCGGTCTTGGGACACAGCCAAGCTCTCCCTGCTCCCAACTTCACAACTCTGCCCTTCCAGAAACGATTTCCCAGCCACCGAGTCTCTGGAACCTTCTGGAGTGTTCCGGGCTGAGCTTGGGGGACAGAGAGCTCGGGGCTGAGGTGGGGCCGCTAAACCCTGACTCTCCCTATTTTATTGATCCAGGACAATTTCCGGATGGCAAACCCCATTACGTCCTCATGCACCATTAAAGACTTTAAAAATAACAATTTATCACTGATGCCCAGGGCAAAGTTCAGGGCAGGATGCTGTGCGCCTAACGATGAAGGCGCCACTCTGGACGTGGGGGCGGGGATGTTGTGAATCTGGTCACCCCCGGCTGGGGGGGAGCACTTGTCTCCCTGGGTAGTCGGGAGGGGCAGACCTTCTGCTTGGGAGCTCAAGTCCACTCAGAGCCCAGGAAGCTTTGCTCTAGCCAATCCCAACCCCCACCTCATGGGCCCCGGGCGCCCGGGATGCCCAATAAGCAGAGTGTGCTCCTTGCACAAAGGTGGGAGGCCTGGCTCAGCCCCCACCCCCTCACCCCATTCCCAAGGCCTGGTGAGCAATTCTCCACCAAGACCAGGAGGCCCCGTCGCCATAGAAACAGACCACGTTCCCAGAGTAAACCACCGCCATCTGTGTCCCTCTCTGGCCAGGGCTGGGAGTGGGTGGGGACAGGCGGCCTCTCCCCACTGGATCTGTTAATGAGACAAATAGGGTCAGGTCCCCGCTCGCACCGCCCCGCTGTGCCAGCTTCCCATTATGCAGGAATCAATCCTCCCCCTGACCCCATCTCCCCTGCCCCTTGATGCGCCATGCTGGCTCCAGCCCCCAGCTGGCCAGCAACACGCTGAGCCCAAGCCCATCCTGGGCTCAGAACCAGAATTAGCCACAAGCCAAGGAACACCGGGAGGCCCCAGAAGCTGGGAGAGGTGGGAAGGATCCTCCCCTGGAGCCTGTGGAGGGAGTATGGCTCCGAGACACCTTGACTTAGAGCTTTTGGCCTCCAGACTGCGAGAGAATGAATTTCTGGGTTAAGCTCCCAGGCTGTGGTCCTTTGTTAGGAGAGCCCTTGGAAGCTAACATTCTACCTTAAATAATGGTTATCATGGTACTCTACAACATGGACAGTTTATGTCTCATGTAAAATATGAACAATGCATCTTTACATCTTTTGGTGTTCTTCTTGGTTTGTAATATACAAAGGAAACCTTGTATACTCAAGACAGCCCCCCCGGTTCCCCCAGGACTGCAATGACAGCTCTCGGTGAAGCAGTGATGCTCAGGTGCCTCCAGCCAGGGTCTCCCTCTATCTGTGACGCCGTGCTGGCCTGTCAGCTGG
Organism: Balaenoptera borealis; assembly: GCF_965194805.1. Lineage (NCBI taxonomy): Eukaryota > Metazoa > Chordata > Mammalia > Artiodactyla > Balaenopteridae > Balaenoptera > Balaenoptera borealis. Next base: position 50,872,783 of record NC_138872.1, on the reverse strand, counting down.
CCACGGGGTGGCCGGGGCTCGGCCAGCTGTGCCAGGCTGGGCTGGTGGCTCGTCCAACCCACTCCAGGGCGCAGCTCGTGCTGGCCAGTGTCTGTCCAGCCAGCGGTGGCCCCTCTGGCAGTGGTCACGATGTCACCTGGAGGAGGGACACCGGCTCAGCCTGGTGGGGTCCCTCCACTTAGTCAGCCCGTATACTCATGGGGCCACTCGCTGTTGGAGGCAGAGGTGTGGGCAGACGTGGAGGCCCAGCTGGAGGCCCAGGAGGAGCTGGGGCTGCCTGAGAGCTTCCTGGAGGAGGGGTCCCAAGGCCGGTCCTGAGGATGGAGAGAGATGGGAGGAAGAGCAGCCTGGGGGAGGCCTGGGGGCAGAATGACCTGGGCTCTGAGGACCCACGAGGTCGGCCTGACTAGCAGAGGGGCTGGGGCTGGGGGCGGGCAGGGGCCATTGTGGCGGGGGTGCGGGACAGGGACACAAAACCCACCAGGAAGGAACTTTCTGTAAGTCAGGAGTAAACGGTGTTTGTGAGGACGAGGCGCCAGCTCCCTTACAGAGGCAGGGTCCCCAGAGCACCCTTCCCGCTCTTCTCAGGAAAGCAAGATTTACAATAATGCAAAGTGCATTAGTGCGGTGGGGGCGGGAGGGGGTCTGGTCCCACCGGCTGGCGGCTGGGCTTCCTCACTGGCCTTTGTGTTGGCAGCGGGGCTGCGGTCGGTCGATGCCTTGGCTGACGGCTCTTTAGAGCTGCCCAGGGTTGTGAGGGAGGGGCGGCGCTAATGGGGGGCTGGGAGCGGGCAGAGGCTGCCCCCCACACCCCGTGCCAGTGCGCCCTCCCTCCGTGGGCCTGCCTGGTTGGGGGGGAGGTCTTCCCCCCTCCCCAGAGGCCACATCTGACCTTACCTTACCCACAAAGAAGACCCCAAGTCCCAGGAACCTCCTTACCCTTCTTGGGGGACCCAGAGGGTGGACGTTAGCTGGGTCCGTGGTCAGCAGGCGCCAAGGTGAAAGGCAGGCAGAGATTGGGTCTCTGATGGGCTGGTGGGGTCAGGCCCTTCCAATCCCTCGCTAACTCCCAGAGCTCCAGGCACACCCTGGGTGCTCACAGGGTCTTAGAAAACCAGCATGACACACTGCCATTGGCGGGTGAGCGTCACCAAGTGCAGGGGGAGCCCTACCTGGATTCCATTGCCCACGTACCTCCCAGAGGTGCCCAGGCTGAGCAGACTCGGGCCTGTGGGGAGACCAGAGACGGAGGGCTCCGGCCTTGGCCAGGCCCACTTCAGGGCCTCCCCTTGGCCTCCGACGGGCTCAGGGCCTGGGACAGGGGCCTCCATGTGATCCCCATGGCCCCTGCACTGTGGCCCTCCAGGATGGTCTCCAGGATGGAGGCCTGAACGGTCCCCCCCATCTCTGGGAGCACCTAGAGTTCAGAGGGCAGCAACTGAGCCCCTGCCTCCTGGGGTCCCTGTCACTGTTGGGACACTGTGTCTGCACTGACCTCTGGAGCTCCAGCTGGCCGGCCCAGGCCGGAGATCCGTGTCCCAGCTTGCCTCGGCCTGCCTGCCTGGGAAGGGACAACACCCAGGAGCTAAATTTACACCTGAGGCTGCTTCCCACAGCCACAGAGATCAGGAATCGAGGAGCTGAAGCAGGGAGGCGCAAATTACCTGGGGACCGTGCCCCCACCCTGGCCCCCGAGCTTGGAAAATCAGGCAGGGCTGGGGGCCGTCAGTGGAGGGTGCACATGAGCCCAGAGCAGGGCAGTGGGTGCAGCTGTGGGGCTTTGTGGGAAGGATGGGGGTGCCAGTGCGGGGAGGCCAGGGAGGGAGAGGTCGGCGGGATGGGAAGGGTTGCAGCTGACCCCCTGGCCAGGCCCTGTGGTGACCTTGCCCTTCTCCTCCAAGCACTTAACCGGCTGCTTGCTCCCTCTTGGAGACTCTGAGTGGCCCTGGTTCTCAGCTAAGTGGCTCCACACCATGTCCACCGCTCCCATGAGGGCCTTCGGAGCTTGGTGTGCCGTCCAGCCGACGTTCTCTGTCTATTTTCAGGGCCTCTTTGGGCTAAGTGCTGGGTGGAGCCGGGCCTCCTGCCGCGGCCCTGGAGGGGCTACACTGGGGCTGTTTGCATCCTCTCTGGGGCCGCTGGGCTCCTGGTGCCGCCTCGGGCCTGACATCCTTTCAGATGCACTTGGGATGCCCTTGGCCAAGGACGCTGGGCTGGGGTGGGGGGTGGGGGCGGGCGCCGGCTCCTCTTTCTTGCTGTAAAGGTGTTGTCTTGGAGAGAAGAGAACCCTTTCTCTCAGGATCTCCCACAGGAAAAGCAATGCCCCTTCCAGGGTAGGGTCTCCCCGCCTCTGCGCAGTGGGGCCCAGGACTGGCTTCTACCCACCGGATGCCAGCGGCACCCCGTCCCCTGGCGTGTGACAACCAAAAATGCTTCTAGACGTTGCCAAGGGTCCCCCGCGGCAGAGTCACCCCCAGCTGAGAGCTGCTGCTTCAGGGGGAGCATGAGGTGGTCCCATGGGACTTGAACACAGAAAGGTGATGTGAGGGTCCCTTGGGGTCCCCTGTGTGGGGATGTTTGGGGCCTGGGGACCCCCAGTCACACTGTATGTAGGACCCCGACTCCTCTTGTCTGACGGGGGGCATAGTACAGCCCAGCCCAATAGGCATCGGGCCCAGACCCCACTGCTAGCGCCTGGGGGTTACGGGAGGAGTGTCAGACTTCACCCACCTCCCTAATGGTTCCCAGAATCCCCCAGCACCAAGCCCTGGCCACCGTGGCCTGCAGCCTACCAGGCAGAGGGCTGGACACCTCATTGTAGTCACCCCACACCCAGAGAAGCAGACCATGGCTCCATTTTGCAGACAGGGCACAGAGAGCTTAGGAGTTTGCCAGCAGTCACACAGCACTCAGGCGGGATGAGGGCTCACCCGGGAGGCCTGACTTCAGGGCAGCTCCGTGCCCTTGACCGGAGCCTCCAGAGGGGCCGGAGGAGAGGGAGGGGTGGGCGGGAGGCAGGGGTTGGGTGGAGAGTATGCATTCTGCACAGGTCCTCCGTGTCTGCCCTCCGAATGACCCCTGGGCTCTTATCTGGAGCCTGCACACCCCTAATCGGCTCGATTGCCGACAGAGACATTTGCAGATGATGCTGCTAGAGACTCTTAACATCAGAAGCGGTTCCCTCGCAGACACTCCACTGGGACGGCCCAAGGTCGCTGGGGCCACAACTTGAGGGGGTGCGGAGAACTGGGGGTGGGGCCAGGGGCAGGCCAGCCGAGGTCAGAGTCGGGGGGCAGGCATCCCTGCTGCAGCCCGGGCTCCCCCATGCAGTGGGGGAAAGGGGACCCCCCTGACGCCCCTTCCAGGCCCCGGTCCCCCGGATCTCAGGGTTTGCAGCTTAGGGCCGGCCCAGGATGTGTTACTGCTGTGTGGCCCCAGGCTTCCCCCAGGACCCTGTACATCTTTCTTCCTGGGCTGCAGAGGCATAAGATGGGGAGGGGGGTGTGAGCAGCCCCTGAGACCTGCAGAACGTCAGGGCGTCCAGGACAGCCAGCGCCGAGGCCCGAAACACAGGGCTCAGATGGGGTTCGGGCCCAAACACTAACAGTGTCAAAATGGCCCCTCTGTCCCCCAGATGGGGCTTGACCTCACCAATACCCCGAAAGGCCTCAGCCCAGCCCCAAGCTGCCTGGACCCCTCCTTGGGCCAGCCCCACTCCCCAACGTCCCGTCCATCCTCGCTCCCAGGAAAAGGCCTGCGAGTCCCGTTATTCCTGTTACAGAGGCAGCAAGAGGCTCCCGCAAAGTCCCCCAGTTGGTGGGGGGCTCGGCAGACCCTGAACCTGCTCATGACCCAACGTCCAACACCCCCGCTACCTCCACCATGACGCCGCATCTGCCATCCCAGGACCAGGGCCTCCAGGACAGTGATGTGACCATCGCTGGTCAGTCCAGTCACTTCCACGGGGGTCTGCTGGGCCCAGCCTGGCTAAGGGGTGACCGGGTGAAGGCGTCAGAGCCTGCAGCCCTTCTGAGGCCAGCAGAGCCCGCCGGTGGTGGACACCAGCCTGGGGCTGAGGTGCCTGGACACAGGGCAGGCAGTGCAGGCGGTAGGCGGGCAGGCACCGCCCCCCAGGCTCCCTGCCTGGCCCACCGGCTTCCACCTGTTCAGCCTGTAGGAGGCTACGAAGTTAGGGACCATCCTAAGACCCTCACTTCTGACCCCACTGCAAGCCCAGAGGTCCCCAAGACCACCCTGATGTTCCGTGATTCTCCAGAAGGGCGCACAGCCCCGTGATGCTCACGGGCACGGTTTGCCTTGGGGACAGAGCACTGGTGGATGTGGGCCAGGGTGCGGGCCGCGTGGGGCAGGGTCCAGGCAGCAGACACCAGACCCCTTGTTGTCCCCCCGACGGAGCCAGCACACCTTGCCCCCTGGCATGGACCGTGAGGGCACACAGGCAGTGCCAGCCGGGGGTGCTCCCCGAGCCGTGTCCAGGGATTTTACTGGGGATGCGGCGAGGTGGGGGAGCCCCGTGGGTGGGCAGGCAGGAGAACCCTGCAGGAGTCTCTCCAAAACTGTGCAGCTTGAGTGCTGCATCTGAGGCCACGTCCCAGCACCCCAATGCTGCCTGGGGTCTGAGAGTCAGGAGATGCCCTGACCTGACTAAGCCTCAGTTTCCTCGCCCATAAAAGGGCTGGTTGGGAGGTAGGTTAAATCCTGCCCTGCCCATGGCAGGACCACACGTGTGTCCACTCTAGCTGGGCGTTGGGGCCCAGGTGACGGAGCTTCTATGGATTCTGAAAGGCTCACCAGTAATGATGGGGCAGGGGTGGTGAAGGGGAATGCGGGTGCAGGGGGCCTGTGACCCCTGCATGTGCCTTGTGGCCACTGAGCTCCAGGGCCGGTGGGGGCTGGGCTGGGCACCCTCTGCCCACCCTCCCACCCTCAGCCCAGGCATAAGCGGCCTCGAGACGTCAGCCCATTCCTGGCCCTACAAAATCTCTCCTAAATCCTGTATTTAATTTTGTTCTCTGGGAAATTGTAGGAGGTTTTGGAGATAAAGCTGAGCTGATAAATCAGGGATTTGGCCGTTCTTGCAAAAACTCTTGGACTGGGAGGTGGGAGGCAGGCCCAGGATGCCTAAGTTGGCCGGGCCTGGCTTAGGAGTCCCCCCCCTTGGAGCACCCACAGGGCCCCCCTCACTAGGACTGAAGAGACTCTACAGCTGGGTCAGCAGTCTCCCCAGGGTGATGGGCATGAAGGACACCAGGGTGAGCATGACACACATGGGGGTCAGACCCCAAGGAACACCCCCAAGGCGCTGTTAGAAGGTGGGTCCACGCACTGCAAGAGCTTGAGGGGCTGAATTACGTGGGGGAGGGGGGTTGCTGATATTCAGCCATCCCTTGAGCCCTCTTCTCAAAGTTGTGCTTCCAGGACCTGTGTGGAAGGGGAGTGGCAGCACCTGGAAAGGAGGGCCTCTGGAGTGCGGAGTTCCGGAGTTTGGAGGAAATGTCCCATGTAATTGTGGAGGTCGGCAGGTCCAAAATCTGCAAGGTGACAAAATTCCTAGCTAGAGGATTACATTTGCTAGTATTCCTTATAGTCAGGAGTCAACATTGAAATGCAAGAAGTTATTGGGTAGAGTTTCAAGTAAAGCTCCTTACAACTTTATCTGGGAGAGAACTGCTATTCATGATGGCAAAATGCCCTTAAGAATGAAAATATATATCATGGGATGACACATATGACAGTGTTTACGCAGTGTTGAATATCAAGAACAGTGAACATTACCCAAGGCCCTTGCATTCACTTCTGGGGAAAAGGCTGCTGACTTTCAGAGCTGAACTTAGATCATCAGCTCTCCTGGTTCTCAGGCCTCCAGACTCAGACTGAAACTACACATTAGTTCTCCTGGGTCTCCAGCTTGCCAGCTGCAGATCTTGGACTTGTCAGCCTCCATAGTTGCATGTTGAAGCCCTAACCTCCAAGGTGATGTGTTTGGAGGTGGAGGCTTTGGGAGGTGATTAAGTATCGGTGAGGTCTTGAGGATGGAGCCTCTGTAATGGGATCAGTGTTTTTTAGAAGAAGAGGAAGAGACTAGAGCTTTCTCTCCATCTTTGCCATGTGAGATACCCAGTGAAAAGGCTGCTTTCTACAACCAGGGAGAGAGACCCCACCAGAAGCCCACTGTGCTGGCAATCTGATCTTGGAGAACTTTGAGAAATAAATTTATATTGTGTAAGCCAAAAAAAAAAAAAAGTTGTGCTTCCAAAGACCCTTCCCCCAGGGGGTGTGGTGTCAGTCCCTGCCCTCGCTGGCTGCTCTGCCCTGGGCATGCCCCACTTAGCCAACACTGCCACCCGTGAATAGTCTCTTCCAACCTCCCACACATGTTGTGGCCAATGTAGAGTGGAGTAGTAGGATGATAACCTCCCTCATTTGGGAATATATACCTCTTTTAATGTGACCCTGAATGACATTTGGTTTGTCAGCCTTGAAACCTATTGGCTGATGTCCACCAGTGGCCTCAGAAATCCTGGTGGGTAGGGCAGTTCTTGTCTGGTTTGCTCATTATTATTGGATTTGTCTTTTTAATGGGAGTGGTGTTCAGCCAGCAGGCAGGTGATGGCTCAAACCCAAGAGTGCTCTGTGTTGCGCGCTGCCCACTTGGCCCCCTTGTCCTTCCTTTGCCTCTCACCTCTCCTTTGCGTACACCTCAAGCTGGTTTCTTGCATTTCCTTAGCTGGGTCTGAGTTCCTTTTACTCCAACAAAGGTTTGTGAATGCTGGGATGTGTCCCTGTCTCTGGACTACTGAAGGCAGAGGAAGGAGAGGCCCGAGCCAGTTCTGAGACTGCAGGAAGCAATCAGGGCAGACTTCCTGGGGGAGGGGTGAATTAGCAGGAAGGGGGTTGGAGAGCATTCCAGGACGGGTGTGGATGTGGGGAGGGTGGGTGTGCTGAAGCCTGGGATGACCCAGGTCCTGGCTGGGCCAGGTTTTGCAGTAGTGACAGAGATCTGGTCATCTTGGTGGCTTCCCACAGCAAAGGTATTTCAGGTCCCTGGTGGGCCATCCAGGGCCTGCCCCATGCCATCCTCACTCAGGGACACATCACCAGCCACCTAGCAGGGGCAGGGCAGGTGGAGAATCGGCGCCAGCTCTTTAATGCTCTGCCCATGAGTGACTCGGGTCACTTCTGCTCCCCTGTCATTGACCACAGTGGGGCCCAGGGCTTCACCTAGCTTCAGGGGGCTGCTGGGGACCCCCTGTGCACAGATGCGGGGCCACAGGCTGCTGCTGAACAGAGGATGCCGGGCACTCGGGGTCTGTCTCCAGCCAGGAGAATAAAACCCCTGCTGTCCAGGTGGGTGCACTGGGCCCACCCCTAACCTCAGAGCCTGCAGGTTCCCCCACTGAGAAGCAGTGCCAGGGGGAGCATGCCCTGGAGGAACAGACATCTGGGGTGGAACCCAGCCTTTGGCCCTGAAGTCAGAGAGTGCGAGAAGCCTAGCGGCCCCAGGAAGAAACCTTTCTGGAAAGAGACATGATTTAAAATCTGCCTTGAAATTCCTGCCGTGAACTTTCTCCTAACACTGCCTGTGGAGACAGAAGTGAAGTGACCCACGGCAGCCGAGCATGGACAGCGGCAAGTCTGCTGCCCAGGGGCTGTCCCTGGACCCTCTGCTCTTGAGCAGCTGCAGACCCCCATTCCCAGAAGGCTGAGGAATTAATAGCAGGGCAGGGGCCGGCTGTCCAGAGAGGCCCCAGCACCTGCCCTGGGAGAAGGTTCCAGAGTTGTCCAGTCCAGATGGATGCCAGCTGCGCGGCCTTGCCAGAGCGACTGCTCCTCTCTGGGCCTTGGTCTCCTCGTCTGTAAACGGGACCCGGCGGCACTCAGGGTGACTGTCCAGCAGATGCTGGGGCGGGGCCACCGGAGGCCACAGGAGTGGGGGTCAGCAGGAACAGGCGGGCGTAAGCGAGAGTGGGGTGTGCGGCTCTGGACCCCGTGGCTCCCCCAAAATTCCACCAGCCAGCATGCTCGAGGGATGTTCCTCAGAGCCCGAGGGTGGGAGTCCCGGGTCTCGGTGGGCCGCGCGCTCCTGCAGAGGACGAGGTGGAGTGGACAGATAGGGACAGAGCCCAAGGACTGGGGACACCGGCTGTCCAGAGCCCCCGGGAGAGACACGGAGCCAGTGGGCCCGGCGCAGCTCCTTCCTGCAGCATCTGCCCCAAGGCCTCCCTCAATGGAGCGATGTGCTGCATCCGAGGCTGGTCTCCTTCTCCCCAGGGGCAAGGCACACGTGCACAGGACAGGGTGCAAGCTGCCCAAGTGTCGCGTGTCGGGGGCGTTGGAAGGAGACACCTGGTGGGGATGGTGACTCTGTGAGCCACTTGGCATCCCCCAGCTGTCCCCGATCCCTCTGCCATTCTGCGGGGTGGGCGGATGGAGTCCAGGCCCACTGGACAGTGGATGGAGGACCCCAGGAGGTCATCTCTCGTGGGAGCCCATGGAGACCAGGGCAAGTCCTCCCTTTGTGCCACCTCCTCCTCGGGATGGCCAGGGCCTTTCCCAGCTGCCTGGTCTCTGTCCAGCTCCTGTGGGCTGACTCCAGGTCCCGCTCCCTTGCCTGCTCTGTGCTGGCATCCTTGCAGTGGGCAGTGTGAACTCTCCCAGGCCTCACGGACAGCCTACCCATTCCGGTTCCAGGCTTCTCCCTTGCAACCTGACACATGGCTGCTTGAACTCCTCCACGGATGGGGAGCTCACTCTCTGTGGGAAGCACAGCCTTGCAGCACCATGCTATGATTAAAGCACCCCACGTCTCAGGGCCCTCTGTTTCATGGACACATCTCAGGCATTGCTCATCTGTGTCCAGATCCCAGACACTCGTGTCCTTGGAATTGAATCTTCCTTGTGGCTCCACCGGCCCAATTGTTGGATACACTGCTTCTTTCCACTTTGTTTCTGATCATAAATTTCACTGCTGTGCAGCTTGGTACAAGTGACTTTTTTCGTTTTTTTAAAGATTCCCCCTTATTTGCAATTCTTTCCTAGGACTGGATTTCCAGGGCTGGAATTGCCGTGTCGGGTGCGGGAGTGGCTCTCGACATCACCTGCCAAACTGCTCCCAGAAAAGCTGACCCAGCTGGCCGGGCCCACAGGACAGACAAGTGTGGGTTTCTCCGCAGCCCAGCCTGCACTGGGTTTCGAACTGCTGCCGTTTCCCCTGGTTTGATGGGGGTGTGTTGGTGGTGGGAAGTCCTTCAGGTTTCTATTATTTTCAAGTGGTGTCTGGGTAATAAAAACAATAACACACTCCAAAGGATGGAAAGCAGTGTTCAAATAAAAACCTGATGCCCACGTTCACAGCAGCACTGTTAACAAAAGCTGAAAGGTGGAAACAACCCAAAGGTCCACCAGCTGAAGATGATAAACACAATGAGATAGAGCCACGTGGTGGAGTATTACTCAGCCATGAAAAGAAGTGAAGCACTGACACAGGCTAAAACCTGGATGCACCTTGAAAACAGCTTGTGCAGCAAAAGGAGCCAGATGCCAAAGGACAAATATCTATGATTCCATTTACCGGAAACATCCAGAACAGGGAAATCCACAGAGACAGACGAAGACTGGGGGTTGCTGGGGGCTGGGGGAAGGGGGCGGGGAGTGAGTGCTAATGGGGACAGGGCTTCCATCTGGGGTGACAAAAAAGTTCTGGAACTGGATGAAGGTGGTGCTTGCACAGCCTTGTGAATGTACTAAATGCTGCCAACTTGTACACTTTAAAATGGTAAACACGGTAAATTTTCTGTTATGTGTGTTATACACAATAAAGAAGCAGTGACAGTAGTAACAAACGCTCCTTCAGGGCTTGCTCTGTGCCAGGCACGGTTCTTACCTCCAGCGATGGCTCGTTACTGCAATTTACAGATGGGGACAGGCTCTCCTGGGTCACCTCACTGGCGGGCACCCATCCGCGCCTCGTTCCTTACGTCCCTGCAGCTCTGTCCCACTCCACTTCCTTGGGCAGAAGTTTCTCTCTAAAGCTACTTCGATAAGTATACGCCTGTCTGTCCTGCGCCCAGTGATTCCTCCTCTTCCGTCAAGAGCCAGACATCCACATGCCTCCTGCAGTTGGGGTCTACACGCTATCTCATCCATTCTGGAGTTTTAAAGCTTCTTCTAAAACCTGTTTAGGAGAACAGGAGACGAGATGGCAGAGTAGAAGGACCTGAGCTCCTCTCATGAGCACACCAAAATCACAACTAACTGCTGAACAACCATCGATCAAAAAGGCTGGAACCTACCAAAAAAGATATTATACATCCAAAGACAAAGAAGAAACCATAACGAGATGAGATGGTAGTGAAACACGAGGGAAAGGGGCATGGCACAACCCTTTATGAATGACATAGCCATTGTGGGTATGACCATAAACTGGTTAGAACCGATTAGGCCCAAGTTGGCGGAAGATTCGACCTCCAGTAGACCTTGAGCCTCATTATATGCTCATTGTAATACATTAGCTAAATGACACGCCCACAGGTGCCAGGACAATTCTGAGGCTGACCATCAAAGGCCAAAAAGTGGGCGGTGGCCCAGTTCCTGGAAATCCCCACCCCTTCCCAGTTGGAATAATCCTCCCAGTCATTAGTCTATGAAACTACCCAGCCCATAAAAGCTAACCACACCGTAATTCCGGGCCTCTCGCCTTATGAGATGGCCCACACTGTCTGCGGAGTGTGTTTCTCTCAGGGCCACTCTCAGTTTCCAAGAGGACCCCATGCTCTGGGGCCGCTCTCGCCTTTTGAGATAGACCACATTCTGTCTATGGAATGTGTATCTCTATAAATAAATCCACTTCTTACCTATCACTTTGCCTCTCGCTGAATTCCTTCTGTGCTGAGACATACAGAACCTGAGCTTCATTAAGTCCTGAGACCAGGTGTGTGTCAATTAAAAGACAGTGGTTTGAGTCCCTGCTTGTGGGTTCAAGTCCCAGTCTGGGTCTTGGCTGTGTTCAAATCCCATGTGAGTTGTATGGTTTCAGTAGGAGGGGGCACTCACCATATAAACAAATGCCATACCTGCCAGGTGGGTGACCCACAAACTGGAGAATAATTATATAGCAGAAGTTCTCCCACAGGAGTGAGAGTTCTAAGTTCCCCATCAGGCTCCCCAGCCTGGGGGTCTGGCATCCGGAGAAGGAGCCCCCAGAGCATTTGACTCTGAAGGCCAGCGGGGATTGATCGCAGGAGCTCCACAGGACTGGAGGGCGCACACACTCTTGGAGGGCACACACAAGGTCTCCTGCACCAGGACCCAGGCAGTGACTCCACAGGAGCCTGGGATGGACCTACCTGCTGGTCTTGGAGGGTCTCCTGGGGAGGGGGGGGAGGCTGTGGCTCTCTCTGGGGTCATAAAAACTGGTGACGGAAATGTCTGGGAGTGTTAAACTCTCGCTGGAGGCAGATCTCTTGCTTGGGTCATTAGCACCAAGACCTGGCCCCACCCAACAGCCTGTAGGCTCCGGAGCTAGGACACCTCAGGCCAAACACCAACAGGGCGAGAACACAACCCCACCCATCAGCAGACTGGCTGCCTAAGACTTCCTGAGCCCAGAGCCACCTCTAGACACGCCCCTTGACCTGCCCTACCCACCAGCTCCTCCCACCAGTGGGCAGGCACTGGGCCCTCCCCCCAGGAGGCCGGCATAAGCCTTTAGACCAGCCTCACCCACCTGGGGGCAGAATGCAGAAGCAAGAAAGCTAAATCCACAAACACAGCCCAGGACCTACCCTGGGACCAGCTGGCCCCTGGCCCTTGGGTGATGAGAGGGGGCATGCAACTGCGGGGGCACACAGGATGTCCACTACGGAGGGCCAGTTCTCCAAGGTCGAGAGACATAACTAACCTTCCACATACATAAAAATAAAACTGTTTAGCTCAGACATGTGTGCAGTTAGTTCCGGAGAGCAGGGTTCCCGAGTGGCGGTGAAGGTTGAGAGCACGGTGTCCACCTCCCAGCCCCGTGCTGCTCGACAACCATCAGCTCCTTGCCGGCCCCCCCTGGGTGGGTACCCAGGACCACCTCTGTTTCTGGGCCCTCCCAGCCTTCTCTTCCACCTGTGGCCACCTCTCCACACAGACGGCCACAGACCTCACCCAGGAAGGACCTGAGGGTGGGAACAAGGCCAGGGGGTGAGGCCACCCAAACGAGGGGACAGCCGTGCCAGGAGCTGCACACACGCCTCCCTCCATCCTCACATACCACAAGGGAGAGACTGCCCGAATCCCCATTTCACAGATGGGGAAACAGAGGCATGATCCCATGATGGCTCCCAGCCACGCAGCCTCTGGGTGACCAGGCCCCGGCCACCTGCAGCTGCCACATGCAGCGCCCACCTCTGGGCGGATGAACTGCGTCCCGCGTGTGATGTCCTCCCTGGTGAGGCGTGGGCAGGACAGCGCTTGTGGCCCTCAGCCCCCCATCCCCCCACCACCCAGGGCCAGGCCGGGGAGCCGAGCCAAGCGAGTCCTCAGCTTGTCAGACTCCCTCTCGTCCGCCCGGCTGCCTGGTTGAGGGATGTGGCACGGAGCCCACCTCGGCCGGAGGCCAGGCCTCTGGCTGCAGCCTCGCTCCCGCCTGCCTGCCTGCCCACACTCAAGTCCTGCTTGTCCGATCCTGCAGCACCAGTGTCTCTGCCGGACCTCACACCCCCCAGGGAAGGGGCTCCACAGCCGCCTTGGGGGTCAGACCACCCTCATGCCCCCCCACAGCCTTGGGGGTGCCTGCCCCCATCTGGACTGTGTGCCCTTCAAGCCTCAGCCAAGGGGACTCTTCCTCCAGGAAGCCCTCCTGAGCCCCCTCCCCCTCCCCCTCGGCCTCCTGTCCGCACTCTGGGCTGCTGCACCTGGAGGAGTGGGCCTGCTCATCCTCCCCTCCTGCATGTGGGGCCCCTCCCTGCTCCATGGCTTCCCCAGCATCCACTGTGACCGTGGCCAAGGCCGGGCTCAGGGCTGTCTGAACCGCTCCAAATCCTCCCGTTATTAAAATGTTCCGCTGGTCCCAGGAGAGACAGGTGAGGAGGCACCTCTCGCCTGTGCCTGGCAGGTGGTCTGCTGGTGGCCAGAGGCTCCTTGAGCTGTCATTCCAGGTGGGAGAGTGGGGAGGGCGTGGTGGGGGGTGTGATCTGAGGAGGTCAGATGGCTGAGTCTCTGCCCCTGGTATCTGAGTGACCTTGGGCCCATCACGGCTACCTGGGCCTGTCAGGGTGAGCTGCAGGCTGTGAAGCTGAGCAGAAGTGACAGGCTCCTGTCTCCCCATCTGGCAACTTCCAGGATGGACCGCGAGTGAGCAGGGGCCTTGGGCCAGAGGCAAGCTGGGCTGGACCCAGCAGGAGGAGCCCTTCTCACCGGGTTCATCCACTACTGGTGCCCACAGGGGTCCCCAGGGACGGTGACATGGAATGGGTCAGCGCCGTTCCAGAGTGACCCTGCTGTAGGCCCTGTGTGGGGACGCGACCCCAGGCCTGGGGCAGGAGTGTGTGTCTCCTGGGCTGCCCTGCGTCCTGGTCATCCTTCTGCACAGCTGGGGTCAGTGCTCTGCAGCCACCTCCGGGCTGTGCTGCAGGATGCCTGTTGGGAGCTCGGGGTGCGGGCCAGGGCAGCCTCTGGACCGTCCTCTAGGTGGGCCCTCTCCCTCCTAATCATCCTTGTCACAGGGAAGCCCGTGATGGAGCTGTAGCTCTGCCCCCCATCCCCTGCCGGAAGGCCCATCTGTGGCCCAGGTGAACTTGGCCCTGCCCTCCCCATGTTCGGGTCCCGACCCGGGGGTTCAGTTGAGGCAGAGCGCCCTCCATGGCCCCCAGCTGACTGAAAACCCACCCCCAGCTGCTAGGGCCTCAGTTGACCCATCCAACTCTGAGTCCATAAAAGAGGACACTGGGGTCAGAAGGTCCAGCCACGGGGCGCAGAGGGCCCAAATCGGGGACCCTGGGCATGCCCCCTCCCTGCGAGGGGCTTCCCCCAAGATGCTGAGCCGCATCCTCTCTGAGCTGCTCCCCCTGCTGGGTCCTGGGGCAAATGCCGGCAGCCTGTGTGCCAAGTCTGCCTGCTGCCTCCCAGCTGTGCCGCTGGGGCTGTGGCTCAGTGTCCCCTCTGCACAGAAGGGGAGTAGCTGCCGGGCCCCCGAGGATGCTGGTGCAGGCCTGCCGGCGAGCGCTCAGGAAGGGGTGTCATTACCCCGCCATCCTCTCCCTCCTCATCTGCCTCCTCCTGTCTCAGTTTATCCAGAAGGATCAGGCCTAGGCCTGGGAAGGGTTTGTTAAAGGGGCCGACTCCAAGGGAGGAGCACGCTGGGGGGCGCCCTCCAGAGCTGCCCTGGGAGGAGGGGAGTGTCCCATCCCTGGGGGCGTGCAAGCAGTCTGGAGGGGAGCGTTGGGGCCTCAGGGCTTTGTTGACCCCACCACAGCCTCTGAACCACTGCCTGAAAGCTGCTGGGGAGAAGCGTGCTGGGCAGCCCCGGCACGTCCCGAGACTCAATTTTCCCGACGCTAATGCAATTTGAAAACAAATAAATTTAATAAATCAATGCACCCGCCTCTGCATCCTGACACGTGGCTGTACCCACCTGCCTACACAGACCTTGCTCACCTCAGCCCCTGCAATGGGGGATTCACCCCCAGAGACCCTGCAAGGCTGGGTCGGGGGGTGGTGCTGTGTGGGGGTGGGAAGGGGCCAAGGGGGGCGCTTGTCACTCCCAGCACCGGGCACCGGGGCAGCCATTTCCTGGCCTCCACTCAGGCCATGCCCACAGCAGCTCCATGCAGAGGCTGGTGTAACTTCACTCCCCGAATGGGGAAACTGAGGCTCGGGGTGCGGGGGCGGGCCTCCTGTCCAGCCACGTGGTAAAGCGCAGGGCCTGAGTTGTCCCAGAAGTCTTCATCCCATGAGCGCCACTCGTCTCTGGACTAAAGGCCGGAGGCTGTGGGATCTACTGCTGTCCAAGGTCAGGGCCAGTTTGGCCCAGAGCCCCACCTTGGGGACCATGTCCTGTCACAGGGAGAGTTAGACTGGGACCCCCACATGCGAAGAGGGCCCCCTGCCGGCCCACCCGCCACACCCCAGGGTCGTGCAATGTCAGGGAGCTCGGTTCCAGTCCCACGTGTTCTGGCCGGTTCCCTGGGTTGGACCCCGGGCAGGTCCATCCTGTTCTGACCACAGATGGTGTGTGAAGAGCAGGTTCTAAGTCAAAGGTGGACAGTGGTCCCTCCCGTGGTCCCCCCCAACCAGCAGGCCCTGTGTATCCACTGCCACCTGGGAAACTAAGCACAGAGAGGCTCAAGGTGGTTCCTCAGGCCATCAGCCCCGATGATGGGCTCTGGGTTGGGGGAGGTCTTGGGCTGCTGTCTCCAAAGCCTCCATTTTTGAAACACCTACTGTGTGCCAGGTGGTGCAAATGTCATCCGTCAAGTGAGGGGTGCCAGTGCCAAGGGTCAGGGCCCTGGGAGGAGGGCATGGGGGCCCAGGCCAAGGGCAAGCCCAGGCTGGTGCATCTGAGGTGCTCCGGGGGCTTGTGTGGCCCAAGTGGGGGATGGGGCAGCAGTGGGAGAGGTGGAGTGGCAGGGACCACGGGACTGTGCTGGGGGTGGGGTGTGGATGTCCTGTTAGAGCACTGGTGGGTCCATGGGATGGGTCAGAGTGCGAGGTGCCAGAAGTCATCCAGGCCACAGCGTTGCCGGCTGGGTTGACTCAGGAGAACCCCAGGAGCCGCTGCCCTGCCAGCTGCACAGTATTTCACGGCCAATGGCGCCCTCTGCTGGCAATGTTGGGTATCGCCCTGACACCTAGGCTCCCAGCCCAGGATGGGGAACTTAGAGATGTTCACCCTTCCCCGCGGACCAGGAGACACACACCAGGCTCTGGGTGGCCTTGGGGACACTGTTCCCAGGACAGGACCTACCTACAGTGTGGGGAAGATTTGGGCATCTGACTCAAGGTACCCACTGGAGGCTCAATTCAACTCCCCATCAGAGACACCTGCGTGCCCAGGGGGACAGCCCCACTGGAACCAGTAAGACACAGGAGACAAGAGCCTGGCCTTGGGTGTGGTCCAGGTGCAGTTCCTCCAGGCAGGTGCCAGATGTGGCCAGGACAGGTGGGGCTGGGGCCTGCCTGGCCCTTTAAGAGGGCCGCGGTGGGGGGGGGGGAAATCCCTGTTGCCTAGCAACAGGAGGGCTTGGTGTGTACCTGTCTAGGAGACCTGAAGCCATGTCTTGCTTGGGGACAGAGTGGCCGGAGCTGCCCTGCTGACCGTACTGAGAGGCCCTCCTCCCTCTCCCCCGCCACCCCGTGCCCGGGCGCACCATGGCGCAGACAGATATACTTCTGACCAAGGAGCCCGCCCCGCAAACGGTGCCAGCATGCCAGCTGCCCCGCAAGCTGTACGATGTGGCCCGAAACACGGGCGCCCACACGTCCTCGGGCCTGGCCACCGCTGGCTTCCGCACGGCCAAGTACCTGGTGGATGAGTGGTTCCAGAACTGCTATGCCCGCTACCACCAGGCCTTCGCCGACCTTGACCAGTCGGAGCAGCAGCACCACGAGAGCCAGCAGCTGGCGGCCGAGACTGAGGCGCTGGCGCAGCGCACGCAGCAGGACTCCACGAAGAAGGTGGGCGAGCGCCTGCAGGACATGCACTGCTGGAAGTCGGAGCTGCAGCGCCAGGTGGAAGAGCTGGTCGCAGAGACTGACCTGCTGCTGGCCCAGAAGCAGAGGCTGGAGCGCACCCTGGATGCCACGGCCGTGCCCTTCTCCATAGCCACCGACAACCTGCAGTGCCGGGAGCGCCGCCAGCACCCCGACCTTGTGCGTGACTGCGTGGAGATGGAGCTGCTGAAGGTTCGGCCCCTCCCAGCCCCCAGAACTGCAGACCGGGCCGCCCCACCTCTCCCCAGGGAGCATGACCTTCCCTGGGCTGACAGTGGGCACCCGTGTGCCCTCACGACACGGCTGGCAGAGGCCTTGGTGCCCATGTACCACGTGGCTGCACACAGGCACAGGGAGCCTTCTCCCCTCAGCACAGGCAGGGACACACAAGCACATGCCCAGGCGCAGAGAAGGTGGCTCTGCTTGTAGGTGGGGGACCAGAACCAACTGGGGCCGCCCCGGCTGGGGGCAGGGGCAGGGCTCAGACTGCCCAGGGGGGAGGTGCCGCCCCTGGCCCCAGGAGGGTGCCGGGTCTGGCCTTCCCACAGTCTGGTCCTTATAGTGGGTGCTGGGCAAGGCCTTGCTCCCTGCAAGGTGGGCCCAGACAGGACATGCTGGGTTGGGGGCACTGTGGCCTGGGGGCAGGTCCCAGCATGGGGGTTGAGCATGGTTGGGGGCAGGGGCTGGCCTTTGGTGCTTATCCACTCACCCTAGCCCCGGGTCCAGGGTTCCTGCTCTGCCCCCTGCCCCATTATGGCTCCCACGTGGGGGTGAGGCAGGGCCCTGGCCGTGGCAGCATTCATACCTGGAACGTGTATTGGGACGTTTGCCTGAGGCTGAGACAGTCAGAGGCCACTGAGGCAGGGCGGGGCCTGGCCAGTTCCCCATAAGCCCTGATGCCCCTCCACACACCCCCGAAAACCAGGAAGGGCCTGAGCTGAACCGCAGGAGCGGCTAACTGAGGTTGGGATGTGGTTGGGGCATGGTGGTGCCTGCATCCACTCTGCGGTCCCTCAGTCACCCCTGGGTCCTGGCACCTGCTGAACAGCCCCTTTGGTCACCCTGGGTCATGCAAATTAAGCCTGATCCTGAGTTCCCAGAGGCAGAGACCCCATGCCCCGCCCCCCATGCCCGTGTTGGAAATCCAGCCTCAGACCAGTGTGCAGGCGTGGACGGGATAAAGGTGGGGTGGGGGCCACATGCATCCCACAAAGAGCCCTTTCCCCTCCGAACCTGGCAGGACCTGTCCTTGGGGAAGTCCCCAAAGGATCAGGGAGTCACCCAGGCCAGGCCCCTGATGCTGTCAGGGAAGAGCCTCACCTGCGAACAGGCTGCAGGCCACAGGCACTCATGAGATATGGGGGAGACAGCCAGCCAGCCCAGGTGCCTGGTGACCCCCTGCAAACCCCAAGCTCAGGCCAGAACCTCCTCCTGGCCCCAGGCCCTTCCTCTGTCCCCCCAACACCCCACCCTCACACCCATTCACTCAAGAACCTCCCAAGGCTCTGGGGGTGAACCCTCTGCCCTGAACCAGGTCCCCCGCCCAGTAGTACATGGACAACAAAGGGGCCAGGACAGGGAGATGGACCCATGGGTCAGAACTGGGCACACAAGGGTTTAGAGCCCAACGGAGGAGAATATTCAAATCAGGGGGAAAGAGTTTTTCCTGCCCGGAAAATGAAACTGTCAGGGTAGCAGGAGGAAACACAAGGTTTCCCCTTGTGTCCTTTGTCTGGGTAAGGCCTCTCTGAGCCCAAGGCCCCAAGGGGCAGCCCCAGGGGGGCTCCTGGTCCCCAGTGGCCGGGGTCCTCAAAGGCTGTCGCCAGGCTGTCCAGGGGCCAGTGGGTAGGCTGGTGCCCTCAGTGTCTTGGGCAGGCTGCAGGGGTGGCCCCAGAGCCCAGGGGGTGCTAAGTGCCCAGCAAGTGGGAACCACTTCTGGGTGATCCTCCCCACAGCCCATAGAAGCCCCCAGAAGAAAAGACCCACTGCACCGCCCCAAACAGCCCAGAATAAATCCGGCGAGAAAGCCGGGCTCATCTCCCATTTCCAGGAAAGAAGCTGGGGCCCAAGGCCACCAGCAGAGGTCAGGTGCTGGCAGCGCCCCCAGTTCCACTGGGGGTCACCCCAAATCTCAGCTCCTCCTAGAGGTTTGAGAGGCTGCCTGTGGGCCCCACCAGCCTGGCTGTCCTCAGACTCTCACCAGGGACGGGGGTCTTCTTCCCCAGGAGGCAGACCTCATCCGGAACATTCAAGAGCTCCTGAAAAGGACCATGATGCAGGCTGTGAACCAGATTCGGTAGGTCTGGGTGGCCTCTAGGGCTTCCCTTGGGATGTCCCTCTACCCCTCAGGCTAGCTATGGGCAGGAAGTTGGGGTGACCCAGCCCTGAGGCTCAGAGAAGTGAAGGATTGTCCCCAGTCGTAGCCAGGAGCAAGGGGCTGGGTGGAGGCACTGGGCAGGTGGGGGTGGCAGATTCCTGCATGGCCGAGGGGCCTGGGCATCCAGAACCCAGGCCAGCATTACAGGGCCCACCCTGCCACTTGGGGGGCTTACCCTGTCCTGTGCCCAGGTGGGCCCAGCTCCCCACCCGCAGAGACGCAGGCCCTGCCCGCTCTCCCCAGGATGAATCACGAGCACAAGGAAACGTGCGAGATGGACTGGTCCGACAAAGTGGAGGCCTGCAACATAGACGAGGCCTGCTGCCGCTACCACAACCAGAGCACCGACTTGCAGTTCTACCCTCACTCCGCCAAGTTCGAGGAGAGGTGGGGTCTTCCGCGGGGGCTGTGCACAAACACCCCGCCCCCATCTGAGAGATCCCGCCTGGGCTCCCAGTCCCTCCGCTGGGGGTCCTTTGTGCAGCTCTTCTGCTCCTGGGGATGGGCAGGCGAGCGGGACCTCCGCCCAAGTGCCCGGCACACACGGTTCACCACAGGGGCTGGGGTTTGCGAGGGAGGCAGGACCCAGGGTGGGGGGCCGCCTGAGGCAGGGCGGCTGACTGCAGATCCGCATAAGGCCGGCAGGGGGCGCTCGGCCACCACCCATTGCAACACAGCCCCGGGGTGGCGCAGGGCCCAGGGACGTAGGAGGCACTGGGGCGCGGGAACCACCGGGGGGCGCAGGAGGCACGGAAGACACGGAGTGGGGAGCTGGGGGCGCGGGGCTAGCAGGGCGGAGCTGGGGGAGCAGGAGGCCCGGGGAGCGCGCGGGGAGGCGCTCCGGGTGGCGCGGGGGGCGGGGCGAGGAGTGGCGCTAGGACTGGGGGTGGTCGTTTATGCTGGGGCGCAGGGGACACCGGGCGCAGCGAGCGCGGGGAGGCCCTGGTGCAAACCGGAGCCATTGGCAGGTGCCCTCACCGACCGCGGTGCCCGCCCACTCCCTGCCCGCAGTGCCTCCACGCCAGAGACCTGGGCCAAGTTCACCCAGGAAAACCTGTACCGCGCCGAGCGCGAACGCCTGGCCTCAGTCAACCTGCGGAAGCTCATCGACTGCATCCTGCAGGACACATCCGAGGACCTGCGGCTGCAGTGCGACGCCGTGAACCTGGCCTTCGGGCGACGCTGTGAGGAGCTGGAGGACGCGCGCCACAAGCTGGAGCACCACCTGCGCAAGGTGGGGCCGCCCCGGCCACGCCCATCCCACGTCAGACCACGCCCACCCCACCGCTAGACCACGCCCACTCCGCAGCCAGGCCACGCCCAGCCCACGACCTGGCCTCGCCCAGGGCAGCCTCTAGGGCTGGACATCCCCTGGTAACCACAGAGAAAGACCAGGCCCAGACCGGGTAACCCAGACCACCCCTCCCCCACTGGCCACTATGCCTTTGTCACGACCTGGCCTGGCTCCTGCCCCTCCTTAGCCCTGCCCATCCTGAGGGACCCCTGAGGCAGGGCCCCCACTCCTCCCTGGGCCCTCATTAAGCTGATGAGAAACCAAGTGACATTTGGGGGTGGTGGCATTGTCACTGGAGTGACTGACCAGGGGGTGCTGCAAGCAGGAGCAAGGAGGGTGGAAGGAGGTGGGGCCTGGCTGCCTAGTGGGGTGTCCCCGGTGCTGGCCCCTGGCCTGGCAGGGCTCTGACCCTAAGCTCTCAGGGTGACCTTTGTTGCCTTTGTCTCTCCAGCTCCTGACCAGGGTTGGGGGCTGGTGACCACAGGACTGGGGACTCTCAGGCCAGAGCTGCTGTGCCTCAAGCTTTGCTGTCTGCACCGCCCCCAGGCCTCTGGGTGCCTATGGGAGGGCGGAGGTGGCCGTGCACATCCTCCCTGCCTCCACTCCTCCCCCAGAGCCAGCGAACAGGGCCGCCTGCTCGACGTGGCACAGGGCTTGGGGTGCGGTGGGGGAGACCCACAGGGACTGTCCTGTGTGCAGACACTGCGGGAGATCATGGACCAGGAGCACAATGTCGCAGCGCTGAAGCAGGCCATCAGGGACAAGGAGGCGCCTCTGAAAGTGGCCCAGACCCGCCTGTACCAGCGTTCCCACCGGCCCAACGTGGAGCTGTGCCGAGACGCTGTCCAGTTCAGGTGCCTGTCGCTGCTGGGGCCGTCCTGGGCTGGGCCTGGTCACCAACCACCATAGGGCGCTGTCCACCCGCCTCCGGGCTTTCCTCAGCCTCTGGGGCCCCCTTGAACCCCTCCCCCCACCCCCGCACACAGCCCTGCAGATGTGAAGAGGAAAGACATTGGGCCCCACACAAGCACAACACACACACACACACACACACACACATACACGGTTCCCACGTCCCCAATCCTGCCCCAGCATGACTGGATGCTATGCGTCCCTTGGGGGACACTGTGCCAGGCTCCGAGTGCCAGGGGCGGCCACACTCCCCGCTTCACCCTGGTGAGGAATCTCAGGGTCTGGGAGGCAAAGCTCCCCAGGCCACACGGCCGCCCCGACCATCCTGCTCGTGGCCGTCCACACCTCCAATGTCATGGTAGACACACATCCCCAGCTTGAGGTGGAGGTGGGGTCACATCTTCTGTTTTCTAACTTATCGAGCTTCCAGTTGCCTTGTAAGCAGAAGTGCCCCTGCCTTGGGCATCCCTCTTTCCCTGTCCCTCAACTCCTTCAGAAAACTGGGGCCTCACTCAGCTCCAGGGGCGCCCATCTCACTTCCAGATGCCAGGAATAGAGGAATAGAAGTTCATGTGGTGTCCTGGCTCGGCCCTCTCCCAGCGCGGCTGCTGGGTTTCCCTCTGGGCATTTTGGGAGCCCTTCTGTGGCCAAATGTCTTGACCAGGACCCCCAACAAGGGCCCCCAGCCTTTGACCTTGGGCCTCACTCTCATCCAGAAGGCCAGGCGTCCCAGGGCAGCCCCAGCTCACCCCTCCCTCCCACCCCCCCAGGCTGGTGAGTGAGGTAGAGGAGCTGAACCTGTCCCTGGCGGCTCTGAGGGAGAAGCTTCTGGAAGCAGAGCAGTCCCTGCGCAACCTGGAGGACACACGCATGAGCCTGGAGAAGGACATCGCTGTCAAGACGAACAGCCTCTTCATCGACCGCCAGAAGTGCATGGCCCACCGCACCCGCTACCCCACTGTCCTCCAGCTGGCCGGTTACCAGTGACCGGGCAGGCACCCCGGCGGGCGCAGGGACCTCTCTCCCCCTCAAATAAAGAGCATGTTAGCTTTCTACTCAGAGAGTGTACCCGGACAGGTGGGCTTTGCCTGTGGACCCCATGTTCCAGCCATGGGGGGCCAGGGGTCTCCTGCCTGGGGCGCCCCCAGTCACCACCTGGGGAGAGGGGTCAGCCAAGAACCGTCGAGGCCCCCCCCCGTTGCTCACTGCTGACCACACGGGGCACAGCCAAGGCATCGACAGTTTCTCTATCCACCTGGACCACCTGCTGGATGCTTCAGAGGGAGCGTCACCTCCTGTCACCACTTGTCACAGGCTCTGGTGGCTGCAGTGATAACTGAAGCCCCGCTCCTTTTCTTCCATGTGCCCTGGATGCTGTCACCCGAGGCCAGCCGGCACTCCCCTCGTTAGTGGGGGGTGAGCCTGGAGCAGCGCTGTCAGAACACGCTGCTGGCCCAGCTCTCCCCTAAGGGACTTGGCCCCCGGGCTGTGAGGGGCCACGCAGGGCGGGGCCTGGGGCAGTGACCGCCGGGGGAACTGTGGGACCTCTCCCTGCCACCCCCACCCGGCACAGGGTGGGCACCAGACCCTGAGCTGGGGGGGGAGTGTCAGTGCTGCTGGTCACCTCTGTGGCCAGGCTCCTCGTCCAGCCCCCTCCTTAGCCAGCAAGTGAGTCAGGCCGGGCTGTGGGTGGATGGGTGAGGGCCACAGAGCCCTGCTGCCCACCTGGCCCCACACCCTGTGTCCATGGCTCTGGGCAGAACTGGGCGCAGCATCAGGGGCTCCCCCCAAGCAGGGCCAGGTGGCCGTGAGGCCCTCTCACTGTGCCCCCTGGGGACGAGCTCCAGGCCACTGGCCCTGCGCCTGTGGCAGCTCATCAACAGGACTCGGGAAGTGTCCATTAAGAGGCTGGGAGATAATAACTCGGCCGCATGCACGCCAGCCACTCAGACCCCCATTACCGCCTGAGACCGAGGCGGGCTGGCTGTGAAGCGCAGCGTCCCCATCAGTGGCTATGAGGGCCTCCTTGTCCCTGCGCCCCACCCCTGCTGGGTGGCTGCTGATGGGGAGCTAAGTGGAGGTGCTGTGCGAAGGTCATTATCTCCAAAGCTGGGAGGGCGCGGGCACAGCCCCGGGGGGCCGGGCACTCATTGCCTGCAATTGTCTCATGACCACCTGTGAGGCTGGAAATTTTGTCCCCTTGTAGAGACAAATGATCAGGCCCTGGAGCTGATGGGTGGCTCTGGGCCACACAGCAAATTCCAGAGGCTGTGGCTGTGTCTCACTGGAGAATTAGCCTCCCTGGGGAGTCTGGAGGGTGGCCCCCTGCAGGAGTGGGGAGTGGGGAGTCACAGGGGGGGACATCAGGGCCCTGAGGGTGGCCGAAGCCTGCGGCGTTTCCATCCACCACAGAGGACACTCTGGCCACTCTGAGTCCACTGGTGCCCATTTAACAGGTTGGGAAACTGAGGTCAGACGCAGGGAGCAGCAGAGCTCGGGCGTCTGCCCTTCTCTGGGAGCCCCAGGAGCCCCAGAGACAAAAGTGAGGCGGGCAGAGAGGAGCTTCTGCAGGTTGACTGAGGCCAGTCAGCAGCTCCCGTCGGAGCCTGGACTAACCCAGCCCTCGGTGACGCCTACAGAACGCCCTCCGTCCAGGCCACCCACATCCAGATTCCAGCAGTGGTTGCTGACAAGGCGTGGGAGGCCGCCGAGCCCCACTGGAGTGTGAACTGGCATCTCAGGGAGGCCGGGGAATATCTGGGAACTGGCTCCAGCTGGTGTGATCTCCCGACCACAGTCCTCACCAGCTCTGCTCCCCTTCAGCCTGGCACGAGAAGCCCCTCAGTCTTGCCCTCTACCCTCATCCTTGCCCCCTCCCTGGTCATCAATGAGGAGTGCCAACGTGGGGAGCGCCAACGTGGGGAGCCTGAGGGGAGAGCCGGACCCTGGGCTGTGCCTGCATCTGCAGAGGCGAGAGAGCGAGCCCCAGCTGCCCACGGCCTGTCTTCTGGCACAGCGGCCACAGCTCCCCAGGCCACATCTGTGCCTCCCTCTGCCAGGCAGCCTGGCTTGGTGGTGGTGGTGGGGCGCTTCCCAGGGAGTCACATGTCCCCGTGCTCAGAGGCTGAGGCACCAGGCCCTGCCCCTGGACCTAGCATCCCGCTGCTCAGGCCCAGAGCAAGCACGAGGCCAGGCCCTGGTGTGGGCGTAGCCCACGCCTGCCACTGCCCGGGGGGCCCTGTGAGTCATTCCTGCCAGGGGGTTGGCATCACAGGGACACAACCCTTATCCACTGAAAGGCTGGGCTAATGCCGAGGGCCCCCAACATGGTGTCACGGCAGGCCTCTTGCCCCGCTGGGCACTGTGACCCTGGGAGGGTGCAGCGGGAGGTGGAGGCAGACACAACGGGCCTGGCCTGACGTTTCTCTCCCGAGCTTCACCCGAAAGGCTCAGCCCTCCTGTCCCAGCCAGAGACAGGAGGGCGTCACCATCACCAAGTGAGCTCAGCACAGGCATGGTGGTCTGTCTCCCCTGACTTTGGCCTCCAGCCTCCTCACCAACCTCCCTGACTCCCCTCTGTCACTGCATCCCAGACAGAGGATGGCTGCCAGCTCATGGTTTCACCCCCAACCCCCCAGTCCCAGACACCCCAGGCCCTCAGAGCCACGCTGTGGCCCATGGGGTGTCAGGAGGATACTGGAGCCCCCGTGGCAGGGCTGCACTGACGTTGCGGCAGGTGGCAGGCTGGGCGGTGGGTGGCAGGGCCCCGTGAGCCTCCTGCCCCGGAGCTCTGAAGCTGGCCTGAGGCCTGTTGGTCTTGGATGGCCCAGAGGGAAGCCACGGGCACCTGGGGCGGACATGAAAGAGCTCTTTCATGGGCCACTGGGCAGAGATGCCGGAGACGCCAGGCAGGCAGCAGCACCCGATCGTGAAATGGTAACAGGGAGGGTGGGGGCGGGTGGGGGTCTTCACAGCCATTCTGAGCAGGGCCAGGTGGCCAGGATGCCTGGGACCCCAGACCTCTGGGGGAACAAAGTAAGGGCCCCAGCAACACAGGCCTGTCTGTGGAGTGAGCTCCCCAGGAGGTACCCATTCCTGTAAGGTTCCTCCATGGGAGGAATTCAGGAGGGTCTTGCAGAGTCCAATGGGGCTAGGGGGGTGGGTGAGGGTCTGCTAGGCACTGAGGGGGAGAGGAGGGCTCCCACCTGCCAGGGAAGCTCAGCCTGGGAGTGGGTCTCAGACCTACCATGTAAGAAGAAGGACCTCACCCTGGGCTGCAGTCCCCGAGGGCTTCCTGGAAGAGGGAGCCTGAGTCTTTGCTCAGCATGGCCAGGGTACAGGGAAGAGTGAGGACCCCGACCTCACACGTCTGCCCTTGCAGGAGACCAACCCTGGCTGAGCCTCTCATACGTACATGGGGAAACCAGGGCAAGCAGGGCCCACTTGCCAGGGAAACTGAGATCCAAGTGATGTGGGGCTCACCCAGGGCCCCCAGCAGCTGTTGGTTGAGCCGGAAAGTGGCGCCTCCACCTGGCATGGATGAGCCAGGTGTCAGGCAGGGTCTCCCGAAGGAGAGGAGGTGGAGGCAAGAGGCCTAGGACTGGTAGGGCTTAAAGACCATCTTACCCACAGATAGGTGGGGGCCACATGGGGTAGCCTCCCAAGTTACCTGCAGGGGCCTGGCCTGGCCCACAGGAGGTCAGGATGAGGGTGCCGCCCTCTGCCAAGCGAGGCAGCCTGGCAGAAACTGCCTCATGTCTGACCCCAACCACCAGGGCCCCGGGCCCAGCCACCGGTGGGTGGGGTGCTGCCGTTCCCTGAAGCAGCCTAGCTGTCCCTCCCGGAGGGCTCTGGCCAGCCCACGTGGGTGGGGGACTTAGAGGGCTGATTCAGAGCCCCCACCTCCATACACCTCTCCCTGCATCTATCAGGTGCGGGGTCTCCAGCCATGGGGAGTTTGGGGACCGGGACTCCCCAGCTATAGGCAGTTAGGGTGCCTGCCACTGCCCAGAGCTAAGGCCCTAAGGCCCCAAGGAGGGAGGCAGCTATGGGGAGGAGGGAGCAGCCCCGGAGAAGGAATCTGGAAGCACCAGCTCCCATGGGGTGGGGCTGCCTTGGTCACTCACTGGGGCTCTGGAAGCGCAGGTGTGAATGGTCCCCTGTGCTGGCCCCTCCTATCGATGGTGGTCCCCAGGTGCTGTGTTAGGGAGGATGCTGAGGCCACATCCAGGTCCAGGGGAAAGTGTGTGGGGATCCATTAGTGATGTCTGTCAGGGCAGGGGTCTGAGTGTCCAGGAGGGCTCTGCCAGGTGCCCTGTCTGGTGCAGGATGAGGCTCCGGCCACGCCCACTGCAGCCCCTTCAGGGGTCGCCACTGTCCATCCTCACCCAGGCAGGTTAGCGCCCACCTGGCAGATGAGACTGAGGCTCACAGAGGTGAGGTCACTTGCAAGGCCGTGTGGCCAGAGAATCTGACTCTTGAAACCTTGACCAGGGGCTTCCCCTTACCACCCCCGCAGGTGAGAAGGGTAAAGCGGGGGTCAGAGGTCGCTCCAGCAGTAGCAGGAAGGAGGGCCTGCCCGGCTCCCGGGGCCTCCGTGGCCACAAGGGCCAGAAGGGGCAGGTGGGGCCGCCAGGCACCCTGTGCCAGGGTGCCTACGTGGCCTTCTCGGTGGGCCGGTGAGAGGGGCTGCACAGCACCGATGTCCTCCAGGCTCTGCCCTTCGACACGGAGCTGGTGAACCTGGATGGTGCCTTCAACCTGGCCTCCGGCCGCTTCCTCTGTGCCGTGCCCGGCGTCTACTTCCTGAACCTCAACGTGCACACCTGGAATTACAAGGAGACGTACCTGCACATCATGTGCAACCGGCGGGCTGCAGCCGTGCTGTATGCGCAGCCCAGCGAGCGCAGCATGATGCAGACACAGAGCCTGCTGCTGCAGCTGGCCGCGGGTGACGCTGTCTGGGTGCGCATGTTCCAGAGGGACGGCAACAACGCCATCTACAGTGAGCGTGGTGACCTCTACATCACCTTCAGCGGCCACCTGGTCAAGCCGGACGCTGAGCTCTAGCAGCCCCCACGCCACATCCAACCCTCAACGGCAGTCATTCCCGGAGCCCCGCAGCCCAGGACTGATGCCAGCTGAGATGGAGCACCAACTGCGTGCAGACGCTGAGTTGAGCACAGGGGTGTGGCAGCAGCAGAACAGACCGGGGCCTGCCCTGCTGGAGACGACACAGACCAAGGTTTCACACCAAGACATTCAGGAAGCACACCCTTGTTCTGGGCGCGTGGTGGGTGGGGGATAGGGGGTGGGCCGGAGCACCTCCACACACGATGGAGTTTGCTCCCCTGGTCGAGCTACCTATTCTGCATATAAAGGCTGTGCCAGGAACCACTGCCATGGAGAGCTTTACAAAGCATCTATTGGGTGCTGGGCTGGTTGCTAGGGAGGCTGCAGGGTAGAGGGGGAAGGGGGTCAAGTGCAGATGCCGGCCCTCCTGGAGCCAGCTCTAGCAGGAAGCATGATGGATTCCAGGGTGTTCGAGGGCAGCAGAGGCCACAAGACAGGCTGAAATGGAGCAGGTTAGGGTGCTGGCCCAGCAGGGACAGGTCTCGTCCTTGGTGAACACGCCACCAGCCCTGGTGGGCTGATTTTCTGGGGCTCAGCGTCCCCTTGTCTGTCTGGAATGAGCTGGAAGGGGGAGGAAGCTCATACCTGGATGTGCACCTGAGCCCAGGGAGCCCCAGACCCCCATGGTGTCACCTCCTACTTAGGTGTGCTGATGCTGGGCCTGGCGGCAACGGGAAGTGACCAGGCTGGCCTCGTCCCTGTGGATGGGTGTGGGTGGAGTTTGGCCATGCTCACTCCACAGGAAGCCCCTGTCCACCCCACAGTCGGAGCCACCAGGCTGCCCCACCCTCGAGTCCACTCCGAGTCTTTCCTTTCCTGCCACGTGTCCTCTGGCCACTCTGGGACCTTCTGTCCAGCCCCTGTGGCCCCATCACCCACCACCTCCCCTCTGGCCCTCCCCTGACATCCCCTCCTGCAGCTGTTCCCTCCTGAATGAGGATTCTGGGCCAGTGAGGCTGCTGGGGCCCTGGCAAGAGCAGCGTCTGGAATCACCAGAGCCTGGCGAGCTGGCTGAGGTCCCAGGCCATGCAGAGGTGGCTGGAGCTGCAGGCTGGCCAGGCTGAGCAGGCCAGGGCCTTCCAGGTGCTGGACAGGCATGGGGGTTTCCACCTCAGGGTCTCGGGCCCACAGAACGCCGGCCTGGCTGATCCTGTCTCCTCACCACGTCCTACCCCAGCCCCCACTCCTTCCCACCAGGAGCCTAAAGCATCCTGAGATGGATCTCTGACTGGTTGGGGGCCCCACATCCACCTGGCCCTGGCAGATCCTCTCCAGAGCATCATCGGCTGATGGGGGAGGTGGGGAGGGGGTGGGGGCCCACTCGTCCTTTTCACAAACAGGCACCTCCTTGTCCCCAGGGAGGGGACACAGCTGGGATCACGGTGACCCTCCCCTGCCACCACGGAACTCAGTTATCCCTCAGGAACATCAACCCTGAGTGAGGCTGGAGCCAGGAACGTCCCACACCCACCCGTGAACAGCAGAGCCCACCCTCCCAAACACACAGGCCAGGACAGGCCACGCCCTTGACAGATGGGGAAACTGAGGCCTGGCAAGGGGGTGTAGACCCCCAAGACTGTGTGGGCTGGGAGCTGGTCCCCTCCATGGACTGGGCTGTCTCCCCTAGTATGGCCTGGGACGGAGGGGGAGGCAGGAGACGGACCCCCACTGGAGAGGGGCTGCTGGGACTCTCTGTCTGCAGGGGGAGGGGACATTTTTTTTTTAAACATCTTTATTGGAGTATAATTGCTTTACAATGGTGTGGTAGTTTCTGCTTTATAACAAAGTGAATCAGCTATGCATATACATATATCCCCATATCTCCTCCCTCTTGCATCTCCCTCCCACCCCTCTAGGAGGTCACAAAGCACCGAGCTGATCTCCCTGTGCTATGCGGCTGCTTCCCACTAGCTATCTATTTTACATTTGGTAGTATATATAAGTCCATGCCACTCTCTCACTTTGTCCCAGCTTACCCTTCCCCCTCCCTGTGTCCTCAAGTCCATTCTCTATGTCTGCATCTTTATTCCTGTCCTGCCCCTAGGTCTTCATAACCTTTTTTTTTTTTTTTTTTAGATTCTCTATATATGTGTTAGCATACGGTATTTGTTTCTCTCTTTCTGACTTACTTCACTCTGTATGACAGGCTCTAGGTCCATCCACCTCACTACAAATAACTCAATTTCGTTTCTTTTTATGGCTGAGTAATATTCCATTGTATATATGTGCCCCATCTTCTTTATCCATTCATCTGTCGATGGACACTTAGGTTGCTTCCATGTCCTGGCTACTGTAAATAGAGCTGCAATGAACATTGTGGCATATGACTGTTTTTGAATTATGGTTTTCTCAGGGTATATGCCCAGTAGTGGGATTGCTGGGTCATATGGTAGTTCTATTTTTAGTTTTTAAAGGAACATCCATACTGTTCTCCATAGTGGCTGTATCAATTTACATTCCCACCAACAGTGCAAGAGGGTTCCCTTTTCTCCACACCCTCTCCAGCAGTTATTGTTTGTAGATTTTTTGATGATGGCCATTCTGACTGGTGTGAGGTGATACCTCATTGTAGTTTGGATTTGCATTTCTCTAATGATTAGTGATGTTGAGCATCCTTTCATGTGTTTGTTGGCAATCTGTATATCTTCTTTGGAGAAATGTCTATTTAGGTCTTCTACCCATTTTTGGATTGGGTGTTTTGTTTCTTTGATATTGAGCTGCATGAGATGCTTGTAAATTTTGGAGATTAATCCTTTGTCAGTTTCTTCATTTGCAAATATTTTCTCCCATTCTGAGGATTGTCTTTTCGTCTTGTTTATGGTTTCCTTTGCTGTGCAAAAGCTTTTAAGTTTCATTAGGTCCCATTTGTTTACTTTTGTTTTTATTTCCATTTCTC
Organism: Balaenoptera borealis; assembly: GCF_965194805.1. Classification (NCBI taxonomy): domain Eukaryota; kingdom Metazoa; phylum Chordata; class Mammalia; order Artiodactyla; family Balaenopteridae; genus Balaenoptera; species Balaenoptera borealis. Next base: position 50,842,456 of record NC_138872.1, on the reverse strand, counting down.
TTGGAGGTGGGTCAAAAAGGATCTTGCTGTGATTTATGTCATAGAGTGTTCTGCCTATGTTTTCCTCTAAGAGTTTGATAGTGTCTGGCCTTACATTTAGGTCTTTAATCCATTTTTAGTTTATTTTTGTGTATGATGTTAAGGAGTGTTCTAATTTCATTCTTTTACATGTAGCTGCCCAGTTTTCCCAGCACCACTTATTGAAGAGGCTATCTTTTCTCCATTGTATATTCTTGCCTCCTTTATCAAAATTAAGGTGACCATATGTGCGTGGGTTTATCTCTGGGCTTTCTATCCTGTTGCATTGATCTATATTTCTGTTTTTGTGCCAGTACCATACTGTCTTGATTACTGTAGCTTTGTAGTATAGTCTGAAGTCAGGGAGCCTGATTCCTCCAGCTCCGTTTTTCTTTCTCAAGATTGCTTTTGCTATTTGGGGTCTTTTGTGTTTCCATACAAATTGTGAAATTTTTTGTTCTGGTTCTGTGAAAAATGCCATTGGTAGTTTGATAGGGATTGCATTGAATCTGTAGATTGCTTTGGGTATTATAGTCATTTTCACAATGTTGATTTTTCCAATCCAAGAACATGGTATATCTCTCCATCTGTTTATATCATCTTTAGTTTCTTTCATCAGAGTCTTAGAGTTTTCTGCATACAGGTCTTTTGTCTCCTTAGGTAGGTTTATTCCTAGGTATTTTATTCTTTTTGTTGCGATGGTAAATGGGAGTGTTTCCTTAATTTCTCTTTCAGATTTTTCATCACTAGTGTATAGGAATGCAAGAGATTTCTGTGCATTAATTTGTATCCTGCTACTTTACCAAATTCACTGATTAGCTCTAGTAGTTTTCTGGTAGCATCTTTAGGATTCTCTATGTATAGTATCATGTCATCTGCAAACAGTGACAGCTTTACTTCTTCTTTTCTGACTTGGATTCCTTTTATTTCTTTTTCTCCTCTAATTGCTGTGGCTAAAACTTCCAAAACTATGTTGAATAATAGTGGTGAGAGTGGACACCCTTGTCTTGTTCCTGATCTTAGAGGAAATGGTTTCAGTTTTTCACCATTGAGAACAATGTTGGCTGTGGGTTTGTCATATATAGACTTTATTTTGTTGAGGTAAGTTGGGAGGGGGCTTTCTGTCAGCAGCCCACCCCAGGGCCTGGGCCTGCAGCCTCCCTTGAGGGCTGTGACGGTCCCACCGAGGCTGGATCTCGGGCCAGCTCTGGACCAGGAAGATAGGGACTCCTGGCGTCCCAGGTATGAGACCCTCGCATGCCACGTGCAGGCCCTACAGCCCCATGAGGAAGCTGAGACTCAGAGGCGTGGGTCCCTGAGCTCAGGCCTGGGCAGGGCAGGCCTGTGACTCCAGACCCCCAGCACAGGCAGGGGTCTGTACCACAAGATGCATAGCATCAGGGTCTCAAAGGGATTCCTGCCCCCATGAGCCCCAAGGCCCGACTAGGCCCAGCCATGGCACATGGCAGGTGGCAGCAAGACTCTGGGGGGCTTGTTACAGCCAAGGGGTTGGGGATTGGAGTAGGACATTCTGACTGGTGAGGCCCTGGCCCCACTAGAGACTAGAGGGTGCTGGGTGGGACCTCGGGAAGCCGGAGGGAAGGCTGGGACCCCTCCCCCCCATCCACATCCTGGGACCTGGCCCCTCCCGGGATGCTGAGTTGGGCTGAGAAGCCTCAGGCTGCACTTTGGCCCTTTGGCCTGTGTCCTTTTATGGCTGGAATAGCTGGACACACCCAAGGTGCTTGGCAACCATCAGGGCATCAGGAGCCACTTTGGAGCACTAATGGGGGCCGTGGTGGCTGGGAAGTTTCCACTGTAGAGATAAAGGTGCCTGAACAGGAGTGTGGGGGATTAGAAGGACCCCAGCGTCCCTCTTTCCTCCCAGGTCCTGGACTCCCCTGCCACCCTGACAGGGACCCAGACCCACTGCGTGATGCAGGCCAACCTGGCCGGGTGGGGCCAGGAGAGCAGCCCCTGTCCAGCAGCTCCAGACAAAGCCTGGGCTCTTTCTGGCCCCTCGTGTGGCCTCAGCTCCCCTGTCCGGCATCAGGGTGCAGAGCCCTCCATGCTGCACTGGGCCCTGAGGGTGCAGGGCCGGGGTGGGCATTCCCGTGAAGGCTTCAGACCCCATGGCTGCTCGGCCTCCCTCTCACTCACTCTGTCCACGGTGCCTGGAAGGGAGGTGCTGGGGCAGCTTGGCTGAGCCTCCCGGGACAGACCCTGCTCCCAGCTGCTGACCCAGGAGAGCAGAGCAGGTCAGGCCAGAGGGTGTCTGACCAACTCCAAATCCAAGGCCACCTCCATGCTCAGAGAACCAGGGGCGGGGTGGAGGCTCCCCTTAGTGTGGCCGAGAACCCCTCGGAGGCAGCCAGCCAGAGCCTCAGAGCACAGAGATGTGCCAGGGGACACTGTGGGTGGGTCCAGGGCAAGGCGGCGGTGCCTGCATCCCCCCAGCCCAGGTTTATTTAAAAACAGCGACTGAGAACAGGGTGGGATGAGGTGAAGTCGTTATCTCTGCAAAGTGATGAGCGGCCCGAGACTCAGAAATCCACGTGCCAGGCTGCTGCCCTGACCGCTTAGGAGATGAGAAGGGAAATGGCCCCAATCAGAGCAGCAGCCTCCAGGCACCCTCTGCGGGGCCTCGGTGGAATCAGGACCGGCCTGCTGCGGGAGAAGAAAGCTGGAAAAGACTAGAATACAGGACAGCCTGAGAGATGGATCCTGCGGGAGCCAGTTTCCCATATCAGTTTATCCATTTGGTGGAATTCCAACAAAACACCCATTTTTAAAACTTGGGTGAAATTCATATACCATAAAATTTACCATTTTAAAGTGAACAATACAGTGGCATTTAGTACATTCACAACGTCGTGCAACCCACATCTCTATCTGGTTCCAGAATGTTTTCATCACCCCAAAGAAATCCCGAACCCACGAGCTGGCACTCCCACACCCGCCCCCAGCCCCTGCTTTCTGTCTGTGGATTTGCCACTTCTGGACATTTTGTGTAAGTGGAATCACAAACTCTGTGGCCTCTTGTGTCCGTCCGTGTTGTAGTGTGTGCTGGCACCTCACCCCTTGCCACGGCTGAGGGGTACCCCACTGTGCGGACGGACCACGGTTTGCCTGTTCACCTGTTGATAAACATTCAGGTTGTTCCCACCATTTGGCTATTGTGGGCAGTGCTATGGTGAACATCTGTGTATAAAACCCATTTTCTAACTTTGTAAAATAGTGTTGAAGGGCGCTTGGAGGAATGGGTAGGCAGGAACCAGCTCAGTTCTGTGTGCTCTCTTGGACATGAAAACAGATTTGGAAGATATGGTGATGAGTGCAGTGACCACCAGGCAGACAACAGGAACCCCCAGAGGCCGGTCACCCAGGGGACAAGAGCCCGAGGTACCAGCGGGGTTGGGATGAGGGTGCGTTTGCGTTCAAGGGTCACCTCATGGACTAAAGGAGATATCAGTGAAGTAAAGAGTTGTCAGCAATACAACCATTAAAAATATGTGGGACACACACAACGCACAACAGCCAAAAAGTGGGAACATCCAGGTTATCTATTGATGATGAACCGATAAAGTGTTGTTGGTCCCTCCATACACATTTTATGGAGTGTGTATTGTACCACAACTAAAAAATACATGGGAATATTTAGCTAATTTCTGGATGGGAAAGACATCTCATTTTTTTTTTTTTTTAAAGGAGGAATTTCCCAAGCAGAAGAGGGATAGGTCTGATTTTGTAAAAATAGAAAATATTGTTCTACATCAGTCCTGAAGCCAAAACTCACGATGCTAGGAAGTGCTCCTGCCTTGGGGAGAGCGAGGGTGGGGTTCCTGCCTTCTAACGAGCCCACAGATGGATGGAGAAATCTTGAGAGGAGAGAGGAGATTCATCTGTGAAGGAAGGAGTGCTCCTTCTATACCGACCACCAAGGGCATCGCGTCCAGATATTGTTTCCAAGCTGCCTGGTCACCACCATCATCTGTGTCCCTCAGGGAACCCGTGGGCAGGGCCTCGTGGGCCCCAGCAGGGTGGCTCCAGAGGACACATGGGCAGACAGGTCCACTGTCCAGAGGGCCGAGAAGGCCGCAGCCATGGGTCAGGAGGAGACCCCAGCAGCGCAGCTCATGGGAGCCTTGGTCCCCTCCCCTTTGCATCAGCAGCTACCAGATCCTGCCTGGTCCCAGGCGCCCCTCAGCATGGCCCCTGGGGGCTCAGCTAGGAGGGAGGGTGGGACCCGGGCTCCAGTGTGGGGAGAGGTCGGGGGACTCTGGAAGCTGACCCTCATCCTAGGGCCGCCCTCTCAGGCCTGATGACCACAAGAACACGGACCCCTACGGACCAGGCCACCTTTCAGGTGCCCAGCAATGGGAGCCTGGCAGCATGTGGGAAGGGGGAGGGGAGAGGGTGGGCACTCCGTCCCCAGAACGGCTGCTGCCTTCGGCTGCAGGAGGGCCATGGGTCTCCTTGTCCTGATAGTCCCATCCCCCACCCGCCAGGGGGTAAAACTACCCGCCCACCACTCTGCAAAACGTCCTTTAATTAAACCCTCCTCAAACTGCCCAAGTGGAGGGGACACCTGTTTCCTGGGGGGCGGGGGGGAGGGTGGGACAAGTGGGGGGCGTGGTGAGCCACTCGTGGTGGGAGCAGAAGGGAATCATGGCCAGTCCCCACTGCCCAGCGGTCAGGTTCCTCCATCTGGAGAGCCGGCCCCTGTGGATGGCACCAGGAGGACCATGCCCCTCCCCCTCCTGCGGCGCCCCGGCCCCTACACCCACAGGCCCGGCGCCCTACACCCCGCAGCCACGGTCAGCCGTCTGTGCAGATGTCACGGAAGAGAGTGGCTGAGAAAGGGCCTCAACCCCCCTCCACAGAGGCAGGGGCCAGGGGAGGGAGGTTTGCTCGGGCGGAGACCCTGCCGCCCCCAGTGTGGGGACCCACGCAGATGGAGCCCCCAGACCCCCATCAGTGTGGATATGACAAATGCATAGCTGTCACCACCATGTCCAGATATGCAGCCTGAGGGAGTGGGGAGGGGGTGGGCCTGGGGCAGGGAGGAGCAAGGGCCCTGGAGAGGGGTGAGAGCTCGGGGAAGGAAGGACAGAGATGGGGACCCCAATCAGGTCCCTGGACAGTCACTGGACCTTCAAGGTAAGGACCCCAACTGGACAGAGCTGCCATCACTCAATTATCACTCAATTATCACATCAATCACTCAGTTATTCATTCAGCAAACACACTGCAGGTTCATGGTGGCCAGACCAGCCCTCAGGAGCCAGGATGGCATGGGCCAGTCTGTACAGGACAGCAGCGGCGGGGAGGCAGCACAGTAGGGCTGGGATCCCCCATCAGCCAGGATGGAGGGGGGCCATGGACCCAGCAGTCTCTCCAGGTCCTCAGCCCACCCAATCCTTGAAGTCCAGGGTTCTGCTGGGGCCATGACAGGTGACCAGCCAAGACCCTATTCTCAACATCGATCACCTCCCTGACACCCCCAAATGGTATCTCAGCTCTCAGCCCCCAGATTCCTGTGGGAAGTTCTTCCTGGTGTCTACCCATGGTCTGCCCTCCTTCTGTCCCAAAATACCCAAGAGGGTGGACCCTTCCTGACCCTTCCTCGGGGCCCTACCCAGGGCACCCCTCGCTCAGCCCTCAGGGTGGGCCAGCCTTGGTCTCCCTCACTGTGGGGCTACAATACCGGCTCTGCCTGTGGGGGCTGCGCCTCCATCACCCGCCCCTCCCACCCTGCAACCCCCTGCCTGGAAAACAGCCCCCCAATCCCGATCCCAGAGGAGGCCTCACCCTGCCCCGCGGGCCGGATTTCCTGAGTAAGGTCACTCTGGGAGCCACTGGAGCCCAGTGGCCAATAAAACCCATCGATGCGGAGAGAGAGACAGTAAAGCAGGTCAACCCCAGAGGGCATTTGCTCTCCCCACCCCCCGCCCCACTCAGGGCCTGTGGACCCGGGACCTGCAAGCAGTGTGGTGGCTCTGTGGCCCCCGGAGCTGTGCCCAGCCTGTGCTGGGTGCGGAGGACAGTGGCCAGGCCAGGCTGCATCCCCAGGCCCACCGTGCCATGTCCACGGCCCCCTGGGCTCACGTTTCTCCTGGAACAGTCCTGTCTCGGCTTCCCTACAGGCTCTCAGGGGTGCCTAGTCCTCACTTCCTCCCATTCTGTGTCCCACCCTGGCCTGGGGCTTCAGGGACTGTCCACCCTGGCCAGTCCTGGTCACCAGCTCCCACCCAGACCCAGGGTCCATGGGCTGCCTGGAATCAGTTCCTCCACCCACTGGGTCCATCAGGCTCTGGGCACACACATGTCTACACATGCACTCACACACAGGCACACACACTCACAAGCAGACACATGCACACACATACACACCCACACGTTCACACATATATACACACAGGCACGTGCACGCACAGAAGCACATACACACACACACTCACACACAGGCACACATGCACACACACTCACACCCCTCACAGGCAGGACTGGTCAGGTTGCTGCTGGTGTCTGCAGTCCCCACACGGGCACTCTTGGCTGGCACTACCCTGGGGAGGGAGCTCAAGATGCCAAATCAATTGGGAGAAATTGACCTGGGCAGACATTTCTGAGCCATCTGCTTGCTCCCCCAAATTATTCTGAGTGGATGCACTTTGCATCCAAACCCAGGGGTGGTGGGGAGTGGTTGGTTGAACGAACCTGTTTCTCCCAGGCACCCACCCCTCCCTGGGATGCTGGTCCCCCTAGGGCCGGGCGGGGGTGGCTTTAGTCACCAGCTCCCTGTGACTCCAATGCCAGGCTTTGTGGCCCCCACCCCCGAGATGGAGCCCAGGAGTGGCGGAGACTCAGCCTGGGGCTCAGGAGGCGGCCGCGTTCCCACTTGACCAGGGACGGGGGCAGGGGCCCCAAACGAGCCACCCACTCCCCGCACCCACCAGCCATGGAAGAATCAGATGCATCCCCTGCATTCTCCAGGGCCAAATCCTAACCCTGCCACCCCCAGGAGGCAAGCCGGGGCAGCCCCAGCCCTGTCGCTCCGTTTAGCCGGCTTGTGTACACTTTTCCCTGCCTTATCATCTAAGTGTCCCGCTGTCCACTTCCAGCTGGGTGTTTGCCTACCCCCATCCCAGCCGAGTATGATCCACTTGCTCTGATTTGCACTGGCTTCAATCGGCTCCAGGGACAATATTTGCTCTGGGAAAGAGTCAAACATTTATTCTCTAATTTATTCAGGGAGCGGTTGTCAAACACAAGCGCCCTCATTATGTGATCTCGTTTCCAGGGCTTGGCCTCTGTCTGGGGTCCGTGCCGAGGCCCAGGTAGCGCTGACCCAGGCTTTCCCCTGCCCAGCACGGCTCTGCCTACTCCCCGCTCCCTCCTGGGGTCGGCATCCTGCTCTGGGCCAACTGAGGACAACTGAGTTGGGGGCGGCACTGGGCAGGGCTGTCTCAGATGGGGGCCTGCGGGTGAGTGACCCCCACATTCTGATTCTTCTCCTTCCAGCCTCGCAAAGAGGCCCAGGCACCAGGGAGCCCAAGGCCTTTCCGAGCGAGGCTGCCAGGGCATCTTCTCTGGGACCCGTTTTCGGGCCTGGGGGGTGGGAGGAGCGCATTTCTTGGGAGTGGAGAGGACAGGAAGCCGAATTCCTCCAGGGCCTGGCAGCTGCATACGCCCCACTGGGCCTGGGCTCTCCAGTCTGCTATTTGCCTTGGGAGGCCGCTCCCCCCACTGCTGTCTGGCTATTTCTCCTCTTCTGCTCCAGTCCCCCCGCTTCTCCGGGAAGGAGAGCAAAAGAGGTGGCAGTGGGTTCCTGTATCCTCACCTGCCCCCCACCCCCCACCCAGGACGGCCTCTCCCGGGGTCCCCTCCCGCGGCCTCCGCGCTCACAGCTTGCTGGTCTGCATGAGCCCGTTGGCCTTGCAGCTGCGTGTGGGCAGCATGGCCTCCTGCAGCCGGCTGCTCTGGCCCGGCCGCGGCTCCGTGGCATCCGCGTCCTCAGTGCCGTAGCTCTTGCGGAGGCACAGAACCTTCCGGAAGCTCTGGCGGAAGTTGTCGGAGAGGAAGCCGTAGAGCAAGGGGTTGGCGCAGCTGTTGGCATAGGACAGCACGACCACAAAGAAGTAGGCGCCGGCGGAGGCGGGCTCCTCGGGCAGCACAAAGGCCAGGTTGACGATGTTGACGATGAAGAAGGGCAGCCAGCAGCCCACGAACACCAGCACCACCACCACCACCATGCGGGTCACCTTGCGCTCTGAGCGCCGCCGCGTGGAGCCCACGCGCATGCCCGACGCCTTCAGCTTCACCACGATGAGCAGGTAGCACAGGCAGATGACCAGCAGCGGCCCAAAGAAGCCTAGCACGGACGTGTAGATGATGAAGATGGCGCCCCACAGGCCCACAGGCTCCGGCCAGCTGAGGTTGCAGGTGTTCCACCCCTCCTGGATGTCCGCAAACACCACCAGCGGCAGTGACATGACCAGAGAGAAGGCCCAGACCGTGGCGCTGGCCAGCTTGGCCACCCGAGGGCGGCGCCAGCGGGCAGAGCGGATGGGGTGGACCACGGCCAGGTAGCGGTCCACGCTCATGACAGTCAGGCAGAAGATGCTGGTGAACTGGTTGATGCCGTCCAGCGTCATGACCAGGCGGCAGAGCACGGGGCCAAAGGGCCAGTAGGAGATGGCGTTCTGCGTGGCCACGAAGGGCAGCCCCAGCATGAGGAGCACGTCGGCCACGGCCAGGTTGAGGATGTAGATGTTGGTGACTGTCTTCATCTTGGCGTGGCGCAGCACCACGTAGATGACCAGTGCATTGCCGCCCAGCCCCACTGTGCACACCAGCAGGTAGAGCACGGGCACCACCACCGCCCGGGCGCCCGGTGAGGGCACCAGCCCCGCCAGCGTCCCATTCTCGCCGCCGCTGCCTGTGGCTGCCGAGGAGGCATTCCAGCTGGTCAGTGGGGAGGCTGGGAACAGAGGCTCCATCGTGGCCGCCGTGGGCAGGGCAGGGTGAGCGGGAGCGCCAGGCGCATCCACTGCAAGAGAATGAAGGACACGGAGCGACTGACCAGGAGAGTGTCTCCCCTGCGCCCGGCCCCACTGGCCCGGGAGGCGCAGGATTACCCCACGGCGCCGGGTAAACACGATTACTCATGTTCAACTGGGCGGGGAATCACATTAAGCAAATTGTTTGGAAAACAAGCCCAGAGAGGAAGGAGTAGCAGGACAGCTGCCGTGGGGGCAACGGGCAGGCGGACCAGTGAGCCCAGATGCCGTCTGTCGATACCACGATGGCTCCCAGAGACCTGACCGTCCCTCTCCACCCCAATGCCCCCCTTCCTGGCTCACCCATGGCCACTCTCGAGTCTGTGGCTGGCACCATCTCACTGAGGCCTCGTGGAGTCCTGGGGGTGGCACTGATACACCCAACTCGCAGATAAGGGACTAAGGACGGTGGGAGTCACCTCCCCGGGGACTCACAGGACAGGTGGAGAGGGGTTGGGGGAGGGATAAGGAGGCTGAAACATCGGCTGGGCACCGCAAGCCCAGGCCAGCCCGAAGTGCAGTGACACCGGCCAGGCCCGCTCTCCTAGGTGACCCCAAAGCTGGACTCTGGGTTGCCTCCTGGAACCATCGGAGGGTGCCGGGCCTTCCGTGTGGCTGAAGAACCAGAACTCAGGCTGCAGAGGCTCTGCCAGTGTCCAACTGGTGAGCCACGTCCGTGTCACCCCAGCAGAGCCCCAGCCGCATCGCCAAGAGGAGCTGGTTTCCCTGACCCCAACAGCTACCCGCCACAGCACGGATGTCACTGGGCCAAGGAGATGACCAGGGACATAGATGTACATGCTCTTGGGCGGGTCCATCACCCCCAGCCCAAGGACAGCAAGTCTGAAGCCCCAGGCAGAAGGCACCAAGCGGGAAGGGGTATATGAGGACCCCACACCATGAACAAGCAAACACACGACAGGCAGAGACGAATTACAGCCTGAGCCACTGGCCAGGAGGAAATGCACGTGTGCGTGTGTGTGGCAGGGGAACGATATGGGGAGGGTGGATGGAGGGAAGGCTTCAGGGGTGACGGGGTTTTGTAGAGAAAGAGCCAAGGCAAAGATGGGGAAATGGCATCTGCAGGTCAAGGTGATGGGCACACGTGTATCCATTATATTGTTTTTGTACTTTTCTGTATGTTGAAATTGTTCATAAAAACGGTGATACTCAGGAGAAAATAAATACCTCCATTGATGAGAAGGAGAGGAGGAAGGGAAGATGGGGGCTGACACCTCCAGCAGGGGATGTGGGGCTAGCAGGGAGTCTAAGTGCCCCCAGGGGACCCAGACAAGGGCCTGAGCGGGGCTGGAAAGGGCCGTAATGACAAGCCAGGGTCAGCTGACCCCCAGTGTCTCCAAGTTGCCTCAGCATAGAGGTGCCAGCGGCCGCCAGGCCCGGACTGGGGACCCCAGGGTTGGGGGGGGCAACTGAAATCTTGTAGACAAGGGGGCAGAATACACAACTCTGACAACGACAGGGAAAAACCCTCTGCTCCGGATGGGCGGACACACCCGGATGCTAACAGACACTGGGAAACACGACCCAGAAAATCAACAGTGAGAAGGTGGATCAGTGGATTTGTTTCAGGTGAAATAAAAGTAAATGACTGAACAAGTGTGCTTAAGATATGTTTAAAAATGTTTGGAATCCTCTAGGTATGGATAAAAATATTCTGAAATGAATTTGGCTTCTGTCTAAGGAGTAAAATGAACAAGTGTCTATTTTTGAAAATTACAACTCTTGGGTGTGAAAAAAATCATCATTTGGACAAAAAAAAGCCCCACAAAAGTCTGGACACAGATGAAGAGAGAATGGGGGAATCGGAAGAGGGGCTGAAGGACTCCCTCGGAGCAGGTGCAGAGGTGGGGGTGCAGAGGCACCTGCAGAACTGACTCAGGGCAAGAGTCCTGCTCAAAAGGGAAACCCTGTCCCGAACAGGATAAACAAAAAATGCAGCAGCGTCAGAGTCAACCTACAGAGCGTCAAGGACGAAGAGAAAACCCTGAAGAACGCAGAAGGGCTGGCTGGACGGAAACCCAGAGCAGTGCGGATTACGACAACAGGTTCCGTAAGCGGGGGTGGGGGGACCTGGGGGAGCCGGGGGAGAGAGAAACACTGTCACCCCTGGAATCCCCACCTGGAGGAGGCTTCCGGCTGGCCTGAAGGGGAAAGAGACCTTTCTCTGTGCGTTGCTGGATTTGCTGGTCCAGGTCCTGAGTACACCTGCTGTATATCATGACCTGATATGAGGTGTGTGACAAAAATTCTGTTAAAAAAAGAGGCCAAGGTAGGCTGCCAAGGGATGACGCATTTCAAGACAAAGCTGGCGGCAGGTGGGAGTGGGGGAGACTTGCCCGGTGGTCCAGTGGTTAAGACTCTGCACTTCCACTGCAGGAGGTGCAGGTTCGATCCCTGGTTGGGGAACTAAGATCCCACATGCTGCGAGACGTGGCCAAAATAAATAAATAAATAAATAATAAAAAGATTTTTTAAAATACAAAGCTTGGGGGTCCCTTGGGCTGTGCTCTGGGTTGGGGGCAGGGGCGGGTGGGGCTGGTGCCCAGTTGGCAGGAGGGACACCCCGGACACTCCGAGACTGGACACCTGAAGGCTTGCTCTGGTGGGTGGGAATTGACCTGTTGACCTCTGTTCCCCAGGGCCTGGCACAGAGGGGCCCCCTCACATTTTAAAAAGAAATTAAATGTAAAATAATGTTTACAGCTCCCTTGAGGTGCTAACGGGGAATGAATTCTAGAAGGACGCTGGTCTGGAGACAGCCAGGTGGATCGTGTGGGCATCAGGGTGGAGAGTCCTGGGGACTACACCCTCTCCCCAAAGATATCCAAAGCGGAGGCTTTCCGGGGGCTGGGTGGAGAAGAAAGAGCTTGGACGCACCTGAACGTGAGTTTGATTCTAAATCAGATGAGCACCTTGTCTTCAGGAAGCAGCCAGGTGCCCCTGCTGCCCAGAACCCAGAGGGTGCTGAGCAGACTGCCAGGCCCCTGCGTCCCCCCAGATACCCCAACGCCTGAGTTAAACTTCAGAGCAGTGAAGAACAAAATTAGGTTGATCTTGCCGCGCCTGCCTCTTGGAACATAATTCTGCAAGAGCCATCATTCAGAGAGAGCAATCTTCTTAGTCACAGAAATCACACGCTCGTGGGGAACTTAGTCCTCCAACCCTTCCCCTCTGCGGGTAAGGGTGGGGGGTAGCTGTGGAACGACCACGGGCCAACACTGGGGCTTTCTGACCCAGAGGCCCCCACCAGGAAGGGACCACCTTCCCACTGCTGTGGCACAGGGAATAGAGCCCACCCCCTGCCCCAGCCCATCCCCACACACTGGCCAAGGGGTCTTAGGTAAGTCACACCACTTCTCTGAGCCCTGGCTCCCCGTAATAGGTGACACCTACAAAGCCACTGAGCAGAGGAAATGAGTCCAGGCACACAGTGGCGCTCAATAGCTGCTGAGATGCCCGACACATAGTAGCGCTTAATAGCCGCTCTCGCTCACGTGCCCCAAACAGCCCAGCACCTCCTCCCCAGCACCAGGAGCCCTGGGCTCTGTGAAGAATGTGCCAGAGCCTCCCCAGAGGGCCTGGGAGGGGACCTCGGTGCTCAAGTGTTCCATGCCCTGTGGGAGGATCAGCGTGGTCCAATCCTTTCTAGGCTCACCCAGTGTGAGGTCAGCAGGAAGGAGCCGGCCCTGCAGCACAGGGGCAGCTGTGGAAGCCACCGAGATCAAGGCTTGCTGGTCCTGGGGCCTCACCCGTGCAGGGTGGGGGCAAATGGGCGGGGGATATCGTGGCTAAGAGCCAAGGGCCCCACCCAGGCCTGCCTCCCCTGGGACGGCCTGGATCATGGGTACAGCCGATGGCAACCCCCACTCCTGTCCCTCCCCTGAAACACGCTCCATCTGTCCTTAAGGCAGCCTTGGTCTGGGGTATCCCTTCCCCATGAGGGGGAAACTGAGGTGGGTGAGGGTGGGCTCCATGCAGCAACAGGGAGGCCAGGCCGGTAGAGCCCCCTCCTCAGGGTCTCTGCAGGGTCTGCATGCCCTGCAAGAAGTTTCCAAAGCCACGTTCTGCCCCCAGCGCACTTTCTCAGAACTTCCGGTCCCTATTTCACTGGGAACCACTGGTGGGTCATTGTCATCAGTGCCAGCGACCATGTCTGCCCGGGAGGCTCTCCGTCCTCCCCTCGAGTGGCTGCTGTCCCCAGGAACCTGTTCTCTTCAAAAGAGGCTCAGCAGCAGCCAGGACTGCCTCACACTTTGGGTAGCAGGGGCTCTCCCACTCTCTTTCTCCCCAGAACCCCAGGCTGGCAGGAGGGGCAGGGACAAGGCAAGTGGGCAGGTGAGGGCCCCACCTGGACCCTGGGTGGGGAGATAGCACACAGGTGAACTTCCAGGCCGCGTGCTCCCTTCTGGAGAGGGTGGCCCCCAGAGCACAGGTGCCAAGCCCTGGACACGCCAGGGTTCCATCCTCAGCCGCCAGGGCCCCAACCCCTCTACTCCCCAGTCCAGGGTGAAGCACTCCGGGAACCCCAGGACCAGGCACCCTGTGCTCTGCAAGGCAGGGCCCTGGAGCTGGACCGACACTGACTGCACTCTTCCCACAGCTCACAGACCACCGCCTCTCCTCTGCCAGCACCCCCCCACCCAGGGGCCCCTGCGGCTCCTGTGCCCTCCGCGGTCTGCTTTTTCCGCACCCACTCCAGCCACAGCCTCCTCGCGAACCCTCCCGGCTGCGCTGCCCACCCTTGCCAGCCCCTGAGCGAGCCCCGCTGCTGCACCCTCTGTGGGGAGGTCGGGCCGGGAGAGGCGCGGTGGGCAGAGCCAGAGCGGGTCGACCCAGTCTCCCTGAGGTTTCTGCCCTGACTCTGGCACATCGGGTCTAGAGGCGGGAGGATGGCAAGGGTGGGGAGCGAGAGAGTGGGAGAGGATGGCGGCCGAGACTGGGGAGCAGACGGAAGGGGAGGGGAGGGACTCAGGACGGCGGCAGGAGAGCTCCAGGAGTGCCAGGGCGGCGGAGGGCTTCGCGCAGGGTGGTGAGACCCGTGGAGAGGGTAACGGAGATCTGTGAGGCACCCTGGCTAGAGCGGAGGGAAGGGGCGCGGGCGGGGATGCGGGGTGGGGGGCAGGGGCGCGCGGCACTCACCTGGGCGGGGCAACCCCTTCGGCCCTGGGGAGCCAAGTGCCCACGCTGCGCTGGCTCAGGTCTGGGCTCCGCTCTGGGGCTCGGGGTGCTGACGGGGAGGCGGGGCGCGGCGAGCGTCGGAGGGAGGTGGGGGTGCCTGGGGCGGGGCTGGGGGCGGGCACTCGGCTCCCCGCGGGGCCCCACGCCCAGTCCATCCTCAGTCCCTTGCTCTTCCCCGGGCCTCCGCAGTTCACCCGCAACCCTTGTCCCGTCGGCGGGGACTCCGATGACAGCGGCACCCCCACCTCATTCTCTTCTGTCCGCTCTGGCCGCAGACCCGAGCTTGGGGGGTCCTGCCCCCAGAAGGGGTTGGAGGGGACTCAAAGTGCCCTTCCGAAAGTCTGAGGAGGATTGAGGAGGGGCCCTCACTCGGGATGAAGCGCTGGAGGCTGACTCTGACGGATAGAGTGGGGCTGTGTCCGAGAGATGGGGGTCAGGACGACGGCCAAGGGGCAGCAGGTGGCCACAGCTGGCTGGGTGGCTCACTCTGGGGTCTCCCCTTAGCAGGCATCAGAGTCACCCAAAAGAAGGCATCCAAACGCAGGTGTCTGCCTGTCACGCCCAGGGTGCTGACTCCACAGGTGGGCAGGCCTGAGAATCTTCATTTCTGCCAAGCTCCCAGGGGATGCTGCTGCTGCTGCTGCTGCTTCAGGGGCCGCACCTTATCAGCCAGTGATTTTAACCAGCAGTGTTGAGCACCTGTGCTCCATCAGGCAGGGAGAGCTGGGTGGGGGTCTGGACATTCCCTCACCAGGATGCAGCCCCCAGCACCCTTACCCTGCCCCCATCTGGGGGAGCTCAGCTCTGGTTGAATGAAATGAGCTGCTCTCAGATGATGGCTTGACCCCCAAGACACCAGGACCCTCACCCAAGGGGATGCAGGGAGCCATGGGCTGCATGTGGACAGGTGGGGACAGCGTCACGCTGCCCCTGTATATGGAGGTACTGGCAGTTCCCTCAGCAGGGCTGTGTGCCTAGACCCTTTCTTTTCTTCTTCATGGTTTTCTGTGATATTACATTTTCTACAAGGAGCATGGATTATGATTTAATCAAGAAAAAGCACCTAGAGATCTAAGGATCCCAGCCCGGAGGCCAGTGCCTCTCTTCACACAGGCTCCCCTTGGGGAGGCTGGGCTGTTCCCTGGAGCACACAGTACCCCCTCCCCAGCCAGACTCAGACCCCCATGCTCAGGAAGTCACCAGCCTCCCTTCCCCCACCCCAGGCTGTCTCCCTCGTGTCCCCCAGCTCTCTCTCCGAGGAGGCTGCACAGACCCCACCCCCATGGACATGAAGCCAGGAGCCCAGCCGAGGGGAGATGGAGTTGGGGAGTGGAAAACCACCCCCTCGGAGTGCAGCCCTCCCCTGTAGTCCCTGCCAGTCTGTCCGAAAGCTGAGGAGTCCTGCTGGCCATCAGATGGGCAGCTGCCAGCCTGGCCTGCAGATGGAGGCGCAGAGGCCCACAAGGAACCTGATGTCTCTCCTGATGACCTGCTGGGGACAGCGGCTGCAGCAGGACGGCCCACGCTGAGGTCCAGATGTCCCAGGTGACTGGTGCAGGAGGCCTTCTGGATGGGACGAAGTGGCAAGCCAGGGCCAGGCTGCATGTCCTGCTTGGCTGGCACATGCATGTGGCCTGTCGCATACTCAGCAGATTCACGCACACCCTCTGGATGAGTTTAGGTGGGAGACACAGAGTTCCCCACGTGCCCAGGTGCCATGGCTGCGCAGGATGGTGCAGATGCTGCTACGGACAAAACAGACAAGGCCTTATTCTGTGAGCTCCAAGGCTGGCAGAGAGAGGGGTGATAAACCAAAAATAATTTAATGGATGTACTTTTAGACTGTCATAAGTGGAGAGGATCAGGGTGACGGGAAAGAGAGCAGTGGGGACAGGAGGCCAGGGAGAGCCTTTCCAAGGCTCACTGTCCTGGGTGCAGGGTCGTGTGGGGGGGTCAGTGCCTGGCACACAGTGGGGGGACATGGCCCTGTGAGCGGGCAGGTGCTTGGTCAGTTACAGCCCAGCATCAGGCTGGGACGCCCCTTACACCGTAACATCTGTGGGGTGTCTCACCTGAGCCCCTCTGGGGGCTCCCATTCCAAAAAAGAAAAGATGCCTGGAGAGGTGGTCAGTCCACCCTGAGGCTGCCTTTCCCTCCCCTGTTGCCCCCGCTCCTGGCAGGCGCCCCCTGGTCTCTGAGCCCTGGTTCTGAGCCCCAGGAGATCAAGTGAGGTGAAGCCCTGAGACACTCTGCAGAGGTCACGCCAGCACCAGTGAGGAGGGCGAGGATTAGCGGCAGCCGGGAGCCATGGCAACGGGACAATGCCCGAGGGACTCCCCAGGGATGACCCCCGGACCCCTCCCACGGGAAACCCACCTTTGCTGTAGCTCTGCTGTGGCCTGTGATCCCCCTTTCCAGAGGCGGAGGCCAGTGGCTGCTGGACGCAACATCCCCCCAGCCACTCTGCCCCTGCCCGTACTCAGGCACCAGGGCTGAGGCTCCCCGTAATTATTCAAAAGCGACGGAGGCTGACTCCAGTTCACCTGGAAACACCCTGGAGCTGGGGCGGGTCTTGGGGGGCTGTGAAACCCTCTCCATCCTCCCGCCAAGCTGGCCTTCCCTCCGCTCCTTGGATGCTGCATGCTGCCTCCCACCGCGGAGCCTTTGCCCTGGCCGCAACCCACCTCCCTTTCCCCACCTGTCAGCTTCAGTGCCCCCTCCTCCAAGAAGCCCCCTGGCTGCTCCATGCTGGCTGTTTGTCCCTCAGCCACCAGCACTCCCAGACCACGTCCCCCTGGCAACGTCCTTCCTGGTTGCAGAAGGTGTGAATGCTGGTGAGTGAGCATCTGCAGGCGCCACGGTGGGCTCCCCGGGAGGCATGGGGCCTTCCGTGGGGGCTGAGCCCCTAGGGACCTGGGAGAGGCTGGGCTGACCCGCCTGGCCGTGGTCTCAGGCTTCAGTGGGCGCTTTGTTAAGATGCGGCTTCCCTGCCTTCGGGTTGGGAGGTGGGGTGCGGGGGGTTTCACCCCAGGGCTTAGTGGGCATCATGCTGTGCTGAGCACCCTGGAGGTTCAGAGTACAATGGGGACCAGAGAGCCAGCCCCTGGTAAAGGGGAAGGGAGGACACGGAATCTGGGTGGAAGACACTCCAGGAGACTTGGCATCCACGCTGGTGAGAAAACCTGCACCCCTGGGGGTCACTGGGACCCCCCCACCCCCACCCCTGCCAAGGCTCTTCCCTCACTTGCTGGTTGCACCACCCCAGTGAGGCTGCAGGTCCGCCCTGTGCACTCTGATTGGCTTAGCTGGGTGAGGGGCAGAAACCTGGGGGTGGGGGGAGCCTGCCCCCACCCAGGCCTAGTGAAGGAGGTGGAGCCCTCGGGTCAGTGAGTCCAGAGGGTCAAGATGGCTGAGTGCCGTGGCCAGTCCCCCAGGAGGAGGGCCTATGCCTCCTGGCCTGGCCCCACTGCCCGCACAGGTGGGCCCCTCCCCAGCCTGCCGCTTGGGGGCGGGAGAGCAGAGCTCTGCAGGTCACAGCTCTTCATCTGAAGGTGGGGACACAGGCTTGGAGAGGGTGGGGGCTTGTCTGGGCGCAGAGCAAGCCTGGGCACCCAGACTGGGGCCTGATCAGGACACCCTGCTGTCCCTCAAATGGAGGGGCTCTGGCAGGGCCTGGGTTATCCTGGAGAGGCCTCTCGGGGTGACTCAGCAGCCCCCTTTTGCCAAAGTCTGCCCATAAGGGGGACTGGTCCTCCCCACCTCCTCAGGCCATTGCTTCTGGGGGCTGCAGCCTCCGCCTGGGCGGGGGTGAGGCAGGGAGCAGCTGAGGCCTGTCCACACAGGCTGCACGGCCATTTCCAGGGCCACCCTGCCCATGTGGTGTCGGGTACAGCTGTCAGCACTGACTCAGTGGCGGGTGTGAAGGCCTCCAGAGGGAGGAGGAAGGCACGAGCTTCCAAAATTAGCAGACATGCAGTGGGGGCTGGCGGTGCCTGTTTACAGATAGTGTCATTGATCAGCAGAGACTCGCCAAGTGCCTGCCCTGAGCCCAGAGTGTTTGGGGGACAAACGTGCAAGCACTGCCCTCCTGAGCACAACGAACAGAGGTTGTCCCTTTTCCTGAGGTCACCGGGAGAAGGTGGCAGAGTGGCATCCAACCCTGCCCGGCGCCAAGGCCGTGGGCTTCCCTTGCTGCCTGGCCAAGGGGGTAGACAGAGGTGCCGGGGGAGACCTGAGGTTTGGAGCCCAGGGATGAGGAGAGAGTAGTGTTGGGACAAGAGATGGATGACACACCCAGACTGGGGATGCTGTGCGCCGGGGGCCTGGGTCCAAATGGGGGAGAGACCGGGAGGCGGTGATGCGCCCACAGAGCTACAGCTCCCCCTCCCCACGCAGACTGTAGGCTGCATAGACCAGCCTCCCCTGTGGCCCTGACTGGGTTTGTGGATTTCGGCTGGTTCCACCTGCAACACCCGGAACCCCCAGGGGCAGGGACAGGAAATGCCCAAAGGCCGGAGGTGGGGGTTCCAGACATGGGGAGCTGCTGGTCGGCAGGGCCTCCTTCCAGGGGTCTGGGGTCAGCTTGTTGGGGCTGAGACTGAATGTACAAAAGGACAAGAGCCAGCCACATGTGACAAGACCACGGAGGTGTGGTCTCCCGCGGTCTGGAGGCCAGAAGTCTTCAATCAGGGTGCTGGCAGGGCCGCGCTGCCTCCTAAGGCTCTAGGGGAGAATCTGCTTCCTGCTTCTTCCAGCTTCTGGAGGTGGGACAGTCCTTAGCATCCCTTGGCTTGTGGCTGCATCCCTCCAACCCCTGCCTCTGCCTTCACAGGCCCCTCTTCCGGGTCTGTATCTCTCTGCATCCTCTTTTTAGAAGGATGCTCCTAAACCCAGGATGAGTTCATCTTGAGATCCCGAATTACATCTGCAAAGGCCTGATTTCCAAATAAGGTCACATGAATTTGGGGGGGATGCTTTTCAATCCAGTACACAGGGTGAGCATGTTATGTCTACAACTGAGTAAGCGGGGTGGGGTGGGGGAGGCAGCTGGCAGCCAAGGGGCCGCCTCTGTTGGAACCAGAACGTGAGTTAAACAGGACAAAGACGGTGTCCTGAGAGCACACGTGGGCAGGGACCCATCCCAGCCTTTCTCACCTGTGTTTCTTCCCACA
Organism: Balaenoptera borealis; assembly: GCF_965194805.1. Taxonomy (NCBI): domain Eukaryota; kingdom Metazoa; phylum Chordata; class Mammalia; order Artiodactyla; family Balaenopteridae; genus Balaenoptera; species Balaenoptera borealis. The sequence continues at coordinate 50,823,009 of NC_138872.1, read as the reverse complement.
TGAGCCACCACCCAGTTACACCGAAACGATGGTGCAGAAGGAAGAGAAAGCACCGTAGCCCCTTTCCTCTGTGCCACCTTGCTCACCGAAGCAGAGGGTTGCAGAGTGTGTGAATTCAAGGGTGAAATCAGCTGCCTGAGTCTTGGGCAGCGTTTCCACTAACCTGGTGACAACAAAACACACATGCGCGAACTCACCGTGAAGTAGGAATCATGCAGTTTGGGTGGTTTAACTGAAGAGTGAAACATCTTACAGCTGCGTTTACAACTGACATCACACAATACAGAGATGAATGGTAAAATTCATGTTAATAATTTAAACTTAAAAATTTTCCTCACTTAGAACAATATTAAATCACCAATGAAAAGACCAGGACAAATTGTCAGAGACTGAAGAAGAAAGGAAAACATTTTCTGTATTAGTACCGTTCATGGCACTTTTCTCCTGATTTTTGGTCATGGGCCCTGCCAATCATGTAGCGAGGATAGGCGGCCCGTGCCTGGAGCCTCTCGGGGGCCTGGGCTGAAGCTGACCTCCCCACGGTGCCCTCCGCTCCTCCCCTGCCCTTGAGGACACCGTGGAGCCAGCCTGGAGGTGCCCCAATCAAGTGCAATTTAATAATCCAGTGGCCACAATGCCATCCACCCAGTGGATGCCAGAATGACGTGGGGCACTCGGGGCAGTGACGGACTGCAGGTTCTGTATCCAAGATGGGGGTGTCGGACACGTGGCTTGGCCTTTAGGAGGGGCTCCAGGGAGGATGGGGTCTAGGGGGACAGGGTGCTGGACAGAGCCTGGGGGTGGGGGCTCCCACTGACACTTCCATGCCCTGCCTGCTGTGGCCTGGCTGCAGCCGGAAACCCAGGAACTGGCTCCTTGTCATCTTTTTTTTTTTAATTAATAGACTTTACATTTTAGGGCAATTTTAGGTTTACAGAAAACAAAGCAAATAGTACAGAGTTCCAATATTCCCCCTCTCCCTCTACACAGGATTCCCTCTACTATCAATCTTGCATTTGTGATACGGTTGTTAATATTAATGTTACAATGATTGATAATATTAATACATTATTATTAACTAATATGTGTAGCTTCTGTTAGGGTTGGTTCTCTGCCTTATACATTCTTTGAGTTTAGACAAATGTGTAATGACATGTATCTATCATTATAGTATCATACAGGGTAGTTTCACTGCCCTAAAAATCTGTGCTCTGCCTGTTCATCCTTTCCGATTCCCAACTCTTAACAACCACTGATCCTTTTACTGTCTCCATAGTTTTGCCTTTTCCAGAATGTCATGTAGTTGGAAGTATACAGTATGTAGCCTTTTCAAACTGGCTTCTTTCACTTAGTAATATGCTTTTAAGGAATTCCCAACGCAGGGGGCCTGGGTTTGATCCCTGGCCAGGGAACTAGATCTCACGTGCTGCAACGAAGATCCTGCGTGCCGCAACTAAGAGATCCTGCGTGCTGCAACTAAGACCCGGCACACCTGAATAAATAAATATATATTTTTTAAATGAGCCATTAAAAAAAAAGTTTCCTCAGTGTCTTTTCATGGCTCGATAGCTCATTTCTTTTTAGCCCTGAATAATATTCCACCATCTGGATGGACCACAGTTTACTTATCCATTCACCTGCTGATCGCTCCCAGCCCTCTGTCCTTTTAGGGACAGAACAGGTAATACTCAAATTCCCAACCAGTGCCTTCCCGCTGCACACACATCCTGTTCCCCACCTGGATGTCGAGGAGCTGTCCCGGGCCCATCTCACCCTTGCCCCAGGCCTGGTACAGAGCTGGGCAAACACCAGGGTCTCAGCTAGTGTTGGATGATCTTGCCCAAAGAACACTGGTCCCTGAACCCAAGGGGGAGATATGTCAGCTCTCTGGGCAGCAGAGCCCTGCCACCTCCTCCAGGAAGCCCTCCTCCTTGGAGCTCTGTGGCCACTGTCGGTTTGTGAGTGTTAAAGGGCCCATACTGGGCTGAAGAGTGTCTCCCCAAAATTCATGTCCACCCAGAACCCCAGAATGTGACCTTATTTGGAAACAGGGTCTTTGCAGATGTAATTAAGTGAAAGATCTTGAGATGAAGTCCTCCTGGATCAGGGTGGTCCTAAATCCAATGACAGTGTCCTTACAAGAGACAGAAGAAGAGAGACACAGAGGAGAAGGCACATGAAGATGGAGGCAGAGACTGGAGTGACGTGGCCACAGCCAAGGGACACCTGGAGCCCCAGAAGCTGGAAGAGGCAGGAAGGATCCTCCCCTAGAGCCTCAGAGGGGAGCGTGACCCTGCCTACACCTTGGTCTTGGACTTCCGGCCTCCAGACTATGAGAGAATGAAATTCTGTTGCTGTAAGTCACCAGGTTTGTGATAATTTGTCCTGGTGGCCCCAGGACACTGGACAGGCTCAACCCTTACAGGCTCCCTCCCTCCCTTTCTCACTGGTAACCCCCTGCAGCCCCTTGTCCTGGGCTAACCCTGTGTGCCTTCCAGGACTCTGGTTTCCCTTCAGAGACCTCGCTCGTTGTAGCCAGATGTCCAGATGGCCCGGCCGGGTCCTCTGTGGCCCCAGCTCCCCCAGGGAAGGAAGGGCTGCATCCCCAGAGCAGGGAGAGGCACACCTTCCCCACTCTCCCCCCAAACACAAGAGCTCTGCGGGACTTCTGCGTTTGCGTTTCCACATTTAGTGTGTTCTGGTGTCAGTGCATTCAAAGTCCATTTGAGGGACTTCCCAGGTGGCGCAGTGGTTGAGAATCTGCCTGTCAATGCAGGGGACACAGGTTTGACCCCTGGTCCGGGAAGATCCCACATGCCGTGGAGCAACTAAGCCTGTGTGCCACAACTACTGAGCCTCACTCTAGAGACCGTGAGCCACAACTACTGAGCCCATGCACCACAACTACTGAAGCCTGCATGCCTAGAGCCCGTGTTCCGCAACAGGAGATGTCACTGCAATGAGAAGCCTGTGTACCGCAATGAAGAGTAACCCCCACTCGCTGCAACTAGAGAAAGCCCGTGCACAGCAAGGAAGACCCAATGCAGCCAAAAATAAATAAAAAATAAAACAAACAAAAAAAACAAAGTCCACTTGAGTCACTTAATTTCCCACTTGAAGGCAAATCAAAAGGAGCACATTCGTCTCGATTTGTTCACATCAACCAACTTTGACATCAATTAAGAAGTCCATTTTGCTCACCAGATGTCAAAGGAGTGCTCTTTTCTAATATGTTAGCATTTAGTGATCTTCAGTTTATTTCATTCCATTTACATCTGAGAGTCAAATGGCATTTGGAGGCAGAACTCCCCATTAGAGAAAAAGTTGTCAATAAGTCAGCACGAAAACACAAAGCCCGCACTGCTCTGTCTCAGCAGCAAATCGTGGTGCTGGGACTTAGGGGATGGGTGCCCCGCCCCCATCTCGTCTCAGCATCTGAGCCCCCAGCCAGGAGTAACTGCCAGGCTCCCAAACACCTCAGCCTCCGGCTGGTGGGAACTTAAATGAGGGATGGCACCTCTGTGTCAGGGGTGGGACTGGGCCACCTGCCATCCTCAGGCTAAGCAGGGGTCCCTCTCAGCTCCAGCCGACGGCTGCCCTTCGAGAACAGAGGCCCGGCATTGCCAGAACTTCTGACTTTTTCAAGAGAAAAATTGTTATGTTCATTGTCCCAATCCACACGTGCCGTCAGCAAACTCCACCCACAATATCCACCAAGCCTCCCAGCACATCCAGGGCCTCGTCCTCGCAGCTGCCCTGACACCAGGGTGCCGGTCACCCTTTCTCTGAGTGAGCCAGCTGGCCCGCGGGGAGGTGCCACACAGGTGCCCCGATACCTGGCGCAGCAGCCCGGTCTCCTTGGGGCAGCCCAAGTAGGGGTGCAGCTGGGGGACCCTGGCTCTGCCCTGATCAGCTGTGGACCTAGGACAGTCCACAGCTGTCTGCTTCCTCATCTGTAAAGGGGAACAGTAAAAACAACGAAAATGAACCACCACGGTACCAATTGTGATGGGCTGTTTTCTGAGCCCACATGGCTGCTCAGTCACACACACGGGCACAGGTGTGGCTGCGAAGGCCTTGGTGCATGTGCTTTACACCTGCCTTCAGGTGGCTTTAAGTAAAGAGGTTGGAGGTCTCAGGAGCAAGAGAGGCTTACCAGGATGGAATCACTGCGGAATCAAAGGCCACACCACGGGGACGCTGCCCTGTGCACTGAGATTCACATTGCAGGGGGCCGGGGACCCCACAGAGGCCATGAACATGTCCCGCCTTCGAGTCCCTCTCAGGTGCCCTGGAGCCAAGCCCCACATTAGACGGGCTGCAGGAAGTGCCAGCGATGGTGCAGACGCCCCGCAGCCCGCAATTCTGGCGGCACTGGAACCAGCTCTGTGCCCAGCAGGCCTAAACCACCATTTAGCTCCACACGCCGAGGCCACAGCCCCTTAAAGGGTGACTAAGTCTGACCTAATTCAATCAAAGCCAGAGTGGTGACTGGGCCTCAGTGGCAGCAGCCAGAGACAAAGCATCCAGCTGCTGCCTCGTGATGTCTAGGTGGCTGGAGGCGGGGTACCCAGGTTGGGCGGGACCACCGGGGCTGAAACCAGAAATTCACCAGGTGCCTGGAGGGATCTGGCTCCAAGTGCTATTCCCGAATCTCGAATCTCGGTCACCGCTGTGAGAAAGGGCCAGATGGGGAACTGAGGCCCCGAGGGCAGAGCACCTGTCCGAAGTCCCCTGCGTTAAGTTCCAGGGCAGCTGCAACAAAGGACCACACAATGGGGACTAAAGCAAGGGAAATTTATTCTCACAGTCTGGAGGTCAGAAGTCACAATCAAGGTACGGGCAGGGCCGCACTCCCTCCGCAGGCTCTGGGGGACCTCCTGCCTCCGTCCTGGTGCTAGTATCACCAGCATCCTTGGTGTTCCTTCACCCCAATCTCTGCCTCTGGTCACGTGGCCACCTCCCTGCGTATCTGTGTCCAAGTTTACAAGGACACTAGTCATTGGATGGGGCCCACCCTCATGGCCTTGACTTACCTTGGTCACATCTGTTAAGACCCTGTTTCCATATAAGGTCACGCTCGCAGTTATTGGGGGAGAGGATGTAGACATACCTTTGGGGATACACGATTCAACAATTCAACCCACACAACTGGCTCCTAGTACCAGGGCTGGATTCAGCCCCAGGTCTTTAGCTGCAGTGACCACTGGTCAGCACTGCTCATTGGCAAACTCCTCCCCAGGCTCAGGGCTGGTCCCTCCACCACCTATGTGAAGGGACCATCTGGAACACCAGGAGGGCAGGACCAGCCGATCCCAGCGGAGACAGAGTCAGGGGAGGGGCTGTGCCCACCCCACCCCCCGCCTGCTCAAGAGAAAGGGGCACCCCTGAGACACCCTCCCAAGTGCCGGGCCGGCTTTGCTGTCCACTCAGCAAGAGGCAGGCCCTGGGCCAATGGCTGAGAGTGACCAGGCATCCACTCTAGGCCGCAGGGGGACACTGGGAGGGCTCCTCTGGGTGGCTGGGCGGCACCCCTGGAGACCGTGGGCCTCTCAGTCTGTTCTAGGACACAGAGACCACCCAGGCCCCAACAAAGGCAAATGTCCACCCCAGGGCGAGGGCTCCATGGAAGAAATGATTCCTGACAAAGATGAGCTCACACCATGAGAGACGGCAGCAGACACACTGGTACTTTGAGGACTAAAGATAATAATAGAAGAACAAATCAAAAGAGATCATACAATAAGCATAAAGTGATTAAAGAGGTAAAAGTGGAAGTAAAAACCAATAGTGTGAAAAAAGACAGCAGATTTGGAAAACAACCAAATAAGACCTTCAGTATGAGAAATGTGGTCATTGGTATGAAATCCTGAACTAAGGGTTTGCATAGCAGCTTGTACGTGGGCAAAAGAGAACTAAGGAGGTGGGAGACAGGCCTGAGGAACTTACCCAGACATTGCTCCCCCCAGCCCCATCCGAGAGGGGGATGAGGTGCAGAGAGACCCGGGCTTTCTACTGAAGATACAGGCCAAGCCGATGACCTCAACACAAATAGGAGGGCAGGGACACCAGGAAACGTGAAGCCGGGGCTCCCGAAACCCCCGTGCCCTATGCCCACATCTGTGACGACCAGGTGAGATGCGGCCGTAAAGCCCCCAGCCCGGCAGTGCCCCCAGAATGCCAGAGCACCCTGACAGGGACCACCTCTCAGGATGGCGGGGACTCAGGCCTCAGTAGGAAACGTTCAAAGCCACCAAGAACTGGCCAGCCCTGCCTGTGCTTCTACGTGGAGCCTCTCAGCATCAAATTGACATTGTGATAATTGGCTGAAAAGACAAATTAAGGCATTAGGCAAGGACAAATGAGAGGCTCTCAACACCGCTGGGAGGAAATGGGGTGGGGGAGGGGGCCTGGTCTGAGCTGAAGTGGTGCAGTGAAGGGGGAGGGGAGGGAATCTAGACCCAGGGGTCAAGGGCCCCCACCTCCCCTCCCCTCCCAACCCTCAGTTGTTCCGGGGGCCCACTGCCGTCTCCTTTGCCACTGCTCCCGCCGGCGGGTCCTCTTCCTGGGACCCCCATGTCCCCTGCTGTGTTCCCTCCATCGATCCTGGACCCCACCTAGCTCTCCCCTTCCTCCCAACCCTTCGCTCCCTGCCTGGACCCCCAGTGGGGCGGGGGGCAGCTTCTGTACAGGGGGAGCAGAAGGGAAGGCAACACAGATGCTGGGACCCACCTCTCCTCCCCCGGTGTTCCTGGGAGGAGGCAGCCCCCCACTCAACCCTCCCTCCGCAAGGGAAACCTTCGGGGTGCCAGAGCCAGGGCCTGCTCCCTGTGCCACGCGGTCCCCAGGCAGAGGCTGCCGCGCCCTCCCACCCCCCCATCCCAAGGCGCATCCCCACCCCTGCACTGCTGGACCCTGACCCATGTACGCGCCGCTGGGAGGGTCATGGTCAGACGCGGGCCTCGCTCATCGGCCGGCCTCTGGCGCCACCTGCTGGGCGCTGCTGTCACTGCGGGCGGGGGCGGGCTCTGCGAGGCGCCTGGCCTGAGCAACGGTGGGGCTGGGCCCAGCTGTGGCACTTCCTGAGCGGGGCAAGGGCGGAAGCGACCAGAGCTGGGGTTCCCTGCCTGCCTATGGCGCCCCAGCGCCACCCATGGCCACAAACTCCCCTAGTGCCACCCACGGCCGGGCCGAGTTCCTACCAGGTCACCTGTGTGGCCTCAGCTGGTCACTCAACTTCTCCGAGCCTCAACATCCTCCTCAGAAACAGAGAGGTCATAATTACTGCCCCTCTTGTCCACTCCACTGGAAGTTTCCAGGAGACTCCTGCCCTGAGCCTCTCCCGGGTCTGCCCCAGGCCCGCAGCCTGTACTAGGGTCCCTGGGACCCCTTGGTTGGATGACACCTCCCCAGTGTTTCCCTAAGCTCCTCTCCCTGGTGGACAGCTCTCCACCGGGAGCCCTTGTCTTGGGGATCAGTGCCATAAGCCTCAGGGCGGTGTGGGTGGCATGGACAGAACAGGAGAGGAGACGGTGGGGGGTTCCTTGAGCAGGTCACGCCTCTGCCCACTCTTCAGGGACCTGCCTGAAGGTCTGTGTCCACCAGTCCAGGCCTTGGCCAGGCCTTGGCCCCTCCTGCAGGGGGACCACCATTCCTGCACGGGGGACAGCTGGTGCCCAGTCACCTGGGTGCTGGGCATGCCCATTTGATGGGGGGGCCATTAGCACCCCGCACAGCTGCCCCAAGGCCCAAGGGTGCCCCTGGGACTCACTCCTAAGCCGCCCACCCTCTCCAGACTTCCTGTTGGCACTGAGACTCTGTCTGATTTGAGGATCCCAACCAGAGGCAGCCTCTTTTTGGTCCTCTCCTCTCCCTCAGCCCCCTAAATCTGCCCCCACCAAGAGAGAGTTCAGAACCCCCTCTGATCCTGTGCTCCTAGTGGACCACAGCACAGCACCACCCGGTGGCTCCCAATCACTGGGCCCCCACCAGCCTCTATGAATCCCTCGGAACAAAGCCGGCACTGGCCACTGGGGGGTGTGAGCAGCTCACAAATGCTCCAGACACAAAACCAGGGGCCCAGGGGCCCTCCAGCCGAAGCTGAGAGGGAGGACTGGGGGAGGAGGGTGTCCTCGCTGTGCCTCTTCTCTGGCTGATGGTGAGGATTTCCCGCATTGGACTGAGAACCTGGGGTTTCAGGCCAAGACCCAGGGCCAGCCAACCGCCCTGGCTGGCCGTAGGGCCCAGAGAAGCTGGGTTGTGGTCTCTGCTCTGGTGGGGCAGTGGTGAACTACGTGGAGTATGGGGGCCTCCTGCCACCCCCAGCCCCGTCCACTCTCTGCTGACTTTGCTGCCTGGGCAAGGGGCCAGGCCGGCTGCCCCACACCCTCCAGCAGCTGGCTGGCAACTCTCCCGACGGCCGGCGGACTCTGCTCAGCCGGGCCGACCACACCTGCCACAGCAGCTGGTTCAAAATCCCCAAATCCTGAAAACTGGTCCCACTTGGCCAGTCCAGGGAGTCCTTGGCCCCGACGGTTGGCCTGTCCTTCGCTGAACTGGCTGACAGGGACTGCGGCCAGACAGCACCAGTGCCCCGAGATGCCAGGGGCTCCAGGCAGGCCAGGCCATGCAGACCCCGGGCCTTTGGTGGGGTGGACGTGTCCCCACGGCAGGAGTGGATCTAGGGGACCTGCAGACTCACTTTTCAGCGGAAAGAGTAATGGAGACGTTTGAGCGAGTCTGACCACCCTGGCCACCTCAGACCAGAAGGCGGGGGTCTGGGACATTGTCCCTCTGTGACCACGCGGCCAGTGGGGAGGCTCTGGTCCATGGTCATGATGGGGACCTCAGGACCCGCGTGGCCAGGAGAGGAGGGGCCAGTGCTGTGGGAGCCCCTTGGCTGGCTCTTGATGTGTGGGCTGCCGCCAGGCCTGGGGTGAGACCCACTGCCCCCTGCCCGGGGCTGGTGCTGCCCTGACCCCAGAATCTCAGGCTGTGGGAAGTGAGACAGGCACCCACGGGAGTGACTGACGAGCCTGTGCGGTCAGCGCTTCACCAGGCTGGGGCCGCTGATGCCTGGAGCGTTGATGGGCACCTGCCGTGTGCCCGGGCACCCACACAGGGCAGCCGCCCCCGCAGCCCCTGCGACCTCCCTCACCGAGGCCACGCAGCCTTCATCTTGCCCCCTGAACTCCACACCTCTGCTCAGCCCCAGGACGTGGGTCGGTGGTCACCAGTCTCGGGAAGGGGGTAGGGGCAGCTTCTGGGTGTCACTGTGCGCTGCCTGGAGTGTTAATGGGAGGGGGGTTGCCTACATCTGGGGCTGGGGACGGCCAGGGAAGGCCAAGGGGCAGTTTCTAGTGAGCAATAGGACCCCTGGGCTGTGGGAGGAGGTGGACAGCCACGTCCATGCCCGCCCCCCACCCAGGGGAGAGCTGGTGCCACACCTGGGGGATGGGGGGATGGGCAGGGGTCAGCCCTGTGCTCTCCCCCACCCCATCCACCGCCCCTCCCTCCCCCCACCCCGTAGTCTCCGCCGCTGTAACTGATCCCTGGGTGGGGGCAGCCTGGGCTCTGGGCTCTCCTGGCTCTCAAGCCTCCGGCCCAGCTGTTGTTGGGGAGGTCATGTCTGTCCCGGGGACTAACAGCTGCAGGCCCGGAAGCCCCCCACCCTCCCCAGAGCAGGTGTGCCCCCCATGGCCCAGCCTAGCCTGCCAAGGGTTGGTCCCAGGGGTACCGGGGGCCCCTCACCCTCATCTGCTCGGCCCTGGAGGGGCCCTGGGCTGGGACTGACATTCAGGGTGCTCAGGCCTCCTGCGGCCGACCTGTGGGCTGTGACCAGCGCCAAGAATGGGCCCTGCCACGCGCTCCCACCCGCCAACACTGCAGGGCCGGCTGGACAAACACACACAGGTGCCTTGTCCAAGGTCCCCGGGGCAGAGAGCGGGAGGTCAGCTTCCCCCGAGGACCACAGAGTATCCTCACTCCCGGCGCCCTGGGTGGGCAGAAGTGAGCACCCCAGGAGCCCACCCCCCCACCCCTTCCCAGACTCGGCCAGGGCCCGACCCCATGCTGCTCCACTCCCTCAGGACCCCAGCACCACAGTGTTCTCCCTGACCCGTGAGCCTGCCCCCACTGTCCACTCCAGGTCCAGAAGAGGGGGCCCCTGAGCCATGGAAGCCACTTGTGAACACTTGTCAAAGGGTCTACCCCCACCTGGGGGTGCTTCTAGCAGACTCTGCCCTGCTCCACCCAGCATGGCTGCCTATTTCCTGGGCTGTCCGTGGCCACAGTGGAAGGAGCCTGAGGCTTCAAACCAGGGGCCAACTTGGACCCCCTTTCCCCCTGCCCCTCACCAGCTCTGGGCACTGACTCCCTGCCCCCAACACCCCACCTCTGCCCGGCGCTTCATCTCTGACCCTTGGAGCCCCCCACCAGCGCACCTTCCCAGGACAGGGAGAGGCTCCCAGTTAGGACACAGAGCCTGGGACAGTCAAGGGCAGGTGGCCCCACTTTACAGAGGAGAGGCTGGGGCTCCAAGAGGGGTTTTGCCCCAAGGGTGGACGTGAGCCAGGCCGGGCTGCCCCACACGCTGCCCCTCGTACACTTGGTGTCTTTACTGGGTTGAATGGTGTCCCCCCAAATTCATGTCCACCTGGACCCTCAGCTGTGATCTTATTTGCAGGTATGATTAAATCACGGTGAGGCCAGGCAGGACAGAGTGAACACTAATGTCACTAATGTCACGAGCACTGATGTCTCCTCCTTAGAGAGAAGGAGGCGGCTCAGGAAGAGGCCAAGTGACGACCGGGCAGAGGCTGGAGGGAGGTGGCCACCAGCCAAGGGGCGCCAGGGGCCACCAGGAGCTGGAGTGGCAGGAAGGAGCCTCCCCTGGAGCCTCCAGAGGGAGCGGAGCCGGCCCACACCTTCACTTCCTCCTCTGGCCTCCGGACTGAGAGAGGGCACCTTCCTGCTGTTTTAAGCCCCCCATTTGTGAACATCTGCACAGCGGCCCCAGGACACTAGCACAGGCCCCATCCCTGGACATGGTGAGTGGGGGCAGGGAACTTGCTCAGTGCCCGGCACCCGGGACGCCCAACAGGCCCGCCTCTGGGCACTCCACCAGCCCTCCTGTCTCTGCCTTGCCCCCAAGACCCCCACCCGGGCACGGCCTGTGGCTGTGGCTCCTGACCCAGGTGGGGGGTTCCTGGCCCCGCTCAGGGGGCTCCACGGACCTCGTTAGTGGGCGGCGTCACCTGACCTGTGCATTGGGTTTAAATTTACATTGTCAACTAAACTGCTTGTCCTGGGGGGCAGCGACCCTAGATCAGGAGCAGCCCTGCCGTAGGAGGTGGCCCTCAGGACGTCTTGGGTCTCCGAGGTCAGAAGCTCACCTCTGTGGCCTGTAACCACACCTGGTGGGGCTGCCACGTGTGTGCAGAGGGATGTATTTCCAATCAGCCCAAGTCCCCGGAGGCCTCTCTTGCATGTGGGGGTAAATCGTCATCTCCACCAAGCCCTGGGGCAGTGGGGGGACGTAGAATGGGTGGACCACACACGGAACCTGAGGACGGTGGACAGGGCTAGGGACCCAGAGAGATGGCTCTGTAGGGCTGCAAGGAGGGCTGGGCAGTGTGGCCCCGAGGTGTCCGGCCCTGGTCCTGTTCCCTCACCCCACAGTGGGAGAGGCTGTGACACCCCTGACATCCACCTCTCCTCCACAGGACTGTCCCCTCCCCGACAGGACTGACCCTCAGGCACAGAGCAGGAGCCCCCCAGGAAGGGAGCACATGGTAGGCTCAGGGGTGCCAGGGCTTCCAGGATTGAGGAGGGTGGCATCAGCCCTGAGGTGGATGAAGGGTTAGGGCTGGGAGTTCTGGGGAGGAGGGAAGACCCCTTGCTTCTCCTGTGGCAGGGACTTCCCTGGGCTGTGGGTGGGCTGGACCTCTCAGGCCAGGGCCATCAGACCCCTCATGGCTGCCTGGAGGGATGTGCTGAAAAGGTCAGGAAGCCATTTCTGCAAGAGTGTGTGCAGGGCTTGATTAGTGATGTCTGCCCCGGGCACCACACTAGGAGTGATGCCATGCATGCCAGTGTTTGCCACCTGGCTGAGAGGAAGCAGGATGAACCAGGAAACCTCTAAAGATCCTTCCCAGCCAGCCCGCAGCCTGGGGTTTCTCGGAACAGGGTCCAGGCCACTCCTGGGAGCAGTCTCTTCCAGGCCAACTTCAGGCGTCCAGACTGGAGTGGGCTCTTCAGGACCTCGGGTCTCCAGGTGACTCCCTGGGCTGCCTGGCAAGACGAGGAGGGAGTGGGCACACCAGCTACCCCGGGCTGGTCCCCTCCTGACCCTGCAGTAAAGGAGGCCTGGGCCAGACATGTCTGGTCAGGCAGACATGGTCCCTGTGCCCTTCTGGGCCCCCGGCACCTCCAGCATCAGTTACTGCAGCCTCCCCTGATCGGCACCCAATCCATCGGCAGCCTCTCCAGCCCAGGCCCAGCGGTGAGGTGGCTAGCTGGCTTTAAGCAGGTGATTTATCTGGGCTTTGTTTCTCCCCAGCATTTTCAAACCAACATCTGATGGTTTTATTTCTATGGAGCGGCTCTCTGCGTGGTCTGGATTTCCCATCTCCGGGAACCTTTCCCTTCTGAGAGAGACTAAAGCGGTGGAGGTTTTATTTTACTGCTTCTCCCCACGCAGTTTAATAATTTAGCAGCAGGTTTGAGGCAGCTCTGCGCAGATTTCTCTTCTTTTCCAGACCCCCATATGCATGCGCCGGCTGGCTGCATATCATGTTTTTCCTCGAAAGAAGTGGTTTTGCTATTAAGATCTTTATTTCAGCTAGATTGTTCTACCATCCCTCGTATTTGGCCCAGCTGCCCGGGGCCAACGGCAGCTCCACGGGGCTTGACCTGCACCCCTGGCGGGTTGGCCCCAAAACGCCTGCCCAAGGCTCAGCCCAGACACTCGGGCCACACGTTCGGGTCCTTTGCTGGGGAGCAAAGCTGGGCCTTACATCAGCCCCTCCCTAGGGCATCTTACTGCCCCGGAGGGCAGACCCCAGAGTGGCTGCCACCTCTCAGGGACTCTTGGCTCTGGCCGGGGCCAGTGTCTTCCAGGAAGCCTCCAAAGAACAAACACTCATTAAGCACCTACTGTGTGCTGCTGGCTTGACTCGCCTTATCTGTAAACTTGACGTTGGTGGCTTTCCCCTCGTGAGAGGGCGTGAGGCTCTGAGAGGTAGTGGTTATTTAACAAACTCTTAGTGTGTTCCTGTGCACCAGGCACCATTGGAAGGACTGCACAAAATGTGCTCCATTCTCTACACCACAATCCAACACGTGTACAACTGTTAGCCCCAGACAAGAAAACAGAGGCCCAGAGAGGCTGAGCACCCGTATAAGCGGCCAGAGCTGGCGGGTGGGGAAGCAGTCACCTGGTGCACACTGGCTGTCCCCACTCGCCCCTGCTCCTCGGCTGGACTGGTGTGTGCACCGGGGGAGGGGGTTTTGATGAAGAGGAGGGGTCCAGGGGAGACTTCAGGAAAACCTGCTGACTGAGGAGGCTTGGGGGGACCTGGGGGTCTAGGTTTGCCCCTCCTGGCCTGGACGTGGAGGGACATGGGAGGGGGCAGGCCTGGCGTGTGCTGCCTGGATGGGGCAGAAGGGGCTGAGGGGACCATCCCCCTGTGGGTCCCCCTGCAGCGAGCCCCTCCCTGTCTCGTGACCAACTTAGCTAATCACCATCAAAATCGCGTCATAAAGCTCAGAGCAGCAGGCCCTGTACTCCTGGGCTCACCGGGCCCTTCTCAGGAGGGCTCTTTAATTTAAACAATCCTGTGGTGACCATGTTCCCCGGCCCCACCCTGCCCAGCTCCCAGGCCCTACTGAACAGAACTGATTGGCTTGGGACCAGGCCCGGCCTCCCCTCCCCACCTGCGTCCTGAGGCTGGCAGAATGGATGGCTGTCCTCGTAGGAGCTGGGCCCCTAGGACGTGGAGACCCAGGAGCTGCGGGGTCAGGTATGGGTGCTCAGCAGCCAGGGTTATAGGGGTGCCATGATGGGGATGACCCTTCGGCCCTGTTGAGACAGCAGCTGCTGCAGCCTGTCTGTAGCACCTGACAGCAGCAGGCACCATGCTGCACTGATGCCGGGCAGTGGCCCCAGGGAGGAGCCTGCGGAGGCTGCAGCCACCCCAGGACCCTGCGCCACTGGTGGGAGTGCCTCCTGCCCCCCGACCCCCATATCCCGACCGAATGCAGATCTGGACGCCCAGTGCAAAGTGAAACGTGCGCAGATGGTGAGGAACCTCAGGAGGCGGCCGTGGAGCGGCACCCAGCACAGGGCCCTCTGTCGGTGCCCGGCCAGGTCCCCCAAATGGCCAGTGCCAGCCTCCACCTCAGATGCGGGCACCACAGCCCCTCAGCCCACAGATACAGGCTCTGGGACTGAGTCAGCCCCAGCCCACCTCCCTCACCCAGGCCCCCCAAGCTGCCCGGCCGGGAGGGGCTCCAGCGAGCGCCCCCCTGCAGCCCCCTCTCGCTCCTCATCTCCTCCCACACGTGTGAGCGCAGCTGTGGGCCCCCGGCCGGAGGAAATCCTCAGCTTTGCCCAGGCCCTGGGGGACACAGACCTCGTCTAGAACAGCTGGGAGGGAGCGCTGCTGATGGGGGGCTGGGCTGGGGGCACCATTTCTGAAGAGGGAGGCAGGGCAGGGGCTGTTCTCTGAGGACCCTCTGGCAGGGAACATGCACCCTTGAGTTCAGGGATCTGCCCCCACCCACCGAGGAGACCTGGGTGATAGGACCTGTGGCTGTGACTGTCCAACCTCTCCTTGCCAGGAAAGAACCCTGAAATTCGTGTCACTGACTTACCTCTGAGACACCCCTGGTTGTGGGCACAGCCAGGGACTGAGGGAAGAAGAGGGGGACAGGAGGGGACACTATAGGGCCCTGAGCCTAAGGAGAGGTGTGGCCCCCTCTCCCAGCTGCCCCAGAGCAGTTCTGGGGGGGCCACAAGGCCGTGGTCTGGTGTGACCCGAAGACAAAAGACAACGCCCCAGGGCGGTACTGGCCTTGGGTCAGGCGTAGGAGTCAGTGACCGTGAGCAGGCTGGAGGTGGAGCCGGCGCTGCTCAGAGACCCCCGACAGGCCCAGCTGAATGGAGGCATCTTCGCAGAGCCCGCCACAGCTGCAGCATCTCCCTGCCCGGTGCGTGCTGCCCTGAGGAGCAAGGAGGAGGGGGCTGCTTGGTGACCCCAAGGGGGGGTGGGCCTGCCGTGTCCACCAGTCCAGAGATGGGCAGTGATGCTCCTCAGGGCCACACGTGGGTATGGGCACAGGCAGCTGAAGCCTTGGTCACCAGGAGAAGGGAAGGGGACGGAGCTCACTTGTCACAGGTCCTGAGCTCGTCCCAGTGCTCCTCCCCCAACCCAGGATCCATCCAATGTCCTGAAGGCCTGTGAAGCAAATAACGGAAACATCAGTCTCCCGGACTTCAGTGAAAAGCACAAGTTTCTGGATCATGAAGTTGGGGGTCATAGCTTCAGGCATGGCTAGATCCAGGCACTCAGCTCTCCTGCCTGTTCAGCTCAGCTTCCCTGTGCCTTCACTCTCCCAGGGAAGACAACCTCCTCCATGTACTGAGCTGCTAGGTACGAGAGGCCCTGTGGTCACACGTCACATCCATGGTGGAGAAGAAGAATATGTGATAAAGCCCTTTGCCCACCCCACAGAGCAAAGGTGAGGGGAAGAAAGATCTCTGTCCCCTCAGAGGACCTGTGGCCCTGAGCTTCCAATGTCGCAAGGCTGGTACTCGAGGCTGTTGGCCTCCAGCCTACAGACTGGGCATCTCTGTGCCCAGCAAGACCCTTGGCCTTTTGGGTGACCACCCTGTTCGGCAGGATTCCAGGACAAGCTCCCTACAGGCCCTGGGGCTGCAACAAGAAGCAACTCAGCTCTGAACCCCAAACCCCATGTCCTGAGCTGTGTGCACCTAGGTGTCCCAACGGCCCCACACGGGGACACTGCCAGCCCTCAGTCTGGTGGCTGTCCCCAGAGCAGCACCTGGCAGGCTCTTTGGGGACCCCTCCCCGGGAGGATGTGTCCATGGGCCACCCCAGGCCCCTGGGAGCGGCAGGACAACTTCTGGGGCAGCTTTAGCATCCACCAAGCATGTCCAGCCACCTCCTGCCCTGCCCTGGCCTTGAGGAGGTGAGGTCTGGGGGCCGAGGTGAAGCCAGGAGTGGATGGCGGCACACAGTGGGTGCTCAGCTCCAGGCCACCCCAGACTCCCCAGGAAGGGGCCCTGGCACGGAGCCCTCAGTCTGGATAAGCCCGCCTCAGGACGGCAGCCCGCCTCACCCTAACAGGGTTCGGGGACAGGAACCGCACCGGGCCGGGGGCACAGGGCCCAGCATCTGTGGCCCGGGGCAGTGGGGCCCGCCCATCCGGCTCCGTGCTGCCCAGCCAGGACGGCCGCCTCACACAACAGGGCTCTGAGCCTGGGGTGGGCTGGGAGGCACTGCCCGCCGCCCGCCGGCCGCAGGCTCACAAGGGCCCCATTGTGCGGCTGCGGCTGTGGGCAGCAGGTGGCTGCCCGGTCCCACACGGGGAGGCCCTGCCGCCAGCCGCGAGAGCGGAGGAGGGCACCGCGGGCACCAGCGGCAGCGGGGGGGCGCGGTGCGGGTGGGCCGGGCTGGGCCGGGGCGCAGCACACACGGAGCCGGGGCTGCAGCATGAAGGCGCCTATTCTCCCAGCCCTGGCCCCGCCTGCTCGGCCTGGACAGCATGTGGTGAGGCGGCCCCCACCCCGCGCCAGGCCCCAGGCCAGTGCCCGGCTGTGCCCGGGACGTGGATGCCCGCACTGTGGCCTGCCAGTGGCTGGGGCTGGGAACACGGGGCCAGTTCTGAGCAGAGCAGTCCAGGCGGCTTCCTGGAGGTGGTGAGAGGCAAGAGGGGCAGGAAGTGGGCAGTAGGAGGGCCCAGCATGACAGGGAGGCCCCCCGGAGTCAGGGTAGCCCCTAGACACTTTCGGGCAGTAAGACGGCCCCTTGGAGAGAGCTGAGCACAGACACCCCCTCTCTGCAACCTACAGCCTCGGACAGTGGATGTCCCCTCTCTGTGCCTCAGTCTCCCCGTCCGTGGAAGGCAGAGAGGCCCAGAATCACCCTGGAGGTGGCGGAGAGTGTGACATGAGCTAACCCGTGGACAGGCCAGGTGGGGGTAAGCACCACGCCAGGGCTGGTCATCCCTCCTCTCAGAGCCAACGTACAAGGAATGTTAGCTAAACAACGTACAAGAAAGCTCTCCCGTCCGCAGGCCCTCCCTGGGAAGCCCCCTCCCCACCTAGCTGGGCCTGTCTTCCAGCAGCTGGCAGGGAGGGACACCAGGAGGGGCTCGGCCTGCCGCCTTCCTTGGCCCCCAACTCCTCCCAGCCCTGCCCCCCCGCCCCGGGGCCTGTCATGCAGGCAGCGAACCGGCGCCTGGCTGCCCCGGTTTGGACACTGGGCAGGCTGCTCCCGCAAAGGCAGGAGGCTGGGGCTTGGCTCCCACCCGGCCCCCCACCCCAAGCCGGCTGGAAACACATATGGGGGTGGCCACCCAGCCTCCCTCCCCGAAGTGGCATTAGGTAAGGACAGCTGGAGCCAGCCGGGGAGGCTGGCCGGTCCGATGGTCAGTCAGGGCTCTTGCAACCAGACGCTGGGCCAGTTTCACCACAGCTCCCCGGCCGGCCTGGGGCTCTGGGTCAGGCTGCCCCTCCTCACCTGCCTGGCAGTCAGAGGGGGCTGCCTGGGGCCCAGACTAGCGGGCAGGCGGCCCCTCTCCAGTGCCACCGGGGGCCTCACAGCTGCTGTTGGCACAGTTGTCCCTCAAAACAAGAGGTTCGAGTTAATGCAGTTTTAATGTACGGGATGTGACAGAAATGAAAGGCAGGAATAGTCAGCCCCAACAGCAGGATTTGAGTCAAAATAAAACTTGGCCCTGGGCCTGGATGCCCCCAGGACCGCAGGGACATTGACACTAACCCACGCCTTTGGGCAGCCCAGCGCCTGCCATGAACACAAGGTCATGGGGGTCAGGGGGCGAGGGAGGCCCGAAAATGGCCGCCATGTGTAGAGGTCACCTGCCTCACGTGGGCTCCGCACAAGGGCCTTGGGCAACTGAGCAGAACCCAGATGGCCCTACTTCACAGATGGGAAACTGAGGCCCAGAGCCCACTGATGCCTAGGGGCTGGTGCTGGCAGGGTCAGGGTGGGGCAGCCTGTGCTGGACCAGCCCCACTGTGGCCTCCTCCCAAGGAGGAACTGTCCCTTCTGAGACTCCTGTTCTCGCCTCCTGCACTGCCGGGGAGCCGCGGGGCCGGGGGGCTGGGGAGCTGGGTCCCCGCAGACCTCCCCTTGTCCGCTACCTCGAGGGGCAGGCAAACCGCTTGGCTCTGAAAGCCAGACCTTTCTGGGGCCTACGCCTCCCCAGCATCTTGGCTCAGCCCCCTGGCGGCCCCTGCCCGACTCCTCCTGCCCCTGGCCCGGCCAGCGAGGAGGCCCTCCGGGGCTGACTCTCCGGAAGGGGCTCGGCATACAATGCCAGCCTGTTGGGGCGACTCCGGCACTCAGGGAAGCCGGGGTGTCAGGGAGAGACGTTCCAGGCAATTGAGAGCGCTCAGCCAGGCGTGAGACGGTGTGGTCGTTGCAGGGCCCGTGGGAAGAGCACGTTTGATTCACCAAAGCTGGTGCCAGATGAGGGCTGCCCGCCCTGGGCCTGGCCCGCAGAGCCGCCTCACTGAGGCCTGGCCCAGGGGGGACTCGCAGCCTGGCTGGGGCCGCGGGTCTCACCTTCTTGTCCCTGCCAAGCCAAGCTCCGCCGTCCCCATCCCCACTGCACCAGCTCAAGGCTGCCTCCTCCAGGAAGCATGCTTAAGGTCTCCCTCTCCTCCCTGTAGCTCATAGTGGGCAGTGAAAGAGACAAAGAAAGGGAACCAGGCTGCATCCGTGCTCTCCCTTCATCCCTGACTTCGGCTGCCCAGGCTTGGTGACACCCCCAGTCTCTGACCCTCCCCATAGGCATGTCCCTGTCCTTGGAGGACTCAGACCAGGGCGTGTCCATCACCCCTGGGTCTCGTGCCTGACACAGTGCTGGCTGGCAGAGCGAGCCCCATGGCGACCCTGCTGGGCTCCTGCCTCTGGGGATGACAAGACCCCCGTAGGCGGGACTGACCCACTGTCCTGGCTCTGCTTTTCACAGTGGCGCCAGCAGGCTGTCCAGGGGTACGTGGGGAGGGCAGGGAGAGGCGAGGGCGGGATGGGGGGGATGGGCAGGGGGCTCCCTGCCTGCGGTCGCCTGGATGTGGCACAAATCAATTCTCCCCCAATTTCTTGCTGGGCCAATCTGGAGCTGGATCAGAGGAGGAATTCCACAGCCAACGGAGTGGAGCCAGGCTTAACGCTGAACAAACCGGCTCCCCCACTGCCCCCCCAGCCCGAATCACAGCCAGAGCCCAATTACCCGCTCCCTCCCGTCACGCCCTGTGGCTCTGGGCAGGGGGCAGGCTCCGGGCAGGGGGCAGCCTGACGCCCCCAGAGGCTCCAGTGTGCCCCGCCCCCCACTCAGCTCCGTCTGCCCACTGCCCCCCAACCCCCACCCTGGCCAAGAGAGGCGGGAGCTGGGCCAGGTGGGGCCTGTGCTGTCCCACTGAGGACCCGGCTTGGCCCCTGCCCATAGCAGGGCTACTGGCAGCTACCCAGAGCTGCCCCAGCCCATCAGCTCCAGGTGGACGGTGTGTCTGTCTGGACACTGTAAGTGTCCCCTGAAACGTGGGCTTCATGGCTGCAGAGTGACACCAAATGGCCTGTCCCCAGTTCTTCCCAAATTTTAAAATATGCTAACAAGTTTGGCTTTTGAACCAGTTGGCCGGAGGGGTGTCCCCGACCAGGAGGGCAGCATCGGGAAACTGCATGTTGGCAGTTGGCAGACATGCAGTGGGCGGGCTGGGGTTCGATCCAGGGGCCCAAGGACTGGGCTCAGGTGTTTGGGCTTCACAGGGCCACTGAGGGGGGTCACTGGAGGCATCTGTGCAAGGGAGTGGCTCAGCCTCCTTCCACTTGGGCCCTGTCTGTGAGGAGGGTGCTCTGGGTCACTGTGGCCACACGCAGAAAGGATCTGGTGATCAGGATGTCTCAGCAGCTTTGCTGCCCTCTCACTGCTCACGGGCCTCCTGCTTCCCAGGATCAGCGCCTCTTTCTTCTCCGACAGCCCCTCCCTCCCTGCTTGGTACACTGACCAGGTGATGTGAAGCCCCAGGGCCTTTGCACTTGCTCTTCCTGTAACGTCTCCACCCCAGAGCTTTGTACATGCACTCCGTCTTGTCCATCAGATCCAGGCAAAGAGGCCACCGCCTATGTCTTAGTCCACTCAGGCTGCTATAACAAACAGCCCCAGCCTGGGTGCTTTAAACAGCAAACCTTGATTTCTCACAGTCCCAAAGGCTGGAAGTCCCAGGTCAAGGTGCCGGCAGATTCTGTGTCTGGTGAGGACCTGCTCCCTGGTTCATAGATGGCCGACCTCTTGCTGTGTCCTCCTCAAGGAAGGGGCAAGAGTGCCTTGGGGGTCTCTTTTAGAAGGACACTAGTCACCTCCTAGAGTCCTCACCTCCTGACACCATGACCTAGGGGATAGGATTTAACACAAGAATTTGGGGGACACTAATATTTGGTCCACAGCATCCCCTGAGAAGCCCTTCCTGACCAGCCACTGTGCCCACACTGTGTTGTCCTCTCCCAGCACTGACCCTCAGTGACCTCATGTGTCTGCCTCCCTGGTTGTCTGTCTCCTCCTTTCAGACTGTCTGGACCTGAGCTCCATTCACTGCCACGGCCCCACAGCCTAGTCCACCCCTGACCCTCAGGAGACATTCAGCACGTGATGCCCCATGAATTGTTAATGAGTGGCCATCAGAATCCCCGGCTAAACTGAAAATAGCGACCTAGCCATTTGGTTACGTGATCTGCCTACATCTGGCATGTGATTCTTTTCACTGAATTAACCAGCTGTTTCGGAGTCACACATAACCAGGCTGATTAAATTCATTTTTGCGGGTTGATTTGAGTTGATGGATTTGAACAGAGGGTTCAGCAACAGATCTCACACACAGGGAACTTAGCCCATTGGGAATCGGTGAGGGAAGCATGGATTCTACAGCGACTGGTGTGGGGACAACTGTCTACCCGTAAATACCCGTACACTCAGATCCCTACCTCACACCACACACAAAGTGAATGCCAAGGGGATGCAAGCTCTTAACACAGACAAGAGAATGAGCACTAACATTGCAGTCAAGTTGCGGTGCCTGACGCCAAGGCCAGAACTCATGGAGGAGACTGACATAGGTCCTTCACTGACATGTCAAATACCTTGGGAGCAACCTGGCAACCTGCACGGGACAAGGTTTAAAATTAGTGACAGATGGTGGCCGGGGCGACACTGCCTCAGTTACGGAGAAGCCACCGGGAGAAGGGAGACAGTCTGAGCTCGGAGGACACAGGGGCAGGTGGTCCTGGGAGGTTGGCCCTTAGTGGGAACGTGAAAGGATGGGATTTCTTAGCCGTCACTGCTTTTGGGGAGCACAGGGCTCAGGAAGGTTAATGGAGGAAAGCCTCTCCCAGGCCGGGATGTGGGAGCTCCTGGCAGTCACACGGGCACAGGACCCCTCAGAGCACACGGGACCTCCGCAGCAGCCAGGCAACCCCTCACACTGAGTCCAGCTCACGGGCCCCGGGGACCGTGTTGTGGTGGGACCTGGGTGGTCAGGTGGGAGTTCATGGTGATGCCGGGTGATCGGGAAGGAGACAAATCAGGAACTTTGGTTGGGAGGATCATAGCCACACAGTGAAGAGAATAGGAAGCAGCTTTAAGGTTGACAACTTGGGCGAGTTGACAGGATCCTGTCTGATGTACAGGTAGGCGCCCAGCTGGTGCTCACACAGTGAGTCAGTGAGCTCGCCACCAGGCAAGACAGAGTTTACATGCCCTTCAATTCCTGGACTTACAAAGAGAAGTGGGGGGTGGGAGGGAGGGAGGGAGCCAGGAAGGAGGGGGAGAAGGAGGGAGCCAGGGGGAATGTGGGGGATGGGGGTCCTCAGGGACAAGGTGCAGGATGGGGGTCCTTGGGGATAAGGTGGGGGCGGTGGTTCTCAGGGGGCAGGTGGGGGGCAGGGGTTCTCAGGGGAGAGGTGGGGAATGGGGGTCCTCAGGGGGAAGGTGGGGGCGGGGTTCCCAGGACAGAGGAGGCTTCCCTAATCTGGGCAGGAGGCTCTGGCGTCGCCGGCTGGCGGCCCCTGGGAGCCCCATCCTCAGGCACCCTGGCTGGAGCGGCCGCACACCCCCTCGCAGCACAGGGTGTCGGGTGGAAACACCCTCCGGGCTTGGCAGGCAGCTGCTGACTCGGCTTCGGCCTCGGACGCCAGGCTGGGGCTTCTGGCTGTTTGTCTCACCAGGGCTCCGCGGCCCCCCGCTGGAAGCCCACTTCCCTAATTACACGTTGGGGCCGCGGTGGGCCAGCCTGGCGGCAGTCTCGGGCTGGCTGTCATCTCAGAGGGAAATTTCCAGCCTCTGGGCCCCAGGGGACCCCGGACCCTGCTGGCTCCTGGCTGCCGTGGAGTGGGACACGTCCGCACCCTACGGAGTGGAAACAGCTATGCCCCAAGGTCCCACGCTGGCTCCCATGGCCAGGCCGGGCCTCCTCTCCTGAGAGCTGTTTCCTTACAGTCCAGAGATAGAGCCTCCTCCTTTCGTGGCTGCAGCTGGGCTTGGACGGGGGTCAACGTCCAGCGTAGCCACCAGCTGTGTCACTTTGCCCAGGTTGCTTTACCTTTCTGAGCCCTGTCTCTGCATGTGAGGCAGGAATAATAATACTCGTATCTCCCGGGGTCTCTGTGGGGCTTGAGGGTGCGTGTGCAGTCTTGGCCACAGCAGGTGTGGCTGCCCTGAGGCCCGTCCTACCCGAGCTGGGGAAGGAGCGGGGGCCTCTCCGGGCAGAAGGCCCGGATTCCACGTCGAGCAGCAGAGCTGCCGAGGGAGGGTCCCTCCTCTGGACTCTCTTCAGCCTTCCCGTGATCTGAGGGTAAAGTCAGGGACGGTGTAGGGAACCCGGCATTCTGTCACCTATCCTATGGAGGGAGCCCAGGCCTCAGGCCCAGGAAACCAGGAGCTTAAGACCCCAGACTTGCCGGCGGCCTGGTTTGAATCCAGCTCTGCAGCTTCCTTGCTCTGTTACCAGGCTTGTCACTGGGCCCCTCTGCCTCAGTTTCCCCACCTGGAAAGGGAGAGGCCAACAGTACAAGGCGTAGCGGGCTGTTATGAGGAAACCTGGGCCAGGCCATGGGCTCCTTGGAGCTTTAGGTATCCTTTAGGCAGGCTGTCCGGAGAGTTCCGCCAAGTTCAGGGACCCAGGGGAGCCAGAGTGTGGGCAGGAGGGGGGCAGGCAGGAGGACCAGATCAGGCCACACACGTGAAGCAAGCTCTGGGAATGTTCACGGCGTGTCCCCAGGACTCAGGGCTGGACTGGGCACACAGTGAGGACTCAGCAGGAGCTCTGCAAATGAGTGAACGACCTTGTGAGTGAAT
Source organism: Balaenoptera borealis (assembly GCF_965194805.1). Taxonomy (NCBI): domain Eukaryota; kingdom Metazoa; phylum Chordata; class Mammalia; order Artiodactyla; family Balaenopteridae; genus Balaenoptera; species Balaenoptera borealis. Next base: position 50,799,390 of record NC_138872.1, on the reverse strand, counting down.
GAATGAATGTGTGAATGAACGACTGTGTGAATGAGGGAAGGGATGTGCCAGTGAGTTAGTGTGACTTATGCTGGCAGCCCTTCCAGCCCCAGGCGCCACAGGAGCTCTCTCTGGGAGGGCAGCACTTCTCCAGAAAGTCCCCCGGCAGCCAATGCTTCTGTTGGACACCTGAGCAGGGGCGGGAGGGGCAGGGCATTCTACCAAGGCTACTGGGGGCATGATCTCCAACCTTACTGGAAAACGGTCATCAAGTGACCAGTGACAAAAGATGGATGTGAGAATAAGGCCTCCCTCCTTCTCCCAGGAGGGCCACGTGGTGCAGAGTTTTGGAGCGAAAACCCAGAGATGCCCTCGCCCGTTGCCAGAGCGCACGCATTCCCAGGGACCGATCTGAAACAAGTCAAAAGAGGACAGGGGTGCAGGGATGTGGCCCACCACCCAACAGCGGCCACAGTGCAGAAAAATAACCCAAATACCTGTAGAGGGGAGGTACACCTCATCGGGCAAAATGACGTCTCAATAAGGCAAAGACCAGAATCAGGGCCAAAAAGTATAGTGTGGTGTATTATCCACTGCTGTTGCTGTGGGCCGAGTGTGCCCCCCAGATTCCTATATTGAAATACTAACCCCCACTTCCTCATGATGTGACCATACTTGGAGATGGGGTCTTTGAAGAGGTGATGAAGGTAAAATGACGCCATATGGGTGGACCCTAATCCAATGTGACTGGTGCTCTTATACGAAGAGATCAGGACACACACACGCACAGAGGGACACCATGTGGGGCATGGGGAGAAAACAGTCGTCTGCAACCCAAGGAGAGAAGCTGCAGGAGGAATCAGCCCTGCTGACGCGTTGATCTCCGTCGCTCAGGATTTCTGTGTTCTCCGGGACTGTGCGAAATACATTTCTGATGTTTAAGCCACCTCGTCTGTGGGATTTTGTTAGGGTGGCCTTAGCGCACTAGGGCAGCTGTGTAAAAAATCGCCCCCAAACTTAACTGCTTAAAATAACAACAAACACTTGCTGTCCACGCAGCTTCTGAGTCCAGGATCTTGGGAGCAGCTTAGCTGGTGGGTTCTGGCTCGGGGTCCTCGTGAAGATGCAGTCAAGCTGTCGGCTGGGCTGCATCATCTGAGATGGGGCTGGAGGGTCCACTTCTAAGGGGGCCCACCTCTCACTTCTGGGACTGGCAGGTCAGTGCTGCAGGCGGGCTGGGGGACGAGCACCCCGCAAGCATCCTCCCAGCACGGCGGCCGGCGTCTCTCTGGGTGAGTACTCGAGAGAGGTTTTTAGGACCTGGCTGCAGAAGTCACACTCTGTCACTCTGCAGTATCCCACCAGATACACAGGCCAGCCCTCCTCAGTGCACGGGGACCACACTGAGTGGGAATGCCGGCGTCTGAGAACCATTGGGACCACCTTGGATGCTGGCTGTGCACACAGGATTGCAGAGACTGGATTCCACGCTGCTCTGCAAGATTTTACAACTAGTAAATGAATACATTCCACCTGCATTTATAGGAAAGTCATCTGGAGAGACACGCACCTCAAAGTTCCCCAGAGTTATACTTGTGTGTTTGGGACCGCAGTAGAAATTTGGGGCTTCTCTCTGTTGTACTTGAGTTTTGTGATGAGCATGTCTTATTTGTATAATAATGTTTAAAGCTTTATTCAAAAGATAAAGAACGTGAGCAAGTCCAGAAGTTTCCAAGTCCCGACCTTGAAGCTGAAGGCTGTGCAGTGGGTCAGACCACCCTTCCCAGGGTCCAGCCTCCTGAGAAGGCAGGAAACAATTTAGTCCTCCGGTGCAAAGGTTTTCATCACAAATGGTCATCGCTGAAGTCAGGCGCCCGGCCACTTCTTCCTTCATTGTTGAAGCATCAGGGTGTGTTTCTTCGGTGGGTTCTGCTGTCACCTGGGCTGAGTCGATACACAGAAGTACAGACTGAAAGTCACGAACAGGAGGAAGGAGCTCTCAAGCCAGCCTCTTGGCTAAGATTCGACATCTCCCACTGAGGGGACGTCCGTCTCCTCCCTGCGGTACAGAGCCACCCGGGGCTGCAGTGGGGGCAGGGAGGGAAGTCTGTCTCACTCAGGGGACCCTGGTGGGGTCACATCCTCTGGTGACCACAACAGCAGCTCCAGAAAGAGGGCTGAGCACACTGGGCACCCAGGGCACATGCGGGGTGCCACTTCTCGGGGATTAGCACCTATACTCCCTAGCCCCACAACCTGACCCTGAACCCCAACACAGTGGCCGAGTTATGAGACATGTCGCTACTGCCGCTGCCCCAGGGGCTCCCAGAACCTCCACTGGCTGATGGAGGACACATGACCCCATGGAGGTGCAGGGGCATGTTGGGGTCACCTGGCTGACCAGATGGGATGGGAGACCCAGCTCGCAGCAGAAACCACCTGTGGGGGGGGAAGCCCAGCCTGCACCGGGACCCTCCTGGCACCACCGGCCAGGTGCCACCAGCCTCCAGCCCTCTGGCCTCAGTCCCTCTCAGTCACGGGCTGTAACCAGCAATTACCAGAGAAAACCACAAACGACTGCACAAAATTGTCCCAAATCCCCAAAGCAGTGAACACACAAACCTCCCAGGGACGAGGGGCGCCTTCAGGCAGATCCTGTCTCTCAGCAGTCCCCTCGGGGCCCCCAGGGTGGGCTGCAGCAGCAGCCCCTCCCGAGGCGTCCTCCGGGCTGGCGCCCCTTCTGCCCCCTCCTCATTTCGGCGCCTCCAGGATTCCGGGCTCTCCCGCAGGAAGCCGCACGGTCCCCGCAGACGGCCGGGGCTTCCTTCGGAAGTTGTTCGGCTGGAGCCTGAGGTTGGCGAGGCGAGGGGAATGAGTCCTCCTAATTACAAGTGTGCAGAAATCGCCGGCCGTCGGAAACGGGGCGATTACATGCTCGGGGCTGGCAATGCTGCAGACGGCGATCTGAAATGAATTATGGCCACTGGGCGACTTCCCCTGGAAACTCGGCTCCAGGGGTCCCCTCTGTGGGGCAGCTGCTGGACATACAGCCCCCTTCCTGGCTGGGACCGTCTCCCTCAGCTTTAAGGTTCCCCGGGGTAGGGGGACACCCTGACAGAGCCCTGGGCTGCCAGGGGTGGTCTCTCACACCCCTCCCTGAACTTGGGGACCCACGGATAGGAGGGGAAGAAGGCAAAGCTTCCCAGCCCCCCTCCCACTCTGAGATCCCATGCAAAGCAGCCACGAGCACGCGGGGGCCAGTGGAGACCCCAGCTCGGCCCTGTGAGCCCCCGGGCGGGAGTCCCAGAGGTGAGCCTCATCCCCCAGCCAGAGTCAGACCCCAGGCAAGGCCCCAGCTCCCGGAGCTTGTTTGCAGGGCTGTGAGGAGGTGGAGAGGGAGCAGCAGCCAGCGAGGGGGCTCCTGGCTCCGTCTGCAGGGTGGGAACCTGGGATGTTTATGTGCCAACTCCTGGGGTCCTTCCAGTGTCCAGAGGGTCCCCAGGCTGGCCGGCTGCAGCAGGAGTGGAGGGAAGCACCGCAGTGGGGCTGGCTGTGTCCCTTCTGGGTCCCCTGTGCAGGGCAGAGACCAGGGCTAGGGGACAATTCCTGAGCACCCAGGCATACAGGAGGTGCTTAATAAATGCAGATGCCCTCCTGGGAGGGAGAGGCAAAGCGAATGAGGGAACCCTGCTCCCTTTCCAGCCCCAGCACAGGCCTGCACTGCACACAGTAGGTGCTGAGCTAAGATCTGCCCCGGGAACCACTGTGTGCCCAGGAGCTGGCCCACCCTTCCCTGGCTCGCAGCCAGGCCTTAAGGGGTTAATGGCGGGCTGACAGGCGGCCCCCCCAATGCTGGTCCATCCCCGCCCTTTGGGCTCTTCCTCTCCCCCCGTGCCCACTCATCCAGCTCCAAACAGGGCTCTGTTGTCCACCAAGGCACACGCCTGGAGGCGGGGGACATCAGGCCACTGCCCCGAGCACACGTGGGCTTGGCAGGACCACAGGAGAGGCCGCTGCCCCCTCACCGAGCTCCTGGGGCTGGTGGCCGGCTTGACAGCCTCCAGGATGGAGCTCTTGACGGGCCCTGCCCCCTCACTGGCCTCTGTCCGCAGTGGCAGCACAGGCGGCCGAGAATGTGGGCCCCACCACTTCCCACTTGCGTGGACCTGAGCCTTGGTTTCCACCCCTGCATCTCGCAGGGAAGTTGGGAGCATGAAAAGGCCATGTGGGTGGAAAACGTCCTCTCCTCCTCGTGTTCCTCCAGAAACCAGTGTCTCATCTGAAGCCAAGGCACCGGACTCCTTGCAGCTGCCTATAGCCAACCTTACTCCCAAAGTTCCAGACCAGCCCTCTGGGCACCCCGAGGGTCACCTCCAAGGCCGGCAGCCTTGGCTCATCCCTGCTGGCTTCAGGAGCCTGGTGGAGATGGTGTCAAGTCGGGGTCAGAGAGTGTCAGTCACTGCACCCCAGGCGACGTCCACTCGGGTCCAGGCCCCTCCAGGCCTCTGTCCAGTCGCACTGGTGATGGATCCACACCGTGAAGCCAGCCCCATGCTGGGCCCAGCACCCCCCTCGCTGGATTCCCAGGGCCCTGGCAGCCTGGCCACCCTGGCCAGAAGCTCCCCCTCCTCAGCCAAGCCCAGCACCCCCCAGGCTGGCACTGTGCCCTCAGGCCCCAGCCAAGTCTAGACTGATGGATGCTGGGAGCACACAGGAGCCTCTCCCACCTGGAACCCCTGCCCTTTCCCAGCCACCTCCCCACGCCCTTACACTCCTGCCCAAAGCACCCTCGTCCAGCCTTTCTGTCCTCTCCTTGGTCTGAATCAGCTTGGCCCAGCAGACAGATCTTCCCGCCCTGAGTTTTCCCTAGTCCGAAGGAGGGTGAGTAATTACACTGCTATAAACTGGAAACACTTCTCAGCTGCAGTGGCAGGGGCCAGCAGGTCCAGACCCCCACCCAGAGCCCGCAGCTGTGGCTGGGCTGTCTGCCTGGTGGCCGGTGGGAAAGCCAAGGCCCTGGGAGGAGGGTGGACTGTGAGACCTGTCTGGGGCTCCCCCCAGCCCATTCATCAGTCACCCAAGGTCAGACACACAGAGGGATGGACAGATAGATGGACAGACAGACAAACAGATGATTGGATGGGTTAACAGATGGACAGACGGATGGATGGATCGATGGATGGGTGAACAGGTAGACAGATGGATGTTTGGATAGATGGACAAATGGATAAATGAACAAAGTTAACGGGGCCTGGGAGGGCAAACAGCCTTCAGCTCCTTTCTCAGGGGCTCATAGAGGCAGAACCACCAGCCTGGGGGCCGAGCCCAGACTTGGCCCTCACCTGAGGGACTCACGCAAACCCTGAGTCATCCTTTCCCCGCCCTCTGAATTTGGTGGATGGTTCTGCAGGTGGGCACATTCCATGTGACCCAAAAGCTCGCCTGGGCTATTTCTTGCAAGGACTTAGAGGTCAGGCAGCCACCTCTGTCCAGCAATGCTGAGGGGCACCAGGGACAGGAAGGGCGTGGGTGGATTCCAATCCCCATCCTCTCTGGACCCATCTGTGTGCCTGGCTGCAGGGGGCTGAACGGTAACACCCCCCCAAAATTTATGTCCACCAGAACCTGTGAATAGGATCATATTTGGAAAAAGGGTCTTTGCAGATGCAATTAGGCTAAGGTTCTCTAGATGAGGTCAGCCTGGATTAGCCGGGTTGGCCCTAAACCCAATGCTGAGTCTTTATAAGAGACTGAAAAGACACATTGAGGAAGAGGCACAGATTGGAGTGATTTGGCCACTCGCCAAGGAGCACCAAGGATTGCCAGCCACCACCCCAGGGAGCCACCTCCCTCCACCTGGGTGGGCTGTTCGTTCCCTGCCCACCAAGCCGGGGCTCCCGGCAACAGAGGCTGGGCACCTGGGTCACCTGGCTGCACGTCCAGCACCTGTCCTGGGTGTCTCCCCAGACTCTCTGAGCCCCAGGCCCACAGTGCAGAAGCTCCCTCCCTTCCCCTCTCAGTCCCCCAGTCCCTGGGGAGGTGGACCTGGAGGGAGGCTGTGGGCCCCCCACCGTCTCTGCATACACTGTCTCACCAGCAGCACAGCCCTGGCTCCCCCTCCTCATCCCTCCAGCCGAGGTGTGGCCATGGCGGCTGCTGCCCATCCCTGCACGCTTCACCCCTCCTCCACGCCCCCATCAAGAGTCACTCAGCTCCCTCTGGTGTAAAGGTCTTAGGAGGGGGTTCTCTTTCTTGGCAGACCCCTGACTGAGGGGCCATCCTGCTGTGAAGACACGTGCTCCCACCCACAGCCCAGAGCTGCAACTTCTGACCCGCCCCCCACCTAGGTGGCCGCAGACAACCCTGCTGGACACCTGAGCCCCGGCTGAGCCCTCTTGCTCCATGTGGCCAGTGCTCTGGTGTCCAGGTCATGGGAGTGCCGCCCACCTCAGCCCCCTTCCCACCTCCTCCCAGACAATCCCTGGGTACAGGCCGACATGAGCCAGGCTGAATGGCAAGGGGTCTTCTCAGGGGCTGTGAACGCAAGGGTCCCACTTCACTGCAGAGCCCTGGGCTGCCGGCATGGTGCTCAGGGCAGGGCTCCCACTGGGGGACCCCCAACCCAGCCCCCAGGATGCCCTCTGAGCTCCACAGGCCTCCCCGGCCTCCCCACCCTCTGAGGTCATTTTCCGCTCGGCCCACACCCGCTGGAAAAAGAGACCAGGACATCTCGTTGCCAAGCCAGGGGGGCCGCTGGGGAGCAGTGGGAACCCGACCAGGCAGCAATTTAAACCAGGAGGCGCAGCCCGTCAGCCGCCAAGGGAGGGGGCTGTCAGGGCCAGGCGGGGCACCCCTCAAGGAGAGGCCTCCTCTGGCACCGATGTCGGGTGACACCACACCCTCGGCCCCACGTTCACCCCATCTTACAGACACTCACAGGGCCCGCGGCAGCATGGCCATACTCAAACCCAGTGGCCCAGATCTGGGCTGGGTCTGGGAGCCCCGCCAGCTGTGTGGACAGAACAGGGGTGAGTGGGGCAGCCACTCAGTCCTGGGGCACCATAGCAAAGGACCACAGGCTGGATGGCCTGAAACAACGAAAATAATCTCTCAAAGTCTGGAGCCAGAAGTGTGAAATCAAGGTGTTGCAGGGCCCGGCTCCCTCTGAGGCTCCTGGGAGGCTCCCTCCTGCCTCGTCCAGCTTCTGGGGCTGCCAGTGTCCCTGGGTTTGTGGCCACGTCCCTCCCGTCTCTGCCTCATTGTCACACAGCCGTCCTTCTGCATCTGTGTTTAGGTTTTCTTTTCCCGCATGGACACCAGCCACCCTCCCTCCGCCATGCCAGTCTGACCTCATCGTAACTCGATTAATCTGAAAAGACCCTATTTCCAAATAAAGTCACTTTCTGAGGTTGTGGGCGGACATGAGTTTTGAGGGGACCTGTAGAGTGTCCCGGGATGTGAGCAGAGGCCTTGCGTCAGGAAACCGTGTCTGACGAATGAGGAGCCGCTTACAGAGCATGGGCCATGCGGCACCAGGGCAGGCAGTACCGGGGTCCTGCGGCCAAAACGCAGCCGGGTGTCAGAGGAGCAGCTGGAGGCTTTGGGGCAGGCTTGGCTGGGGCGGGGGGAGCAGCGGAGAGAGAGGCGTGCGACCCCGGGGCTGGGAGCCCGCCCGGGCCCTGCAGCCGGCTCACTGTGCATGCTGGCACATGCAGTGGTCAGCAGATGCTCATGGAGTGACCAGGAGTGAGGCGGCAGCAGGATCGTGGAAGGAAGAAGGCTCCGAGTCAGAGAAAATGAGTCGTCGGGGCCCAGGCAGTTTGGGGGGCATGTCGGGGCCCGGAGGGGAGGTGGAGAGAGTCTGAGGGAGAGATGGCTGTCCTTGGGGCAGACATGTGTCTGGGGCTTGGTGGCCACAGTCGGCCTTCCCAGGTGACAGATGTCCATGGTGCTGAGCAGAGAAGAGCTCATATACCTCCCGGCAGCCAGCGAGGGGTGGGTGGGCTGTGGCTTCCCTGGGGGCGGGGTGAGGGTGCCGAGGCCTCTGAGGGCCTTGGCAGGGGTGGGGTGGGGGATGGCTCACAGGGAGAGTCAGCTGAGAGGGTAGCTGTGTTGGGGATGGGGCGGTGGCTTGTCTGGCGGGAAGGCGTAGGGAGGCCAAGGAGCACGCAGACTTCCTTCCTGGGGCCGAAACTCCGCGCATCGGCCGTGATAGGAAGCAGTTGTGTGTCTTGGAATTTGGAGAGGGGGTCCCGGCCTCCCCGGACCCGCGCCAAGCATCTCCTGGGGCTCCCGGTCTGCAGGCTCCAGAGGAAGAGAGGCCATCTGCTTTGCGTCTGGCAGACAGTCTGGGGCTGCCCCTCTCCGGCCTGGGGGCCGCCCTCCCAGGTGGGGGCATCCTGCAAACCTGCCCCCACCCTCCACGTGTGGAAATAGGAGAATGATCACGGCAGCTGGGCCACCTGTGCCGTGCGTAACGTGGGCTGTCCCTGTTGTCCTCGCTAAACCCCACTGGGCAAGGAGGCTGAGACTTCCAGAAGGTTCCAGGGTGCCCCCACCCCCATAATAGCCCACTGGCCCCTTGGCCCCTCATCAGACCAGCCAGCTTGTCCCTGGCCAGGGTCTTGCACGTGGGGCCTGGGGTCTCTCTCAGGGCCCCACGTTGTGGGGAGAGGGCGCCCCACGGAGCCTGAGAGGCTGGGCTTCCATCCAGGCAGGAGCCGCTGTGCCGCATGCAAGGGTCCCTGCCCCACCAGGGGAGCCCCTCGGCACGACACTTCTGGGGCACTGAGCTTCCAACCCCTAGGAAGGGGGCTGCCCTTCCGCTGGCGGTTGTCACTCGGATTCATCCTGAAGGCAGCGGGCAGTACAGTCAGGCTGCGGAGGAACATGGGCCCAGCTCCCTGTGTCACCGCAGTAGACTGACCCCCCTGCGGGGCCGAGAAAACAGATAAGGACTTGTTCGGAGACATGACACCTGCATGAGAACCTGGTGACAGAGAGCTGCGTGACTGGGTTTTTTCCACTTTTTTGTGGTAAAATACACATAACATAAAATTTACTGTTTTAACCATTTTTAAATGCACAGTTCAGTGGTGTTAGGCACATTCACATTGTTCTGCGACCATCACCACCGTCCATCTCAGAACGTCCTCATCTTCCCAAACTGAGATGCCATCACCCAGTGTATCCAGAATATTATCATTGCCCCATGTAATTAATATCAAAATTATTAATGAGGTGGTTTACAGTTTTTTAATTTAATTTTATTTATTTTTTTCTGGCTGTGTTGGGTCTTCGTTGCGGTGCACAGGCTTCTCATTGCGGTGGCTTCTCTTGTTGCGGAGCACGGGCTCTAGGCACACGGGCTTCGGTAGTTGTGGCACGTGGTCTCAGTAGTTGTGGCTCGGAGGCTCTAGAGCGCAGGCTCAGTAGTTGTGGCGCACGGGGTTAGTTGCTCCACGGCATGTGGGATCTTCCCGGACCAGGGCTCGAACCCATGTCCCCTGCATTGGCAGGCAGATTCTTAGCCACTGTGCCACCAGGGAAGCCTGGTTTACATTTTTAAAACCAGTTTTATTGACATATAATTCACACACCATACAATTCACCCACTTAAAGTCTACACTTCAATGGCTTTTAATATATTCAGAGCTGTGCAGCCATCTCCACAGTCAATTTTAGAACATATTCATCCCCACAAAGAGAAGTCATTCCCAATGCCCCCCTCCCCTCCCAGCCCCGGCAACCACTGATCCACTCTCTGTCTGTGGATTTGTTCTGGATGCTTCACATAAATGGAATCACACACGATGTGGTCTTCTGTGCCTGGCTTCTCTCACTGAGCATCACATTTTTAAGGTTCATCATGTGGTGGCCTGTGTCAGTGCTTTGTTCTCTTTTATGGCTGCATAATATTCTGTTACATGGATCTACCGTGTTACATTCTTTTTTTAGGTCTTGGAAATCTGGCCAGCATTTTACACTGACGGTTCATCTCTACTTGGACCAGACACATTTACGGTCAGCAGCCCCGAGTGGCCCCTTTGAGCCCCGGTTGTCCGACAGTCGACCATGATATACTTTAGGAAGTTTGCACTGAAACGAGGAAAAAGTTAACGGCTCTGACGTTTCAGAAAGAAAGAAAAGGAGACTGTCCTCTGAAGATGTTTTCCAACTGGCTCCTTGCATTTGGTTTTCTATCGGAACAAGCTTGAATGTTTGGGGGAAGGTAGGTGGGAAACCTGCCAAATCCTTTTGGGTGACGCATCCTGACCACATTGTGCTGCTGCTCAAAGGGGCTGGGGCACAGAGGCGGGCTCACCCTTGCCCAGCAGCCACCATCCTGCTCCCCGAGCGACACAGACACCCTGCCTGCACCGCTTCTCAGAGGGCGCCTCCTGGGCCCTCAACCATGTCCATGGCAACCCTGGCCTTCAATGCCCCGGGGAAGGTGGCCTTCTCAGGGGTGCCGGGCATCCCAACCGGTGAGCTGCTCCCAGCCGAGCCCTCACCCATGGGATCAGTTTACCTGCTGGATGCCATCGTGTCCTCCTGCTCCCTGCCTGGAAGCCAGGCCATGGGAGCTTCTGCATCTTGCTGTGACCTGGGGGTGGGCACAGAGGCCCTTTCTCCCACCAGGCCCCATGCCATCCCAGCACTCCAATCTCCACTGAGTCTGGATCCCACATCAGCTGGGGTGCTGGGTGCTGCCACCCCCTTTTACAGATGGGGAAACAGGCTCGGTGTCAGGTCAGGGTCACCCCCACTTGGTGGGGTGGGGCTGCGACTCAAACCCAGGGTTTCTGGCTCCTGTCTCTTTTGCCTCCTCATTGATATTCATAGTGACCACTCCTCACGCACGGGGCACGGAGCCCTTTCTACACGGGGTGCAGAGCCAAGCTCAGCAAGGCCGGAAGTAGGTGAGGCCACTTCACACATGTGAGGACTGAGGCTCCGAGAGAGCCGGGATCCGCTGGGGACACCAGCTGGGAGGCAGGTCCTGCCCACCTTCCCAGTGGCCTTCCTGGTCAGGGGGTGGAATCCCCACACTGTGGTGGGGCAGGTCTGACAGGGAGGAAACCGAGATCTGGGGAGGGCCCTGGAGCGCCCAGCCAGCCAGCCTGCCCCCTGCGTTGACTGAGCTGCTGCTCAGGACCATCCCCACAGCTTCTCCACCAGGCTGGGTCCTCCGCAGCTGGGCCTCAACTTTGCCAGTCAACGTTCAGGGTCAGCGGCCTCCAGCCCCCTCTGCAGTCTCAGGGCTGAGGGACAAGAAGTGGTCTAATCTGAGCCACCTGCCCAACCCAGATGCCCTGAGGTGGGACTCAGGGCTCCCCAACTGCACTGCGTCCCCCCAGGAAGCAGGAACCAGCGTCTCTGGCCCAGTACGTCCTGACGAAGGGCCCTTGCCCACCGGGGGAAGCTTCCTGGCCACCAGCTCTGCATCCCCACCCCTAGCCCCGCAGAGCTGAGAGCTGCGCCATCACTTTGGGAGCCAGGCACCCATGAGTCACCCCAGGGAATTCCACCCACACATCCAGCAGGGTGGGGCCTCCGGGCCCAGTTGCTCTCGCTAGAAGTGGAAGGAACGTCCTGCAGAGGTGCCTCGGCCGCTTGCCAAGTGGACTCCAGGGTGTTTTCCAGGAAGATCAGGAAGTGAAATCGCTCCTCATCCAGCCCTGGGGGCAGGGACCCTGGCTGGCCCCCAGGGAGGGAGAGCAGACCCTTCCCCACGGGCTCACCTTCACCAGGGCCCCTACAGCTGCACCCCCTGGACGCCATCCCCATCGTCCTGTGGCCAGGCGTCCTGCACTGGGCAGGCAGGAAGCCCGCCACGCCCGCTCCTGGGGGTGGAGGGTGGGGGAGAAAGGACGCCTTCGAGGGCGTGGCCTGTCCCTGTGGAGCTAGCTGAAGCGGGAGTGAGGGCTGGGCAGGGTGAGTGGTAAGTCAGACCCCGAGGGACATGCGGAGACCCTGATTCTGGGGGCAGCAATCTGACCAGCAAGCTCAGGCTGGGATGGAGGACCATGCCGGAGTTTGAGCCCCTTGATCAGAGTCAGGGGGCTGGATGCAGGTCAACACAACGCCTGCTGCCCGCACCCCATAGCCAGTCAGCCACTCAGGGTGGCCTCAGCCATCAGAATCCCTGTCTGCACCCTGCATTCCAACCAGGAAAACCCCGCTTCCCTCACTTTGCTAGGGATTCGCCCAGAAGCAGAAGTGTGTTCAGATCACCTGAAACCCCGGTGAGGGTCACTGCAGGGTGAGGGACATGCAGCTTTCTGTGCCACGCCCCTAAACAGGCCCCTGGGCACAGAAGTCACTGGTGGAAGTTCGGAAAACCTCCAACACCCCGGCTTGGAAGCAAAACCTGGAGGTCTCGATGGCGTAGCCGTTTTCCTTCTGGATGGAGGGGACACCGGGTCACAGATGGAGTGTTCCAGCCCGTGATTGAGGCCTCCGTGCCGCCCCCCCCACCCCCCGCTCCCACGTCAGCCGGGCTGCAAACCCCAGCTAACTGGGTCCCTCTCCCAGCTTGTGGGCAACGTCTGCTGGGTCCGCCCTCCGCCCCCCTGGCGCCAGGCCGGCCTGCCGGGGAGGGGCTGCTGGCCACGTTAATCTATCAGTTCCTGGTGTGCCCTGGCTCCAAACAGCAGAGGGACAAGTAGACGCTCTCTTGGAGCCCCCGGGACTGCTGATAATGCAGCCCCTCCCAGCACGACCCCACCAGCAGGCTGGAGCCAGGGCCAGAGTTCAAACTCATTAGCACACGCAAAACGCAAAACGGGAGTCCAAGGATGTCCTCCTGCCCTGACCTCCCAACCTCCCATCTCTCACTGGTGAAGGATCGCCACTGGTGAAGGATCCCTCCTCACCCGGCTCCGGTTGCTGTGATGTCACCAGGCCCTGGTCCCCTGCCACCAGGAGCAGCGTCCCCCACTGGCTTTGTGTGGCCTCTGGAGGTGAGGCAAGAACCCGGCACCATGGAGTGCCCCGGGTCCCCCACTGCTCATCCCCCCTCCAGAGCACCCCCAGCCTTCATCCACCATGCCTGGAAAGCCCCCCGGAGATGGTGCCTTCAAGTCCCCGAGGGGGAGGGAGACATCTGCGTACAGATCCTCGGCCCACTGGCCCCCGACTCGGCGGCTCACGCATTCACACACTCACAAACACGTGCACACGCCCTGCTCTGAGCACAGGGCAAGAGCAGAGCTGCAAAAGCCCTCAGACAAATGTCCTTGCATCCGCCTTGCTAGTCCTGGTGCAGAGGCTGTTTTTCTGGCCAGGGGTTGCCCAAGACACAGTGAAGAGCCTGAGGGAACAGAGAAGCCGTGGGCAGGCAGGCGTTTTCCTGGGAGGAGGGTCTGTGCTTTCAGAGGGTTTCTACCACAGTCAGGACCCCTTCGGCAGGGTGGACACACGGCTGCCTGGGGTTCTCATACACGGAGCAGAATGATTTCCACACCCCCAGCCCAGACCCGTGATGTGTCCAAATGCAGTGCAGGGCAGGTGCCGACCACACCTTGGAGAGAGCCGCTGCCCCCATGGACTTCCAGGACATGGGGAATAGTTGCCATGGCCCCCAGAGGCCACCAGGAGGGCTGGTCCAGGACAGCTTCTCCGGCATCCCTTTGGCTGTGTCTGCACGGTGGGCCGGCCCCGACCTCACACACCTGGATGACAGGTGACCTGAGGACCCACCTGACACTCCCTTGGGAAAGTGCTGGGCTCTGCTGCATCTCAGCCAAACCCTGGCCCCTCCAGACACCAGCCAAACAACCGTGAACATCTCAGTGGCCCAACAAAGAGTGACAGGGTCCCCGCAAACCCCAAAAATGCAGTTAAAGAGAAAGCAACAGGCCAGTCAGTGCATGATTTACTCCAGCAAAGCACAGCTGCAAAAGCCAGACCCAGTGCCGGGCAGTCTGCAGTGACCTCAGCCCCTCCCGCACCTTCTGCCTGGGACTCAGATGGCTTTGCCATCCGTTTACACAGGTGCTAATGGCCAAGGGTTGTGGGCTGGGCAGCGGGAGAACCGAGGGGCCAGGCAGTGCCTGTGGGCACAGCCGTCTGCACGGCCAGGGGCTGGAGACGCCAGCCCAGTCGGGCCGTTGCCCTGTCTGTCGCCGGCCCTGGGCCCGGCGTGCCTTGCTGGGTTTCAGCTGCCTTCCGAGAGCGGTCCCCTGCTTGCTGATTTGTGGCCGACTTAATCCCACACTAATTAGATTTCTGCGTTGGTGGCGAAAGGGCCCCGTGCCGTGCGTGCCAGCCCCCTGGCAGCCCAGCCTGTGGCTTGTTTTGCACAGAATTTTAATTGTTTCCAAATTAATCCTCGGACTTGAGTGAGCTCAGCACAGATAAGCCGGTCGCCGGGAGGGGAGCAGCCGCGTTCCCATCTCCCCGGGCCGGGACTGGCAGCCCTCCGGTGGGGCGGCGCGGGGAGGCCGAGCCTCGGACATGACGCGATCGCCCAGAAATGTCCAGGCCATCTCCCACCTCCTGCCTCTGAGAGCGCTGCTGGGCTGCCCGGCCCTGGGAGTTTTCCTTCTGTTTGCTCTTGGCTCAGCTTCCCTCCTAATCCTATTTTCGCCAGTTTCTATCCAATTTAATACAGCTTCTGTAAGTCAGAATTAATTACCCTGTGTGCTTCCAGCTCCGAGTCCTCTGCTCACCGTTCGAGGGCTGGGCTCAGAAAGGTGGGGCTCGGAAGGCAGGCAGGTGGAGGAGAGGAAGACAGCCCCACACGTGGAGGAGGGTTTGGTGTCCCACTTCCGCACCAGGGAGCCCTACCAGGCTGAAGAGGCTGGGTCCCAACACTGTAGCATGAAGGACCAGCCTCTTCCACCAGGAAGCCTTACCTGATTGCCTCAGCCTCCCCGGGCTCCGCCAACAACCACAATGTGTACCCAACGCCAAGCCCGCCGTCCCCACCACCCTCAGGGAAGGACCCACGAAGCACTTGAGCACCTTGCAAAATGTGTCCATTACCTTCGGATAAAAAACCAAGAAAGATACTGCAGGCTACAGAAGAAAAAAATAGATAAATGACTTCACCAAATTAAAAACTTTTGTGCTGCAAAGGCACCATCAGGAAAAGGAAAAGACAACCTACAGATCGGGAGATGTTTGCAAGTCATGTATCTGATAAAGGAGTAGTGTCTAGAATATAGAGAAAGCTCGAACAACTCAGCAATAAGAAGACAGATCACCTACTTTAAAAAATGGGTAAAGGATTTTTTTTTTTTTAATGGCTGCGTTGGGTCTTCACTGCTGCATGCAGGCTTTCTCTAGTTGCGGCGAGTGAGGGCTACTCTTTGTTGCAGTGTGTGGGCTTCTCATTGCGGTGGCTTCTCTTGCTGCAGAGCACGGGCTCTAGGAGTGTGGGCTTCAGTAGTTGTGGCACGCGGACTCAGTAGTTGTGGCTCACGGGCTCTAGAGCGCAGGCTCAGTAATTGTGGCGCACAGGCTTAGTTGCTCTGCGGCATGTGGGATCCTCCTGGACCAGGGCTCGAACCCATGTCCCCTGCATTGGCAGGTGGATTCTTAACCACTGCACCACCGGGGAAGTCCTGGGTAAAGGATTTGCATAGACATTTCTCCAAAAGAGATACACAAATGGCCAGTTAGTACATGAAAAGATGCTCAACATCATCACTCATCTGGGAAATGCAAACTAAAACCACTATGAGATACCACCTCACACCCACAAGGATGGCCAGGATCAAAAAACAAAACAAACAAACCCCAGAAAATGACGAGTGTTGGGGAGGATGTGGTCGTGGAAGCTTGTGCACTGCTGGTGGGAATGGAAATGGTGCAGCCACCAGGGAAAATAGTACAGCACTTCCTCCAAAGGTTAAACA
Source organism: Balaenoptera borealis (assembly GCF_965194805.1). NCBI lineage: Eukaryota > Metazoa > Chordata > Mammalia > Artiodactyla > Balaenopteridae > Balaenoptera > Balaenoptera borealis. Next base: position 50,783,545 of record NC_138872.1, on the reverse strand, counting down.
CAGGATTACCATGAGATCCAGCAATTCCACTTCCAGGTAGTCACCTGAGGTAATTGAAAACATATGTCCACACAAGAACTTGTGCACAAATGTTCATAGCATGATTCACAGCAGCCAAAAGTGGAAACAACCCAAATGTCCAACAGAGGAATGGATGAGCATAATGTGGTCTATCCACACAACGGAATACGATTCAGCCATAAAAAGGAAGTACTGACGCACACTACAACACGGATGAACCTCAAAAACATCACGCTCAGTAAAATAAGCCAGATACAGAAAGACACACACTGTACGATTGTCCCTTTATGAAATGTCCAGAACAGGCAAATCCACTGGGGCAGAAAGTAGATTAGTGGTTGTCTAGGGATGGGGGCTGAGGGAGGGATGGCCGAGGGGTATGGGGTTTCCTTTAGGGGGTTCCGAAACGGATTGTGATCCTGGTTGCCCAACTCCAGTATCTGTAGTGAGTATCCTAAGAACAATTGAATCCTACACTTTAAAATGGCAAATCTTGGGACTTCCCTGGTGGTGCAGCGGATAAGACTCTGCACTCCTGATGCAGGGGGCCCAGGTTTGATCCCTGGTCAGGAAACTAGATCCCACATGCATGACACAACTAGAGTTCACATGCCACAGCTAAGAAGCCTGCTTGCCGCAACTAAGGAGCCCACCGGCCACAACTAAGACCCGGAGCAGCCAAACAAACAAATAAATAAATATTTCAAAAAATAATAATGAAATGGCAAATATTACTGCAGGTTAAGTAATCTAAGAAAAGTGATTATAAAAAAATGAATAATGAGTGAAGAAAGGAAGAAGAAGTACCAAAAGAAACCAAGAAGTCCAGAAGGTGCCCAGAGCCCCCAAGGCAGTTGAGGTGGGTCACACTCTCTGCTTGGAGCTTCCCAGTAGGCAGAGCAAAGATGGAAATGCACTCACAATGATGCCCTTTGCCTCCGTGATCACATTCCAGGAACTTCTCACCTGTCAGCCAAGTTCATCCCCAGCAGAAACAGGCAGGAGGCTGGCTTTACAGATGAGAGCACCGAGGTAAGGCCAAGGTCACCAACTGGCAAATGACAGAGACCAGATAGGCACCCAGGCACTCTTCACTCCCCACTGCCTCCCCACCTGCCCGTTTGTGTCCACAGAGATGTGAGCAGTCACCACCAGCAAGAGCGGCCACACATGGCCTTTCCAAAGGAGGTTCTGTAACCTGTTCTTGAAGACGGGGTGTGGGGGGGTTCACCCCCACAGGGTAACACACACCAGGACCAGCCAGGTGTCCCTTGCAGACAGAGGGCAGGATTGGGGGCAGCCCCGGGGAGCACATCCAGGGCTCATCACAGAAGGATGCTGGCCAGAGAGGCGGATCCTGGCCACCACCATGACTAAAGTTTAAAGAATGTTTGAAGCCTTGAGGATTTTATGAAAGGGCCCATTCCTGAGGGCATCTGGGAGTGTCTTGGTCCCTGGGCAGGGAGACCCTGCTTCCCGAGGTTGTCGGCCTGGCCCCCCCGGATGTGCACACAGAAGCACGCACGCCCGTGGATTTGAGCAACGCTCCAGACATGCCTGTCTCTCCAAGGCCCCAGGCCCTGGGGGTTCCAGGCTTGTGGTCTCGGTGGTGTCTTCCTCTTTACCACTTTTCCCTGGGGCGACATTGAGGGGGGGAGCGGGCGCCACAAGACCACAGTTCCCACGGCCAGCGGCCCCTCAGAAGACCTGGCTGGGGCCCCAACAGAGGGGGAGGCCCGGGGGTCCCTGCAGCCTGTGCCTGGCTTGCTCTTTCCTGGGACCCTCCGCACTGGGCTCTGCCCGATTCTCAAATGCCCGGCGTTGCAGTCCTGGGAGCGATGTGCCAGGCTCAGGTCTCCTGCAGAGTTCAGCTCGGGGGCTGGGAGTCTCAACCCCCGCAAATCCTGAGGCCCTTTGCCAAAGAGAACCATGTCGCTGCCTGCGCCTCACTTCCCTGTACTGGACCCCGGGAAGAGGGGGCGCCCGGCCCTGCAGTGACCCTGCCTGGAGTTTAGACAGGTGGTCGGGCCCTGCCTCTGATGTCAGAGTTCCAAAAAGGGCCCCTGGGGCGGACAGGAGTGCAGGGGGCTCCCCCGGGGGCACTGCAGGATCTGTCCCGGCCTCTATCCAGCTGCTGGCGGTTCCTGGGCTCCGGGCAACGAGTTGCCAGTCTTCACAGGCACTCTCTCTGAGTGCGCTGTGTCCACACCTTCTCTGAAGGATTCCAGTCCCATTGGGTTAGGGTCCACCCCACTCGGGAATGACCACATCTTACCTTCACTAACTATAGTTGCAATGACTCTGTTTCCAAATGAGGTCCCCCTTGGAACTACTGGGGGTCAGCACTTCAACACAGGAATTTTAGAGGGTCACAATTCAACCCTTAACATCCCCAACAGAATTCCACCATCAACACGACTCGTGTGAGGCTGAAATGTGTGTGCTGGGGAGTGGACCGCACCCGACAACACTGTTGGCCTGGGTGCAGGTTCTGGGTGTGGGGGCAGCTCTGCAGGGCCTGGTTGGGGGAAGGGGTGGTGGTTCCGAGGGGTTCCAAGGCCCGATGGGCAGCACTGGGAACAGAGAGCACAGAGAGTGGGGTCCCTGGGGTCCTGCCACGTGGGGCCCGGGGCCGTGTTACGAATTTGCCCACCAGCTGACCTGAGATGGGATTACCCTGGGTTATCTGGGTGGGCCCAGTGTCATCCCAGGGGTCTTCAGAAGTGGACGAGGAGGCCAAGGAGATGTGAGTGAACATGGAGGAGGGGGCTGAGCCAGGGACGTGGCGCCTCCAGAAGCTGGAAAATGCAGGAGACGATTCTGCCCTGGAGCCTCTGAGGAGCCGGCCCAGCAGACACCGTGATTTCAGCCCGCGTGGGACTCCTGACCACCAGACTGTGAGAGAATAAAATGTCACTGTCTTAAGGCACTGAGTTTGTGTGATTTGTTACAGTAGCCACAGGACACCAGTACGCCCCTGTCCCTACCCACCCCGGAACAGGGGGTTCCAGGAACGAGGCCCAGAGCCCTGTGCCACCAGGTGGATCCAGCTAACCAGCCACAGAGGCTTTTGACTGAATGCTGGTCTAGTGCCACAGAGAGTTCCCCAGAAGGACGAGAAGGAACACAGTACGGCCACACCTGTGACAGACGCTGCACATCTGATGCCACGAAAGGCCCCGCCCTGTGAGCTCCACCTCGATGAAGGACAGCTCACTTTGATGGGCAACCAGAGCTCTGAATGTGCCTGTCCTCGTGGCCTAAGGCCTGGGGCAGCCTTGGGGGACCTGGAGCTCATGGGAGGCCTGAGGGACCCTGACAGGGCTATGTGCCCCCCGTCCCACCCCAGGCCCTGGAGGCCTCTGTCCTCTGCCAACCCCGGCCCAAGCGGCCGGCCTGTCCAGCTGCTCTGAGCAGACGCAGCCACAGAGAGTGGGCCCAGCCCCAATACACACAGCCCAGAGCCCTGGCCGAGAGCAGCCTCCCAGTGGGAGCGGCCGCCAGCTGTCCAGAGCGCCGTCTCCGTCGCTGAGACTGGTGGGGTTGTGCCACCCCCAAACACTGTCCCTAAACTTGGACAGCATGTACAGTGCTCTGTGCCACCCCACTGCTCAGACGGGGAGACTGAGGCTCAGAGGGCCAGGGGCCACCAGCTCTGAAGCCCACACCCAGACCCCCACCCTAAAGGGACAGCTCACCCATCCTATTCTGTGGACAGACCTGGGGAGGGGCCAGGAGGGGAATAGACACCCACTGGAGCTCAGGCTGCCACTGGGGTGGGGCGTCTGGACCTCAGCCCCCACCTCTCCCAGAGCTGGGAATGGTAGCCCATGAGAACTGTCAGGCCTGGAGGAACCCCAAGCCCCTGGCCCATCTCCGCCCTTGGGCCACTGCATCCCCCTCCAAGAAGTGCAGCCCGGGTGGGTCTCCAGAGCCCACACCTCATCAAGTGAGAAGGAGCTCCCTTGGGGGCCCTGCAGTGTGGATGGGGTCCCTCAAGCCAGCCACTGGCCATCCCTGCAGCCCTTGCCCATCTTGCTCACCCCAGGGTCCTCCGGGGTCACGGCGCCTAGGACCTCACAGGTGCTCAGAGACAGAGCTTCACCCCAGACCCAGGGCCCCGCCTCTTGGCACAGCTGCTCAGAGCCCAGCACACAGTAGAGTCTCCCTAAACACCTGTCAGATGCAGGTGGAGTAAGGGGCTCCTGGCCAGCAGCAGCTCCCCCTGCCCCCGGCCACTAGGACTCCAGTTAGAGCTAGACCGCTGCCCTGGGCCAGGCTCGGCCCCACCAGCCTCCACTCCCCAAGCACCCGGCCAGCTCCTCCTGCAGCTCTGTGTCCCCAGCACAGCCGGGACTGCACTGGAGCCAGTGGAGGTTGGAACAGCCCACAAGGAGCCACTAGGGGTCCAGGGGAGGTGGGGCTTTCGAGCAGGAAGACCCCGGCACCTGCTTCACAGGCAGATGAGGGGGCAAAGAGGACATGTATGAACCTGTGCCTGAAACCTGCATGTGTATGAGCACCACACATGTCCGCGTGCACGTCCCTGTGTGTGTACGAGCACGGCAGTGTGTGCACATGTGTGCACGTCTGTACGTGTGCATCTACCTTGTGGGGTGCTCCTGTGAGCTTTGGGAGCCATGAAGAGCCCAGTCCAGCCCCAGGATCCCTGTGGGCCACGGCCATCTGTCCTCCCTGGACACTGTTGGAGCCGGGCCCTGGGCCTGGGGTGGAGCTGAGCAGGTCCCTCAGCCCTTCCCACCTCAGATGCCCACCCCCCCACCCCCCAACCCCCACTCTGTGACTGTGGGGAGGGACTGTCGGGCAGGACAATGGCGCGGACAAAGGCAGGGAGGTGGGACCCAGCGCAGCCTGTTCCCAAGACTGGGCAGCATCGGTGGGACACCCCAAGGCCGAACAGCCAGGACCAGAACGGTGGCCTGAGCGCAGGCGTCCCAGGACCCAGGGCAGCCCCTCCCAGCGCTCTGCAGTGACCCTGGGCTGCCTTCCCAAAAGTATGGATTCCAGAGCAGCTGTTCGGCTATTGAATCACCTTGGGAAATACAGACAGACACTGCCTGGCAGAGCCGGGGTAATCCACGCCTTCCTGGGGACACGGTGACCACCGGGGAGCCCTGAAGACTGATTTTCCACCCGATTTAGCCAGCTCCTCTGTCCCTCCCAGCGTGGCCCCCACCGTGCTCTGGGCAGGGCTGCCCTGGACCTCCCCCTCCCCCAGCCCCAGCCCCGCCTTCCTGTGTGGGGCTCCTGGGTGTCAGTGAGCTGAAGGGTGTGGCTCCCCCATCGCCCCCCAATGGGCCCCACACTGAGGATTCATGTGCCTTGGGTGAGAATCCTTCTTGCCGGCAGGTCTGTGCTTCTTCCAGTGTGTGTGGACCGGAAAGAGAACTCCACCAGCATCACAGACCTGCCTCAGGAAACCTCTTTTCAAACAGGCTTGAAGCTCAAGTGGATTTATTTTGAAGAAAAGTAGGTCACTAGCGGCACAGGTGGCCATGGGTCCAGCAAGGCAAACAGTGTTGACAACAACCTCCTTGAGTGCACGCACGTCTGAACAGGTATCGGGGAGATAAATTGGGTTAACACGTGTCTTTCAGCACCTACTATGCACCCAGCTCCACGCTACCCACCAGTTGAGTATCTTTAAGCAGAGAGAAGTGCGTCATCCCTGAGGCCCAGGAGTTGTGATCCCCGCTGAGACTGGGCCAGGGGCAGGGGCAGGACAAGCCCTGGGGTTTCCTGACCCACGGGGGGAGGAGGGTGAGGCCACTGGCCGGAGGGGGAAGGAGCCGTGTCCCTGGCCTCATGGACACCCGGCTGGTCAATCATGGAGATGGTTTCTTCCAGCTCCCCGGGCCCGCCGGGCACCACACTCCTGCTCTCTCCATTCACCAGCTTCTCTCTCCTCCCCAGGGGGTTGTGGTCCGTCAGAATCAGGACAGAGTCAACCCCTGCGGAAGCCTCCTCTACCATGTGGGACAGTCAGGTAGCCGGTGATGGACGGAGAGACCAAAGGGATGCGGCCACTAGCCAGGAACACCACAGATTGCCGGCAACCAGGAGGCTGCAGGAAACCAGTGCAGACAAGGGTCCAGGAACCCAGGACCACAAATGGGTTAAAACAACAGGAACGTAATCTCTCACAGCTCTGGAGGCCAGGTCGAAAATCAATGTGTCAACAGGGTTGAATTCTTCCTGAGGCTCCAGGGGAGGATCCTTCCTGCCTCGTCCAGCTCCTGGTGGCCCCGGGCCGTCCTGGGCTCCTGACCACGTGCCCCAGCCTCTGCCTCCGTCCTAACACAGCCGTCCTCTCCCCATGTCTTCTTAACGTCTGCCAGGGTAGGGCAACTCCGGGCCATGCCCAGTCCTGCCCACGGGACAGAGCCCGGTGCCCATGGCGCTAACCTGATTGCTCCCCAGCATTCCTGGAATCATGTCCTCCTGGAACCCTTGTCTCCGGACACGCTGGGCTCAGGCCATCTCCCTCGATACCCGGAGATCACTGAGGGGAAATGCTGGCTGCAAGACGCTCACGCGGAGAACACCTGCCTCACCTTTCTGCGTTTCTCCTCCTGTGGAGGTGAGGGTCTCCTGCCCGTGGATGGGCCACATGGACGCATAGCTGGTCACCCCGAGCAGAAGCAGCCTCGGCCTAGCAGTGTCATGGCAACCACCGCGGCTGCACACTCGCCCCCACATGCCTGGAGCCCCGTCCAGCCGCGGCACTGCCGAAGGCCCTCTGGTTTCCGTGTCGTGGCTCAGGCTGCCCTGCTTGTTAACAGGCAGGTTTTAAATTCGGGGTTAATACCACGGTCCAGCACTCAGCACCTCAAATTTACAGCAGGAAGTCCTCCGAGGTCCCTCTGCACCCGGCCTTATTTATGGCCTCACACTCGAGATGCCGGATGCCCCCGCCCACCCCACCCCAGGGAGGCTGGACCTGGGCACAGGATGGGGCGCAGGATGGGGCGGAGGTTGCCTAAAGAAGCATGACTCGGGCCAGGCCTTGCCGGCCAACAGCTGTGCCTGAAGCAGCTGCTGGCCAAGGCAGCCCGGTCGGGCCTGGAACAGGCGGGCCAGCCAGGTGCCCTGCAGCCAGGCCAGGGCCCCCACCTGTGCAGCCCCCACGTTCCTCCCTCCTGATGGACGAGGAGACCAGCTTGGTGAATGCTGTGCCCGCCTGTCCCTCTGTGGGTGCCCCCCAGGCCGGGTCCTTAATGTCCCAGCAGTAGGCACATAACCTGCAGGGTGTGCTAGGAGGACGGAGGCTCAGACAGCGGCCTTGAGTCTCCCTCTGCCAGCATCAAGATGGCATTTCAGTCCTGTTTCTGCAAAGCCCTTTCCGTGGACATTGTCTGAACACCTACTGTGCGTTCAGCCCACAGACCAGCCTCTGTGTTCAGCCTCGGCCCCAGAATGCCTCTGTGCCGCCCGCCAGCCTCCCATCCCCGACAGGACCTGTGACCTCCCACCCTCATCCCCAGGGAGGCTCTGTTCTCAACTACCCCCCTTCCTCTATTAAAATCACAGGCCAAATCACACCTCAGAATGGGCTCTGGGGTTGCCTTTCTGCGTGGTCTATTGGGACCCACCAGCTGCCCCGCCTCCCAGACCCCCCAGTCCCCCAGGAGGCAGGTCCCTGGACGCCTCTTTCCCTGTCTGGCAGCTCCTTGGGCACCCACCTCCAACCAGCTCATTCCCCTCAGCGCCTGGGGGTTCCCTCCCATCCACAGGCCCCTGTGCCCCCCAGAGCAGCCCCCACCACAGGAGTTGGCCTGGATCTGGGGGCTCCCCCACCTCTCTGGGCATCTGGGGTAGCATCCCAAAAATTCACATCCGTCGGAACCTCAGAATGAGACCTTATTTGGAAATAGAGTCTTCACAGATGTAATTAAGTCAGAAGAGGTGGTCCTGGATTAGGGTGAGAGTTAATGGTCTGACACGTGCCCTTCTAAGCAGAGAGGACAGACAGAGGGAGGAGGGAGTCACACTGGGGTGAGGGGCTCTGACCTCAAGCTCTGGCCTCCAGAACCTACAGACAGTGTTTGCTGCTCTTCTAAGCCGCCCAGTTTGTGGGGGGTGGTTCCCATGCCCAGGACACTGACACAGGCACCTCATCTCTGCCCCTTCTCCCATGGGGATCAAGAGCCCACCGGCCCCATGGTCCCACCCTGAAGGACAGTCTGTGAGCAACGAGGTCCTGCCTTCCCTCGGGCGGGCTGGGTCGGGGGCAAGGGCAGGACGCCAGCCATGAGGTCCCAGCCGTGGGTGGACACGGGAGCCCTGGGTGATGGGGTCTGCGGGAGCCAGGCTGGAGGTCCCTGCCGAGAGTCTGCAGGCCCAAGTCGGGGGGCCTGGGAGACCCTTGGGCCTTTGGGGAGCTGCAGGGCCTCAAGGATCCCAGGGCCCCGGGGAAGGGGGCAGTAGGGAGTTACAGGAAGTCCGGCAGAAGCTGGCCAGGTTCCCTGCCAGGGCCTGGCAGAGCCCGCAGGGGTGGGAGGAAGACGTGGAGCCTCATGGGGAGGAGTGGGGCCGGCCAGCCACCCCCTGCTGTTTGCACAGGGCCAGAGGGGTGTCCCAGGCCAGGCTCTGGTTACCTGGCCTGGCAGAGCCGCCCGAAGCTCCGGGCACATTCATCCTGCTGGGCATCCGCGCTCTCCTCCCCTGCTGGACGCCTCTAGGGCTATTTCAGGCGCCTGGTGAAGACACGACCCGTCTGGCCAGACAGGGGCATGGCCCCCGCCCACTGGGCCCTCCCTGCCCAGGCGCCCTGGCCCTGCATGCCGTGGTGACTCATGCCCACCATCAGGCCACCAGCCATCTCAGGGCAGGGTGGCCCCCAAGGATTCTGCTCTCCCAACCTCCACTGCAGGGAGACCACTGTGCTGCAGCCACTGGGCCTCTTCTTCCAGGTCCCAAGCCAGCCTTCTGCCCCCTGGGCACTGAGCCACTTCCCCACCTGGAAGGGGGAAATCAGAGTTCCACCGCCATCCTCACACTCCCTTGGGGTCCACACCACCCCCCACCCCACACCACACCATCCTGCTCTGGGCCAGGTCTCAAAGCCCCCACATTGCCAGGTGATTGAGCTAAGGGCCCACCGCTGAGGTCCAAGGGGCCGGGACAACCGTGGGTGACGGTTTCCCTGTGGATGGCGGCAGGAGTGACCAGCTCCCGGGCTGTGGCCACAGTGGGAGGGTCAGACGCTGAGACTGGCCCCAATGCCATGCCACAGGGGATGAGACCAAAGACTGTCTGAGTCTACGCCCACTGGAGCCAGGGTGAGTTCACACTGGTGGTACCAAGACCCCAGCCCTCACGGGCACCTGGCTGGGTGCAGGGAGGGGGTTCTTGTCCTGAATCCAAAATGCCACTCTACATGCCAAGCCCTTCACAACGCATGTGCCTGCTCCCTGCAGAGCGACCCCAAACCTAACAGAAGCCCCATACATCATGTGCTGTGAGCACCAGCATCCCTGTTCCCGACAAGGGGGTTCAGCACACGGGGCAGAGCTGAACATGGACCCCCCCACTGCCACCTCCCCTTCGTCCCCACCATGTTTTCCAAAAATTCAAATATGCACAGAACCCAGAAAATGAAATTGCTTCTGCCCGTTTCATGCTGCAGTTCCCATTCTACCCACTATGTACCGGTTACTGGAAAGCAAGTTTCACAAACGGCTTTCTGTAAAGGACTTGTTTTTGGAGAGTTTATACAGCTACCTTTGTTCATATAAAAATCTGGAAGCTGCCTTCTGTGAGCTGGGCCCCTCCCCCTTGGACACTTAGGGAGGTATTTCTGCATGAAATACGGTCCCTGCTCTGAGGCAAAAAACGAGCAGGCACAGTAAATTCTGAGGTGGAATTTGTTTAACCTATCACCCCCCTCCCCCAACAATAAGTGTGACACTGGGCGGCCTAGAGCACTGAGGTATTTTTATGACGCTTGGCAAGTCCACTTGGGAGGCTGGAGAAAACCCGCCAATAGGAGCTGCTGCAGGGGTGGGCTCACTCCCCGGCTGGCTCCTCTCTCAGAAAAGGTTCTGAAGCCTCACGGGTCTCTGCAGCAAACCATTTAATCATAAGTTCATTCGTTCATTCATTCATCCATTCACGGCCAACTTCGCTCTCTAGCCAGGCTGCCTGCTGCTGGACAGGACCATGAAGATACTGCCCCCAGCCCTGGTCTGCCCTGACATGGTGGGACAGGCCATGGGGAGCGGGGAGTTTTGTAACACTCCCAGGAGGAAGGGATGAAGGAAGAAGGAGGGTCCCAAGAAGCTTTGCTGCCCCTCGAGCAGCACATGCGGGTGGCCTTCACAGAGGGTGAGCCCCCCGGCTCTGGTCGTAAGCAAGGAGAGGCTGGGGAACCCCAGAGAGTGGGCTGGGCATCTCCAGGAACGCCCCATCTCCCTGCTTGCTCACACACAGCGTGCTCCATGGGCCTGGGTCTGCAGCCGCAGGGCAGAGCTGCTTCTTCCTGCCAATGGCAAGGATTTGGAAGGAGGTGATGGGCAGACCAGGAAGGTGGGAACTTGATCCGACACACACGACCACACTGGAGACACAGCCCCTCACCAAGAGAGGCCCAGCTCATCACCTCATGGCCCTGGGTTTTGTGAGACTCTGACTTTTCGGCCCCAAAGCGCGATTAAGGCCCGATGACCATCCCATGGAGAGACTGTCCCTCCATGGCCATCAGCCCCCAGGGGCTGCTACAGGGTCTGGGATCAGCAGGGCACTCAGGGAAATGGGGACACTTTCACTGCCCGAACGCCCTCCTGAAATTGAAGTTTCATCATCTGAGTCTTAATTGAAATAAGTTAGGAAAATTCTCCCCCACTTGGTTTTGCAAAGAAAAGGAATCGACCTATGTGAAATGGGGGGTGCCCATGCAGGTGCTGCAGCCCCCTCCCAGCTCACAGCCCCCATCTCTCCCCTCAGCCCCATCTCTGCCCACAGTCCCCTTCTCTGCCCAGCCTGAGGACTCTGTCCAGCTCAGGCCCTGGGGCCTCAGGCAGCATCCCCACAGTCACCCTGCAGGCTCCCTCCACCCTGGAGGCGCGGCGGGTGCCACCTCTGCTCTGCATCAATATTGACCCAGCCCGGTGGGAGTGGGGGGCCCGGTGGCCCGCAGGGGGCTTGCAGAGTCAGTCATGCCTGCCGTGCTCCCCGGGCCCCTGAAATGTTTGTGGAAAGTTGGAAACCACCCTGGGCCCCACATTTACATTGGGAAAAATAACAGGGTTTTTTTTTTTTTCATGAAAAGTTCGTTAATGGCTTCTGGAGGGGAAAGAAACCTTGAAAACTTGGTATCAAACTTACCAGGAGTGTGAACCTCACCGTTGTGCCTGCCACGAGGCCCGGCAGGCGTGGAGCCAGGGCGGAACATTCCAGGGCGGCTTCTCCTCAGAGCACTGATGCCAAGGTTTGGTTTGGGGGAGGGCCAGTGCGAGACTGGGCACTGTGTGTGTCCAGGCTGTGCTTCCTGCAAAGGGGGACTTGCACAGGTAGCGTGGAACCCTGATGGGTAGACAAGATCACAGAAGCTTCTGGAACCTCTCCCAGGATGTGGACACAGCTGCCTAAGTCACACTGCACTTGACCTGCAAGTATTTCAGTGGCTTTTGTCTGCTCAGGTGGTCAGAACAGAGCCCCACTGACAGGGGGACTCAATAGCAGGAATGTGTCTCCTCCCAGTCCCGGTGCTGGACGTGGAGATCAGGGTGTGGGCAGGGCTGAGTCCTCTGGAGGCCTGTGTCCTCGGCGTGCACACGACCGCCTTCTCCCTGTGTCCTCCATGGTCTCCCCTGTGCGCGTCTGTGTCCTGATCTCCTAAGGACACCAGGCACGTTGATTAGGGCCCATCCTAACAACCCCATTTTACCTTCACCACGTCTGTAAAGACCCCCTCTCCAAATACAGTCACATCCTGAGGAACTGGGGGCTGGGGCTTCAACACAGGAACTTGAGGGACACATTCTGCGCATGAGAGCTTCAGTCTCTGACAATCGCCCTGGGGTGATGGTGAAAATAAAAATCACTGCCCAGACGCTCAGAGCTTTGTAGGTGCATCATCCCCCTTCAGCCCCACAGACAGGGGCACCGTGATCCCCCCATTCCCAGGCCCAGGGGTGGGGTGTGGATATGGGGACACACTCGCTGTCCAGGGATCCCAGGCCTCTGCCATGGGAACCCCAGGGGACATGCAGGACCACAGCATTGGTGGAGAGGCTGGAGATGACTTGTAGCTCACTCTGAACAGCCCCCAGGAGTCCTGAAGCCACACCTACGCTAGGCGCAGCACCTCCCTGAGCCTCAGTATCCCCATCTATAAAGTGGGTACAACCAGAGTCCCCACCTGGAGGTCACGTGTGTCAGCGCTTTGACTGGCGCTGGAGGAGAAGGTTTCCTTTCCATGGCCACTGTCATTACCACCAACGACACCACAGATTGGGAAATCACATCCAGGTGCAAAGGTGGGCAGAGGGCACACAGCTCCTGCCAGAGGCAGCACCCAGATGGGCCTGAGCGACTGGTGCCCTGGAAAGTTTCTCCTCCCCACCTCCCCCAGGAAGGTTGCTGCCTGTGCGTACCCCTGACACACGGGCCCGGCCCCCACACGCCCGCCCCAGCAAAGGTGGGGCCTGGCCACGGAGGAGCACGGCCTCCTGAGATGCCACGGCCTCTGGGGGCACCAGGGGCCACTGCCTGGGGCCAGCACTTCCTGGGGGACCAAGGCCTTCCCGCTCCTCATGGAGATGCACCAGCCTTCTGCCTGACCGTTAATGGGGCCTGATAGCTAACAAATAATGAGAGGGGACAGTATGTAGGTGGATTTTCAGTGGGGAGTTTGCCTCGTGTGCTGTCTGGGGAGGGGGGTAAGTGGGACCCTGGGTGACCAGCGGCCACTCCAGCCCCTTCTGGGGCATGTCTGGGGTTCTAGCCCAGCTGGGCGGTGTGAGGGGCCCACCCCTGACTCCAGCCATGGGCAGCACTTTCCATGAAGCCTGGAAAATCTCCTTGGGGCCCACCCCTTCCTCAGAGAGTGGTGGGTGACTTGGGGAGGAGGGTGAGCCCCTGGGCCCCACGGGACCGCGTGGACGAGTACAGGGTATGTGTGCACGCAACCTGTGGGGCCCGGACGAGGAGCACCAGCTCCTCACTCTGAGCCACAGTCCTCGGCTCTGGGCAGGCCCCGTCCACACCCCCAGGGGGACCACATCCCCTCCTGCACCTCTGCAGTGTCTTCTCCATGCCGGCTTCTCCCAGGAAGGCCAAAGGCTGTCCGGGCTCCTGGGCCCACACCCCCGGCCTGGCCCAGGCCCCCCGCGCCTCCTGCTGGGCCCAGCCCTGACAAGGACTTTCATTTCTCCAAACTCAAAGCCACTCCCTGACCTGGGAGGGCCAAGCCTGAATCCACTGCTTGCATGGCATGGCACCTGAGCTTCAGTCCCCTCCTGCCTAGGAGGAAACCCAGCCACCTGGCCGGTGAGGCCCCTGCTCAGCCAGTGTGCCTCCGCCCTCCCCGGCCCGAGCGACCTCACTTTGGTCTTTCAGTTTTTGGAAAAGTTCGGATTTGTCTTTAAATGACCACAATACAAATGGTCTGGATGAGTCACCCCCAAACCTGGGTCATCTTGGCTGCCATGAATCTTTCTATTTTAATTTATTGAGTTGAGATTCACATAACATAAAATTAACCATTTTAAATGTACATTCTCAATGCGGTGCAGCCACCACTTCTATGGAGTTCCAGAACTTTTCTACCACCCAGAAGGAAACCCCGGCCCCATCAGTCACTCCCCATGCCCCTCCCCCAGCTCCTGGTGACCACTGATCCATTTTCTGTCTCTGTGGATTTGCCTGTTCTGGACGTTTTGCATACATGGAGTTACACACTATGTGGCCTTCTGTGTCTGGCTTCTCTCACTAAGCATCATGTTTTCAAGGTGCATCCGTGTTGTAGCAAGTGTCCGTGCTTCATTTCTTTTCATGGCTGAGTGATACTCCGAATGTGGATGGACCACACTTGTTTATCCCTTGGCCTGGCCCTTGTCACCCGTTGTCCCAGGACCACGGGAGCAAGCACTGCCAAGCCTCCACATTTGGTCCCAGCCCACATAGCCGGCCACCACACATCAGGTGTCGGCTTTGCAGCAGTTTATCCTGGGGACAGGCTCTCCGAGGACAGGTTGGATTTCACTAATTTTTTTTTTAAGTGAGCTTTTTTTTTTTTTTTGGCCGCACCGCACGACATACGGGATCTTAGTTTTTCCTGACCAGGGATCGAACCTGTGCCCCCTGCAGTGGAAGTGCAGAGTCTTAACCACTGGACCACCAGGGAAGTGCCTGGATTTCACTCATTTTAATCAGCCCCGGTGTGGCATATCAGGGCCCCAGGGCCGTACCAGCTGCCCCTCTGTGCAGAGACACTAATTCCCTGTTCACAGAGGTCACTCACGTCTGCCGTCCCCACCAAAGGGCAGCCCCCATCATTCCAGAAGCAGGCTCTGAGGCTGGTGTAAAGGGGCCACCTGTGTTCTGTCACCTGATCACCGCAGAGCCCCCACGTGAGGAGCAGTGCCCAGACAGGCTAAGAAGCATATCTCAGGCTGCATGGCCATGGGCAGAGCGGGAGGCCAAGCCCCCCAGCCCGCCCAGGGTCCAGACCTTCCCTCTCCACTCTCCTGAGCTCAGCTTCCAGCTGACTTTCCTGCTGGCATTCCGAGGAAAATCCAATCCTCCTGGGTGGAAACGGCATCTGTCCAAATGAGTTTTCCGAGTCTGGTTGAAAACACTCTGGGAAGCTCCAGGAGAGAAAATGTGGTTTTGATTTTCTGGGGCAGCCAGGCCCCCAAACTCAGCCCACGTGGCCCAAGCACGAGTCTCTCCGATTCTCAGCCAGACACAGCGCGTCACTGAGCAGGAGCTTGCGGACAGGTGGCCTCTCCCCGGGGCCTGGGGCTCCTGTCCTAGGGTGCTGCTCCCTCCGGCCTCACCTCAGACAAAGCCAGCATCTGAGCTCTGACTGGTCACTTCTCAAGGTCACTAAGAAACTTGGGCAGGGAAAGAGCTGACCCCATGGGGCTTCCAGGACATCCCGACCAAGCCTGGGTTCACAGCTGCTTCCTCCTACCTGGGACTGTCCAGCTAGGTAGTGAGCTCCTCTGCGCAAGAAGGTTGCCAGGGCAACCACATGAGCTGGGCACGTGGACAGAGGCGAGGTCCTCCCAAGCGCCCATGCCCATTCTTGTCTGAGGTCAGAGGTGTTGGTTGTGTCCACCTCTGGCTGGAGGATCCCAAGCCCGTAGGCAGCAGGGAGGGTCCGGCCACCCAGAGTCCATGGAGAGGGTCTGTGGAGGGCTCCTGCTTCCTCTCCCAGGCCAGACTCTTGGAAGTCCACAGGAGCACTTTGGGGGAAACCCGTTGGCCTCCTGGGGCTGAGGTCATGGGGAAAAGGCCCTCCTGCTCCCAGGGGTCCCTGGGGTTCTACTCACTTCCCTGTACCCCACATCAGCTAGAGAGCAACTCAAGAGGCCTTACCAGTCTCTGATGCCTTGTAACACGGAGACCCCAGTTCCCCATCGGCAGAGCGGGGAGACCCCCGCCGGGCAGGGAGTCTGAGCGGTATCATGAAGGGGGTCGGCAAGTTCCAGGGCTCAGCCGGGGGATGGGACTGGGAGGTACCCGAGCGCCCCCCACCCACCCAGACTCTGCCTCCGGAGCCCCTGTCCACCCCTGATGGTCAGCTCATGTGCCTGACATGAGGCGCTGGGGTCAGCAGTGACCACAGTGGGCCCGCCGCTGCCTTCTCGGGGCTCATGGTGTGTGGGCAGGAGTCCCACCTGTCGCGATGACAGCTGACGGTGACCTGGGCTACTGGGGAAATAATCAGATAGGCTCACTGTGTGGGGTAGTGCAGAAGGCTTCTCGGAGGAGGAGGCATCTGGGCCGAGGGTGATGGGGCCAGCAAGGGAGAGGCAGGGCAGGCACGTTTAGGGCTGAGGGCACCACTCCCCACTTCTCCCAGGAGGGGAGATGTCCCCTTATGGCAGCAACTTGTAGGACAGTCTGGCTGGTGCACCTTCCCCTTCCTCCCGACAGTGGAAGCAAACAGGTAACCCACTCAGTTCCCATCAAGTCTCCTGGGAAGCGGCAATGCCCGTTCCGGCCTCTCCTTCTTCCCCCATCTCTCTCTCTTTAAGTCTGGTGCAGGGACATTCTGGCAAGGCAGCCCGGCTCCCCTCGTTGAACCCTCCCTCCCTGCCCATCTCCTCCACCTCCCCTGCAGCCCCCACCCAGGGGTGGCTCCTTGGAGTACTCACCAGGCCAGGCTATTTGCATCCCCGCTTGACACCCACCCAGGAGCCAGGCGCTATACCTGGTTAATTGTTTCCTACCGCTGTTGGGAGCCCCCACCCACACACCTCCCCCAGGCTGCCCCCTGCCTGCTCCAGAGCTCCCGGAGTCTGTGTGCACCCCCGAGGACCCAAGGGCAAGGTCTCTGGGGCAGCTGGGCACACGTGTCTCCGTTTCGTGGGCCTCCTCCCCAGGGACCACCCAGCCTCGCAGCCTGGCCCCAGCACTCATGGCTCTGGCTTATCCACCCCATGGCTGCATAGGAATCTCCCAATTTAGTCCATTGCTCAGGCTCCGTGGGGCTCAAGCCTCTGCTCACTCAAGCTGACCTCCTGGCTGCCCATGGGGGAAGCTGCTCCTCTCTTTCCCCATTGGTTCCCTCGCCGCTCTGAGGTGCCCAGGCAGGTGGACTTGGGTGCCCATTTCCCAGATGGGTAAACCGAGTCTGAGCCTTCCCGATATGCCCAGCCCAGGGGAACCAGCAGGGACCATGAAGCGGCCTCTTGCTGGGGTCCCAGCACCCATCTGGGTGGCGGGGGTGGGAGGGCATTTTGCAGACTGGAGCTCCAGGGGCTCAGTATCAAGGAGGATTTGGGTGGGGCCTCTCCGGGGCTTCATGCAAATGAGCCTGCGCTGGGGCTGTTTTGTAACAGCCTCGCCCACACTCCGGATCTGCCGCGCCCGCTGCCGCCCACAGACCCTGCGGAATTAGCTCGCAAATGGGAGGAACAGGTGACAGGGAGCCCGCGTGAGGGGAGTCAGCCCCGCCAATCTCACACCCGGGTGTGCGGAGCGGGAGGCAGGCGGGGGCGAGGGCTCGCGACCCCATCAACCCATCACAATCAAGATGTAGTTTGTCTCCTTTCCAAAGGCACCGAGCTGGCTGCATCCCTGCTTTGCAAGAAAACGACTTTCCTGCCAGCTGGGAGCAGGACACCCACCTCCCCAAAGCTCCAGCTCTGTCTTCCTCCACGACAGCGCCTGCTCCATCCACACTGCGGGCATTCCCGAGGCGATGAAAACCCCCGCTCAGCCTGGCCTGTGACATCCATCTGCCCGGCGGCGGGTGGGTGGGGCTGGGGCTGGTGTTTCATGGAAGGAAACACTCCAGCCAGCGCTTCCTGCTCAGGTTGCCTTCTGTCCCTGCCGCTCCCTCTGGGCCTGGCGGTCACGGAGGCAGGGCTGGGCCAGCCAGGCTCCGCGTCCAGCAGCCCCCAGTGTGCACCCGACCCCCACCCACCACTCAAGCCAGCTCCCAAGGGTGCCTGCGGGGCCTCCCTGGCCTCAGGGCCAGCCTGAACATCCAAATGTGCTGGCCGCCCTCCTGGGGTGTCCAGAGGGGTCCAGACCTTCTCTCAGCCTTAGATCGTCCTCTAACTAGGACACCCAAGAATGCTTCCCTCTGTGGGTGATGCCAGAGCATTCGGGTCCCCTGGCAGGCCAGCTTGGGGGCTGATGGGGCAGGGGCACCTCCAGCATGACCCGCCGAGGCAGAACCCAGGAGGAGCGTCTGAGCCCACAAGCCCCTTCCATCCAGCTGACAGAGTGAAGGCCCTTTCCCTTCCCAGCGAGGAAGCCCACACTGCTCAGAGGGCAGACAGGTGTAGGGTGTCCCTCTTTAGGGCAGCAGATCCTGGCGCGTCCTGCCACTGGGGCCTTGCCCCAATTTGCTCTTCTGCCCAGGGCTTGGCCTGGGGCCCCGGCCAGCAGAGTGACCACGGGAGAATCACAGATCCTTCAGGCCTTTGCTGAGATCACACTGGCTGAGCACAGGCCAGCCCAGTGCCCAGCTCACACTGTACAGTCGCCGCTGTCCTCATGACCCCTACTCTCTTCTGCACACCCGCCTGCCCCCCCAACCCCTTACGAATAGATGCCTCCCCAGGTCCTCACAGAGCATGTAGGTTTCCTCTTTTAACAGGACCACGCTCCCCACCCCCCAAGACGTTCCTCTCCGGGAACCTGGGCAGCTGTGAGGGGCTCCCGCCCGCCTTGCCCTCCTCACCCTCAGCAGGAGAAAGGCGCTCTGGACTCCCTTTTACCATCGTTGTCTTCACCATCACTTACCTGTTTCAGGATATTTTCTTTCTGTCTGCTGAATAGAGTGGAACATTCCACAATGTGGAAACGTGCGGACATGGGTCCCCTGACTCTGGGGAGAAAAGTTCCAGAGACCCCACCTTCCATAGAGTGATCAGCAGAACTTTGGGTTGATTTTGGAAGAAATCCTCCTACATGTTTTTCTCACTGCCCTACCTTAAAAAAACAACAACAAAACAAAACACAAAAGCCCTTATCCTGGATGTGAATGGAATCTCCCGGGTGAATGGAATCTCATGGTGATCCATGCCTTGGGAGGCTCCGCGATGCCTGGCTCCTTCTCCCAGCCGTGCTGGACCCCAATGTGTGTAAAGATCATAATTCACTTACTTACTCAAAGGGCACTTGGGAGGCTCCCAGTTTGCAGCCTACAGAGAACCTTCTAGTCTTGTGAGCACAAGAGCTTTTGGCTGGGTGTGCACACCCCAGGAGCGGGACTGTGGGGTTGCAGGGCACCTATGTGTCACCTGCAGACAGGACTAAAGCCATCTGGAGAGATGAGGCCCTGGTTCCCCACATCCTTTCCAGCACTTGGTGTTTTCCCTCCTCTTAATTTTGGCCTTTCTGGCAGATGCCACCCCTTCTGGAGAAGGGAGTTCGCACACGCTTCAGCTGTTTCTTGATAATTCAAGGTCTCTATCATCAATGTTACTCACGGTTCTAGATTAAATAGCTCAGAGCAGACCAGCCCTCCCCATGTTGTGTGCTTAGCACCCCCCTCACAACAACTCACCGTGCATGGACCACCAGACTGCCAACCAGAGTGCCCGGGGCTCCCAAGGCCTCCTTTGTGCCCTGTCAGCCACCCCTTTTCACTCCCTGCCACTCCTGTACAAATATTGTCACTATCTGAGACATATTGAAAGAGAAAACAGTGAGTCCCCGGGCATCCTGCCATGCTGCTGCCCTGCCCTTCTGTGACCACTGGGCCTTCGTCCGGCTTGAGGCTTTGGAAGAACTGAGACTCACCTCATCTTCCTCTGTTCATTCACGGATTCACAGTCAGCAAATACTCCCTGAGCATCTGGTCTGTGTCCAGAACAGCCTATGTCATGGATGAGGCTCAAGCACAGCCACAGTCCTGACCCTGTTGAGCTCGTAAGGCCACCCAGGGGCACACTGCCCATGCTGGGATGGGGTTGCCGCCCCAACACTGCCCCCACCCACAACCCAAAGTGTGTGTTTTCCACAGAGAGGCGTGGGCAGTGTGGGACCTCCCACACCTGTTTATTGGGTGACCACCGTCCTGGTTCTCCAGGGACAGAGGGCCTCCCAGGATACATGACAGTCAGTGCCAAAGCTGGAAATGTCTGGAGAAATTGGGGTGAGTATGGACCCAGAGTTGTGGGGGCCTGCACCTGGGTCCTGGCCCAGACACTCTGCCTGCCTTGGGCATGGCTCAGGTCTGCCCCTGTGTCTTCTCAGTGCTGCTGCCCACTCAGGTCCAGTGAGAAAAGAGCCAGCCAGGGCTGCCCAGATGGGCTCCTGAGGCTGAGTGAAGGAGCGAAGGATGATGCCATTTACCAGGATCTGTACTAGGCAAGGCTGAGGTCACAGATCCCTGCTCAGAGGCAAGACCCTGTGGAGGGGATTTACCGGGTGGTGCAGTAGTTAGGACTCCGAGCTCCCAATGCAGGGGGCCCAGGTTCGATCCTGGTCAAGGAACTAGGTCCCACAAGCATGCAGCAACTAGGAGTTTGCATGCCACAACTGAGGAGTCCATGTGCCTCAACTAAGGAGCCTGCGAGCTGCAACTAAGGAGCCCACCTGCCGCAACTAAGACCCGGCGTAACCAAATAAATAAATAAATATTAAAAAAAAAAGACTCGGTGGAAACATCTCAGGGAGACGCCTCCATGACAACCCGCAGAGGAGGCTGGCCCCTGTGTAGGTTCCTACAGTCCCCTTCACTTGTCCTGTGTGACCCTTTCTTGCTGCACTGAGAGGGGGGCAGGGCTAGGTTAGTCTCCTTCTCCTTTAAAGCCCGGTACTTGGTGTCTGATGGTCATTGGATGGATGGAGGGATGGATGGGGAGCATGTTGGCCGTGTCCAGCAAGCAGGCCGACTCCTTGCTGAGGTGTGAGTCTTAACTCCAGCTCAATGACAACTTTGGGTGATGTGTATTTAGTGGCTGCTCCTAACCAAATCCTGTGCTAAGGACTCATCTCCCATGCTTCTGAACACCGTTCCTGGGGAGGTACACACCATCCTTCCCATCTTACCGAGGGACCTCAGAAGCCAGAGAGGCCTACCAGACGCCAGGCACCGTGACCCTGCCTTGATAACCCCCTTCCTGTTTGGAAAAATGTAGAAGACTCAGGTTTCTAGAGCTAGGGTCGGTCATCCAGGCCCTCTGGCCACCTTCATCCCACCCCTCCCTCTCCCTTTAGTGAACAAGCTCCTCAGAAGACCCATGTGACCCCAGGAAACTGGGGAGAAGGAAGGGGAGGCCCCCCCTTTGGGGGTGATGCCCAGAGTGTCCAGGCCCGCCTTAGTCCCATACTTGTGTGTGAGAGGGGACGCACACACAACCATCGGGGGTACAGGGTACAGAAGCATCAACAATGTTTCCCAGTGGTGTCCAGACGCCCTGCCACCGATGGGACACTTGTTATCTGGAAATGGATGTGGCCTCTGCGCCATGCAGCCCTGGCTTGATGGAGCTTCCCCCACCCAGGGACGCCCAGTACTTGCCCTCTGCCTGCACGAGGGGCTGTCCTCTGGACAGAGCAGCCCCTCATCCTCCATCAGCCGGGATCTGGAGCTGGTCCAAGTGTCCCAGTGGTGGTGTCACCTGTCCCTTAACATCCAGCCCGGGAAGGGGCATTGACTGCCTGGTCACACACCCTGCTTATTCTCCCACATCCCCATCGCCCCACGGCAGGGGGACCCCTCTCCCAACTTGTCTGGCATTTCAGCCCCCTCCCTTCCACCCCCGAGATGACACCCAGGGGGCACAAGACATGCCGTGAAGGAGCAGGAAACCAGGGAGCCAGGCACCGGCTCCTCCAGGCAGTTTCCAAATCCAGCCCCCCAGGGGGTCGCAGGGAGGAGCCGGCTGATCCTCCCCCGCGATGCACTCCTAAGTCACAGGCTCAATTTTTCTGGGTGGAAGAGCTAGATCTGTGGGTGGCACTTTTTTTCCTGGTGACGTCTAAATAACCATGACAGCAGCAGCAAAGGATGGCGGAGCCTGGCTCTCGGAAGAGTTTCTTCTGGGTCTTCCAGGTTCCCTCTGCCCTCCCCCACTCCTCTTCCCCTCTTCTCTCTTTTTTTCTCCCCTCCTCACCTCACCTGTCTCCTCTTTCCTCTCCTCTCAGTCTCTCTCCTCACCCCCCCTCCCCGTCCCTGCCTTCTGCTTCTCACAATGCAGGGAGCACCCCCACTGCCGGCCTCTGTCCCCTGAGCCCAGGAAGTAGAGTCCAGGGGCCAGGATGCCCACCCGCCAAAGTCCCCTCTGTATCCAAATATTTACACTGTGTCTGCACACAAAAATTAATACATCGATTTTGTCAGCCGATTCCCACTGCCCGCTTGGCCCCTGGAGAGTCAGGCCGGCGCTGGCCCGTCCTGCCCGCCACAACAGCAGCGCCCACAATGCTGCCCAGAGGCCGGCTGGTAGCGCATACAAAGCACCCGTCCGGCCATTATCATTCCGGAGCCGAAATTCACCCCGGCGTGCATCTCATCGGTCATTCAGCAGCCCTTAATGACTTGTCAGTTCCTTGCCCTGCCATTTTCTGTCTAATTAATTCTTTTATTGTGCACCGGATAAAGCAAGACAAAGGCCTCCCCGGCAATAATGATTCATTAAAATGCAGCGCCTTCGCTGGCGCTCTTGGCCCTGCACCAGCCCGGCTGCTCTGCTTGGCCGCCTGCACTCCCGCCAGGCCTCCAGCACCTTAACCCTTTGCGGGGTCCTGCAGGTGGCACCCTGGCACAGGGAGCCGGCGAGCAGGGCTGACCTGACCCGGTTAGGGACCTCTTGGAAAGGCCCAGCAGCAGCCTCAGCAGACCGAGCCCTGCATTCTGGCCCCAGCCCCCTGGGGACGGACGGCAGGGGCTATGGAGAGCTTGGGGGGGCGGGAGCGAGGTATCCGCTGTGCACAGGACCCTGCTGGGGACAGCCCAGCCTGGGCAGGGGAGGCAGGAAGGCTGTGCAGGCCTCCACCGCTGGCCATTCTGGGGCTGAGCTGAGGAAGTCACTATGAGGCTGGGGGAGATGAGGGGAGGGAAGACCCCAGGGGTCCGGGGACAAGTCTGCCAGCAGGATGGGGCAGGAAGGTTCCCGTCCCGTGTGTCCAAGTGCTGGTCTCAGGCTCACCAAGTAAATCCTCAAGGCACCTCGGTGAGACCATCATCACCCCATGGTCGTGGGGGGAAACTGAGGCACAGAGGGGTTGACGGGCAAGTGACAGAGCTTCTATCCACCGGCCCAGTCTGCCTTACTGCAGGGAAGCTTGGAGGACACCTCGGTGAAGCGGGAGGGGTCCCAGAGGCGGAGGCTGGGAAGGGGGCATCCCAGGCCCCTGGCCTTTGAATGCACATTCTCTGCCCATTTCACTTTTACTTAATTTTCTTACCGGCAAATCCACCTTATTCTGCAGATGAGCAAGAAGCAGCATCATGTGATTGAAGGTGGTAATAATAGCACCAAGAGTTCTCTCAGGCATCTGTGCAAATGCTCCATCGCGGGCAGATCCTAATCTCACTGAGTCCCCCCAATATGTCAGGGGGTCTTTTCCATCTTTCCTCCCTCCCAGAGGGAGGCCAGGTACCCCAAAGCCAGCCCGAAGAAGCAGAAGACAGGACACCCCTCACAGCCTGGTTGCCCAGGCACGCAGCCAGGGGTGCGCAGTGCTGGGCTCTCAGGGCCAGTCCTTGGCCCCACT
The DNA here is from genome assembly GCF_965194805.1 of Balaenoptera borealis. Taxonomy (NCBI): domain Eukaryota; kingdom Metazoa; phylum Chordata; class Mammalia; order Artiodactyla; family Balaenopteridae; genus Balaenoptera; species Balaenoptera borealis. Next base: position 50,760,148 of record NC_138872.1, on the reverse strand, counting down.
CTCTGCTCCAGGACGTTCCTCACATGAAGGGGGGGCTGGAGCCCCATGTGCATCTCCCTCTTTTGCTCCTTCCCTCCCTGACTTTTCCCCTTGGAAGCCTCCTGCAGCCCCATCCTTGGGGACATCTGTACATCTGCTCCCTCCTGGAGGAGTAGTGCCCGGGCCAGGGGGCCCAAGTTTGGGGGCAGAGTGCGGCTACAAGTCTCCTTCCTCGAGAATGATTCCTTACCCCCAGTGCCTGGCGGAGCAGCCCATCTCCCCTGTCTTGGGGTCTATACTGTCTCTGGGGTGAGACTGGGGGATTTAGCATCACGGGCTTTGTGGCCTCCAGACTAGGTCCTGGTCAGCACAGGTTTTCCACGAAGCCTTTTGGAATGTGTCCAAGTAGGCCGTCCACACAGGGTGTGAGGGCTTGCCTAGTGTCTGGTGGCCATCGAGTCACTACCTGGAAACACATCCCCCAAGCCCCACCTGATGCCATGGACCACAGCCCCTTCAAACCTGGTCAGCCAGAGATGGCGTCCACAGAGACCCTCTGTCCTGGGCTGGGCTGGAGACCCCAGCTACACACTGGGGAGGAATGAATGGGTTCCATACCAGGCCAGGACTCTAAGTCTGTGATGCCCATCCTGAGTGCTGTCCCCCTAAATGTGGCCCAAAGTTGCAGCAGGCTGGGTGGGTCCTGAATCTGACCCTCGGGATCAGCCGGGTGAGAGGGCCTTTGGGCCTCTCCCAGGCAGCTGCTCAGAGGACACGGGCCTTCCCCGAAGCTGACAGCTACACTGGCTATGAACTCCCATTCAAACAGAAAATCCACTTCTGAAAGCCAATATCATCCCAGGAAGAGTGATTGTGAACCAGAAGGGGCCTTTCCAACCCATCAGAGCAGGGCTAGATCATAAATGCCATTTCCCCTTTCTCCCTGAACAGGGCACTCTGTTCATCTGAGATCAGAGGCAACGCTCTCTGTTCTGCATGAGGAAATGAAAAATGAGGAACTTTTCCTGCCAGCCTGGCCCTGGGATGGGCCAATGGAACAGTCTAAATGAGAACAGGACTCCGGACCAGCTTGAGCAGACGCTCTCTTAGACTTGGGGCGAGGCGGGGCGAGGCCGACCTTGGGAGTAACCTTGTCAGCTGGGCTCTCCTCAAAAATCTTTCACCAGCCTGAGGATCAGGGTAGCCCAGGGAACCCTCTCAGCAGCCCTGACCCCCCGGGGGGCCGTCCCAGCTGCCTTCTCAGAGTGTCACTGAGGGACCCAGCATTTGGGGAGACAGTCCCCACCACTTCTAGGGTCCTTGGCTGTGGGCTCGGCCTGCGATGCCTGCCTGAGAATGCTCCCAGCGGGGAAGCCACCAGCCCAGGCCCCAAAGAGGGGAGGGGGCCCTGGAGGGGCAGGGACAAGGTGCAGGGCACTGGGTCTCCATGCCCTCGGCCAGGCAGGGTGTGGTTGCACCAGGACCATGTGGCTGTCCTTCCTCTCCCTGGAGCGTCACGAGCTCAGATGTAGGAAACCCATGGGAACCTTGCCCAGAACCCGGGGCCATGGGGGCTGTCACACAGGGTGGGTCAGCGGGAAAAGACCGGGACCTGGGGAGTTAATACGCAGGAGCCCCTCCAACTCCAAACAAAGCTGGCAGAGCCTCCAGCCCTCGGGAACCTGGCAAGGCCTGAGCGATCCCAGAACAGCAAAGGGGAGGCCTTGCTCCGTCAGCAAGCTGGACGCTGGAGGCTTTCCTTGGTTTGGGGTGTCAATGCAAGGGCTTAGAGGGCCATATGGACCCGGACAGCCCTTCGCTGGATGCAGGGCAGGCTGGGTTGGCTCCTCGCAGGCGGCCGGCTGTGAAGGCCGCGGGCCTCCGTGAGCCTGGATGTCTACATCCCCCCACCCCAGACCCGCCTCACTGGGGAAGCTTGGCACACACTGGTCTCACGAACCCTCATAAATCTGGGCAGCTCTTCCCAAACGCTGCTCTTGGCAGGCCCTGGATGTGGCTCCCCAGTGCGGGGTGAGGGACGCGCCCTGGATTGCAGCCACGCGAGCGGCTGGGCAGGCGAGGGGATGGGTGCGTGGCCCCATACCCAGGCCACCCCATTAAAATTGCATAGGCAGCTGCCTTGCGTATCTGGGTTCTCTTGAGAAGCATAATCTTCCTCTCACCCCCAGATGCATCTGCACAGCTCAGAGGTGGGTGCCCCTAGGCCCGTGTGCTGGGGAGGCCCAGCCGGGAAGTGAGGCTGCCCCTCGCTTGCTGTCGCTCCCACAACCGTTTCTTCCTAGAAACCCTTTCTGCCAACCAGACAGTCCTGCCCCGGGGCCTGCAGGGCGGCTTTTATCCAGCTCCCAGCCTGGCTCTGAGCCAGTGCCCGAAAAATGTCGTCAGCCACCCAGAAACCAGCTCTGGGATTCGCCTGGGAGGAAAGCACGGCCCAAATCTGGCCCATCTGGACCCATTTTGCCCACTGGGGAGGTTCCCCCGCCCCGCAACACACACCAGGAGGAAGATGCATCCCCGGCTTCCTGGAGGCTTCTGAGATCTATCCTTTTCAAATTCAGATGCAGCACCCAAGAGGGAGGGTGGTCTGGCCAGCCGGCCCCTCCCCCCGGGGAGCCTGGGGTTAACCCTCACAGAGCCCACTCCTGCCTTGGCCAAGCCCCTTCAAAACAGGATCCCCATGGTCTCGGAGACCCACAGCCCCCACGCTTATGGAAAGCAACACACAAAATGCAGCCCACGTAGATAAAAAGCATTTTTTAATTTTATCAAATTGATCTGTACAAAAGTTAGCATTGCTTGGTCAGAAAGTAGCGAAACACAGCAGGTAAGTGACAGCGAAAGTCCAAACTTGACACCGAAAAATAGATTGCATAAAAATGAGTTTGCTGTAGTTCCCTGCCCCCACCCCCAGGAAGAGATATGCAAAACAAAAAATTTTTTTCTAGAAAATGGTAGGAAAAAGTAGAAAAAGTAAAAAGAAGCAACATCTCAGATGTACTTAAATTTACAAAGTTTTAAAGGCACAATTTTCCATGAAGTAGGCGGTTATCATCGCTCAGCACACAGAGGAAGCAGGACAGGGAAATCAGGTATTATTCTTCTAAAACTAAGAATCTAAAAGCGCTTAGTGGAGGTTTTAGTTTCACAGCTTGTAGGTGGCGCCTGGTTCCTAAGACCCGAGATTAATGCATTTCTGGAGCCACCACGTCCCAGGAAATTCCCGCCTCCACCACTTGGCACGGTTGTGAGCAGGAATGAAATTCAGCGACCCTGCCTTCTAAACCTTCTTAATGCCGGGTGCCAGGGGCACCCCAAGCTGATCAGAGACACCACAAGACAAATCCCTTCTCCTGCCTCGGGGTTCCGGCCACCTCCAGGGGGCCTGGAGCTGGGGCTCTGCCTGATGCCTCCCAAACAGCCAGGCTCCCAAATGCCTGGAGCAAGGGCCCCACCCCATCTGCCTCCACCCCCGGCCTTCACCCTCAGCTCTGCGGCTTCCGTTTTGTCTTAAATTCTGCTCTCTGCACAGATTACTTCATTAATTAAAGATAAAATAATACAGAACATAAATACATTTTAACAGCTTTCAAAACAAATCAAACACATTGAAGCTTCAAAAATAAAAATTTAAAAAATAAAATAAAAAGAGAGAAGTGTTAATCACAGCCAAACCTTGCTCGGAAGAACCCTAACTACAAGGAACACCTCAGGTCTAAAGGGCTGGTCCCGAGAGGTGCTCCCGCGGACACATCCCCGCCAGGCTGTGGGTGACGGGTGATTACCGGCCTCAGGAACGTCATCCATTGGTCCTGGGGAGTTCTCAGCGCCGAGGCTGGCCAGGACCTCGGAACACGGGTGGCCTGGGGACCCCACACTTCTTCCCTCCTTTTGTCCTTTGTGCTGTGGCTGCTGCTTTGCAGACACTGAGATGCAAAACCCAGACGCTGGCGTCTGCTCAGAAGAGGGACCCAGTGACTGTCCGTCAGAGTCGCAGTCCCCGCAAAAAGAGAGAGAGAAGGGAAGGAGGGCTTTGTCCATGGACGGGAGTTTGGAAGTCTGGAAGCAGAGGGGACTCGTTTACAAAGCCTGGCTTCCCGTGGACCTCAGCAGGCACTTGACGGAGCCGCGGCTCCTCCCCACGTCACACACCTTCTGGAAGCCCTCGGAGGTCTATCTTTGCCGAGATCAAGGTTGTCCTCGGCCGCAGCCCGTCCACGCGGCTGCACCCTCAGGGTCTGGTCAGGGTGGTGTACACAGGCTGCTCCCAGTTACTGGGGGGGCTGTGGGCAGGCGGCACGGAGAGGCCACCGAGCAGGGGCGAGGCGTAGGGTCGGCGGGGCGAGTGGAAGTAGGGGTACTGGTAGAGGCCAGATGGGTAGCCGGGGTAAGGGCCGTAGTAGTTGGGGGCCTGCAGGTCGGTGTAGTCGCACTGTGAGCTGGTGAAGGAGCTGGCGGCCGCGGCGGAGGCGGCCGTGGTGACACTGGCCTGAGCGCTGTAGGAGCTGTAGTCGGTGTGCCCCGGAGAGCCGTGCGACTGGTCGCTGTAGTGGCCGGGGCTCAGCTGCTCCGTCTTGATGTGCGGCCTCGGGGGCCCTGCCTCAGTGGGCGACGCAGAGGCCGACGGGGCTCCCTTGTGGGCCCACACGGGGGACGCCCCGATGCCACCCGCCCCGGAGTGTGAGTAGGAGGTGCCTCCGTAGGAGCTGGCGGCCGCGGGCTGGCCCGTCTCTGTGGGCAGGGCTGAGTGGCCGTTGAGGGGCAGGTACTGGTCGAACTCGTGGACGTCAAAGGTGTCCATGTTTCCGATGACCTCACTGCTCAGCTCAGAGATGTCCACGTTGCTGAAGTCGATGTTCTGGCGCCCGCTGTCCACCAGGCGGCGGCCTTCCAGCTTCAGCTCCTGCTTGCCCCCGTGGTGCAGGTCAGTCTTGGGGGTGGTGGGGGGGGTGGGCGGCCCATGGGTCTGCCCTGGGGACAGAGCACATTTCAGGGATGAATGCCCCTTCTGTAGGGGGCAGCCAGGCTGGTGACGTGCACACAGGAGGAAAACCAGCCCCGCTAACTGCCGCAGGTAGGAATCAACGGCTTTTTGTTCCTGTACATTTCCCAGAAATTCCAGCAAAGCCAGAACTAGACCTCACTCCTCGGCCGAGGAAATTCCGTTAAGCGCTGTTCTAGGGGAAGACCTGGGGCCAGGGAGGCCCCATGGTGAAGAGCAAGCTGGAGGGGTGGGGAGGAGAGGAAGTGCCCAGCCCCTCGCCCACGGCAACAACACAGTCCACACAAAACCTATCTCCCCAGGCCCGTGGCTGTAGCCAGCGTGACTAAGACTGCTCAGCTGGCCGGGATTCCACCCGGGTCAGTCTAATCCTGAAACTGGGCTGCTAACCACCAGGCCGGTGGCATGAGTGAATCCTAGGTCAGAAGCAGCAAAAAGGCCAGCGGAGCAGAAACGCCTTCGGGAAGGACAGAAAACACCCAGGTCACAGGGCGCTGGACCAGGGCAAGCTATCAGGCCCTCAGTCTCAGAGGGGACTAAGCAGTCCCCCGTGGGCATCAGAAACAGCTGCCTTTTGGGGCTATGGGGCCTTTTCCCGGGTACCCGGGGAAGGTTTGGTTCTCTTGAAGGCGCCTGCCCCGAGAGTGAGCCCCTGCTCCCACCCCCAGGAGCCCACCTGTGTGGTCACCGTGGTGGTGTGCGTCACCGAGGCCGGCGTCAGTCTTGTAGACGGCACCGCCCGGGTGGTGGCCCAGCTCGGCGCCTGAGTCTGAGTCGCTCTGGCCAGTCTTCACGCTCTTCCTCCGGCGCGGCTGGTACTTGTAATCTGGGTGGTCCTTCTTGTGCTGGACCCGCAGCCTCTCTGCCTCCTCCACGAAGGGGCGCTTCTCACTCTCACTCAGCAAGCTGCAGGGCAAAGGGCAGGAGCAGGATGACGAGGGGGCCGGCACCACCCCAGGGGTTGGCCCGCGCATCAGGTGAGGCACTGGGGAGGACCAGGGAAGCCCGAGGGCATGCCCGCGACCTGGTGGGCACCAGGCAGGTGCTCCCCTTCTCTGAGGACAGGAGGGATCAAGCCGGGGGTGAGGGCATTAGGTGAGGTCAGAGGAACAAGCCAGAATAAGACCCAAACCTTCCGGCTTCCATCTTCCTCCTCTGACTTCCCCCCTCCCTGAACCTGTCCCCTCCCTTTGGGACTTTCTAAGGCAGGTGGGTGAAGAGGCTAGGACCCAGCTGAGAATACACTGTGGACAAAGGGAGGCTTCCGGGAACCAAGCCGGGACTCTGTGGGCAGCTGGGCTTCCCAGACTTCCAGAAACACTGGCAAAACCCAGTGGTCCTCGCTGAGGCACAGAACACACACCGGCCCCCCATACCCTTCCAGAAGCTCATGTCTGCCTGCAGGACAGGGTCTAGGGATACAGAGGCACGGGGCTGCCATGGGTCCATAGCACCCCGACTGGACAGAGGCCGGAGCACAGAAGACATAAACACAAGCTTTGAGTGCCCACTCATGAGGTGAGGAGCAGGAAAGGAGACCAGCGCCCTGGACCCAGAGCCATTCACTTTAAACCCCAGCAGAGAGCGTTTGGTGGGGATGGGCTGTCCCAAGCAGCAACCCTGTCACTGCTGCCCACTGCTTGCCGTCCTACTTTCTGCAAAATGGCCAGCCTCATCACACCAAAGTGCACACCAGTGCTCAACACCCCCTCCATCCCCCTCCTTCCCTGGTGAGGGTGCAGAGGTGGCAGAGCATTGGGAGAAGCTGTGGGGAAGGTGCCGAAGGTGCCGGTGGGGCAAACACACACCATTCCATCTGCCTTCTGGACTCCCTCCACAGGGTGGTCGGGGAGTCCTTTCCAAGGAGAGGGCACCTCCAGAGAGTTGTGTCCTGCTTCCAGAAAGAGGCCACTTTCCTCTGGGAGGGACAAGCCTCCAGGCTCTGCGGCCACTCACAGCTGGCGTCCCCAACTCGGCCTGCCATTCACTGCCTAGAGAAGGCTGTTTCTGGGCTCAGGGAATGTGCTAGGGGCTGCACACTGCTCCTGCTGCCCTCTGCGTGCCCAGGCCGTCCTGTACCCCGCGTCCCATCCGTCTGGCCAGATCGGGTTTTTCCACTACGACTCGCCCTGGGAACAGCCACTGGGAGCAGGGCCGAGGCCGGGCGCTGCGCCACCGCCCAGCTCCACGCACCCCAGGACCCGCTCCCCGCCCCGGCCTGGGGACAGTGCACTCACCGCCACAGCTTGCCCAGCGTCTTGCTGAGTTCGGCGTTGTGCAGGTGCGGGTACTGATCCGCCAGCTTGCGGCGCGCTGCTTGCGCCCACACCATGAAGGCGTTCATGGGCCGCTTCACGTGCGGCTTGGCCTTGAGCGCACCGCCGCCGCCGCCTCGCACCGGCATGGGCACCAGGCTCCAGTCGTAGCCCTTGAGCACCTGCGACACGGCGTCGCGGATGCAGGCGGGAAAGCGCTCGTCCGCCGCCTCGGCTGCGTCGCCCCGGCCGCCGCCCCCCGCGCCCGCCGCACGGCCCAGACCCTCGGAACCGGCAGGCGACGGCGGCGCGTCCGAGTCCGAGTCTTCCACGTGCGACATGGAGCTAGCAGTGCCAGATGGGCTGCAGGGCGGCTGGGCGCGGATCTCGCTCATGTCCAGCATCGGGGCCGCGCGCGGAGAAGCGCGCACCAGGGAGGTGCACCGAGTCCGATGCCCGGCTGCGCTGCAGCCTCTCTGGGACCCGAAGTTGTCGCGCGGTGGCCCGACCCGCGTCCCGCAGCCTCCCAACCCCAGCCCTCTTGCTGCCGCCGCCGCCGCCGCCGCCGCCGCCGCCGGAGCTCAGTCCCCGCTGGGCTACACCGCAACAAGTTTCTTTAAGCGGCGGCCACAAGGCTCCTCCCCCCGCCCGGCTCCCCATTGGCCGGCGCGCAACCCACTGCCACCGGGGGCGGAGCTTGGCCGCCCCCCGCCCCCTCCCCCCACCTTAAAGAAAGCGCCGCAGTTCCCCCTGCGCCCCCTCCCATCCCGCCTGGCGCCGCACCACGTGGGGCCGGCGCGCCCGGCAGCCGAGGACCGGATCCCGGGCTGTGTAGCACGCCGCGGGCCCCCCTTCCAGGAGGGGCGGGAAGGAAAAACGGGGCAGAGACGGGTAGAGGTGGGCGCTCCGGGGTGCCCTTTGCCTGCTGGGGTTCTCCGCTGCGCTCCCTCTGCTGGCTCATAGCTGCTCCTGTGCGTCCGGGCCCCGGTCCCATTACCCAGCCTCGGCCTCCCGCTGCGCAAGGAGGCGGGTCCTCAAGAGCCTCCCCCACAGCTTGCGTTGAGCCCCGATGTCTTGCCCACAGCCCAGAGGCGCCGGGGTCAACTGCTGCCAGCCTGCGGCCCAGGGCGGGGGGTCGGCTCCCCGCCCGCAGGGCCGGCGCGACGTGCAGGAGCCTCCCGCGCGCCAGTCTGCACGCCGCGCACGTCCAGGTAACGGCGCGCCCAGGGGCCACGGCTCGGAGCTGGGCGATCCCAGGACCCTGATCCCGTCCGGGCGTGCAAAGTGCGGCGGGGGCGCTGCCGCAGGAGCCGCGGCAGCCGAAGGGGGCGGGAGCGCTGGGCGGGGCCTGGGCTGACCCTAAATGTTGAGTCCCTAGGGCGGCCCGGCGGATGGCGTGGCCGGACGCGGGGGCCCAGGGCCTTCCGGGCGTGACCCGGGGGTTGGGGGCACCGAGGCCGTCCGGCGGGGCGGTCCTGGGTGGTCTGGCGGAGGCGGAGGCCGCTCCGGGCGCCTGGAGTGGAGGAGGTGGGCGCGCCAGCCAAGGAGAGAAGGGGGCGGGGTGTGCCGCCCTGTTGGGGGCGGCGGGGTCGGAGAGGGGACATTTCCCCGGAGGCAAGCGCCGGGCCGCGGCTCCGAGTCCCCGCCCGAGGCCGCCCCCGCGAGTTGGCCGTGGGCCCGGCGGTCCCGGAGGGCGGCTCGGATTCTTTCGCCAAACCCGCCGAGAGGCGACGGCCCGGCCGCCCAGAACTTCGCCAGACTCCCCCACCACCCAAGACAGCCAACTCGGAACACGCGCGTCTCCGACCTTGTGACCCGGGTGACCCTAGTCTAGGGCGCCCAGTTCCCCAACCACGCACCTCCTGCCGAGTCATGGATTCCCGGGCGAGTGGCCAGGGCAGCCTAAGGAGTAGAAGGGGCGGGTCTGTTAGCAGAAAACACCAAAGCTGAAGAGTCTCCCCTACGTGCTTTTACCAACCCAGGGGCTGCCACCAAGGCTCTGACCTCGCAGGGAGAGCCTCCTGCCCTCACCCCGCCCCCACACGTGAGACAGGGCTCCAGCCAGTTTGCAACTGAGTGCGCCATCGCCTGGGCTGTGAACTCCTTGGTTAGGCCTTGGAGCCAGTTTCTGCCAGACGTCGAGTGGGTTCTGGGGGATGCCGGGGATGCCCGGGACCCCCGCAGCCTTGCATCTGGAACAGCTGGCACAGGGCCTAAGAGGCAGGGGCCAGCGCCCAGGCTGCCCTGTTCCCCACCACCTTCGGGTGATGGAAGGGCTACCCCCCTGGCCCAGGTCAGGGAACCCAACCTCCAATCTTCCAGGAAAGCACCATGAGGAGCCTTGCTGTAAGGCGAAACAGTGTGCTGGGAGGACGCCCTGATACCAGCGGGAGAGCTGGCCTCCAGAGTGGCCTGTTCCCTTGCCTCCCCTCCTGTCATCTGCCTGCCTTTGCAAGGTCACTTGCCAGGAACATCCTTCCCGCTGGTCTGCGGTGGCTTCTCTTCGGAGGTCCTGCCCTCCTCTTGGAGTCCCACCCTGCAGTCGGAGGACACCAGGGAGGCCCAAGTGAGGGCTTCCCTAGGGGCATCCACCGGACTTCCTGGCCCATAGGGACCCATGCAAATAAATTCAGGATTAAAGTGGGGGGAAGGAGGCAAGGATGACAGACCTGGCCCAAACTGTCCTGACTCCAACCCTGTCCTGGGGATCAGATCCCACCCCTCCCTGCACTGGGCGTGCCGTTGGGCACCAGGTCTGCGTTTCCATGAAGAGCTCTGCTTTGCCAGGGAAAATGGAGCACAGGTTGCATTGGGTACACTGGGCAGGGCAGCCTCTCCCCGCTCCCCACTGACCCATGGTGGGGCACCACACAGCTATGTCCCCTAGGACACAGTCAGGTAATCGCTGGGACCCTTGGAGGAAAAGAGGCTGAGCTAGGAGAGTCCAGTGCCAGATCCAGGTCACAGTGTGTGACATGTGCGGTCCTAGGCCCCACCTTCAGCTCTACCGGGCTGCAGTGACCACCCCAGGGACTGATGGCGTCCTGGTGGGCAGCTTCTGTCATATATGTGCAGGCCACCATTCCCAGGGGATGGGCAGGCAGATCCCTGCCAGGGCTTGGCTCAGGCTGGCTGCTGACACGGAGGGTGGCACCCAGAAGTGCCCCAAAGCTCCCTCGTGGTCTTGAAGGCTGTAAAATTTGCCATGTGCTATCCGGCCCCACCCATTAGTGCTGACCTCGATTCATATCCTCATCTGCTAGGCAGCCCCTGAGTGGACACCAGGACGTAGCCTTCAGAGGAGGTGGTGGCCACAGTTAGTTCCTGTGTTTACCAGTACTGATGAAGTGCCCACTGTGTGCCGGGGCTTTTCTGGGCAACACAGCACAGAACCACACTACACCATCCTAGCCTAGAAGATGCTGGCGTTTGAGGAGGGGGCCAAAAGTGAACACACCAAGGGGCTGAGACATTCACCATGGGCAGCAGGGGGTGGTGGTGGTGGGGTGGTCCAGGAAGGCGGCTTTGAGGAGGTGACAAGTTGGGGCCTGACACTTCTGACCAATCGAAGAGAGAGGAAAGAGCATGGCCGGGGGCGGGGGGGGAGCATGTGCAAAGGCTCTGTGGCAGCAAAGAGCACAGGTTATCTGAGAACAGAGTGAGGCTGAGGGGCGGCTCTCAGTCCACCCCTGGCTCCCCTCTTCTCTGAGCTCTTCCTTTCTGTCCCCACCCACCCCAGTCCACATGCCTCTACCTTCATCTGTGGGCTCTGCAGTTTCAGGGAGATGATCTGATTGGCCAAGTTTGGACCAGGTACCTTCCCCGGGACTATCAGCCTGGGACGTGGGAAAGCTGATGTAGGCAAGGTTTCTAGACCCACACCCCTGGCAGAGGCTCCAAGGGGACCTGCAAAGAAGGAGGTGTGGGCTGCCAGGCACCCCCCGTGCCTATGAGACCTGGCCAGTGGAGGGCTGGAGAGCTCCAGGGAAACCTCTTCCAGGTGCAGAGACACCCCCCAGCCCATCCACTTGTTGGCTTCTAGGCCGGCTCGGGAAGTCCGTGTGAAGGGGCTGCTGAGGGCCAGATCACCACGGAGAAGGACACCTGCCCATCCTCTGCCCGTCCTCTGCCTGGCTCTTCTCTCAGACAGTCAGGGCGGCCATGTCTGTAGTTGGTACAGTCTTTAAGAGAAACGCCTTGGGAGCAGGTCATGTGGGCCCATGAGCCCCTGGCCGATGTGTCCCCTGTGTGTCCGCAGCCCTGGCCTGGGCCTCTTGGCAAGCCAGCCTGAGGCAGTTGGCATCACATCCTGGGAACCCCGGCTCAACCTCGGGGATTAATTGGTACTTTTAATTACTGGCCGGTCTGCAGAACCAAACTTCCAGGCCAAAGATGAAGGGACAGCTCTGAGCAGAGGCCCCATAAAGGCAGCCTCGTCCTGGCCCACCAGGTCTCCAGAGAGAGAAGAGAGGGGGCTCCCAAGGGTGCCAGGGGTCCAGCATCCCCCGGTAACAGACTCTCGGGGCTCTGGGCCAAACCTTTTGCTGAAACTCCCCTCCCCAACATAGTTGCCAGCTGGTGTGGAAGCTCTGGTTTGGGTGGAAGCCGGCTCCTTGGTTGGGCTAATATCCCGTCGGGAGCTGGCCGTAGCTGTTCCTTGTCCTGTGCAGAGGACACTGGAAGATCACGCCCGGATTCCTCCCCTCTCTGCCCGCAGGGCCAGGGTGTTGGGGGCCAACCCGTGGCAGGTGCTGGTCCCATGCAGCTTGCTCCTGAGCCCTGTCACCGCTTCCAGTGGACACCTCCTCAGGATGCCTCCCCGCCTCCAGGTAGGGAGAACCTGCTCAAGGCTGTCCCTCTGCACCTTTTCATCAGCTCTAAGGCCTCCTGATAAGTAAACCCATACTGCCTGGGGGTGACTGCTGACTGCCGGTGGGACCCCCTGCTGTGGCTGTTCTTCTCTGGGGAGGGGGCAGTGCTTAACCCAAGGACCCCAAAGCACATTGTCTGCCCAGTGAGATGTGTGTGCACAGATGTGTCGGAACAGCTGTGGTCTCTGCTCTGGCCTCCACTCACCCCCTCCTGGTAGTGGTCCCCGAGCCTCCGGCTGTGCCCATCCATCTCTCTCCTGCCAGTGGGCTTGGAGCTGACTCCACCAGCAGCCATTAGGTCTCTTTGACTGCGGGAAGAGGGTGATTCTGCAGCCAAAAATGTCTCCAGGCAGGGTCCTGGGGGTACAGGGAGCACCAAGGGGTCCAGGCCAGGCACCAGCAGCGTCTTCCACAGAGCAACTGAGTGCTGAGGCGTTAGCATTTCGGCATCGGGGTGTGCCTTCCTCTGGCTCCCCCGTCAGCCAGTAAATTCCATTCCTTGTCCCTGCAGAAGGGCTCTGCGTGCTACCAGACTCCTGGGTCCCTGGACCCCCAGCCCCATGCTGGGCCCTCACTCCCCTGGGCCCTGGACTCCACCCTCATGTTGGGTCTTCTTCAGTCTCCTGAACTCCCAGACCCCACTCTCATTCTGGGCCTTCGCTCCCTGGACCCCAGCGATGGGGCCGGGAGAGACTTTCTCAGCCCCCCTGCAGGAGGGGACCCAGGACGTTGAAGCTGATTCTCACTTCAGAAAATCAGCTTTCTGAGCCCAAACAGGCTGCCAAGAGCTATGCTTGTCCTTCCAATCTTGGCTTTCAGATTAAACGAGGCCTCTTGTCCAAGTTGAACCCCTCAAAGTGTGACTGGGACGGGCCAACATGGCTGGAAGTAGACACGTCACAGAGAAAATCCCTTTCCGAATAAGGGGCTCCGGCCGGCAGGGACCTGGCTGCCTCTACCACAGTGGAAGTTTCTAGAGACCCACTAGTGTCAAAGGCAAGTTAAAACACACACTGTCAAAAGATTTCCACCCAGGTCTCCCAGGTACTTGTTTTTCTGAACACAGAGTAGGAGGTTTAATTAAGATGCTCTCAGGAGGGCACATTGGGGTTCTTCTGCAGTGAGGTGAGAGCCAGCCTGCAGGAGCTCAGACATGGGTGTGGCAAAGCTTTGCCTCTGGGGGCGATGGGCTGGGGCAGAGGTGCAGGAAACTCCTGGTCTTCTCTTCGTGGGTCCCTTGGTCCCTCTGGGCCTGGCACGGGGAGCTGGAGGGGCAGCCGCTGGCAAGAGCAAACCCAGCCTCCTCGGCTGCAAACCCCAACGTCTCCTTCCTCTTGGGACATGGCGTGTGTAGAACAGGACAGTCAGCCACCTGCTCCCGAGCCCCAGGACCTGAGGACTTCAAGATATGGGCCAACTTTGCCACTCAAACTGGTGATTCCCACCCAGTCACCTGGTGTTGGTTTGAGAAGGAACGGGCTCCTTGGCCAGGTGCAAGCAGGAGCCTGGCAGGTCATCAGAGGAGGTAGCTGGCACCCCGGGGGCAGGTATATTAGAGCCTCCTGATGGCTGGGGGCCTGCTTCTCCCTCTCCATTCCCTTGGACAGAGGGGCCCTGAGCTGGCTGTGTGGAGGTGGGTGCCGGAGTGGCCTGGATGAGCCAGCTCTGAAAGCTCTTGATCATGTGACCCCTGCGCGTTATCTGGAAGTACAGTAATGAATTAACCCGAGCGGTTAGAAGCAATTTCTGGCAGCTTTCAACATTCCCTGTGACCACGATGAGATGGAGAGCCCCCCATGGCCGCTGTGCAGGTCCATTAGACTAGATCGGGTTGGGGGAAGTAAGCGTTCTGTATTCTGTAGCTCATTCTGAAAACACTTTTGGGGCTTCCAGGCCAGACCTGTGTTGGTGCTGGGACAGTGGGTGACGTTCACAGGGCCTCTGCCCTGTAGAAGCTTATGCCGGCAAAGCGTTCCAATAAAGTGTGGAAGGAGGTTTCCCAGCTGGTTTGTGAACTGGGGCTGCACGGTGGTCCCTGCCCCTGCCCCCTGCCCTTGGGCTGTGGAAAGGGGCAGGAGGGAGTTGTGGGGCTCCCCCGAGAAGGTGCTGGAGTTCTAGAAAGGAGGGCGTCTCCAGGTCACGGGTTCTGATGCCGTTCTCTGTGGCCTCTAGCTTTGGGCAAGTTACGGGGTTACTCTGGGCAGCAGAGGGTCTGGAGTACTTGTCTGTCCCGGGGGCCCCACCAGACCTGCGTGAGTTGATGTCCATAGGATTCTGGGTGTGCCGTAGACAACACCTGATGTGTCCTGCATTTTCTCAGTGACCTCACCATCATGCGAAGCTGGCAGAGTTCTGAGCACATCTCCCACTGTCAGGCCCACTGGGTGTCCTACAGGAGAACCCGTAACAGCAATGCTGCCCTCTCTTTCCAGAAATGAATCGTCTGCTTTAATCACGGGTGAGTCTTAAGAAGGTAAGACCTGGTGATGGATGGCATTGGGCACAAGCTCCCCCAGCCCAGCCCTCAGCACCCCCCAGGTTTGGACCAAATCAGGGGTCTTGGATGCAGGTGCCTTCAGGAGCCAGGCAGGGAGGGGAATGTGGAAGCTGTTGAGGGCGAGGCTGTAAGGAGTGATGCGGCCTGTGGGTGGCCGGAGAGAGGCCCTAATGGCCAGCCAGGGCCCTGCTGCTACCCAGACCTCAGCTGACTGCAGAGGCATACCTGAGCCAGGCTGGATGGGAAGCACTGCCCAGCGACACAACAACTTGTGGCTTTGAGGCTGTTTCTTACGTGGCATTATCGTGGTGATTGGTAAATGATACAGTTCTGTGGGCCGAATTCACCTACAGGCCTCCTGATTGTGACCTCAGCAGTTTTCAAGACTTCTTCCAGTTCAGAATATGCTTCCATGAGAAAAACATAACTGTACACTCTTTTCCCCCATAGGGCTCTACAACCAGAGAATGTCACTGCACTGGGATCATTTGCTTTCCACTCTGCCTGGCAGTCATGGCTCACCAGCTTGCAGGTCCACACAGGGTCACATCTCCTTCTGGGGAGCAGGGGTAGGAGTGCTCGTGGCCCGGAACCGAGGTGCAGGGACAGGAGACGGGCGAGCCAAGCAGAACAGCCGTCCATGAGTCATGGTTCCAGAACAACCAGCAAATGGCCAGCACCTGCTCACCCACCCCCTCCCACACCTGCCAGCCTCACCAGGGGGTTTTGGCCGCTGGACAGTCAGGGTGGGGCCGGCCCAAACTGACCACCCCTCCAGAAGAAAGTGACAGATGTTAGCACCAGCAGGTCCTGCCCTCCCCATCAACAGATGTCAAGACATGAAAAATTGGGGTAAATGAAGGGTGCACGATTAGATTTGGGCCCAAGCTGGGTTCCTGTGGGTGCCAGAGACAGCTGCAAAGGCACGTCAGGGACAATCACCCTGATGCGGTGGGGGCTGCCAGGCCCGTGTGCCCGGGGACAGCTGGACGAGGTGCTGACACGGGGCTCCTTCCTCTGAAGCCGTCCCGCAGCTGCTGGGAGTGCCGCCAGCTGTGAGCTTGTGCGCCTCGGCTCCAGGGCCGTGCTGGGGGAGCTGCAGGCGGGCCCACCTAGGGGTTCCTGGGACACTAGCCCATCTTGAGCTGATAGCTCCTCTCAGGGGAGACCCCTTTCTCCCCTCCCCTCCCCTTCTTGGCCCTTTCTGGCTCTGTCCAGGTGGGGCTCAGCTCCAGGTCTCTTGAAACCAGCCCGGAGGGGTCAGGCCTCCTCTCAGCACCTCTGGCCTCTCCCGTGTCTTGGCTTGTTTTCATATAGTTTTTTGCTTGAACATGTAGGTTCAGGAGCCTTCCCCAGGCTCCTGGTGTTGGTGAACAGCTGCTTCGTAGAGACCCCAGCATGCAGGCACTGAGCGGTGGGGCGAGAGGAAAGCATCTCGGTGCCCCGACCCAGCACCAGGCCCCAGCCCTCCGGCTTGGGGTTTGCAGAAGAGGTTTGTTTTAGAGTGGGGCATCTTCGTGGGGCACAAGATGTACCCATGTCTAAATATTATTTTAAAACTGTTAGTTGGGCTTCCCTGGTGGTGCGGTGGTTGGGAATCCGCCTGCCAATGCAGGGGACACGGGTTCGAGCCCTGGCCTGGGAAGATCCCACATGCCGTGGAGCAGCTAAGCCCGTGCGCCACAACTACTGAGCCTGCGCTCTAGAGCCCACAAGCCATAACTACTGAGCCCATGTGCCACAACTACTGAAGCCGGTGAGCCTAGAGCACGTGCTCTGCAACAAGAGAAGACACCACAATGAGAAGCCCGCGCACCGCAATGAAGAGTGGCCCCCGCTCGCCGCAACTAGAGAAAGCCCACATGCAGCAATGAAGACCCAATGCAGCCAAAAATAAATAAATAAAATAAATAAATTTTTAAAAATTAAAAAATAAAAAAAATAAATAAAACTGTTAGTTGCTCTCTAGCATAGATGAAGATACAAGTTTAAATGAAGTTGTAAGTATAAACGACATGACTTATTCCAACAGGTAAAAGCAATGCCTTTTTAGGTGATTCTGAAACAAGGACCAGAGCAGATTTTTTTTTTTTTAATTTTGGTGAAATTCACATAGCATAAAATTAAGTATTTTTAGGTGTACAATTCAGTAGCATTTAGTACATTCACCATGTTGTGCAAGCATCACCTCTATTTAGTTCTACAATATCTTCATCACCCCACAAGGAAACCCTGTCCCTGTTAGCAGTCACTCCTCATCCCCCTCCCCCAGCCCCTGGGAACCACTGATCTAATTTCTGTCTCTGTGGATTTGCTTATTCTGGATGTTTCATATAAATGGAATTGTACAATATGTGGCTTTGTGTGTCTGTCTGGCTTCACTCACTGAATATGTTTTCAAGGTTCATCTATGTTGTAGAATGTATCAATATGACTCTTTTTTATGACTGAACAATACACCAGTGCACTTTTGATTAAATTCAGGCTGAAACAGGCACGAACTGAGCCACTGGCCAGCCTTTCCATGGCCAAGCCCTGCTCGATGGGGTTCATTCCCGTGAAGGTTCTAGACCCTCAGATGGACTGGACCTCTGCAGTCAGCTCAAAGGAGGACCCTGGAGGAGACATGAGAACATGAGCTCCCGGTGGACCCTCTGATGGCCTCGCCCACCCTGTGCTAACCCAGGGAGGGAGCCCAGAGCCCATCGAGTTGGAGGCTGGACAAGGGGCCCCTTTCTGCTCTGCACAATGTCCCATTGTGCCCTTCTCAGGGGTGAACAATGCAGCCCCAGCCAGGGGAAGCTGAGGACAAAGGGCCCTTTGTGAAAACTGTCCCCACCTGAAAAGCAGCACCCGGGGTCACACCTGACAGCAGAGCCATCCTTCCTTGCCTCCATCCCCTGTGCAGCTCCCACATCCAGGCGGGGACCCAGGGAAGCTCAGGCAGGCTTGGGCTGGGGGCCCTGGACTCTCCCCACTCTTCCCAAGTGGCTGTGTGGGCTCATCCCGAACGTGGCACCCGGACAACAACAGGTATGGGGGGTAGGTGTGGGTTGTGGGTTCCTGTGGAAGGACCCAGAAGCAGGGTACGGCCAGGTCTCCCCAAGGCTTGAGCCCTCGGGCACACACTTCCTGCTAGGGGCTCTCCAGCCTACAGAAGATGCTTGCACCCTCCGTTGAAAATCTCTTATAGGTCTTAGAGATGGGGTCCGAGGGAGGGTTTTTCATGGACAAGAAAAGGGAGCTTTTAAAAAAAATCACACTATAAGATACATGTAAATGCTATTACCCCAACAATGGGAGGGTGGGGCGGCAGCTGGGGGCTGGAGGGGGGTGGTTCCAGAAGTTCCTGGTCAAGCCTAATTTGGGAGAGCCTATGCCCAGAGGCAACCTCTGCCCTCATGGGGCTCACACTACAGGTGAAGATATAATTAAACATGCCAGAAAAACTGATCATTTGACCACATAACTATTGATAATTTACATACCAAAGACTAGGAACAAGACGTAAAAACAAACAAACAAACAAAAAACCCAGAACATTTGCAATATACAGACAAGAAGAAGATCTTTCTTAACAAAATTCACCACGCACTTGTCTGGGCTTGTGTGTGGTGCATTTCACATTGTATGACTCAGTGGTTGTCTCTCCCCTGCTAGACTGTGAATTCTTTCAGGATCAAAACTATTTCATATTTACCTTTGAATTCTCAGTGGCCAACACAAATGAAAATGGTATAGTTAAAATGAAAACTATACCTCATGGACTTTTACGTTTTTTTCTTTTAAACTATAAAATGAGAATGTTGATCTACTTCCACTTTGAAATGGAAAGATATTTTAAAGTAGATAAAATCCCAAGCAATATTAAAAAAAAAGAGGATCTTTAATATGTAAAGAGCTCTAACAAATGAATAAGAAAAAAACCACACCTACCTCAATCATTTCCTTCCAAGTGCCCCACAGTTTACCCAGTAACCCCTAAGTTCCACTCTCTCACACAGCTCTTCCTTCCTCTGAGGAATGCTTATCATTCCACCTGCTTAGAGACACCTCTCCTGCATCCTCAGAATGTAGAGTTGCTTGTATCCTCACTGGGGTTATGCTTGGGTCATTGGTCAGTAAGCTCTTCCCTACTCTGAATCCTCAGCCCACCACTCTCCCCTGCAGCTGGAGGTCCAGTCTTGAGGGCCAATAGGAGCGCTGACCATCTAAGGGGACTTTGCTGTCCTGTGCAGAGATGTTGTGGGGTTGGTGGGGGGTAAAGGGGAAGAAAGCTGGAGGGTCTGAATTTTAGGGCCCAGCCGCTGCCTGCACTGTCCCTCACTAGCTGTGTGATCATCACCCCAGCACCCTCCTCAGACAGCAGAGATGGGGAGTTGGGAGGGGACACCTGTGAGGTACTGGTCCACACACCCCATTCAGGCAGTGGCAGCCTGGAGCCCTGGGGTGAAGCTGCTGCTCTGGCCTTTCCTCTGCAGGAATGCGAGTCCACACACAGCCAGGGTGTGCAGCAGGAGCGCAGTACCCTCCAGGGTCCTTGGCTGCCCACATCTCAGCCACCCTGGACGCGGAGAAGGCCTGTGGTCTGATACGTGCTTTCCAATAATCTCTTTCACATTGCATTTCTGCTTCTGAAGTGCCACCCGTCCCTCTCCAGTGTGAGGGTCCAGGAGGGTAGGCGCCTAGGTAGGGGAGTGCACTGGGGGCCTCTGCAACTTTGGCTAATTCAATGAATGAATGAGCGAGTGAATGAATGAGTGAGTGGGTCAAGCCCGCTCCAGGTGGGGCGTCGCGCCGTTCTCCACGAACCCACCCCCTTACTCTCACGGCTGCAGCGCCCCGAGCGACCTGCGGGGAGCGCGCGCGGTATCAGGACGGGTCCTCGCTCCCCGCGCATGGGCGTGGCTGGCCGGAGTTGGTCGGACCTCCAAGTGTGGGCGGGGTCTCTCGGCGTGGGCGGGGGCATTTCAGCGCGCGGCGCTCCTCGCGCATGCGCTCCGACGGCCCGGCGATGGCGGCGCCGGAGGAGCCCTTGAGGAGGCGGAAGGCTGGGGCCGCGGGCCTGGCGCCTGAATCTCCGCCAGGGCCGGGGCGCGACCCCGCGGGCTGCCCAGCCCGCCTCCGCGCGGGCACCTTCTGGCTGACCAGGATCGTGCTCCTGAAGGCCCTCGCTTTCGTTTACTGTGAGTCCGCGGGGCCAGGCGCCCCAGTGTGGCCCCTCCGCTCGCGCCCTGCCCCCCACCCTCAGGCCCACCCCCAAGCGGGTTCGCGGTCGAGCCTTGGCCCTGCGCGCCCCTCCGTCCTGGAGGTCTGGGGGGCCCCCACGCCGACCCCGCACTGACCAGGAGCTCGTGAGGCGGTGACTCCGCTTTGCCGCCTGCAGGTTCCACGAGCTGCGGCCCCGCCGCCCTCCCCGCGGCTCCGCAGCTTTGAGGCCTGAACAGCAGGTGCGGCCTCACCTGCGGAGTTCTGTGCGAGCCAGGTTTGACCAGGCGGAGAACCGCGCGGTCTGCCCCAGCCTCCCTCTCTCCCTCCCCTCGCCCCAGGCCGCCCCCCAGAACACCGCTGGACACCCGGACGCCCCCCCTCCGCGCGCGCGCGGAGTGCACACTCCCTCCACCCCGGTCCCCACGCCTGGAGGGGCGCAAACGCCCTGAGCCGAGCAGCGGTGCCTGAAGCCAAACTGGGCTTCTCAGACAAACGTGGCAGTGCGGGGGCCAGTGGGGATGGGGCACAGCCCCCGGCTGAGATGGCCTGGGGCCAGTGGGCAGTCCCCCTTCTAGAGGGTTCCGGAGGGCGCTGGTACCCGGAGGGCCGGCCGGGATTGCACGTCGCGGGCACCGGCCGTCCCGGCGTCATTTCTGCGTCTTCAGAACATGCGTTCCAAGGGGGTGGAAATGCCGCGCTTTGCACAGCGACCGTCATCAAACACCGAGCGGGGCGCCGCGGGGACCAGGGCCCAGCGCGCCGTGAGGCTTGGTGTGCGGCGCTGGGGGATTCACTTACGACTCTCGTGCGCTCTAAGTTACTATAGAAAATACTTATTGCCAGTATTGCTTTATTCTCCACGGGATTAGTCATTCTAAACGTTTGAGCTGTCATTTAGCAAAAGATGGAGTCAAGACAAAGTTAATCTGCGAGACTTTAACAGACCCTTAAACTGGCGCCATGACAGTGAAAAACCCCGGTGGCTTCACTCGCAGAGAGCACAGCTTATAAAAAACTCAGCTCGGCTTTCCAGTGTGCGGGGCTGCCTTTGATCTCCACAGGGGTTCTCAGTTCGGTTAAGAAAGAAACCGTTTTGAACCAGTGGGTCAAGAAGATATTTTAAGGCCGGTGCTGAGCACAGAATTATTTGCTTTGGCAAATGCATTCCCTGCCCCCCCATCTTTTCTCGCTATTTGGGGTAGAGTCAGTGTTTTTCAGCCGCACGAAGGAACCAGTTTACCATCTTCAGGGACGAGGGTCCCTGGCTGAGATGGCTCCGGCAAGTAGGCAGTCGCCCTGTACTGATTTCTTTCTGGAGGGTTCCAGATCTCCTGGGGACTGTGAGCTACCTCAGAGTCCCTTAAGTCCCAGGAATTTCCCACAATGCCACAGGCTGTCCACAGCTTTCACTTGATGTTGAGTGTTACAGTTGCCCTCATGGACTGCTGACCCCACCACGAGGCTGAATAATGGACCCCTAGCCTATGCTTCCTTCACTCTCTGCACATCTAACAGAGTTCTTAGTGTCATTAGTCTACCTGTCTGTGCGACTCCCTGGGAGCTCCTTGCAGCCAGGGACGGTGTTTAATACCTCTGTCCTCTGTCTTCTAGGAGCAGCTCCTGCTCCATAAAATTTCCTTGACGTTTTGCAGTCTTTATCATTGCTCTGTGCCACCACAGGATACTTTTCCAACTGTGTCCTCCCCCCTCCCCGGCTCAGCACCCCAGGCCCTGGGTGTGACACTCAGGTCAGAGACTGCCCACCCGAGAGGCCCCTTGTTCTCTCTGAGTTGTAATTCCTCAGATCTCGTGTCTTGTTTTGGGGTTTATTCTCTCTCTTTACTGGAGCATATCCCAAAACAACTTTCCAAGAAAGGATACAGAGAAGGTGAACTTTCTGTGTCCTTCCTTGCATACATAGAAATTGTCCACTTGCCTGGGTCTGTGGCTCTCAGAGCAGTTTTCCTCAGAACTTTGTGGTGTCAAGGGGTCTTTACATAGTCTGACTCCCGCTCTTTTGCAGGTGACTAAAGGGAAACACTTTTATTTCTTCTGCTCACATGCTTCTGACACCAGATGTGGGTTTTTTCTGACACCGAGTAATCGTCTGATTGTCCAGACACCACCTGAGTGTCCTGCAAGTCAGTTCGTTCTGACCCTAACTGCCCGGCGTCCCCACAGGCTGAGGGCTCAGTCCCACGAGACACCCGCCCCACCCCCCGCAGACGCCAATGAGAAGTCCAGGCCGTCACCTGTGCTTCTGACCAACCATATGTAAATTGGGGTTCCCACGACCCCCTCCTCAGGTTCCATAACTTGCCAGAACGGCTCACAGAACTCAGGGGAACACTTTGCTTATGTTACTGGTTTATCATAAAGGACATGACTCGGGAACAGCCAGATGGGAGAGATGCCCAGGGAAGGTGTGGGAAGGGGTGTAGACCCTCACGCCCTCCCCGGGAGCCACCCTCCCAGCACCTCCCTGAACCCCTCCATTTGGGGTTTGTGCGGAGGCTCCATTACACAGGCAGGACTGATTAAATCCCTGGCTGTTGGAGATCAGCTGCGTCTCCAGCCCCTCCCCGTCCCGGGAGGTCAGAGGTCAGGAGTGGGGCTGAAATTTCCTCTGGCAACCAGCCCCCATCCTCCAAGAATCACCTCATTGGTATAAACCCAGGTAAGGTTGAAAGGGGCTTATTATGAATAACAGATGCTCCTCTCACCCCATCACTCAGGAAATCCCCGGGGTTTTAGGAGCTTTGTGCCAGGAACCTGGACGAAGACCAAATAAATATTTCTTATGATATGACAATACCACAGGGACCTTTTTTCCTCTCTGGGAGCTTTTCGAGTCTGCTGCCTTGACATCCTGGCCCGGGTCCTTGTCATGTGATGGCGTGGCTCTGAGCTCCCTTCCTCGTTCCTTCTCAGGGCCCAGGTGAGCTCACTCAGACTTAAGACTCCTGCCCTAGTTTTGGACAAGCTTCTCTGGCCCTGCCTAGTCTGCTGACTCCAGGCCCGTGTCTGTCCAGACACCCCAGTGGGTCCCAGATGTACCCTGTTGGGGACCACCAACACACTGAGGCTCCCAGCTCAGACCAGAGCCTGAAGCTAAACAAGGATCTGATGGAGAAGGTGAGCTCCTCCCAGGCCCCAGGAATTGTGCCCTCATATGGGACCCACTGCCGTGATGGCCAGGACCGTCTGAGTAACCGTGTGTAGGTGACTGCCATGGTGCTCTCCAGAAGGAACTGCGAGCACTGGAGCGAATGGAGGACTTTTTGACACATCAGCAAAATTATTTATCTCCCCAGTTTCATACGGTACCTTGGAGTCCCCAGGATAATATATCTTTTAAAATCCTACTTCAAAAAGATCTCACAGCTAGTTTCAGCCCAACTCTGATTCCTGGCTTTGCCAGTTTACGGTACTATCCTTTTGGTTCAGATTTGCTGTGCAGTGTCATGCTTGTGTCTTTCCTTGTTTACGTTACGTGTAGTGGAGTTTATTAGGTCTTTCCTCCCAGCTGCCAGTCACTGTTGGAGCGTCTGAGGTGAACCTAAACTGCACCCTCTAACAGCGGCAGCTTGTCTCACTCACGGTCAAGAGGTCTCACCTGGGGTCTGGTAGCTTAGCCTTGAGGCCAGTCAGCGCCCAGGCCCAGCACTGGCGCAGCCCAGCAGAACCACACACACCTGCATTTGCTGAACTCTTAGGTGTTCTTTGGAAATTTTGAGGAAGAAAATGGAACCAAAAGAGCACTCGAATCTTGCTTCATTTTCTGTTGTTCTGAGCTTTCAGCGCTTCCAAGATTCATGGGAAGTTAGTTCTTCCCTCCAGGCCCCTCGATTGCTAATGAAATGCTCTGCTTGGTTTCACAAGCTTCTCTGTAAAACGCTTCCAGTTTGTTTAAGGAACAAACCTGCCCTACCTCTGAGCTCTCTACAGCACACGCCTTTAAAGAAAAAGTACTGGAGGTTATTTTTCTAAGGCCCAGAATTTAGCCACAGCCCATAAAACCACCCATCGGAGAGTGACATTTCGGAGATGATTCTGTTTTAATTTTATAGCACTTTATCTGAAGGGGAGAGAAAACTAAATTTTTTCTTTTTGATTTTTTAAAGAAAATATTTGCAGACATCCTTGATAATGCATATTAGGTGACCTGGTAACCTCTCCTAGGTCAGTCTGTGGGTTACCCCACCAGGGAGCAGCTGAGAGTGTCATGCCTGGGCCCTGTCTCCTTCCTTCCTAGAGCTGGGGGGGAGGGGGTGTCTCCTTCTTTCCTAGAGCTGGGCAGGGGCTGTCTCCTCCTTTCCTAGAGCTGTGGGGGGGTGTCGCCTTCCTTCCTAGAGCTGGGCAGAGGGCTGACTCTTTCCTAGAGCGGGGTGGGGGCTGACTGAGCCTTTCTAAGGTTGGTTGTTTGGTTTAGCTTTGAGATCCTATGATTTTTTGAAAATGTTTTTCTTTATTTAGCCATTTCTATAACAGGCGTGAAAATGAATAGGTTTTTTTCTTCTGAAATTTAAATCCATTCTATTTTCATTTTTTCCTGTAAGGTAGGAAGTTTCCTATGATGCTTGCCTTAGATTTACTTTTTTTTTTTTTTTTTTTTTTAGTTAAGATGGTATGTTTTATGCTTTGTGTATTTTACCACAATTTAAAACTTTAAATTTTTTTAAATTAAAAATTGAAAATATCGTAAATGGGTGTTGAACTTTGTCAAAAGTTCTTTCTACATCTGTTGAGATGATCATATGGTTTTTATTCTTCAATTTGTTAATATGGTGTATCACATTGATTGATTTGCATATATTGAAGAATCCTTGCATCCCTGAGATGAATCCCACTTGATCAGGGTGTATGATCCTTTTAACGTGTTGTTGGTAGATTTACTTTTTAACTAGTGAGACCAAATCTCGTTTTTTTTTTTCATGGCATTGGACTGTGGTTGTGGGGAGGGAAGATGTCCAGCTGTTCAGCCATTGCTAATTAGGTCCCCATGTAGTCTGAGTCGGGAGAGACAGGCTCCACCTGGGTGCGTGTGTGTGGATGTGCACACACACACAGACAGGGCTGGGTGGGCACCACTGTGGGGGTGGCCTCCACGTTACCAGGAAAGTCGGTGGCATGTGGACTTGGGCAGCTTTTGCCCAGTGATGGAGGCAGCAGGAGGGGTGTGAGGAGAAGACCAGGGGAGCCCTCCCTGCTGACCCTCTGGTGTCCGGTGCTCTGTCTTTATTCATGACATCCTGGACATCTGCTGTCATGGGGGGATCAGGTCTCAATTTTCTTCCTGCAGTTGCAGTGAGCCGCACGTAGTATTCAAGAAACATTTGCCTTTAAAAACAAAACAAAACTATTAACCAAGCTCCAGACCTTATTGGTTTTCCACCAGCACCCCTTCCCATCCGGTGTCCCCGCGCTGCGATAGCCGTCATGGCTCCTCTGTCCCCTCTGGTCTGCAGCAGTCTCTGGACTTCCCTGGCTCTTCATGACCTTGACAGTTTTGAGCAAGTCTGGTCATGTGTTTGGTAGAATGTCCCTCAAATTGGGCTTGTCTGGTGTCTTCTCGTGACTGGACAGGTTCTGGGTTTGGGGAGAATCCCACAGAGGAGAGGTGCCCTTCACATCACAGGTGATACTGACCTGGATCACCTGGTTGAGGTGTGTCTGCCAGGTGTCTCCTCTGTCAGGTTCTCCTTTTTCCGTCTGTTCTCTGTCCTCTGGAACCCAGTCATGGGGTCCAGTCCATGCTCCAGGGACCCCCCGAGGGGGCATCTCCACATGTTATTTGGATCTCCTCTGTAAGGAATTTATTTGGCAATTGTCATATTTGTTTACACTGTGGGTTGTGGTCCAGCAGTGTTACTCGTGGTATCAAATTGTCTGGCTCTGGTCAGTGGTGGTTCTTCCCAGTTGTCTCCCGTATCCCTGTGACATGCCTCCATTCTTTATTTTTCGAGAGCTTCCTTACTTTGTGGTACTACAGGATGCTGCAGGCTCCTTTCATTTCCCAGCCCTAAAACCAGCCATTTCTCCAGGAGCCCTCGTTCCTTTTATTGGAGAGTGGTGTTAGGAACCCAGATCTGGGTGCTGTGCTGAGAGTGCCCATTGCTACTGGGGTGTCACTGCTTCCAGACTCTTAGCAAACAGAGCTGTGTTACATATGTGGGTGTGCTCACTCACATATGGTCATTTCTCTGCATATCCATTTGAATGTATATTAGGGTAAACATGAATTCTCATTGGCATCTCCGATTCTCATCCAATACGTGGGGTGTGTGTTGGCCTTCCCTTCTTGCTTATCTGGAACCTCCTTCTCCACTAGTGAGAAATCTTGCCCCACCATCCCCCATGGTTTATTTGCTAAACCCCAATGCACATGCGAAGCAGTCTTAGAATTGTTCGCCTACCCCCAATTAGACTCCGGTGTTTCTATACAGTTACTTTTGTCTTTGTCCTTAGTTTTTACTCAGAACAATTTCCAAAGTTTCTTAGGCCAGCCCTCCCTCTTTCCTTGCATTCAGTGTGAACGAGTTATACATTTGTGATGAGTTTGATTCATTTGTCACAGTCTGCATTCCATCCTGGCATCCCCTGACCTCCTGGCTGGGTTGTTTTGATAGTTTATATACATTAAAGTTCATTTTTTATGATGTACAATTATGGGTTTTGACAAATGCATAGTTATCCATCACTCTAGTACTGTACCAGAATAGTTACATCTCTTGAAAATTCCCCTGTGCACGTAATCGGCTTCCCCCTGCAGCCCCTGGCATGCTCTGGTCTGTGTTCTGCCCCATGGTTTTGTCTTTTCCAGTGTGTCAGATGAATGGAATCCTACAGTGTGTAGCCTTTGGGTCTGGGTTCCTTTACTTAGTAAAATGTACTTGAGGTCTTTCCATGCTGTTGAGTGAATCAACATTCCGTTGATATTCTCTCTGAATATCATACCATTTTATGAACGCACCACAGTTTTTATCCATTCAGGCTCTGAGGGACATCTATGCTGTTTCCAGTTTTAGCAATTATGAACAAAGCTCCTGTAAACATTTGCATGCAGGCTTTTGTGTAAATGTAAGTTTTCAGTTCACTTGGGTGAACACGTAAGAGTGTAATTGCTGGGTCATATGGTAAATCTATGTTTAACTTTATAAGAAACTGCCAAACTGTCCTCCAGAGTGACCGTACCAGTTTGCATCCCACCAGCAATGAATGAGAGTTCCTCTTTTTCTGAATCCTCTGGAGCATTCGGTATTTTCAGTGTTTTGGATTTTGGCTGTTATGATAGGTGTGTGGTGATACTGCATTGCGTTGTTTTTTTTAAAGTTTAAAAAATTTTTTATTTATTTATTTATTTTTGACTACGTTGGGTCTTTGTTGCTGCACCTGGGCTTTCTCTAGTTGCGGTGAGCGGGGGCTACTCTTCGTTGGGGTACACAGGCTTCTCATTGCGGTGGCTTCTCTTGTTGCAGAGCACCACAGGCTCCAGGCACGTGGGCTTCAGTAGTTGTGGCTCGCGGGCTCTAGAGCGCAGGCTCAGTAGTTGTGGCTCCCGGGCTTAGTTGCTCTGCGGCATGTGGGATCTTCCCGGACCAGGGCACGAACCCATGTCCCCTGCATTGGCAGGCAGATTCTTAACCACAGGACCACCAGGGAAGCCCCTGCATTGCGGTTTTAATTGGCATTTCCCCACTAACAAATGATATTAAGCATCTTTTGTGTGCTTATTTGCCATCTGTGTATCTTCTTTGTATGAAGCAGATGACTTTCAGTATCTGTTCAGATCTTTTGCCCTTTAAAAAACTGGGTTGTTTGTTTTCTTGTTGTTGAGTTTTAATGGTACTTTATTCTGGATTCAAGTCCTTTATCAGATATGTGATTTGCAGGTATTTTTCCCAGTCTATGGCTTGTCTTTTCATTCTCTTAAAAATGTCTTTTACAGAGCAAAAGTTTTTCATTTGATAAAGTAGAATTTATCAGTTTTTTCTTTCATGGATCATGCTTTGGGTGTTGTATCTAAAAACTCATTGCCAAACCCAAGTCACATAGATTTTCTTCTATATTTTATTTTAGAAGTTCCATACTTTTATGTTTTACATTTAGGTCTCTGGTCCTTTTTGAATAAATTTTTGTACAAAGTGTGAGTTATGTGTCAAGGTTCATTTTTTTGCATATGACGTCTAGTTGTTCCCAGCACCGCTTGTTGAAAATACTGTCTTTCTCTGTAATTGTCTTTGCACCCTTGTCAGAAATCAGTTGACTGTCTTTGTGTAGGTCTACTTCTGGGCTCTCTAGTCTCCCATTGATTTATGTGTCTGTACTTTTGCTAATACCACACTGTCCTGATTACTGTAGCTTTGTAGTAAGTCTTGAAATTGGGTAAAATGAGTCCTCTAACTTTGTTCGTTATCGGAATTATTTTGGCTATCCTAGTTCCTTTGCTCTTACATATACATTTTAGAATCAGCTTGTCAATATCTATGGAAAAGCTTACTGGATGTTTTGATTTAGATTGCATTGAATCTATAGATCAAACTGGGGAGAACTGACATCTTAATAATGCTGACTCTTCTTCCAATTCATGAACACAATGAATCTTTCCATTTATTTCGATCTTCTTTGATTTCTCTCATCATGTTTTGTAGTTTCCCACGTACGGATTCTGCGTATATCTTGTTAGTTTTTTATCTAGGCACTTTTTTTGGTGGCTATTGTAATATTTAAACATTCAGCTTACAGTTGTTCATTGCTGATATATAGGAATATAATTGACTTTTGTATATTGGTCTTGTATTCTGTGACCTTCTTAAACTCACTTATTAGTGCTATGAGGGCTTTTTTTTTTTCTTCTTTCTTTTTTGTCGATTCTTTGGGATTTTCTACATAGGCAGTCTATTAATAGAGATAGTTTCATTTCGTCCTTTCTAACCTATATACCTTTATTTCTTATACTTGCCTTATTGCACTAACTAGGATTTCCTGTACAGTGTTGAATATGAGTAATAAGAGAAGAGATAGTCTTGCTTTGTTCCAAATATTCAGGGGAAAATATTCAGTCATTAATCTTTAAGTACGATCTTGGCTGTAGGTTTTTCATAGTTACGTTTTATAGACTGATGAAGTACCCTTCTATTCCTAATTTGCTGGAAGTTTTTTTTTACCATGAATGGATGAATTATTTCATGTACTTTTTTGTGGGTCTGTTGATACTATCTTATGGTTTTCTGATTTAGTTTGTTAGTATGGTGATCACATTGATTGTTCTTTTTTTAAAATTATTTATTTATTTATTTATTTGGCTTCCTGGGGCTTAGTTGTGGCACTTGGGATGTTCCTTGCTGCGTGTGGGATATTTAGTTGCGGCATGCAGAATCTTTTAGTTGTGGCATGCGGGATCTTTTAGTTGCGGTATGCAGGATCTTTAGTTGAGGCGTGTGAACTCTTAGTTGCAGCATGTGGGATCTAGTTCCCCGACCAGGGACAGAACCCAGGCCCCCTGCATTGGGAGCGCAGTTAGCCATTGGACCACCAGGGAAGTCCCCATGGATAGTTTTTTGAGGGTTGAACCAGCCTTGCATTTCTGAGATGAAGTTAGCTGGTTGTGATGTATTATCTTTATTTCTTCTTTTGTGAGTTTTGGTAGTTTGCGTCTTTCAACTAATTCGCCTATTTCATCTAAGTTGTCAAACTTAAGATCTTAGAGAGATGTATAGTATTTCTGTATTATCTTTTTACACCTGTGGGATCTGTAGCAGTGTTCTTTTTTTGATCCCTGATATTGGTGTCTTCTTTCCTTTGCTTGGTTAGTCTGACTAGAGTTCTAACAATTATATTGATTTTATCGAAGAACCAACTTTTGGTTTTATTGATTTTCTCTATTTTTTTTCCCTGTTCTCAATTTCACTGATTTCACCTCTTTTTAAAAATGTCTTTTCTGGGCTTCCCTGGTG
Source organism: Balaenoptera borealis (assembly GCF_965194805.1). Lineage (NCBI taxonomy): Eukaryota > Metazoa > Chordata > Mammalia > Artiodactyla > Balaenopteridae > Balaenoptera > Balaenoptera borealis. The sequence goes on along the minus strand of NC_138872.1, from coordinate 50,730,359 downwards.
GCGCAGTGGTTGAGAATCTGCCTGCCAATGCAGGGGACACGGGTTCGAGCCCTGGTCTGGGAAGATCCCACATGCCGCGGAGCAGCTGGGCCCGTGACCCACAACTACTGAGCCTGCGCGTCTGGAGCCTGTGCTCCGCAACAAGAGAGGCCGCGATAGTGAGAGGCCCGCGCACCGCAATGAAGAGTGGCCCTCGCTCGCCGCAACTAGAGAAAGCCCTCGCACAGAAACAAAGACCCAACACAGCTATAAATAAATAAATAATTTTTTTAAAAAAAGTCTTTTCTGATGCTTGTTTTATATATAATTTACTCTTTTTTCTGATTTCTTAAAGTAGAAGTTTAGATTTGAGGCCTTTCTATTTTTCTAACATGAGTGTTTTACTGTAAATTTTCTTTAAGCAAAGTTCATTCTGGGATAGTTAACCATTTTATGTAATCAGGCACATATTTTATATAAATGTGTGTCTATTTTATATACACGTATACATTGTGTATAAGTAGATACAACACACATAGCTATGTGTACATATACACATACACTGTGACGTCTCCAGGTTGGATCTTCTAATATCTCCCCCAAGATTTTGTGAAATGCTCAGACCCCTTGAGTCCACGCTTTGATTCCAAACCACTGGTTAGACTCTGCCTCATCTTCTTGCCTAGCCGAGGCCCTGCACGTCTGAAAAGTATCTACAGAGGGCTGTATTCCTGTTCATGTTCCTTTTGTCTTCTTTTCCTTCCAGTTGTGGCATTCTTGGTGGCCTTCCATCAGAACAAGCAGCTGATTGGAGACAGGGGACTGCTGCCCTGCAGAGTGTACCTGAGGAGTGTGCAGCAGCACTTCCGTGGGCAAGTCAGCTGGGAGACCGTGAGCTATGCCCCCACCGTCCTCTGGCTGCTGGACTGGTCTCACATGGACTTCAACCTGGATGCGCTGGCTCTCCTCGGGCTGGGCATCTCCTCTTTCATCCTGGTCTCCGGCTGTGCCAATATGGTTCTCATGGCTGCTCTCTGGGTCCTCTACACATCCCTGGTCAACGTGGGGCAGATCTGGTAAGAGGGAAGGACGGGGCACCTATAATGCAGGCGCGTGGTAACTCAGGGTTCTAGGGGTGTTACCCCTCAGAGCCCAACGAGGCCTCCTGGCAACAGGAGCAAGCAAGTGAGCTTCCTTCTTATGTTAATTTGGAAAATATCACCCTTTTAATTAGGCTGTGGTAGACACTGCTGGTCGCATTCAACCAAAATCCAGGAGCTTCCTTATTTGGGTGTAATTGCGATTCTGTTGGGAGTGTCATGGCCACACCTGAGATAGCATTGCCAGCCTCTTGTGCTGGGGGGCCATGAGATGGAGGTGGAAGCTGCTGGGTGGGCTGCTGGGAGCACTCTGGTGGTGGGGCTTGATTTGGAGGCTTACTCCTCTGCTCCTGCTCCCACCTGCTCCTTCCTTGTTCGAGAGGAACTGGTGCCAGCGGTCACAGTTCAGGCCAGCCCTGCTGGGGGGAATAGGCTCCAGTGCCGGACAGGTCAGAGGCAGCGTTGGGCTCCATGGAGGGAGAGTCACATGGAAACACGGACGGGGGCATCAGTGCAGCGTGTGGCTTGGATAGGGTTGGAGGAAAATTGAGGGCCGTGAAGTACTGTGCCATGTTTGACAGTGGAGGAGGGGGTGCCACTCTTCTTCAAGTTCTGGGCTCTGGCCCTGGGGAAGAATCACCTACTAGAGGAAGCACAGAGGACTCTGTAAGAGAAGGTGAAGCCTTGAGAGAAAGCTCTGGGGTCGGGGCGGGTGTCTGTGTAGACATGGAGGAAGTAGACAAGGGGGTGGTGTCTGCGTGGATGAGCAGGAAGTGGAGGAGGGGTGGTGTCTGTGTAGAGGAGCAGGAGGTTAAGCACCTCTGGGGCTCCTCCTGCCATGTTCCCACCGGAGCCTTTGTTTTCTGGGAGGAAAGGTTCATTCGGTGGCCTGACATTCTTGGCTGCTGGCCCAGGTCAAAGGGGCTGGCTAGGTCCTGGACCATGACATGAATGGGTTTTAACCCAGACACCAGACTCCTTCAGTGTCACTCACTCAGCTCATGAGCGATCAGAGGTCCCCTCCCAGCTCCTGTCGTCTGGCCCTGGTCCCCGAGCAAGTGTGAGTGACACTCAGTGTGTGAGCTGAAGGCACCTCTCCCTGTCCAGTCTACGGAAAAGAAGGCTGACGTCTCAGTCACCCTGGCCCCCTCCCTGCTCCTGGGGCCTTCATGTTGATGTTGAACTGTTGACCAGCCAGCACCCTGGTAGTCAGAGCCAGAATTTATTCAGAGACTTTGGGAAACTTCAGTGCCCTGGTATTGTGGTGTGAGCTGCGTGGATCAGAAGAAACAGCCATGGGCGTCGGTTACCAGGTTTTGCAGGGGTCACCAAGTGGGTGGCAACATCGTACTGTGGTGGTGCATCCTGTGTCCAGTTCCATAAAGAAACTGTGTGGGTTCCTAGACAAATGATATTTACATCTGATTTATGGCATTTTCTTTTCTGAAGGCCCAAGCAGTGAGGGTGGAAATAGGGGCTGGCTCCCGGTAGGTGGAATGTGCCTCGTGCCCATCAGGCAGCTGTGAGGCTCGGGAAGCGTCCTTCATTCCTGTCTGCTCCTCCCCACCTGGGATTCACGGGTGCTGCCACCACGGGCTGTCTGACCGCCTCGGCGGCCACAGGCATTCACTGCCCACCTCTAGTCTCTCTGGTCAGTGGATGTTTACAGCACAAGAGGACTCTAGCTGGGGTTGTCTGTGATGTCTAAAAGGCTGCTGTTTCTTGGCACGTGTGATTTAGCGCATGTCAGAGGAGGGAGAATTCTGGGTATGTTTGTCCCGTTTTAACAGCTGAAGTTACAGAGATTGGGAGCACAATGCCCGGCTCCAGTGTCCTGCTCAGAGGACGCACCTGTCTGTAACACGGGGCTCGGGACATACTGAACCTCGCCCAGCAACCGGGAAAATCGTATCCACTGTCAGTTTGGGTTTTTCTTTTTATTTATTTTTGGTTGCGTTGGGTCTTCGTTGCTGCTTGTGGGCTTTCTCTAGTGGTGGCGAGCAGGGGCTACTCTTCGTTGCAGTGCGCAGGCTTCTCATTGCAGTGGCTTCTCTTGTTGCAGAGCATGGGCTTTAGGCATGCGGGCTTCAGTAGTTGCAGCACGTGGGTTCAGTAGTTGCGGCACGTGGGCTCTAGGGTGCACGGGCTTCAGTAGTTGTGGCACACGGGCTCTGTAGTTGTGGCTCACGGGCTCTAGAGCGCAGGCTCAGTAGTTATGGCGCATGGGCTTAGTTGCTCTGCGGCATGTGGAATCTTCCCAGACCAGGGACTGAACCTGTGTACCATGTGTCAGCAGACAGATTCTTAACCACCGCGCCACTAGGGAAGTCCCTCCACTGTCAGTTTTGTTTTGTTTTGTTTTTTAATAAATTTGTTTATTTTATTTTTGGCTGTGTTGGGTATTTGTTGCTGTGCATGAGCTTTCTTTAGTTGCGGCGAGTGTGGGCTACTCATCGTTGTGGTGCATGGGCTTCTCACTGAAGTGGCTTCTCTTGTTTCGGAGCACGAACTCTAGGCATGCGGGCTTCAGTAGTTGTGCTCGTGTGCTCTAGAGCGCAGGCTCAATAGTTGTGGTACACAGGCTTAGTTGCTCAGCAGCATGTGGGATCTTCCCAGACCAGGGCTCGAACCCGTGTCCCCTGCATTGGCATGCAGAATCTTAACCACCACGCCACCAGGGAAGCTCCTCCACTGTCAATTTTAAACAGTAATTTCTAGTCACATCTAGAATGTGTTGGTCAGGAAGATTTTTGAAAACTGGTCTGAGTACACATGGCCAAAAATAGTCTTGTATTTTTTCAGTGGAAAAGATGTTCTGCTCCCTTCCACTTGGATGTGTTTAAAAATGTGATTTGAATTAATTTAAGCTCACTCAAGGAAAATAAAATAAAACTGTTTTCTCAGAAATGACACATGAGGGCTTCCCTGGTGGCGCAGTGGTTAAGAATCCACCTGCCAATGCAGGGGACATAGGTTTGAGCCCTGGTCTGAGAAGATCCCACATGCCGCGGAGCAGTTAAGCCCATGCGCCACAACTACTGAGCCCGCACTCTAGAGCCCATGAGCCACAACTACTGAAGCCCGCGTACCTAGAGCCTGTGCTCCACTACAAGAGAAGCCACTGCAATGAGAAGCCCGTGCACTGCAATGAAGAGTAGCCCCAACTCACTGCAACTAGAGAAAGCCCATCCGCAGCAACACAGACCCAACACAGCCAAAGATAAAATAAATAAAATAAATAAATTTATTTTTTTAAAAAATGACAGGAGATGTTTTAGGTGAAAAATGTAAAACAAACAAAAAAAAACCTGTCAGTGGAGACCAGTGGATTATTTACCGCGTTCTTGATGCCAAACGTCTGTGTTCTCAGCTGAACTGCAGGCTGCTTGCTGTGGCCCACGTGTGGGGCCCCAGGCGAGGCTGGGCAGGCCGCTCGATCTGGAAGGTGTCTCAGGTCACCTTGACTCGGGGCTCCCTGATGGATGATAGTTTCCAGGTTGTCAGAGTGATGCTGGAAACTTACTGGGAGAGTGAGGCCCCCTTAAGTGGAAATTGGGCTTTCCTTTTCTTGATGCCCCAGCATGAGAGTTAGACCCACTCTGTTTTTTCACGTCCCATTTATTCTAAGTTGAGGGAAAAGGATATCTCTTTGGGGTGAGATCCTCAGATAATGGACACTGTTGATTGGATGTCTTTCAAGTGTCATCCAGCTTAGTGGCCTGCAGTGGGGACAGGAAGCCCCCATGGGGCGAGGAGGCACCAGGCAGGTGCACGGGGCACATCTTGGCCGGCACCGAGGCCCCTGCCCTGGGGTCCCGTGGTGGTGGCTCGGCGCCTGCCCAGCCTGGCTTGTGTGCACTATGGCTGCTGCTTCACTTGAAGCCTTGCTCACTCCCTTCTCTTAAGTGGGTGTCCCCTCTGCTCCTGCTGACCCCAACTGACATCTGTGATGAAGCCCCAGCGTTGGAAATGAACGTTCTCAGCAGACCTGGGATGCAGCGTTGCTGCCAAGCGAAGCTGGTGGGGCCCCACGTCGATGTCTTGGGCGGAGTCAGGCAGCCTTCCAGACAGCCTGCTTGTCCTGGGATCCTGGGACCGTGCCCGCCCTTCTCCCGCCCTCCTGACATGGTCCTAGTACATGCGCGGTGAGGCTAGCAGGAACCTGATGAATCCACTTCATGGCAGCAGTGGTCAAAGATCTTCGTTTTGGGGAGAGTGGCGTTAGTCATGCAGTTGGTGCTTTGTAGGGTGATGACCCAGGTCCTCAGACTTGGGAAGCGATGCTTTCAGAGGAGCCAGAAAAGACTGGTGTTATCAACTGCTTGTCTAGTGGTGGCAGGAGGGAGAGCAGGATCATAGTGTTCCCACCTTGCAGCAGGAACAAGGGAACCGAGACAGGGCCAGCTGGGGTGGTCTGCCCCTGGGTGAGGGTCCGGCTCTCTGGGGTCCTCTCCTGGAGCTGCACCCTGGAGGCGGCGCAGTGCATGGGTAGGCTTGGGGCCAGCCATGGCCATGCTGAGACCCAACCCTGACCCCATAGACACCCGGGCTGTGTTGTTGCCTTAGCTGTGTCCCCAGCTCCACAAATCAGCACGTCCACACTCGGCCTGTCCCCCAGGTGGGACCATGGGGAGACCTGGGACTTGTTCGTGACTCTTCCTGCTTCCCCCGTGTTTCATCAACCTCCACATCCTCCTGATTTCACCTGCAAGGTATCTCCGGAACCTTCCTCTGCTGCCAGCACCAGTGTGGCCCTGAGTCCATGGTGGCTGTCAGCTCTGCCCCTCACACGCCCTGTGGTTTGTCAGGGACACATGTGCCAGCTTCCTCTGGGTTTCTGCTGTTCCAGGCCCGGCAGTTAGAAGGCGGTACTTTCACATGTGGGCAGATCTAAGGGGAGGACCACAACCGCCCTCCCCACCTGCCCCACCTCGTCTTGAAGAGCAGGGCAGGCATGGTTTTGGGTTTTCAGGCCTTGGAAGCTGGGCACTGTTGCCTCTAGACCAGGGCTGCTGTCAGGCTCCTTTCAGGGAATGGGAACGACTCCCACGGCCCGAAGGAGGGGACCCCGTAGGGTCAAGGTGCCACAGACTCACAAAGCGGGCCAGGCGGGTCGGAGCTATGGGGTGGGTGAGGGAGTCCTTGGACTTCGCTGGCCGGAGGGAGGAGAAGGAGGAGCGGATGCACTGCCGTCGTGGCGTTTCCTTAGGCTGTGGTTCTGTTCTGTCTGGGTTGGTTGAGAGGCTCTGAGAGAGGGTGCAGCAGGCAGCAGGGGCGCACCTTCCTGACACCTGTCGTGTCTTCCGGACATGGGAAGGAGACGACGCCAGACGGTTCTTCAAGACAGGAAGCGAGGCAGAGGCTTGGCGCCCGGGGGCTGGACATTTGGGGGCCTCCCTGAGGACAGTGCTGCCACCGAGAGCGGGCAGTAAGAAGCCCACCAGGCCAGCAGGTCCCTCAGGAGAGGTGCAGGGCCGGCCCAGGGGGCCCAGAGTTTCCAAGGACACAGGTGTGGCCGCGCCGCATGGCTTTAGGATCACACACTGCCCCCCAGAGTCTCGATCAAGCGTGGCGGGAGTAGGTTCTGATTTAATGGTGCCTGGGGACTGGGTGACAGCAGGAGTCATAGTCGTCCCCGAAGGGCAGACAGCCAAGGCCAGCTCCGTGACACGCTTGGTTCCATGTCCGGGTTTCATAGAGGAGGCCTTGCTGGCAGAGGGCGCAGCTCTGGCGGGCAGGACAGGGTGGGGGTTGGCCAGGCGCTGGGTCTGCAACAAGGAGCTTTGGGCCAGGCACATCAGGTGCAGGGCGAGTCTGTCCTGTTCTGGCCAGAACTTGAGTTCACCTCCTTTGGCCGTTGCCAGAGCCCCCGGGTGTTGCACTCACAGGAGGGGAGCTGGGCTGGTCTCGAGGTGACGGCTGTTCTATGCGTTCTGTTTGCGGGGTTGGAGGCAGCTCTCCTGACAGGTGCAGATGTTGTTGCTGCCCAGCTACCTCGACTTTTCTTAATTTCACAGACTTCGTTTTTAGAAGAGTTTGAGACCTACTGAATTACTGCAGAAGCAGTGCGGAGTTCCTGTGTGCCCCACTCCCAGTTTCCCGTTATTATCCTCTACATTAGACGGTGCATTTGTCACACTTAACAAGCCAGTGTTGACACTGTTGTTCATTCACCTCTTCTCAGTTCTTCCCATCCCGGGACCCCATCCAGGCCCCACAGACATCTGGTTGCCGCATCTCCTTGGGCCCCCCTGGGCTGGAACTGTGGCTCAGACGCCCCTGTTCTGGACGCCTGGACGCTGTTGAGGAGGACTGGTCAGGGGTTTTGTAGAATGTCCCTCCGGCGGGATTTGTTTGATGTTTTTCTCATTGTTGACGTGGTGATGGGTTTGAGAGGAAGACCAGAGGTAAAGTGCTGTTGTCGACACATCGGATCAGGAGTCTCTGCCCTCAGCATGACCTGTCTGCTAACGTTGCCCTGACCTCTGGCCGGGGTCATGCCTATCAGGCATCTCCACTGTCCCAAGTCTCCACCTTGTCCTCATTGGAGGTCATCACAGCACAGTCCACATACGGAGGGGGTGGTGGTGTCAGCCCCTCCTTGAGGGGGGCACACACACGGTGACATGGGCTCTTCCCCACAGGTCTCTCTGGCATCCCCGTGTTTACTTAGTCATTGGCCAAGTCGCCGTGGGCTGGAGCATGTTTATTGGTGCCCTGGGTGCCCGTCCTCTTGCTCTAGGCGTTGAAACATCTTGGGGTCAGTGACACTGAAGAGAGACAGAGCCAGAGCTCAGTGACTGTTGTTGCGTGAAATGTGAGTGACCTCACGGAAGACGGACCGGCCCAATGCTGTCCTGCTCAAATGACATCGGAAGCCCGAGTAGTCCCTTCTTCAGTTTCTTCAGTTACTATCAACTTTCCCCAAAAGTTGGATTTCTGGTTCTGTTATCCGTGCTTTGCTTTGGCAGGAATCCTAAAGGGCTTCTTTGTTGCTCTTAAGGATGGCCGTGTGGCCGTCCTTTCCTCTTCCCACCTTCCCGGCCCCCACAAAGAAGAAAGGATTATCTCTAGAAACTTGGAGCGAGGTTGGGGGCTCCGGAGGTCCCTTCCTGCAGAGGAAGCCGCCTTGGCACTTTCCTCTGGCAGAAGGGACAGAGTATCAAGTTCAAAGAGTGCCGGCAGCAGATGCCCGAGGGCTGCAGAGGTGTGGGGGGGACCCCTGCATAGCGGCCGCCTTCGGACTGTTGAGGATGAAAACTTTATTTTGGCCTTAAACGCAGTTGATGTCCACGGCTGCCCCTGCCCGTAGCCCCAGGTGCTTTTAAGGGTGTAGATAGATTTGATGTGTAGAAATGAATTCCTGCTACGGTTATGCGAGGTCCGGGCAGCAGCATGGTGCCGTTTCCGCCGTGTGGCCGTGCGGCAGGGCCCTGTCCCCTGGGGAAACCCCATGTCCTTGTCGAAGTAGTGGCTCACCGCTGCCCACGGTCATCGGACACTGACACGGGCCTTCTCTGCTCTCTCAGACGGTGCCAAGACGTGGCGGGTCCCAGGACAGACCGTGTTCCTGGACTCGGGGCGGGGGGCAGTCACCCATTGGCTGCATCGGTCGGGCCACCGCTTCACCCCCTCTGGCCTTTCTGTCCTGCCCTGCTTCTGTTCAGCCGTCTCCACGTGGCACTCATGGGCACAGCTTGGAAGAACATGCTTTATCATGAATTCCCATACACCTGCTTCCCGAGTGGGCCTTCGAGAAGTACTCTGTGCCAGGCAAGAAAGTGGGAGAATTCTACAGATTCACAGCTGCCCCTCCACAGCCAGGGGAGAGCAATCTAAAATATTTATCCAGGGCTTCCCTGGTGGCACAGTGGTTAAGAATCTGCCTGCCACTGCAGGGGACACGGGTTCGAGCCCTGGTCCGGGAAGATCCCACATGCCATGGAACAGCTAAGCCCGTGCACCACAACTACTGAGCCTGCGCTCCAGAGCCCGCGAGCCACAACTCCTGAAGCCTGGGCACCTAGAGCCCGTGCTCTGCAACAAGAGAAGCCCGTGCACCGCAACGAAGAGTAGCCCCCGCTCACTGCAACTGGAGAAAAGCCCGTGCACAGCAACAAAGACCCAACACGGCCAAAAATAAATAAATTAAATAAATAAATCTTTTTTAAAAATTTAAAAAATAAGAATATTTATCCATGATGCCTTCTTACAAAGTGAAAAATCGCTTGGAACTGCTTTAGTTTTCTAATCAGAGGATTTCTGTAAAACAGGAGCCTCGCATAGAGGTCGCTGGGGTGGCTCAAGGCCGAGGGCTGCAGACATGGGCGCGAGGAGGCCCGACACACACACCCCTCCCTTCTTGGTTCTCTGGCTTCCTTCTCGTGGAGATGAGTGGTCGGTGGCCTGTGGGCCACCTCTGAGCGGGGGAGGGCCTGTCACTAACAGACAGTTGGAGGTAAGGCGTTAATACAGACCATTTGGGAGCAAAATCTGGAACTCTTAGACCAGGGAGGACTTGAGTTTCTTTAAAGAACAAAACAATAGACCATCCCCCAAAGTAGTTCCGTGGACGGCCATCGCTTCTAAAATAAGTTCCAGCTGTTAAAAATATAATAAAAGCTGTAAAAGTCTAATGAATACTTTTTAACTTTTCATGTAATTAGATATAACTGCCTATATTTTAAAATCTCATATCAAGCAGCCTTGAAATTTAAAATTCAAAACAGGTGAAGTTACGAGAGAACGCATTTCCAAATGCCCTCAGCAAATGTGACAGCAGTGATGCCACAAGCCCGTCGCCGGTGTCCACGGGGACACGGTTCTGGTGGCCAGGCTGTGGGCGGGAGCTGGGCCAGGCCACCTCTGTCCTGTTAGCTTTCAGTCTCTTCCAGTTGGTTCTGATGAAAATGTAAAACGTCCATTGTTTGTGAGGTTTTAAAAGTCAGCCCCTTCCCTTTTCTCTGCTCACCAAGGTTATTTATTGGGATAATTTACTGGGTAAACTTATTTCTCGCATTAGCCAGTGTGTGCACTGGCTGTTCATAGGTTTTTATTATGGAAACTCAGAATCCTGCTCAGAAGCAGAGGGAGTAACACAGAGCACTCAGGCCCATGTTCTATGCTCGTTCTGTCCTCGCTCCTCCGTGCAGCTTTCCCTGTAGGAAGCCAGCATCTCTCTGGGTGGGATTGTTAAAACGCCCTTACTCAGTGAGGAAGGGCCCTGGCCTCACTGTGTTCTTTATTGCCTGGCCTGCAGGGTCTGTGTCCTGCCTTCTCAGGTGGGAAATTGCTTCGTGTGGGAAACAGGCAGTCAGGGGGCCCTCCTCGCGCCCCCACACCCTGCCCTTCCCTCCCCTCACTGGGGGCTTCCAGCAAATCTCAGACTTTGTATCGTTTCACTCACACCTCCTTAATCAGACAACTTTTTTTTTTTTAACATCTTTATTTACAAACCATAAAATGTAATCATTTAACACGTGCAAGAACAATCACCATCTGCCTCTAAAACATTTCATCAGCCTGGGCCTGCGTCCTCACCCCCTGGCACCCGCTCTTGCTTCCTGTCTGTGCCGACATGCCTGCTCCGGCTGCTTCACACGGATGGAGTCACCCCACGCGGCCTCCGTGTGCAGCTGCCGTCACCGAGGAGGCGCTGCATGGCTCATCCACAGCGTAGCTGGGACTGCTGCCTTGCTCCTTTCACTCCTCATGATCACTTGCAGAGTCAGTTAGAGACAGTTGTGTCCTTTGTATTCTGGGGTCCTCCTGGTGGGTGTTGTGTTAACTTGGGCAGAGTGACGGGCAGAGGATTCACAGGTGTGAGGAATGTGTTCTGGAGCCACTGCGATCCCAGCCAGGGCCACTTGTGTTACATTGTGGGGTTCCTTTCCATGACCCGGGGTCCATACACATGTTTGTGCTTCCCGGGAGTGCGTCCTGGAAGCCCTTGTGGGCGAAGACCCCCAACTCCCTCAGGTTCCACAGGGAAGGCATGTCTGACACATCCTCCATTTAGGGTTGCTTTTCTAATAACCTGTGCTCGTGATAATGGGATGTCCTTTGAAATTAAAGATTCTAGGGTAGGACATTTTCATGATGTTTGAAGGAAATTATTTACTGCAGTAAAACCAAGTACAGTTGACCTCTGAATACATGGGTCAGAATTGCGTTGAGTCCACTTCTACCCAGGTTTCTCACTAAAACCTATGAGAAAACCACTCAACCTGCAGTGAGAGGGCCGATCTAAAAAAAAACTCCACTGCAGAAGTAATAGCCCGCCTAAATGCCAAATTGTTCAAGGGTGAACAGTATTACATTTACTTTTCCAAACAAGTTTATTGATACCCTGTTGTGGGCGTGGCCCTATAGTGTGATTGTACAGTGGGGCAAATAGGAAACACTCCTGTCAATGACAGTTACCTGGGTACCTAAGGCATGCACCCCAAGTTCAGTAAACTAGGACAGGTCTCCCCTCAGCTTCACCTCCACTCAGACACCTCAGAGCATATCTCCCCTCAACTTCATCTTTACTCAGACACTTGAGGGCAGGACTCCCTTCAGCTTCACCTCCACTCAGAGAGCTGATGGCTGGTCTCCCCTCATTTTTATCTCCATTCAGATGCCTGAGAGCAGGTGCCCCCTCAGCTTCACCTCCACTCAGAAACCTCAGTGCATATCTCCCCTCTTCTTCACCTCTACACAGACACCTCAGGACAGGTCTCCACTTTAGCTTCACTTCCACTCAGACACCTGAGTGCAGGTCTCCCCTCACCTCATCTTTACTAAGAGACCTAGGACAGGTCTCCCCTGACATTTATCTCCACTCATACACCTGAATGCAGGTCTCCCCTCAGCTTTACCTCCACTCAGGGACCTGAGGACAGGTCTTCCCTCAGCTTCACCTCCACTCGTACACCTCTGCACAGGTCTACCCTCATTTTCACATCCACTCAGACACCTGTGGGAGGGTCTCCCCTCACCTTTACCTCCATTTAGACCTTAGAGGGAAGGTCTCCATCACCTTCACCTCAGACTGGAAACCTGAGGGTGTATCTCCCCTTAGCTTTCTCTCCACTGGGTCACCTGATGGCAGGTCTCCGCTCACCTTCATATCCACTCAGATACCTCAGGACAGGTCTCTTCTCACCTTCATCTCCACTCAGAAACCTAAGGTCAGGTCTCCCCTCACCTTCACCTTCACTCAGACACCTGAGGGCAGGTCTCCCTGCACCTTCATGTCACTCAAACATCTGAGACCAGGTCTCCCCTCAGCTTCATCTCCACTCAGACTCCTCAGGACAGGTCACCCCTTAGCTTCACCTCTACTCTTACACCTGAGGTGGCTTTTCCCCTAACCTTCACCTCCACTCAGACACCCAAGTACAGGTCTCCTCCACTCAGTCACCTGAGGGCAGGTATCCCCTCAGCTTCCCCTCTACTCTGTCACCTGAGTGCATGTCTCCCCTCACTTTTTCCTTGTACCTCAGTAATGTGACCTCTGTAACTTGTCCCCGTTCTGTTTGGAGACAGTGTGTTAATCTTTCTTTAGTGGGGTAAAATGATGCTTAAATTAGAAGTTTTTGGTAAAGCCGTTCTAAATTAATACATTCTTCCCCTTCTGTCTTTCAGGTATTCATTTGGTAAGTGGCAGACACTTAGGATAGCCTACCATGTTAGAGGTAATCTAGGGTATGTATCTTTGCACGTGTCCTGGCTTCTCGTGCTGGCGTCTCTCGTTCTCTGTGGTTGCACCGTCTCTTTCTGATAACCCATTTGCCCTTGACCTGCATCCTCAACCACGGCCTTCCACCAGATGGGGGACTAATGCCACTGTCATGCCTCCATCTGTCATGCCCTCATGTGCTGACATCTGTTTTCATACTGGTGATGGGCACCCAGCGGGGTGTCCCAGGACATTGTCATTGGTTGTACCCTTCTGGTGACGGAGGGGCTTGTGGCATGAGGACTGCAGTGTCCTGCAGGCCTGCTCTCCACTCCCAGGCGTCCCCGGGGACACCCCACGCAGCGCAAGTTTCCTGGGTGCCCCACAGGCTTGGGTTTTGCTTGGTTCTCTGCAGGGAGAGTTCAGGTCCCACCCGTGCTCTGTGGGCAGCGCCACCCCAGAGGCTCCCGAGCCGGCAGAGGCGCAGGGCTCTGGGCACGTGGCCGGGAGTGGTCAGGTGGGCTGAGCGTGCGGCTGGTCTCAACCCCGAGGCCTCTGGGCGGCCCTGGGGACATAGCGGGTTTGTCGGTTGACGCGTCTTAAGCGTCCTCCTGGGCTCAGGGAGCAGAAGCAGGGGCTCCCCGGGGCACCAAGATCCACGTTGGGTGGGATGGGAGCCCAGTGCCCTCCCACCCCTCCTGCTCCCACGCTGACCTCTCCCTCCATGCACGGTAGGCAGTCGGGGTCCAGGGCTGCCCCCCTCACTGTCTCCGCCTGGCTTCTGAGGCGCATGCCCCCTGTATCAGAGGTCACTGTCTTCGCGCTTCATTCCTTAAAGGTCATTCCCTTACCAGCTGTGCAGGGTCTCCTGTGACAAGTATGATGGGTGACTTGGAGCTTGTGGCCTAGACCAGGGGCTGGAGGCGGGATTCCTTGACTGTCTCACAGTTATTACATCAACAAGAGGCAAAGCAGCGCATAGCATTTGTTTTCAGTTCTGTTCGGAGGGGACTCTGGGTGAGGAGAGGCCGTGTGAACACAGAAGACCGTGGTGCCCACCACCATGCACTCTGCTGTGCACTTTGGAGGCCACTAGTGTTGCAACTTTTACTTTAAAAAATAGGTCTAAAATTCTGTGCCCTGTAAGTGTGGCCTGTTTCCTGCTCCCCTGCAGGAAGTGTGCTTTTTGATATTTGCGAGGTTGGGGCTGGGAGCCTTTTTCAAACTTCATGCTGGTCCCTGTGTATTTGAAAACCATGCAGGAATCTGGCAGGCCCGGCTTAGCTGCGGCTTCCGGGAAGGGCTTTCTGGTCTTCTCCCCCAGGACGAGGCTGCTCTTGGCCCAAGGCTGAGTCCTGTGGGGCTCTAGGCGGGGCCATAGGGAGGTAGGCTCCAGGAAGGGATTCCCCTCTGCCCGCATGTGCTCAGGTCAGGGTGAGTGAAGGGTCACCTCAGTCGTTTTCTCCGGGCCGACCTGTGATTCCCTCCAAGTGCTTCTGCAGAGTCCACGCTCAGAGGCAGGCCCCTCCCAGGCCTGGGCAGGCAAGAGCGCCAGAGGGACAGGGCAACCCACTGGAGGACGGGTGACGCACGCTGGCCAAGCCCAGGTCGGGGTCTCCTCGGCTCCGGCTCTTGGCCATCTCCCAGGGTCCTCACGCCCAGGCAGACAGACAGACAGACAGACATGGGGATGCTGGTGCTTTCCTGAGGCCTCACTCCTTCTTTCATGGCTCCTGAGGCCTTGGGAGTGTTTTGTAACTTCTTTGACTTGATTTTATCTTGAGGGACCTCAGTATGTGCAGATGGTGCCTCCAGGTGACCTCCAGGTGAGGACCTTCGGGTGATGACCTCCTGGCAGGTGACCTCCAGGTGGTGACCTCCTGGCAGGTGACCTCGAGGGGATGACCTCCCGGCAGGTGACCTCCAGGCACCTCCATCCCTGTCTCCACTTTTCAGCACTGAGATTCATCTGTCAGGAGCCTTGCTGTCCCGACAGGCACAACATAAGTACGTTTGATTCACTCCTTAGGAGTTTTCTCTTAAGGGACATATTTCCCTATTTCTCAACTCTGGTTGGGAGGGAGGGGGAAGAGGGAATTTTAAGGAAGGATTCCGAAAGGCTCCATGCCCAGGATGTTCCTTTTGAGGATAAGTGTTCACTGTTTTACTGCAGGCCCGTCAGGCTAAGAATTGGACATTTAGGGATCCTTGGTTTTATTGAGAAGCTCAGTGGATGAATTTTTGATTTAGCCTAACGTGAAAACTAAGTGTCAGCTAGTGCACAGTCTTCCTTGGGACTGGGCAAGTGTTGGGGTCCCGCCTCAAACTGCAGGGTCAGGGAACAGGACCACAACAGAGACGGTGAGGGCTGACCACTCGGATTGTGCCATGTGAGCCGGGAGCACACCAGGTCCTCTCGGCAGGTGCACGGAGTGGGTCGCAGCGTTTAAAATAAACACGCCTAGGCTGCGGTGGCCCGTGCGGGTGAGGCCGGGGAGGCGGGGCAGGCGAGCAGCATCCTGGGCAGGTAGGTGTCTGGCAGCTGAGCTGCTGTGCAGTGGGGCCACGCCTCCTGTGCGGGGCGTGGAGAGCCTGGGCTGCGGGCGGGACGTGAGCAGACAGGCTGTGTTTAGGTCTGTCACCTGCCGCCATACCTTGGTGCCGTGCTCTGGCCGAGTGGGCCACCCTCACTCCTGTGTGTTAAGTCTGTTTCCAGGCAGGTCGAGGGCAGGTCAGATGTTTACGCGGCCTGGACCCCCAGACCCCACGTCCCCTGTCACAGCCGCACCTCCTGCCAGCTGTTGCAAATTAAATGCTCCCTGTGACCTTTACCTCTCTTAAATTCATGCTTTGAAAACAGCTTAATGAAGGGGTTACTGGCCCAATTGGAAGTTTTTATTAAAACCCATTGGTGCTGGAGTGGAGTCTGCCTGCAGGAAGCGATTAGCCAGCCTCATGGCTCAGAGCTGCCTTGGCCACAGCAGGGCCACCAAACCATTTCCAGACCCTCACCGGCCCCGGCTCCAAGCTTTGCCTGGTTCTCATATCCTCCACTTTAATTCATGGTTCATCTAGTTCTCCCCCCAGCCCCATGTCCAATAAAGCAGTTTCTTGTGATTAAATTATTCCCGTCATCAGGGGCAGCCGCAGCCGCCCCGTCCTGTGAGCTCACCAGGCTGCAGACCCTTCCGGGGAGCCTGTCCCTGCTGACCCCTTCCCGACCCTCCAACCTGCCCCCTGGAATGTGAGCTCTGCTAGGCAGTGTCGGTCTTGATCTCATGTCTTGTGTTCTTCTTAGAAAGGACAGAGAGCCTGGGTCAGGTGACTCTCAGGGCCGCCATGTGACCCAGCAGAGGTGGTCATTTCCAAAGTGAGAGAAACAGGCGCCATTAGTATTCTCACTGTGAGTGGCCCCTGGTGACCCTCCCCGCTGGGGGCTCCCGGCGCCCGCCTGCCCCCTTTGGTCTGAGTCTCCTCCTTGGTGTGGGCCGGTGTGGCCTTGCTCTTTCCTCTCCATCCCCCTCCCGGTCATGGGGAATGCAGTGCAGGAGACGTGCTGCCCAGAGGTCACTGTCCATTGCTGGAGGGGAAGGAGCAGCAGGTGAGGGGCTGGAGCCGGGGGAGACTGAAGGTGCCATCCCCACGGTAACCACCTACCTGATCATGCCTTCCTTACCCTGGAGCCCGCTCGGATCTGCACACAAGCACAGACCAGGCGTGCCGTGGTATATGCATTTCTGCCCTTCTCTTTTTTTCACTTGGTAATATCCAGTGAAAATTACTTAGTGGAACCTAAAAGAAAATATATTTTAAAGACTTTTTTCTTGTTCACATGATTATTAACACTTTGCTTGTTCTAAATTTTTCCCATCTAGTTACCCGTTTCTGCTTCTAAAACAGAATGTGCAGAATTCTAGAATACCAAAGAAGCATTTTGTGGCTGTGATTCATATTTCCAGTCCTGAATCCTTTTGGGGGTGTTTTGTCTGGAATCTTCTAAATAACCTTTTATTTTTATTAAATTGTGTAGATGTTGGACTAGCATTGCCTTTTCAGTTCACAGTATAATTAATAATGACAGCATCGCAGTTGACTGTGGAGGCTCCTGGGTGCCAGCACCCTGGCCATTGAAGGCAGGTTCATTACCACCCATTTTCCAGAGACTTGCTGTTAGTCCTGCAGCCCAGGGTCTGCCTGCTGGCCAGCCGCCCTCCTGCTCATGCCCTGGCCTCACCACTCCCCCAGCCATGGTGCTGCCTCGACTCTCCTGTGATGCCAAGTGCGTGTTTGGCTCCTCCCTCCCCCCACATCACAGTAGCCATATGGGTCCTTTCAAAGAACTGGCTTTATTTATCAGATTTTTTAAAAATGTGTTCTGGCTCATTAAATTTTACTTTTTACAGGTTGCTTCCTCCTTCTGGGAGGAAGGGGTTTAATATTTTCTAAGATCTTGAGTTGATTAACTCATTAATTGTCCATTCTTCTTACCTGCAAATGAAAGTATGGAGAGGGGTGATCACTCCCCTCTGAATGTGTCCCTGGCCACCCTGGCAGCTGACCCCAGTGTCCCCGACAGTGGCAGGTAGTGTAGTTTTATAACCTTCAGATGCTGATGCCTCTTTGTCCCAAGTGCCGTTTAGAGAAGAGTGTCAAATGCTTAAGGTTTTATAGGTTATCTTTTGTTGGTCAATTTCTGATTTTATTACACTACGGCCAGATAACATGGCCTAAAGATTGTTCTTTTTTTTTTTTTTTAATTTATTTTATTTATTTATTTTTGGCTGCATTGGGTCTTCATTGCTGTGTACTGGCTTTCTCTAGTTGCGGCGAGCGGGGGCTACTCTCTGTTGCAGTTCGTAGGCTTCTCACCGTGGTGGCTTCTCTTGTTGCAGAGCACGGGCTCTAGGCGCGCGGGCTTCAGTAGTTGTGGCTCACGGGCTCTAGAGCACAGGCTCAGTAGTTGTGGCACACGGGCTTAGTTGTTCTGCAGCATGTGGGATCTTCCTGGACCAGGGCTCGAACCCGTGTCCCCTGCATTGGCAGGCGGATTCTTAACCACTGTGCCAGCAGGGAAGCCCGATTGTTCTTTTAATTATTATTTTTTTTAAGTTAGACATGAGAGTAGATTAGAAATTCAAGTTGTATTACACAGCTTCTAACAAAAACAGCTTCCCTTCTTTTACCTGCGCTCACCCCATCCTGTTCTCAGGGTAACTCCTTCATCTCCTCAAGCAGTTCTGACTAACATGTTTATATAGATTATTCTTACTGTATCACCTCTAGACATTATCCGTGTACTTCCTGTTATTGCTCTCTCACACTTCCAATGCTCTTCCTCTATCTCAGTTCAGCTGTCACAAATGTAATTTTTATTAAATTAATATTCAGTCTTTACATTATTGCAACTATGTAATATTATTGATTGCTGAGCTGATAGTGACGTATAATGATTTTTTTCTAATAACTTTTTTTTTTTTTGGCTGCATTGGGTCTTCGTTGCTGCATGCAGACTTTTCTCTAGTTGCAGAGCACAGGCTGTAGGCACACGGGCTTCAGTAGTTGTGGCACGTGGGCTCAGTAGTTGTGGCTCGCAGGCTCTAGAGCGCAGGCTCAGTGGTTGTGGTGCACGGGCTTAGTTGCTCCACAACATGTGGGATCTTCCTGGACCAGGGCTCGAACCCATGTCGCCTGCACTGGCAGGTGGATTCTTAACCACTGCGCCAGCAGGGAAGTCCCTCTAATACCTGTTTTTGGGGGAGCCATGCAGCTTACGGGATCTTAGTTCCCCAACCAGGGATCAAACCTGGGCCCCCTGCAGTGGAAGCACAGAGCCGTAACCACTGGACCACCAGGGAATTCCCTAATAACTCTTTGTTTTTCCTGGAGTTAATAGTTGCCTCTTCGTTTTTGTTTTTTTTTAAACATTTTTTCCTTGCTTTTTTTTTTTTTGGCCATGCCACACGGCTTACGGGATCTCAGTTCCCCGACCAGGGATTAAACCCGGGCAGTGAAAGCATGGAATCCTAACCACTGGACCGCCAGGGAATTCCTTAGTTGCCTCTTCTTTTTTTGGTTTGCTTTGTTTTTCATCTCTGATCATGTTTCATTCAGCAGTTTGTTCCAAATTCAACAGCACAACTGCTTGACCCCTCCCGATAACTGTTTTTTTTTTTTTTTACTGAATCAGACACATTAGATAATCTATCAGTGCCTTCTTCCCCTCCATAGAGATTTCTCTTTGGGTGCTGTTACCACCTGGAGTGCATGCTTTTGAGGCCTTGGATTTGGAGATGGTGGGCAGGTTAACTCTGCCAGATTAGGTACCACTGACTGACTGGTCCCTCTCCCCATCTCTGGGATCCTTATGGTTCACAGGGTAGGTGGCTTGTTGTGCTGGGGGTAAGGCCATAGATGCATCCATGTCTCCACTGCCTTCCTCCCCGTTGTGTTCTGGAGCAGTATTCTCAGGGAGGATCATTTTTAAGCCCTTTTCTTGATCACATTTATATAAAACAGCTAAAAGCATCTGGCGAGATGGGTCCTTCTCTTTACTTCTCCAGCATTAATAGTCACCTGTCTGAGGCAAGGTGAACAGGCTGATTTTATTCATCTTGCCCCAGTGCTGCTTCCTTGCCAGGTAAACACCTGTGTGTCCTGAATCCTGAAAAGCACTGAGGAGCCAGAGAAGAGCTCTTGGTCTCACTGGACACCATCACAGCCACTGGCTGGCCTGGAACCTCCAGAGTCTGGTGTGTGTCCCTGGAGCTTCCTGGCTGCAACGCCCCATTGTCGGGTGCGGGAGGAACACAGCGTCGGCAAGCCTGACCTTTGGCAGCACAGTAACAGGGAGAGGCATTGTTAGGTTAGCTCTGGAGCAGCAGCTGTGTGCCAGTTTCTTTTGTAAATGCTTTGATATTTTAAAACAGAAATTTTAAACGAGGAAACCATGCTTTGTTGCTGTTACAATAGCAGCTCTTGTCCGTGTGGGTTCATTGAATGGAGACAGACACCGATGCAGCTTTAGTACCATTAATGGCTCCCAAGTGCATCAGACAAATCTCTTCTTGATGGCTGTGTCCTCCTCTTACCAAGAATGTTATACCTCTTTTAAAGCAGGATCCTGTACTTACTACGGACATGTTGGCTAATCTCAGATTGATGTCCGTTTGACAGGGTTTTCCATTCGTTTGCAGCCTCAATGCCTGTCGTTTGAGCATTTAGAAGACTGACATACAAACAGGATTCAGGGGTAGAATTCGTGTGATATCCACTGACCCTTATGGGCCTCCGTACGGGCTGTTCCTGCTATGGGACATGGCCCCTGGAGCCGCATGCTCCCCTGCCGCCGGCATCCTGCACATCCCCGGGGGCTCCTCCAGCTGCCGCCCCGGCCTTGTCCTTCCCCGGCCCAAATCCCTGCCACTCCTGACGTGGATCTTCCTTGTGCACTGGTGCCCCTCCCCACAGTGTACAGACCTGGTCCCGAGAGGAACTTGATCACGGCTCGGAGCCTGTGTGTGGGATGGGGACTCCGGGTCCCCTGACCTGGCACGGGGGCGGGCAGGCGGTCAGCCCCCTGGAGGGAAGCCTCATGCCTGCTCCGGGCACCCACTCAGGAGACCATGCTGGTGGTGCACACGCACATTGAGAAACCCGAGTCCTTGTTTCCTTTGATTGTCTGTGAAACAAGTGCGTGTGCGCCCTGGTGTCTGGGCGATCGCGGGTAGTGAGGCTCGTGGGGCCTCCTCTGCCATCAGCCCACGCTCTGGGCCTTGGCGCGGACCCGGGAGAGCGCTGAGCAGAACCTCCGCAGTCAGTTCCCCCCCCCAGCAACGGCAACCGCACAGCGAGGGCCATGGGCTGCCTGGCTCTGCTCTCCTCGGCCCGGGCCCAGGCAGCGGCAGGATGGGCGGCGGCCACGGCCACGCGCTGGTCCCGGGTGGTCTGAGGCAGAGTCCCTGAGTCTGTCCTCTTCAGGCAGCTTGTCCTGGTGAAATGTGTCAACAGCACCTTGAAAAAGATCTCGACGTAGCTTCCAAGTCGGTTCAGAGCCCAGGGGGCGCTTCGCCCAGCCCCCCATAGATATCTTCCTGACCCAGCACTGGCCACCACAGCTGGACTGCAGACAAAATGGGCTTGTCTGGTGTTTTCTCAAGACTGGACAGGTTGGGTGTTGGGGGCTGGGTACCACGGGGCAGGTGAATTGCTGCGACCTCCCTGGAGCGCAGTCACGCGCCTGCCGGCGGCCTGCTCCCCTCAGGGTTCCTACTGCAGGACTGGGAAGGTGCGGGAAGGCTGGGACAGGGCTCCTTACTGTGTTGGGGATGGAAACGGAGGTGTGTCAGAGGCTCAGGTGGGGAGCTGGTTAAGTAATGTGCATCTCTGCTCTGGGTTACTGCATGATAGAATTCAGTGACCACAGTGCTGTTTAACGAGTGAAGCCGTGTTTATGACGTGTTAAGCAGTGTGTCCTGTATTCCATTTTGCCTCTAAAAAAATCTAGCAGATCTGTTTTGAAATCCATGACTAAGGGGTTAACCAGATTTACCTCTGGGTGAGCAGGTCACTTCCTTCTTCTCTCTGGTTCCGATTATCTTCACTAAACATTTTTGCTTTCAATTAAGGATAAATACGTTAGTTTTAATAAGTTAGTTTTAATAAAGGAAATCAAAGGTGAAGGGACGTGAGATGGGCCAGGGCACGTGGAGCCTGTGTTCACAACAGGCTTCTAAAAGCCCTGGGCTTACTGAGGCCGTGGGACTTGCCTTGTGGGAAGGCGATTCCTTCCCTGGGATGAGGTCTCAGCTAGGCAGATGTGGGTTGCAGGCAAGGTTCAGGCCCCGTCTGGGTTGGGGGCAGGGACCCAGCCTGTTGCGATTTGGGAGGGTGGAGGTCTTTGGGGCTGGGGGTGTAGCAGGGGGTCAAGCCACCAAGTAGGGACCTGTCTCTGGCCAGGCCCGAGGTTGACCTGCTCTCTGCACCGCTGCCCAGCAGGAGGCACTGGCCGGGGATGCCTGGATCCCACAGATGGTCATGGAGACAGTCCTTAAAGGAGGGCCCATCTGTGAGGTGGTGTCGAGCAGGCAGGGTGGGACGTGACGGTCTCGAGGTCTGAGCTTCAAGGACACCCAGCTGCGGGTGTGGAGGCTGAGCAGGAGGAGGAGTGTGGGTGCAAAGAGCTTCTGACCTGACCTCTTCATCTGCTGTGCCGAGTGCTTGGGTGGGTCTGCAGAACGTGGGGCAGGGCTGTCACTGGGCCCTCGCCAGGCACTTGGCGCTTCATCGGGGCCTGGCTAGTTCAATATCCTTCTACCCGTCGCCTTTGTGCTGTGTCTTGGGTTTTGTATTTTTTGATGGCAAGAAATCTCCTTTCATCTGAGGAAGAGCTGTTTGATCTGCCTCAAGAAAGGCAGGAGGCTTGAGGGATGAAAGCAGTGACACAGGAAACAAAACCCGATTCTCGTCACGCAGCGGACCTCTCCAGGCCTCGGACCTTCTGGACTCTCCGTGGTCCGGGCCCCTTCTTCCTGCGTTCCAAGCGTGCGTGTGTGGTTTAGTTGAGAGGCTTACGTGAAGGTCTTACTACGTCAGCGCGTCCCAGGCTTTAATTTGGTGAAAAGCGCTGTTCCAGGATGGAGTGAGTGGGTCTCACCCTGGTCCGTTTACGCAGGACAGTGAGGTAAGCGTCAGCCTTTCGGCTTAAACACTGTTACGCGGTTTTCACTGGTGAAACCTTGCCCCCGCCACCACCACTTGGTCCAGGACCCAGATTTGGGACAGTTGACACCATTGAACATTTGGCTCATCTTCAGTAACCGGACAGCTCTCTTCCTTTTTTCCCCTTTTGGATTGTGCCAATATCAGCAATTTTGTCATAATTCCAATGAAAATAACAGCTGGGAAATGTCAGGGGATTTGCAGGTAGCCAGCAGGTGCGCTGTGGATGGGGCGTGGCCAGCTCTCTGGTTTGGGAACAGGAGGCCTTGGGTGGGTGACCCTTCTTTCTTTCCTGAACACTGAACTAGAGCAAAGCCCTACAGTTTTCTTAGAGAACGTGGCTGTCTGCACAGAATCCTGGGTCCTACTTTTCTTCCCTCAGGCCCTCATAAGGCCTCGCTCTGTGTGGAAAGAGCCCAGGGCATGAGCAGTTCTGCGTGCAGGGCACGTGGCTCTGCTTCCACCTTATTCCCACCTCGGGCTGCAATTGGACAACCTCGGAGTGGGAGGGAACACATTCAAAGAAGCTCCATCAATCCCATTTCAGCCTCTAGCTCTTAGCCTCCTTGGGGAAATCAGTCACTCTGAAAAACACACCTCCTGTTTTGTTCTGGAAAAAAGTTTTGTTTTTAGAGTTACACCTGAATAGTTTGATCAGACTCACTACTGCAGCTCCCAAGATGATGACTTGCAGCTGTTCTGTAAAGTGAGTGCTCATTCTGCTGGGAGTTTTAAAGACTTATTCCCATACTCACTGTAAGTTTGGCTTCTAGAACAAATGGCAGTGTAAAAATAGCATTTCAGGGACTTTCCTGGTGGCACAGTGGTTAAGAGTCCGCCTGCCAATGCAGGGGACTCGGGTTCAATCCCTGGTCCGGGAAGATCCCGCATGCTGTGGAGCAACTAAGCCCGTGCGCCACAACTACTGAGCCTGTGCTCTAGAGCCCACGAGCCACAACTACTGAGCCCACGTGCCACAACAACTGAAGCCCCTGCCCCCTAGTGCCTGCACACTGCAACTACTGAAGCCCACGTGCCTAGAGCCCATGCTCCACAACAAGAGAAGCCACTGCAGTGAGGAGCCCACGCACCGCTACAAAGAGTAGCCCCTGCTTGCTGAAACTAGAGGAAGCCCGCATGCAGCAACAAAGACCCGACACAGCCCATATATATATATAAAACATTTTGCAATTTGCTTGCACTCAGAGAGAATGCCAGTGATCAGTTTTAAACGTTTCTTTAATTTTTTTTTTTAATTTTTATTTATTTATTTATTATTTTTGGCTGTGTTGGGTCTTCGTTTCTGTGTGAGCGCTTTCTCTAGTTGCGGCGAGTGGGGGCCACTCTTCATCGCGGCGTGCGGGCCTCTCACTGTCGCGGCCTCTCTTGTTGAGGAGCACAGGCTCCAGACGTGCAGGCTCAGTAGTTGTGGCTCACGGACCCAGTTGCTCCGCGGCATGTGGGATCTTCCCAGACCAGGGCTCGAACCCGTGTCCCCTGCATTGGCAGGCAGATTCTCAACCACTGCGCCACCAGGGAAGCCCCTCTTTAATTTTTGAATATGAAAAACATCAAACAAATCTGAAAGTAAACAGAGTGGCCTTGTGAGCCCCGGCAAGCGTCTCAGACGCTTCAGTGCCCAAGACGCACCTGTCTTCCATGTGCGGGTGACCCCTTCCACTCTGCTATTTAAAGTAAACCGTAGACGTTGCGTTATTGCCTTTAGAAATACTTCGTCGTACACCTCTGAGAGATGAGGTCTTTTAAAACAATGTTACTACAATACCAGCATCACACCTGAAAGCTTAGGACAAGTTCTATCAAATATGTAGTCAGCATTCCAATGTTCCTGGTTGTCTCCTAAATAATGCCCTTTCTACATTCTGTCCAAATAGGGATCTGACACATTTCACTGATGTGCCCTTATCACCTCTCTAGAAGCTCCTCCTTTATGCTCCCGGACAAGGTGTTTCTCGCTCTGGGAGTGCCAGGCCCCCCGCCCTCACTGTGAGCTGGTAGGAGAGCTCCAGGCCGCACCAGTCAGCTTTGCTTCTGGCAAAGATGCTTCTTGGGTGCTGGGACTTTCTGTTGCTGCCAATCAGGAGGCACAGCCTGCCTTTCCCATCTCTCTCTGCAGTGGTGAGATTGCTGAGGTCAGGCCTTCCCAGCCTGATCTGTCATTAGAAAGTTCTCCACCAGCTGCACTGCTGGGCCCTAGCAGCCTCGGTATTCATTGCCTGGACTCATCCGCTAGGGCCTGCAAGCTGGCGATGTTCTAATTCTGTTGTTCTGTTTGCATTTGTTATTGGGGATTTTTTTTAATCAAAGTAACTTTCCCTCATCAACTCTTTGGTTGCTCTAAATGCAGTTTCTCTGGGGATGTCAGAATAAACCCTTCACCCTTTCCTTTACTTCATTTTCAGAAGAACTTGATTCCCAAGCACCCCAGAGGATTCCCTTTTTTTTTTCTTTTGGCTGTGTTGGGTCGTCGTTGCTGCATGCGGGCTTTCTCTAGTTGCCGCGAACGGAGGCTACTCTTTGTTGCAGTGCATGGGCTTCTTTTTGCAGTGGCTTCTCCTGTTGCGGAGCACAGGCTCTAGGCACACGGTGTCTGGAGCGCAGGCTCAGTAGTTGTGGTGCATGGGCTTAGCTGCTCTGCGGCATGTGGGATCTTCCCGGACCAGGGATTGAATCCGTGTCCCCTGCATCGGCAGGCGGATTCTTAACCACTGCGCTACTAGGGAAGTCCGGCAGAGAATTCCTTTTAATGTCATTTCCGGTCACTCTGTTACCACCACTCAGTAGTTGAGCTCGTTTCCTGTAGATTCTCATTTTTTTTTGTTTTTTTGTTTCTATATAGGCAATCATATTTTTTTCTACTTCAGACCTTAAACTTTTATTTCTTTTTCTTATTTTTGCAGTGTCTAAGAACTCCACTGCAGTGTTGAATAGACTTAAAATCATTTATGAAAAATTTCAAGCATACAAAAAAAGTTGAATTGTATAGTAAAAAAACCCATCTATGGACCACCTAGATTCTACAGTTTATATTTTACTAGTTTTTGTTGTTGTTGTTGTGGTAGCTCATGTGTTCATCTTTCTATCCACCACCAACCCTTCATGTATTTTGATGCAATCCAGAGTAAATGTCAGTTGTCAGTATCCTGCCCCTAAATACTAAAGACTCAGTGGGCAGGTCGTTAACAAGAGCTCAGCGCACGTTCAGGGTTTTGCCTTGATGAAGAATTCACACACAATGAAATGTGCAGATCATAAGTGGACGTTGTTGGTTTTGACAAATGCATACACCTGTGTAATCTAGACTCCCATCAAGACATAGAAAATTACCATCACCCCAGAAAGTTCCCTCATGCCCCCAACTAGTCACCGCTCCCATTTAAGAAAAAGACTGAATCTATTCTGTTCTAAGATTGAGTCCATGTGAGAACTTACAGGACTTTTTGTCTGTTTGCACCTGATGCTCCTCATGAGGAGGGAAGGTTTGCTTCATGCCAAGCTCCTCGCCTAACTTTCCAAAGGACCTGCTCAGTTAATATCTCTCCTCAAAACCCTCATGCCCTGTCCTTTCCACACAAGAGATCCTTGGTTTCAGTGGCCGGTGGGGAAGGGCGTGGTTAGCTTTGTGAATGACAGCTGGAGGATTCTGCGTATCTGGCAAGTGAAATTAAAATGCCTGAAATGAAAGCATATCTTAGTTAATAGAGAAGTTTCACCTGCTTTCTCATTTATAGGCTATAATGTTTTTTATAAGGATGGGTAGTATTTTTTCTGTTTATTGTTATTAATGTAAGGCACTTAAGTCACAATCTTACCTCTTTGATTTATGTCCTAGAGAGAACGGCCTGTTTTTACTGAGTGCCTTCTGAGCATAGTGTGTGATGATGCATGGCTTTCCGTCTCTCCTTGCTTGGACGGACAGCCTGATAGATCCCCTGGTGGGGGTAGTGATTCCTCCCTCCACACCTACACTGCTTTATTTCCCCTTTAAATCTTTGATTATGCTCAACATTGTCCTCATGCAAGCAGTTTGAGTCTCTTGCTGTCTGAAAAGCTTCTGGATTCTTGGCTCTAATCTCGGAACAGACAGTTCCGTCAGGTGCAAGACTCTGCACTCAGTTCACTGTCTTCTCATCTCCATTGTTGCTGACGAGAACTCGGCTGCTGTTCCTCTTGTCAGTTCTCCGAACATAATGTCTTTCTTTTCTCTGACTGCTTTGGAGGTTTTGTCTTTGGTTTGCAGCAGTTTGACTATGATGTGCCTGCATGTGGCATTATCCTGCTTATGATTCCCTGAGGTTTTTGAGTCTGTAATTTATGTCTTTCACCAAACTTAGCTAATTTTTGCCAGTATTTTTTCAAAGTTTTTTATGCCCTATTTCTCTCTCCTCTCCTAAGATTCCAATTACATGTATGTTAGAGCTTTAGATGTTGTCCGACCAGTTCCTGAAAGTCTGTTCTTTTGTTATTCAATTTTTTAAGTCTCTGCCTCAGATTGAATAACTTTGATTGAGCTCCCTTCATGTTCACCACCTTTTTATTCTCTGTCATCCAATCTGCTATTAAGCTCATCTAGTAAAATTTTAATTTCAGATATTTTATTTTTCAGTTCTAGAACGTTTGTTCTTTTTTTATAGTTCTGTTTCTCTTCCAAGTTCTCTCATCTGTTTATGTCTTATGATCGATCATATTTTCATTAATGTTCTTGAGAATTGTTACTATGGATGCTTTACTTTGTCTGCTTGGAGCTTGTGTTCTGGGTGCAGAATGAGTGGAGAATGGAAATAATTGAGATGAGCAGCGTGTGGTGGGGTGAGTGTTGCAGGCTAGGCAGTGCCGTGATGGACTGAGGCCCAGGTGTAAATGTTACATCCAGGGAAGGTGTATCTGAGCAGAGACCTGACCAAAGGGCCATAGGGATGGGCACTGGGGGCAGGGACTTGACGGGCCTGGGCCGCCAGCAAGGGAGGAGACCCCTGAGCAGAGCAGAGGAACAGGTGAGGCAGTCAGGGGGGCCCTGGTCAGCTTCATTCTCTCCCTGTGGGTCTCTCTGTGGGTCACCCATGGTGTTTTCCCATGATGACTTGCATCAGCTGACTTAGCTGAAACCTGACCTTCTGCCGTACACTGATCCTTCTAGAAGAAAGGAAATCTCTTCTAATGGCATCGAGGACATGATGCCAGAAGCTATCACTGCCCCTCCCCGAGTCCCTGAACCACCACCAGGCTCCCTTGCAAATGACCCCTGAGCAAGATTGTGGCAGCTGGCGGAGCCCACTGGGTCCTGGTTCTGTGGCCGAGACGCCCTCCCTCCCCTCCTCATTCCGTGGGTGTACGTGCCCTCACAGAGAGGGTCTGTGAGGCGCCTTGCCCTCAGCCATCCCGGCCTCTGGGCCCAGGAGCTGCCCGTCACGCTGACCTCACGGAGGGCCAGAGACAGCGAGCATCCAAGAGGCATGGACAAGTAGAGGTATGGGGAGGGCAGGAAGAAGGCTGGTGTGTCCCGTGCCATGGCCCCAGCGGAGACGGTGTCCACGTGGGGCAGAGGCCTTGGGGATGGCCCGACCTCTGCCCTGACCTCTACCGTGGGCGCCTGCCAGGTGGAGAAGTGTATGTGATTCCCTCCTTTCCAGAGGAGCTGACCCTCCCTGTTATTTCTGACGAGCGTGGACACACTGGCCTCTCCTCCCTCAGGTGACAGGGCCTGCCCATGGGCAGCGAGGAGGACGCCGACAACCGTGTCCACCAGTGTGGGGAAGCTCTTGAGGGCTGTGGGTGAGTGGGTCATCCTCCAGGATTATGTGGATGAGGGTTACCCCACTTACGTGGCACAGGGGTGGGGGACAGGAGCTCGCCCTGCTGTGGTGCTGGGTGGGCGTGGCCGCTCCGTGCAGGACCCGTGGACACACGTGCCTCCTGGGCTGACAGAGAGCAGGTCTGCCCGACCACCGCCAGCCGCGTTTCAAGCTCAGCAGCCCCACATGGCTAGTGGGCCTGGGCTGCACAGGCAGAAGGCAGGTCAGAACCTCCCCTCATCTTGAGCAACCCCAAGACAGCACTGCCCGGCATCTCGTGAGGGGTCTCAAGGCACTTTGAGACGAGCTTCAGCTAACTTTCTTTTCTTGTTTTTTTTTTTTAAGATTTATTTATTATTTATTTATTTTTGGCTGCGTTGGGTCTTAGTTGTAGCACACAGGATCTTTGTTGTGGCATGCGGGATCTTTCATTGCAGCGTGCAGGCTCTTCGTTGTGGTGCGCGGGCTTCTCTCTAGTTGTGGCGTGCAGGTTTTCTCTTCTCTAGTTGTGGCATGCGGGGTTTTTTTCCTCTTCTCTAGTCGTGGCGTGCAGGTTTTCTCTCTCTAGTTGTGGCGCACAGGCTCCAGGGTGCATGGGCTCTGTAGTTTGCAGCATTGCAGGCTCTGAGGTACACAAGCTCAGTAGTTTGCAGTATGCAGGCTCTGAGGTACACAAGCTCAGCGCGCGGGCTTAGTTGCCCCGTGGCATGTGGGATCTTAGTTCCCTGACCAGGGATCGAACCCACGTCCCCTGCATTGTAAGGTGGATTCTTTACCACTGGACCACCAGGGAAGTCCCATCAGCTAATTTTCATGCACAGGAAACAAAGACAAAGAAATGGTAAGGCATTGTGCCCTTCAGCCAGATATATATTAAATATTTGGAATATGTTAATCCTGAAAAATCTCTGTTGCCAAGTCTCATTTCCGTTGACAGGAAGCATTCTCATGTTTATCCCAAACCAGTAAAGCCAGCTAAGATCATTACTATGGATTTTGTTTTCAGGCTAGCTGGTGACACCTGTGTGGATCTGAGCAGCAGGGGACACCTGGGGCTCTGAAGTCTGGTTGCCACAGCAACCGAGTATGAACCAGCACCGTGACAAAGTGCAGTGGGAGGAGGGTCGCTGTGCGGGTCACACAGGTCACTTCCCGTTCTCTGCAGCGCCCAAGGACATCCGTAAAACACAGACTGGCAATTTGCTAAGCGCTTCCTAATTGAGAGCATGCAATTTAAAATGATTTTACTTAAAGCGTGAAGCATTTAACCAGGTCTTTCAAAAACGTCTTCTTGCTAGAAGACGTGTTCCATTTACCATCTGATCTCTGGCTTAAATCCTCAAATATGTGAGAAGTGTCCAGGAAGCCGGACAGACGGGGCTCCTGTCCCAAGAGACCTGCCAGCTCACGCCGGTTCTGGAGGATTCCTGGGCAGACGTGGCTCTGAGCGGGTCCTGGTAGGGGGCACGGGAGGCTCTAGACAAGGCCCGGCACGAGTGGGGCTGAGGTTAGGGAGGTGAGCAGGAGCGTGGCTGCACCTCTGGGGCAGGACAGCATTAGTACCTCCTGGGCCCTGAGGACAGGCCCCAGTCTGTCCCCTTAGGGCAAGGGCAGCTCTGCCAGGTGGTTCTTATGGCCGGAAGGGGTTGGTGGACCTGGGCAAGGCCCCTTGCACCGTGGTGACTGCAGGAGGGGGTGTGAGGTGGATGTAAGGTGTGAGCAGGCTGGGCGGGGCTCTTGACCTCGCTGGACAGGTGCACGCAATCATCAGGCGCCCCGTCCAGGTGGGGAACAGACAGATAACGCATGTTCCCCGTGACGTGCTGGACAGTGGGCGGCTGTTTCTAAACACCAGCGAGAGTTTTCTTTCAAGTTTTGTTGTAGCCTCCCTTGTGTTTTTTACCTGATCTCATTTTATATCGTGTCCCAACAAAAGAGGAAAGTGTGTTAGCCAGTCATTGGGCAGGGCATGCTGGTCTGGATGGCAGTGTTTGCAGCAGTCACCAGCAGCATGCAGCTCTCCCTAGTCCCTTCTGGGTGACGGGCGGGCAGACGGTTCAGGAACAGTGTCAGCGGGACCTCCCCCCTGATTTCCCGGCTGCCGTGCAGCCCCCACTCCCCAAGGCCCGACACCACACAGCGAGGCCTGCCCTTTGCTCAATACCCCGTGGCTCCGCTCTGGTGGGCATCGGGGCTCCAGCTGGCCTGCGAGAGCCCATGCAACCCAGGAGCTCCTCCGCCTGCACCTGGCTGGCACTCTGCCCTCAAAACGCCAAATTCCTCCAGTGGAGTCTGCGTCACACATGCCAAGTGGCCGTGATAAAAACTCTCAAGCATGGCTTTGCAGATCAGAAACGTGGAGGAGAACACAGGAGTTCAGCCCCGGGCGGCCTGGACCCCTGGCCCGCCTCTGACGCTCTGCTGAGAAGAGGGGCTTTTTCTCCACCTGCTGCTCAGGCCATTCCAAGGTCGCCCACTTCTGTGAAACTCGTACTTTGCAGGCGTTGAGCACGGAAGTCACCAGAGTCAAAGACGCAGGGAGGAGCGGGGTCCGCAGGCCGTGCTCCTGGACCACGCCAGCTGGACGTGTCCCGTGACCCAGGCCCCGTGTTCTGGACACAGGCCCAGGCGGCCCTCTAGCTTATTAGCCCCAGAGTCTGAGCACCTCTCCTGCTGCCTGAGGTCGGCGAGGGGGCCCAGGGCATGTGGCGAGCAGCAGCCAGTGTCACAGCAAATGGAGTCGGGGCTGCCCACCTTGTCCTGCCACCTTTCCGACCGTGGTCTCTGCCTGGGCCACCCCCCACCCAGGAGCCACTGTGCCTATCGCGAGGCCCCCAGTAGGGCTGTGGGCGAGACCCAGAACTATCCCCGCCAATGCCAAAGTGACATCCTCCCACCAGATGGGGCCAAGGACAGTGGACCAGGCACTCTCCCAGCTGGCCCATCACCCTATGTCTCGTGCTTTGGCCTCTGAACCCCACCTGCCCATCACAGCGGGCTCTGACTGCACTTGTAGGAGGTGTGGGGCTCTGTGGCAGAGCGAACATCGGCACCTGGGGGGACAGGGTGGCCCCAGAACTGTCCCCAAGGTGTAAAAACAGCCGTTCTTTGCCGTCAGTAGCTGCAGAACGGGCTGCTGTGCCCGTGAAGACTGGGAGTGACTTACAGCTCTGAGTGCTCCCAGGGTGGGCGGCTCAGGCAGGAGTGACAGCCCGTCAGGAGGGAAGCGCTTTCCCCTTCTCCCGCTTTTAACCATGAAGCTAATGGGTTTCCTACTCATAACATGGATGGTGCTGTCATCTTTGAAGGATCCATGCCTGCGACATTTAATTACCCTAAGTAACTGTAATAGTTTCGAGGAGGGTGTGAGGCCTCAGTTGCTTTCAGAGCCATCGGGTGGCCTCTGCCACTGAAACCTTGCTTTAGGTCACATTTCCTTTCTGGTTGGTGGCTTAGCCTGTGCCATCCTGACCTTGACTCTGGGTGACCACAGTGCCTGGTGAGCCCCCTCTGAGCCCCCTTGACTGTCAGCAAGAATCCCCCACGAGGGGCTTCCCTGGTGGCGCAGTGGTTGAGAGTCTGCCTGCCAATGCAGGGGACACGGGTTCGAGCCCTGGTCTGGGAGGATCCCACATGCTGCGGAGCGGCTGGGCCCGTGAGCCACAAGTACTGAGCCTGTGCGTTTGGAGCCTGTGCTCCGCAACGAGAGAGCCCGCGACGGTGAGAGGCCCGCGCACTGCGATGAGGAGTGGCCCCCACTCGCCGCAACCTGAGAAAGCCCACGCACAGAAACGAAGACCCAACACAGCCAAAAATAAATAAATAAATAAATGAAGTGTAAAAATTAAAAAAAAAAAAAAACAAAAAAAAAAAACAAGTCTGTTCTTTAAAAAAAAAAAAAAAAAAAAAGAATCCCCCACGAGGAGCCGCCCGGCCCCATCCTCGTCCATCCTGGAGTGCCATGCCCACTCTGCGGTGGCCGTGTGTTCTGCATCACCAGGCCCATGCCAGGCTGTCCAGTGGTGGATTATCCAGTCTTCGATAGAAGAGCGTCTTCGCTCTTCACAGGCCCACAGGGACAGAGCCAGAAGTCAGCACCACATCCACATCGGAGCTGTTTGGGGAGCCAGTGCACCATGTGGCGAAGGAGTGAGGGACCCACGGGTCACAGGTCGGGCCGGGAGACTGAGGGGCCGAATTCAGCATGTTGTAGGCCTTCCTCAGACTCGTGTGCAGCTCCGGTAGACACGGGCTGGGTGATTCGGAAGCACAGGTCGGGAGGAGGGGAGCATGGAGAGCATCCACTTCCTCGGACCACTTGAGTCTGCTCGGCTGCAGCCAGTCCAGCCCACAGGCGCCCAGACTGCCCAGAGCCTGCAAGGCAAGGGGCTGTGTCTGCTCTCAGACCTGGAGGCCACCGACTGCAGCCGGCCCTGAGCTCTGGTCAGGACAGGGCTGGACGACCCTGCAAGTCCCTGTCGGAGCCGTCCCCAGAGACAGTGGGCAAGCGGCTCCTTGGGAAGGCCACCCCCGCCGCACCTCACCCAGCATGGAGGGTGGGTGCCGACCCTCAGTCTCACGAGGACGCCTCCCAAACGTGGCTGGACGCTGGGCCGCATTCCTGGAAACCAACCAGTAGCCGCCGAGGTGAAAGTTCTAGCAGCAGGTGGTGCAGCCCACGGAGACTCCCCTGGTCACTTGCTCACCGTCACCCCAAAGCCACTGGTGGGATGTCCCATGCCGTGGGCGAAACCTTCCAGGCCCCCGTGAAGGGGCTGTCGCCTTGCCCTCCTGAGGGGTCTGTGCATAGGCTGGGGTGCACATCTGGGAGGAGGGCTTGTCTTTCTGGGGCCGCGGAGAACAGTGGTGTTCCTTGTGCCAGCAGCGCAGCTGCTGACTGCCGGCGGGACCCCAGCAAAGGAAGCGGAGCAGGTGGGTGCAGGCCACCCTCTCCTCCTAGCGGTGCTGGCGAGCGCTAATGGCCGGAGGGGCGGCCAGCGAGCAGGCAGCCTCAGCTTCAGCTTGGAAAATGGCTATGCCGAGATGGGGGGCGGGGGTGGCCCCACGCACCCGGCAGGATGAGGGAGGTTCCGAGTTCAGGAGGAGGCAGGAGGGCCAGGTGACACGTACGTCCCTAGGGTGATAGCGGGTCCCCGTCACCTGCTTCCTGGCACTTAGGAGGGTCTCTGGGCTCTGCCATTTGCATTTCGCTTTGATTGGTGTCACTCAAACTGCACATTAAAATTCCGTTCGTCGCGTCTGTGCAGAGCGAGGTGACAGAGAAGGCAGACCCGGGCTCTGGGGACTGCTCTGCCCGCCCACGTGAGGTCTGCAAGCTGCTGAGGGGCTTCCAGGGAGCGCGAGCAAGGCCGGGTCCCCACTCCTGGGCGGGTACGTGGGCTGTTCCAGCCTTGCTTCCTCTGGGGCCTGCCCAGCTCAGCCTGGAACACCATGTCTGCCTGCCCTGCTCGCGGGGCCGCATTGAGGAGGGGGTGGGGACAAGTGGCCTTTGAGGTCCCTTCTCAGATCTGAAGCATCTGCAGATAAGTCCTCCCAGAGCCGTGTCATCACTCCATGTTCTGCCGTCATAAAACCACACGTTTTAAAATGCCCCCATGTGGAAGGAGTCCAAGCTTAATGAAAACGACTTCTCAAGATAAAACCAGAGGTGTCACATAAGGAACAGAGTCCGCTTCTTCCTGTTGAGACAAGAAGGGGGTTTGAAGCACATTGTGAAGCAAAGGTCATCCATGTCCATGAGCAGAAGGACGAGACCTGGACCCAAAATGAGCGACGCTCAGTGTCTGGAACCTCGTAGAGCAGACGAGCACGAGGGCTTCCTGCTTTCTTCCCTTGAGGCATCTGGGGGAAGCCGGGTGTGTGCCCTG
Organism: Balaenoptera borealis; assembly: GCF_965194805.1. Classification (NCBI taxonomy): domain Eukaryota; kingdom Metazoa; phylum Chordata; class Mammalia; order Artiodactyla; family Balaenopteridae; genus Balaenoptera; species Balaenoptera borealis. The sequence goes on along the minus strand of NC_138872.1, from coordinate 50,696,197 downwards.
GAGGCCGGCTCAGCCCACGTGGGCATCCCACACACTGGGTCCCCAGAGGAGGGTGGCACCGATGTCCCCATCTCGGCCTTGGCCAGAGCGCCCTGTGCTCTGCCTTCCTCTCCCGTCGGTGACAGCTGTGCCGACAGGCCCACCGTCTCCATTGGTTGTGGCCTGGCCACAGCCTGGTGGCGCTCTGGGCTCCAGTCGCCCACCTCACTCGGCTCCCTCCCCCGGGCACTCCTCCCCAACACTGTCCAGGCTTCTTTCTGCTTCTGGAATCATCTCCAGATGGTGCAGGGCGCACGCTGGTGGCCCCAGATCCCCCAGCACAGGTGGCTCAGCCGATGCAGTGAGCCCACAGAGACCCCAGGCAGTGACGGCCCACCCGTCGGTGCCGCCCCGGTGTTGGCACTGCTGTCTTTGGGCAAACTCACCTGTTTGTCTTCCAGAGAAGAACCGATGTGGAACTGAGTTTCAGAAATCCAGAGCATATGAGAATCAGTGGGATTTCTCCCTCCACATTTTACTATGAAAAATTTCAAGCCATAGAAAGTTTCAAACAGTTGTACAGTGAAAACCTGCAAACCCACCACCTACATTCTGCCGTGGCTGGTCCTTGGCTCTACTGGCATCATCACACATCTGTTCACACCTCATCTTAACGTTCAGTGTGTCTCAGAGTGGGGTTCAAAATTCATTTAGGTTTGTCTGTTTTTTTGAGAAAGCAGTTTACAAACATTGAAATGCACAGACCTTAAGGTGCTTTTGGTAAGTCTTGGCCAGTGCACCATCATGACCAGCACTCCCACCCCCAGGGCGCAGCCCCCCAGGCAGCCAGGTTCTAATTTCTCTCACCTGCATGGGGGCAGCTTGTTCTGGAACCTACATTAGTGGAATTGTAGAGTGTTTGCCCTTGTCTGAAGCGTCTCTGACGCAGCAGAAAGTTTTTGAGGTTCGTCAGCGTGGGGTGAAAGGGAAGTCGTGCAGCCCACAAAGTGCAGCGCAGGCTCCTTTGTTGCAGCCCGAGACCAGCTCCACGTTCCGGGTGTCCCAGGGACACAGTGTGAGGGGCCGTCTCCACGGTAGGAGCGAGAACTCAGGTGTGCTGCTCATACCTGCATTTCTCACATGGGCTCCCCAGCAGGAAGAATGACTGATGCCCCCCATCCAGCGGTGCCGGGCTGAGCCACTCAGGGCCTGTACTTGCTACTCCCCTGGCTCCCTCCCTCACCTGGGCAGATGGGACCACAGTCTGCTCTGTGCTCAGCAACTCACGTCCGGGTCGTCCAGCCTGCTCGGTGCCCGTGTCCACCCTGGTGACTCCTCAGGGGCTGCGCCGTGTCTGTGGGCGCCCTGCGAAGGGCAGGAGCCACGGCCTGAGCTGCTAGGCTCAGCCGGGTGCTGTGGCTCGGTTGCTCTTTGTCCTGTTTGAAGGACCGTCTGGGTTAAGCCGGGTTTGGTGCAGTTGCTTCCTCGGAAAGTGTCCACTGCTGCTCACTCGTCCTTTGTGTTCTGCTGCCCTCATTTCAGGATGGGAGTCCCAGCTTCTGGAGACGGGCTTCCTGGGGATTTTCCTGTGCCCTCTCTGGACTCTGTCTCCATTGCCCAGGGGGACCCCCACGTCCCGGATCGTCCTGTGGGGCTATCGGTGGCTGATTTTCAGAATCATGCTCGGAGCGGTAAGTAGAACTTTTATTTGTTATACTTGGAAGGAAACCTACTAAAAACGAGTGGCTGCCTTGCTGCCTTCCCGCCAGCCAGGCCAGCCATGCCCCTTCCACCACTTTCCATGATATCCGAGGCCTGTTTCTGAGCACTCGATGCTCCACTGGCCCCTCTGGCCTGGCCATTTTCTGTGGGAAACAGCCAGGACTTGAGTCGTTCCACTGGGACACTCAGGAGAGGGCCCCCTGGTCACCCCTTCCCCCCCAGCCCTCCTGGTGTGTATGGAGCATCTGAAATGTCGGGAAACGTGTTAGCGGGTCACACGACATCGTCTGTGACCCCGGCCTCGCGCCCTCCTGTCTCTCTGCCGGTGGAGCCCCTTCTGCCGACGCCTCCCCATGTGGTTGAGGTGGTGCTCAGCTGTCCCGCTTTCCTGCCACGTCCTCTCCCCCTTACGCCCTCCTGCTGCGCCCTGGGACCAGGCACCTTGATGCCCACCTGCCATGTAGCCATGGAAAGTGCACATCTCAGTTCTAATTACACCTTTGAGTTTTCAGAAACTTAAAATCAGGAGTGAGGTGGTTCACCAGGCAGAGGTCTGGGCGACTTCGTGTACTTTCCCTTCCACCTCTGCCCTGCTTGTTACACTAAAATGTAAAATACCCATTTCTTTCACATCGTCCAGACAGTCTAGTGTCTGTTTGCTCTAAGTCGTTCCTCGTGGGGGAAAATACAAGCCTGCAGGGGGGTGGGGGCCAGCGCTGGTCCTCCTGCAAAGTCGCTGTCCTCCACTGTGCCATGCTGCCCCTTCCTTGTCAAATGTTCGGTTTACTTATGGGCTTCTTACGTGAGGGGGGGCCTCGTCCCCCGGGCAGCACAGCGCCATCTTGCCCTCTGCGGCTCTCTGTATTTGAAGCCCCCGTCGCCCCACGTCCTGGCTGTTGCCACAGTCTGCTGGGCAGACTGAACTAGCAAGTGACGGCATCTGCTGTCGAGGGGGACGGGCCGGTCCTCAAGCAGGACGGGTGTCCCCTCTAGGACCGTGGGTTCCCACTCCCACAGGCTCCCCTCCTGGACTCCCAGGTTGTTGGCCGTCACGCCGTGGTGGTTCAGGTAGCTGCCACGTCTGCGCCGTCTGGCCAGGCTCTGGGGGCACTGCAGGCAGCTGGGTGCAGAGGGATGAGCTCTGTGGCAGGGGGGTGGGAGACAGGCCGGGGTGGTTGGCAAGGTTCCCAACCCAGCAGGGTATGAGCAGCTACAGACACTTGGAAACACCGTGTTGGGTGATTATGTGGGTCCAGCTTCCACGGCAAAGTGTGATGCTTTCCCTAAGCTCATTTTTCCATTTAATTAGAAAGATGAGCGTGGTATTCATAGGTCCCTTTGATGAAACACGAAACCGTGAGCTGTCTCACCACCGCACAGGTGTTCTTAGCTTCAAGGCTGCTGTTCCTTGTCCGTCTAGGACTCAGTTGTAGATTCTCTCTCAGCTGTCTTTAAAAAGCATAAAAACATATGCATTGTTTCTAAGGACTTTATCAGGACCCTCCTGGGACGGTAGCTTCGGCTGCAGAGCCCTGGGTGGCGGAGCTGTCAGGTTGCTCTGAGCACGGTTCGCGGCTGCACAAACTCCCACGATGCCTCACAGGGGCGGCGAGTCATTAGCATGTTGTAAAGCACCTTTTATGGCATTTTGATTGACTGTTAGCACCAGCTGGATAAAAAATTATCAGGTGCACTAAAAGGTGTAATTACTTGATTCCGTCTGTACATTGGATATTATTAACCTCCCTTCGTAGGAAAGCAGAACGACAGAGTTGACTTGATAAAAAGGAGTGATGGCAGCAAGTTGTCCAGTCCGTAGGAACTGAGCAGACGCTGCCCGGGATGAGCCCGGCCCCGATTGTCTGCTGCTCGATCAGAACTGGCGACTGTCCCGGACGCTCAGACCTGCTTGTGGTTCTGTAGTCTGGCCATGCTTCACATGCCCCAGAGGACAGATTGGTCCTTTCAGAGCTCAGCCTCAGAGGGGACCCCAGGTCGTGTGGGTGGGGGTGCCCGAGCAGAAGGAAAGAAACCTCTCTGCCCACTGATGGCCCAGGCCCCCCAGGTGCCCAGGGTGCAGTCGGTGCGGCCACTCCATCCTCAGGTGTCTGGAGAGGTGGCACCAGGCTACCCTTCTCTGGAAGCAGCTGGAAACTGGACACATGGTGACACAACTGTTTTCACACCCAACGACAGCCAGGTGGGCCGGGGTCCAGAGGGAAACTCTCGAGCTGAGCCCTTGACTGCCTGGCTCTTCAGGGAGGCCGGGGTCCTTGCCGTGGGGAGGCAGTGATGGCCAGAGGGCTTCCTGCTGGAGGCAGCGGCCAGGGCACAGAGGGGAGGAATCTGTGCAGAGGATGCAGCTCCAAGGACAAAGCATCACTCTGTCCAAAATGCATCCTCTGTTCTAACCATGAGGAAGCATCAGACATGCCACAACTGCGGGACGTTCTGCACAGCTTCTGACCAGCATCTCAAGTATCCAAGTCATACCTTAGTTAAAGCCTAAGGAGCCGTCAGCCAGGACGTTAGTGGGAAGCTGGTGAAGCCCAAGTAGGATTGAAGTAGTAGTGACACGTGTACAGGGTCTCCTTGTCATTTTTACAGCTTTTCTGAAATCTAAGATTTTCTTCAAAATAAAAGGTTAAAAAGAAGTAGTATGGGCAACTTAATGCACGTGAAGTGGGCAGTTAGAGGACATAGAGGTAGGTAGGTTTCTGACACTGACACGAGGGTCAGCGCAGCTGAATCATTTTATAAACTGAGTCATTAAACATACAAAAGGTGGGCTTCCCTGATGGCGCAGTGGTTGAGAGTCTGCCTGCTAATGCAGGGGACACGGGTTCGAGCCCTGGTCTGGGAAGATCCCACATGCCGCGGAGCAACTAGGCCCGTGAGCCACAACTACTGAGCCTGCGCGTCTGGAGCCTGTGCTCCGCAACAAGAGAGGCCGCGATAGTGAGAGGCCCGCGCACCGCGGTGAAGAGTGGCCCCCGCTTGCCGCAACTAGAGAAAGCCCTCGCACAGAAATGAAGACACAACACAGCCAAAAAAAAAAAATTAAAAAATACATAAATAAACAGTAATTATAAAAAAAAAAAAATACAAAAGGTACCTCCCACAGAAAACTCCAGGCCCAGACGACTCCAGTGATAAGATTTATCAAATATTTAAGGAAGAAGTGATAACAAATCTACACACACTCATTCAGAAAACGGGAGAGGGGACCCTTCCCAGCTCACTCTCCTGAGGCCAGTGAAGACAAGGACATTTCAAAAAAGGGAAGTTACAGAATACTGTTCTTCAAGAGCACAAACAAAAATTATCAAGGAATTATTAGCAAATGAATCCAGAGTACGTAAAGGTGTTAAGTCCACGTGGGATTTTCCCCAGAATGCCAGGCTGGTAGGACATGAATAAATAGATGTAATTCACCAAGTTACCAGATATAAGGAAGAAAGAGATCAAATGATATGTTCATCTCATTCTAGGTAGAAAAAGCATTAGACAATGTTAAACACTTATTCACAGTTAACAAAAAAAATTCTCAGCAAACTAGAAATAGAAGGAAACTTCTTCAACCTGATAAAAGATAACTATACAAACTACCTACAGCTAACATCATACTAAATGGTGAAAGACTGAACATTTTTCCTCTAAGACTGGGAACAGGGCAGTGGTGGCCAACCTCCTCATGGCTAGTCAACAGTGTGTTGAAGATCTTAGCTTGTGCATTAAAGCAAGAAAAAGTGGTGAAGGCCCTGAAGATTGGAACAGAGGAAGTAAAATTATCTCTGTTCATCACGTATGTGGAAGATCACAAGGGCCATAGAACTAGGGAGTGAAGTCGACCAGCGTGCAGGACTCAGAGCCAGTATTTCCATGAGCTGGCAAAAACTGTCAAAAAAATTAAAGTTTAAAATATACCCCTAACATCCACAACCATAAAATACTTAGGAAGTTTTCACAGAAGTGTGACACTTGTGCTCTGAAAACCACCAAACGTCACTGAGAGGAGACTTGGGCAAGTAGATCTTCCACGTTTGTGGTCAGAAGGCTCGTTACCAGCCAAGGGTCAGTTGTCCCCAAACTGGTCGATAGATTTCGTGCAGCCCCAAACATAATCCTAGAAGGGTTTTCTTTTTAGAAAATAACGAACCAAGTCTTAGGTGTGCATGGAAATGCCCAGGACCTAGTCTTGAATGAGAGTAAAGTTGTCGGCGTCACACTGCTTGTGGGTTCAGGCCTTCCCAGAGGATGTGGCCCTCGAGGCGCCAGGGGAGGTGAGAGGCCAAGAGCCGTATCGACGGGGTGGGTCAGTCTGGAAATAGTCCCACACTGAAGTCACGGTCAAGTGACCTCTGGACAAGACAGCAAGTCAGTTCAGCTGAGAAAGAAAAGTGTCTCCCCCGCCGGTGCTGGGTATCCACACGGGCACACGGACCCCACCCCCCACCACACCACACATGACAGTCAGTTCGAGGTGGACGCAAACGTAAAACCGAGACACTCCTCACAGATAACTTAGAACGTTCACAGTCTCGGAGAGGCAAAGATTGCTTACAGCATAGAAACCATTAACCATAAAAGAAAAAAATGGGTAAACTGTACGTCAAAACGATGAAAATCTTGGGTTCTTCAAAAGACACCATGGGAAAACGGCAAGCCACAGGTTGCGGGGAGCACTCACAACACACACCTGGCAGAACCTCCGTGTGGAGTATGTGAAGAACTCATGCATGTCACTAACGGACAGTTCACTCTGAAAAAGGGAGAGGTCTCGGCAGGCATGCGCGTGGCCGTCCCAGCACTTGCATGAAACACACATGGATGGACGCTGAGGTCCCACCCGCCCACGAGGACAGAACTTAGCGGCTGACCAAACCAAATACGGGCTCACTCAAGTTGCCATAACAAAATACCACAGCCCAGGTGGCTTAAACCACATTTATTTTCTCACAGTTCTAGAGGCTGGAAGTCCGGGGTCGGTGTTGCAGCCGATTCTGTTCCCGGTGAGGACTCTCCCTGGCTTTCAGATGCCACCCTCACACTGTGTCCTCACCTGTTGGGTCAGCCCCACCCCCACATGACCTCCTTGACCCTGTGTGACTCCCTTGGTCCAGATGCAGCCGCACTGGGGGTCAGGGCCTCAACATATGAATGTTGAGGGGCGCGAGCAAGAGGGACTCCCTGCATGCCTGTGGGCGTGTAAAACAGTGCAGCCGCTTGAGGCAGTTTGGCATTTACTTACTGAGTTGACCCCACGCCCACCCTGTCCCCCAGAGTTTCTACTCAATATGTAACCCAGGAGAAGTGGAAACGTGGTCACAGAGGCCTTTTACACAAACACTCACGGCAGCATTATCCACACGCACCAAGAACTGGAAACCAACCACAGTCCACCAGCAGGAGGGTGGGGGCAGCCTGGCCCAAATCCCCCAAAGGCAAACCACCCAGCCGGACAGGGACCCAGTGCCGAGCCCACAGTCATCGTGTGGCTGAGAGCAGTAGCCAGGAAGGGGTCCCGCATGAGTCCTTATGAAGGTTCTGGAATCAGCGGAGCCAGCAGGCGGCCGCAGACCCAGAGGCTCTGTCACATCTGGGATGTGGGGTGGGGATTGATGGGCGTGCAGGAACCCTCGGGGCGATGGGGTGAGGGTCCACGGGCATGCACATCCACACAAGCCCCTCAGCCGCAGCTTCAAGACAGGACATAAGTCATTTCCTGCAACCTAACAAGAGGTCACCGTAAGGGGAGCCTCGGGAGGTGGTCAGTCGGGCCCACAAAGAGCAGAGTTGTGCACACCCCACCGAGCCGGGTTTTCCTGGGCTGAGCACCAGGTGACACAACATGCCTTCAAGCCCTGGAAAGACCATCAGCCCCGCCAGGCACTGCAGCTCGAGACAGGCTCTCAGATGCTGCTTCCTACCTGTTGCCCGAGCCAACTGCGGGCCTGGCCTGTGCGGCGTGAGTTCTCGTTATTCATTCCCGCTGATACAGAGGTGACTTGACGGCCCCAAACTGTCACCACACAGGCCAGGGGGCAGGGTGGCCACCCCACATTGGTGTGATTGGAACTGGAATTCAGGCCGTCCCACGCTGGGGCTTCACAGCTGTCCGGCTATTCTGTGCGTTGGCATCCTGGGGCCAGACCGAAGCAGCAAGGAGCTGCCAGTTCCTCACAGGAGAGGGCGGACCAGGCCCAGATGCACTCCTTCCCTTTCCGTCCTCAGAGCAAAGAGTGGAGACTCTCACCTGCAGGAAATGGTAGCTGGTGTAGGTGTCCAAGTCACTGTGGTTAAGCCCTTTAATTATGCTTTAAAGATAAAAGTTTTCAATTTTGGACTTCCCTGGTGGCGCACTGGTTAAGAATCCACCTGCCAATGCAGGGGACACGGGTTCGAGCCCTGGTCTGGGAAGATCCCACATGCCGCAGAGCAACTAAGCCCCTGCGCCACAACTAGTGAGCCTGCACCCTAGAGCCCCAGAGCCACAACTACTGAAGCCCGCGCGCCTAGAGAGCCCGTGCTCCACAACAAGAGAAGCCACCGCAATGAGAAGCCCTTGCACTGCAATGAAGAGTAGCCCCCGCTCGCCGCAACTAGAGAAAGCCCGCGCACAGCAATGAAGACCCAACAAGCCAAAAAATAAGTAAGTAAACAAACAACTATTTAAAAAAAAAAGTTTTCACTTTTATCTCAGTCTGTTTTTGTAGCTGAGTTCATACTGGCCAAAGTTTTCAGCCAGAGCATGTTAAACACCTGTCATGGAAGCCAGAGTCCTTGGCTCCTGCTCCCTGTGCTTCCTCCATGGGGAGTGGGCGGGGATGTTCCACACGGGCGTCCTCAATGGTTCCAGCCCATGCTGGGCCCGAGAACTGTGCTCACTTGATGACTGACATTCTGGGAACTGAGCCAGTATCCGTGCTACTGGGAGTTCTCAGACCTGGACAACACCAAGGGGATACCACCTGGGTCAGTCTGACCCCCAGGAAGTCGAAGAACGAAACCTGTCTCTTTTCTGCACCTCCCTCCCTTCAGCCTGGCCCCCCGGGGGTGTGTGCACGTGGCCGTCAGGTGGCAGTGGCTGGCATCTCCCTCTTCCCATAGGAGCCTTGCTTGGTGTGAGGGCTGCCTCACAGGGGTGTCCTGGGCCCACGGGGAGAGTGGCAGTGAGAAGAGGCGGTGCCTGGACATTCAGAGTCATCAAACAAGGGAAGTAGGAACCTGTCCTGCTGCTAGATGTCTGGCAGCGGGAGGAACCCATCCTGCTGCTGGATGTCTGGAGTGGGGGAACCTGTCCGGCTGCTGGATGTCTAGGTGGGTAGGGAAGGCTGTCCTGCTACTGGATGTCTTGGGGGGGGGGGGGACCCGTCCTGCTGCTGGATGTCTGGGGGTGGTGGGGGTAACTGTCTCCTGGACGGCTGCTTTCCCTTGCATTAACTAAGTTGTTAGCGTGGCTTTTATTTTCCTGTATATTCTCTCTGCAGTTCTTCCAATGTCTTTTACTACTTTTCTCCTGATACTAAATTGTTTTTATTTTATTGCTTCACATTTTGAGTTAAGAACTTAATTCCCTAAGACGACATGATACTATACATAGAGAATCCTAAAGACGCTACCAGAAAACTACTAGAGCTAATCAATGAATATGGTAAAGTAACAGGATACAAAATTAATGCACAGAAATCGCTTGCATTCCTATACACTAATGATGAAAAATCTGAAAGAGAAATTAAGGAAACACTCCCATTTACCATTGCAACAAAAAGAATAAAATACCTAGGAATAAACCTACCTAAGGAGACAAAAGACCTGTATGCAGAAAATTGTAAGACACTGATGAAAGAAATTAAAGATGATACAAACAGATGGAGAGATATACCACGTTCTTGGATTGGAAAAATCAACACTGTGAAAATGACTATACTACCCAAAGCAATCTACAGATTCAATGCAATCGCTATCAAACTACCAATGGCATTTTTCACGGAACCAGAACAACAACTTTCACAATTTGTATGGAAACACAAAAGACCCCAAATAGCCAAAGCAATCTTGAGAAAGAAAAACGGAGCTGGAGGAATCAGGCTCCCAGACTTCAGACTATACTACAAAGCTACAGTAATCAAGACAGTATGGTACTGGCACAAAAACAGAAATATAGATGAATGGAACAGGATAGAAAGCCCAGAGATAAACCCACGCACATATGGTCACCATATTTTTGACAAAGGAGGCAAGAATATACAGTTGAGAAAAGATAGCCTCTTCAATAAGTGGTGCTGGGAAAACGGGACAGCTACATGTAAAAGAATGAAATTAGAACACTCCCTAACACCATACACAAAAATAAACTCAAAATGGATTAAAGACCTACATGTAAGGCCAGACACTATAAAACTCTTAGAGGAAAACATAGGTGGAACACTTTATGACATAAATCACAGCAAGATCCTTTTTGACCCACCTCCTAGAGAAATGGAAATAAAAACAAAAGTAAACAAATGGGACCTAATGAAACTTAAAAGCTTTTGCACAGCAAAGGAAACCATAAACAAGACGAAAAGACAACCCTCAGAATGGGAGAAAATATTTGCAAATGAAGCAACAGACAAAGGATTAATCTCCAAAATTTACAAGCAGCTCACGCAGCTCAATATAAAAAAAAAAAACCGAATCCAAAAATGGGCAGAAGACCTAAATAGACATTTCTCCAAAGGAGATATACAGATTGCTAACAAACACATGAAAGGATGCTCAACATCACTAATCATTAGAGAAATGCAAATCAGAACTACAATGAGGTATCACCTCACGCCAGTCAGAATGGCCATCATCAAAAAATCTACAAACAATGAATGCTGGAGAGGGTGTGGAGAAAAGGGAACCCTCTTGCACTGTTGGTGGGAATGTAAATTGATACAGCCACTATGGAGAACAGTATGGACGTTCCTTAAAAAACTAAAAATAGAACTACCATACGACCCAGCAACCCCACTACTGGGCATATACCCTGAGAAAACCATAATTCAAAAAGAGTCATGTACCACAATGTTCATTGCAGCTCTATTTACAATAGCCAGGACATGGAAGCAACTTAAGCGTCCATCCACAGATGAATGGATAAAGAAGATGTGGCACATATATACAACAGAATATTACTCAGCCATAAAAAGAAATGAAATTGAGTTATTTGTAGTGAGGTGGATGGACCTAGAGTCTGTCATACAGAGTGAAGTAAGTCAGAAAGAGAAAAACAAATACCATATGCTAACACACATATATGGAATCTAAAGAAAAAAAAAATGGTTCTGAAGAACCTAGGGGCAGGACAGGAATAAAGACACAGACGTAGAGAATGGACTTGAGGACACGGGGAGGGGGAAGGGTAAGCTGGGACGAAGTGAGAGAGTGGCATGGACATATATACACTACCAAATGTAAAATAGATAGCTAGTGGGAAGCAGCCGCATAGCACAGGGAGATCAGCTCTGTACTTTGTGACCACCTAGAGAGGTGGGATAGGGAGGGTGGGAGGGAGACCCAAGAGGGAGGAGATATGGGGATATATGTATATATATAGCTGATTCACTTTGTTATAGAGCAGAAAGTAACACACCATAGTAAAGCAATTATACTCCAATAAAGATGTTAAAAAAAAGAAAACTTAATACTCTAAATTTTCATTGAGCAGAATTGCAGCTAAAATCAGCAGTTTTCATTGAGATTTGCATCTTTGCTATGGCTGGAGCAGGTCATTTTCATTTTTTTTTTTTTTTTGGCTGCGCCGCGCAGCTTGTGGGATTTTAGCTCCCCAACCAGGGACTGAACCCATGCCCTCAGCAGTGAAAGCGCCAAGTCCTAACCACTGGACCACCAGGGAATTCCCTGGAGCAGGTCATTTTTATGTGAAATGGAGGAGATGCAACATAAAAGGAGGTTCTGGAGAATCTGGGCATGAAGACGAGCCTCTGGGCCCTCAGAGGCGGCACGAGGATGTGCTTTCCTGTCCGTACCTGGGCAACCGCCATGTAACCTGCAGGCTGCAGACAGCGGCCTCAAGTCCCTTCTCGCTAATCAGAAGGGGCTTGGTTGCTAACCACCTGTGCTGCCCACAGCTCTGTGCTCACACCTGCTGCACACCCCATGGGGCCCCGATGCTCCTTGTGTGCAGACCGTCCCTGTCTTGTTAACACAAAAAAAAAGCCATAGCTAAGATGGAGAAAATAGAAGCCCACAGGACCTACCATTTCGGGGTCAGAATTCAGCAGGACCAGGAGCCACAGCCATGCTGTGATTGAGGGATACCATGAGAAAACACTGTCTTCACATAACTGGCAGTTTTGTCTGAGATCCTGCCGTAAGGTCACCTGGAATATTATGAAAGCTTCGGGCCAATAAATTTGACAACATAGGTGAAATGGACAAATTCCTTGACAAGTGCAGCTTACCAAAACTGAGACAGAAGGAAACAGGAAATCGAAAGGGCTCCATATCTGGTAAATAAATTGAATCTGTAATCAAAAACCATTCCAGAAAGAAAGTGTAGGCCCAGTGAAATCAAACATTTGAAATAAAACATTTGAAACACCAGTGAAATCAAACATTTAAAGAGGAAATAATAGCAATCCCACACGAACTCTTGGAAAATAGCAGAGGCAGGGACACTTCCCAAATTGTTTTCTGTGACCAGCATAAGAGTGATACCAAAACCTGATGAGGACAGGACAAAAAGGAAAACAGAAACCAGTGTCCCTCACGAACAAAGACATAGAAACCCTTAGCAAAATATTGGCAAATCAAACTCGGCAATAAAAGAGGCATGGTTATCTCAGGAATGCAAGATTGGTTTAATATTTGAAAATCAATTAATGCAATTCACTATACAACAGAATAAAACTGAAGAACGATTTTTTCTCCTCAACAGATGTAAAAAGTACACGATACAATGCAGTACCCACTCAAGGGCGTGTTAGATGAGGCTTCCTCAGTGGTGATAGAACGAGAGCATTCATGTGTGATTAGAAACAGGCCTGTTGTCTGTTTTTGCTGCTGCTCTTCAACACTATATTGGAAGTCCTAGTGCAATAAAAGAAGAAAAAGCCATAAAGATTCCCAAAAAAGAAATGAAACTTACTCACAGACATGATTGTACATGTATAAAACCCAGTGGAATCTTAAAAAGCAACTACTAAAGTGAATACATTAATTTAGCAGGGTTGCAGGATACAAGGTTAATGTGAAAAATAAACTGTACATCATATAGTATTACAAAGTCATTAGAGGGGACTTCCCTGGTGGCACAGTGGTTAAGAATCCGCCTGCCAATGCAGGGGACACGGGTTCGAGCCCTGTTCCGGGAAGATCCCACATGCTGCAGAGCAACTAAGCCCGCATGCCACAACTACTGAGCCTGCTCTCTAGAGCCCGCGAGCCACAACTACTGAGCCCACGTGCCACAACTACTGAAGCCCACGTGCCTAGAGCCTGCGCAGCAACGAAGAGTAGCCCCCGCTCGCCACAGCTAGAGAAAGCCCATGCACAGCAACAAAGACCCAACACAGCCATAAATAAATAAATAAATAAAGATGTCTTTTTTTCACCCAGATTTATATGTAGACTCAAGGTAATTCCTGTCAAATTCCCAGCGGGCTTTTTGGGAAAAGTGACATGTTGATTCTAAAATTTACATAGAAATAAAAAGAAATTTGAAAAAGAACAAAGTTGGAGGACTTATACTTCCTGATTTTAGAGCTTAATTTAAAACTGAAGTATGGGGACTTCCCTGGTGGTCCAGTGGATAAAACTCCGTGCTCCCAATGCAGGGGGCCCTGGTTCAATCCCTGGTCAGGGAACTAGATCCCACATGCCACAACTAAGGAGCCTTTGTGCCGCAACTAAGGAGCTGGTGAGCCACAACTAAGGAGCCCACCTGCCACAACTAAGACCCAGTGCAACCAAATAAGTATTAAAAAAAAACAACTGAAGTATGGTATTGATCTAAACTGGAAAAATAGATCAGTGGAAGAGAAGAGAGTCCAGAGATAGACCCACACCTCTGCTGTCAACTGATATTCAACCAAGGTACCAAGTCAAGTCAATGGGAAAATGAAAGTCATTTTTTACAAATAGTGCTAAAATAATTGGAAATCTGTATAGAAGAATAAAATGAGCTTTGAGTGCTCTTTCACCTATACCGAAGTAAATTGGTATAGATGTAAATGAAGTAAATTGGTAAATTTTGGTAAATTGGTAAATTTTCATCTGTACCAAAGTAAATTGGTAAAGTAAAATGAAGTAAATCATGGACCTAAACATAAAAGCAAAACCAAAAAGTCCTTAGAAGAAAACATAAAAGAATATCTCCCAGAAACAGACCCGCACAGATGCAGTTGATTGATTTTCAACCAAGGCAATAAGCCAAATCAGTGGGGCAAGAAAAAATAATTTTTTTTAACAAACCTAAAAAGTAGAATCATAAAATTTTTTGAAGATAGCATAGACAGTTACCTTGGGGTAGACAGAGATTTCTTGGACAGGGCACAAAAAGCACTAACCATTAAAGAAAAATATTGATAAATTATACTTCACTGATATTAAATTTCTCCATCTTCAAAATACACCATTACGAAAATGAATAGGCAAGCCCTGCCTGGGAAACACCTGCAGTGTACAAGTCCAGCTGAAATCTAACATTCGGAACCTGCAGATCACAGTAGGAAGGTGGGTGCAGGACCTGAACATACTTCACCCTCGAAGGGATGGGAACGGCGATGAGGACGTGAAAACTGTGGGGCGGCATTTTGCACCCAGGAGGGGCTGGGTGTAAAGCACTATCAGCGCCCCAGGTCGGAGGGTCTGCGGGCCATGGGATTCCTGGTGGGAGTGTCACTTGGCTCGTAGGGGGTGCGGTGGTGCAGCCTTGCTCAGCAGCCATAGGCCAGTTTCCTACAAGGCAAGACATGGCCCCGCCTGTGAGCCCGCCTTCCGCTGCCAGGAAAGGAAACCTGTCCACACGTGTCTACAGCAGCCCTGCTCGTCATGACCGCAGACCTGGGCACCAGCCCAGTGTCCATCGACGGATGGGCAGCCTGTGGTGCATCCACACAAGGGACAGCGCTCAGCTGGGAGAGGGAACCAACCCCCCGGGGCAGTGATGCAGACAGACCCGAAGTCCCTGGAGGAGCACAGCCAGCCTGAGCCCAGGGCCACGGGCCACCAGCCCCTACAAGTGTGAAACCCCGGGGGCAGGCGGAGGCAGAGGCGGCCCCCTGGCCAGTGCATGTGGAATTGCCTGGCAAGTGGTCATGAAGAATGTTCTGTGGGATGGAAGCCTGTGTCCTGTTTTGGGTGGATTCCTGATTGTGTACAATTGTCAGACACATTGAACTGGACATTTCATCTGTGTGCGTTCTGTTTCATGTGAATTGTAGCTCAACCCTTTGACTTAAGAGGCCATGTGAGTTTGCTTTTTCACGCAAGGATCCCTGTGAGATGCAACCCCATTAAAGCCACAGACCTTGGAGATTAGGGGGTCACAGCTCACCGCAGCCCTTGGGCCTCGCCCTAGAGCCCGCCGTCGAGAGTGAGCCACACCCCTTTCCGTCCAGATGGCACACATTTCTGCCTGAGCTTGCTGGCAGCGAGTCCAGGTGTGGTGACGGCCCTCTGTGTCCGCCTCCGAGCAACGCCGTCGCTGCTGTAGCGTCTGCGCTGGGCCCACAGCTCCCACTTCCCTCGCTGGCTGGGGAAGGAGGATTCCTGGAACCCAGCGAGTCTGCACTTGGGTCTGCGTGCTTTCCCTGGAGGCCCAGGACTGCTCTGAGTAGGTGAAGCAGGTCATCTGAAGCAGTTTCCGTGTTGCCGTGTGGGGTCCCAGAGATGCTCCGGCCCCACGGTGGCAGCAGCAGCGCTGAAAGGTGAGCGAGTGAGACGAGACACCAGACCCGTTAGCAAATAAGAGCAGGAGCTCGGTAGGAAAGAGCCTTCAGGTCGGGGCCTCTCTGGAAGTCAGTTCCTACAGTAAAATCTTATTAACATAATGAAATAAACATTGGAATGTGACTCACCCCCAAGACCAAGTCAAGCGGGTATCGCTGCCACTTCCTTGACAAGCCTGCCGGGTCCTGGGATCACCACTCCAAAATGAGAGCAGTTATTCTAATTTGCTTTATTGCATTAGTGTGGGCTGCTCTGTCCTCCTTCCCATGGTGCCGCTGGTGGAGGCATCCTGGGAACCTCTGGGGAGCGCCGTCCACGGGCTCTGACCTCTGCCCAGCTGCACACCCCTCACGGCTGCCCCCTGCCCAGCGGCTCAGCGCCCTCTTTGTGCTATCTCTTGGCCACTTGTCTCTGACCAGCCTCGGCGGGAGGACAGTCATACCCAGGCCTGCAATAGCTGTGAGGACCCGAAACTGTCCCCTCCACCCGCTCCACGGCCCCTGCAGGTCTGGGCAGTTTTCACAAGCTCTCGGGGTTTGGGGAGGGGGCACAACAAGACCCCCCACCAACAGCATCCACGATTTCTCTCCCTCCTTGCACATTCGGCTCAGAGGTTCCCCCATAGCTGATGCGGTGCCTGCCATCTGCGTAGATGCACTGCACTGGTGAATTCAGAGGGTGGATTTCCATCTAATCATACCCTGGAGTCTGAAGGTGCAGACACTGCCCCAGACCTGGAGAGAAGGGGCTAGGTGGCAACCCTGTGTAGTCTGGGGCCCCTTCAGATGTGGAGACAGGTCAGTCCTGAGAGACCCCAGGCCAGCCTGTGCGCACTCAGGTGAGATCTGGGCGCTAAGCCATGAGCCTCACACACTGCGGTCGTCCACCTGCTCACAGAGCACGTGGGTCCCGTGGGTCCAGCTCAGCTCCCAGGGGAGATGCAGAGTGCTGCCGGGTCTGAGCAGAACCAAGGCGTCCCGACCCCCACCCCCCATGGCTGTGAGCACATCCCAGACCAGCAGGCCTGCTCCAGGGAGGGAACGGCCCCTCTTCCCCTACCTGCAAACCCAGGTTGAGGATGCTTCTCCTTTGTGGGAAAGGAGCAGGTGTAGGACTGATCGCCCGTGTCTGCAGATGGAGAAAAGGATTTCCAGAGAGACAGAGACTCTGACGGTGAGAGAACGGGGTGCAGTGTACGTGCAAAATGGGGGCACTGCCGAGGGAGCTCTCTGTGCTGGCTCAGACCCGAGGGCCGTCTCCCCTCCCCCGGCTGCAGGCCTGGGAGCCCCCCACCCAGTTAGGTGTGATGGGACTTGTGCAGCGTCACAGAAATTGATGTTCTTTCTGTGGCAAAAGGCCTTGCTTTTTCCCATTTCCAAATGGGAGATTTTAAGGAGCATGTTCTTGGACCCGTGAGCTTTAGAGAGGAGCCCCTGTGCATTCCCCGGGCGCCTGCCCCACCCGCTGCCCATAAGGCCTGAGGTCTCCTCGGTCGCCCCAGAATATTCCAGCATCCTGGCACTCACCCTTTCCCCAGGGAGAGCAGAGGTTGTATGGACAGCTGGAGGTCACTCGGTGTGTTACTGGTCTGTCTGTGCCATTTTTTTGGAATTAATTTTGGGCTGAAAAAGGCTCAAAGAAGGCTTTGTTCCTTTGACACTTACTCTGGAAGAAAAAAAAATCCGTGGAAAATCTGACATCTGCATTGTAGAGAGAAATCAATAGATGGGGAGGAATATAATTATCCTCCACTCCCAAAAGAATGTTTCAGATTTTTAAGTGTCTCATACCAGCTTAGAATTTGAATGACATTTTAATTATTTTGTTTTTTTTCTTCTTTGCCTGGTTTGAATCTCCGAAGAGTGCCTCTCGGATTCCAAGGGATGTAGGGAGCAGAGCCTGCACTCACGGGGAGTGAAGTGTGACAGTGGCTGTGTTTTCCTGCCGAACGAGCAGGCACGTTGCCACAGAAACCAGCGGTTCATCCGCACCGGCAGGACACGATAGGCTTTCTGAAGCGCTGTTTCTGTACAGATGCGACCGTGTATGGCAGAGTTCACACTGGAAGTTGTCTCCGGCACTTCTGTGATCTAAGCAAACCCAGTTTCTAGAGACTTGACTAACCGCTTCTCAAGGTGACTAGTTCTGTGAGTCTGTAGACAGAGCAAGCGGGTCCTCGGAGCGCGGCTCCACGTCCGCTACACGAGCTCCCCTGACGTGGGGTCGGCCCCACTGCAGGGCGCCAGGCCCCGGAGAGGTGGGTGCGGAACAGCCACCGGGTGTGGATGGCACCCAGGACAGCTGAGAATTGTGGCCTCCGTGGGACATATTTGTAAACTCTCTGCTGGGCTGCACAGCTAGCTCATGCCTGGCCCATGTGCTTGGCCAGGACACGGTCACTCGGTCTCACTGTGGAAGCTGCCGGCATGGCCGCCACGTGGGCTCTAGCTTCCCTGTTGTTTCTTGTCCCTGCTCCTTCGGGTGTCGCTGCGTCTGTGCCACCCACAGGGGCCCGGGCCAGGTGTCAGCTGCCCCCTCGGCCCATCCTGTGGGCTCCACGGTCCAGGCAAGTCCAGGGTGGGACACGTCTTACACCCTGGGCAGCCATCCTGCCTTGCTGGCAGCGTGGCCGTCAGAGGACATGTTGACTCACACTGTCCTACCCCTGGCTCAGAGCCCTCAACTGCCCCGAAGTTCTTCCCCTATGGGAAGGTCAGTTTTATGTGCGAGTCTGGCTACGCTGCCACCCCAGGTATTCAACCAAAGCCCAGTTCGACGTGACTGCCAGGCTGTTTTGCAGACGTGATTGAAGTCCATGGTGGGTTGGCTCCAGTGAGGAAGGGTGCCCGGGACAGGCTGGGCAGGTGCAAGGATGGGCTGAGGGGACTTGCCCCCAAGCAGCTGCAGCTGCAGAGACCACCAGCCAAGAGAGCCAGGCCGCCATCCAGGCTGCTTTCTTGGCGATACAGTTTCTCACCTTCCAGTCCAGCTGTCATGTGAGACAGACGTTAGGGCTGAATCTGTGCATCCAGCAACGGTTTTACTCCCGTTGGTGAGCAGTTTGCTTCTGACCGTGAAGGGATCGCGTGGAGCTGTGATTCCCAAGGGCAAGTGAACGGGGGAGTGCAGCAGGCAGTGAGCTGACTGTCCTCCTGGCCACTGTGGACTGGCCATGCTGGCCGCTGCCCGGCAGGGAGACTGGCAGGGCTGCAGACAAGCTCGCCCACAGGCTGCACGGCGGAGGCCCTCTCTCCGCAGCCACTTTCCCAGCAGACTGGGCAGCACGGGAGTTCCCTGGAGCCCCTCCTGAGCCTGAGCACCGGGGTCTCCCATGTGCTGTGGTCTGAGCACTGGGGTCTCCTATGTGCTGTGGCCTGAGTACTGGGTTCTCCCTTGTACTGTGGCCTAAGCATGGGGTCTCCCGCATGCTGTGGTGGGCGGATATTCTCACCGAGGCCACCAGAGCTCCTGAATCATCGTCACCTTAGCAGTTGGGACATTGTCCCTCCCACGTCTTCCTTGGCATCTAAGTCAGGTTGTGCTCGTGTGCTTTGCGAATTTGCCCTTTTCTAAAGCCTCACAGGTGCATTACTATGGTGATGCTCAGAGTCTAAAAACTGAGTTTTAAAGAAACACAGGAGGAACTGACTTTATAAAAAGGAAAGAGTGGGATTTCCCTGGTGGCGCAGTGGTTAAGAATCCGCCTGCCAACGCAGGGGGACACGGGTTCGAGCCCTGGTCCAGGAAGATCCCACATGCCACAGAGCAACTAAGCCCGTGCACCACAGCTACTGAGCCTGCGCTCTAGAGCCCATAAGCGACAGCTACTGAGCCCACATGCCACAACTACTGAAGCCTGCACGCCTAGAGCCTGTTCTCCGCAAGAAGAGAAGCCGCTGCAATGAGAAGCCCGCGCACCACAATGAAGAGTAGCCCCTGCTCTCCGCAACTAGAAAAAGCCCGCGCGCAGCAACAAAGATCCAACACAGCCAAAAATAAATAAATTAATCAATCAATTAATTAATTAATTTTTTTTTTTTTTAAAGCGTTTCTTTTTCCCTGTGTTTGCTACTTTTAGTCCTCAGAAACCCTAAACATGTCTTTCCTGGACTTTGTTCAGATTTTCCCTTTCATGTCGCTTCAGGCATCACATGAGGTCCGCCACTCCCGCAGGTCCATCCGGAGGTGGCTCACATTCCTCTCTGTCTCCTCGGCAGGGCCTGATCAAGATCCGGGGGGACCAGTGCTGGCGGGACCTCACCTGCATGGACTTCCACTACGAGGTGAGCGGCGCGGCCGTGCAGCGATGTGGGGGCACAGGTGCAGGCTGGGATCGTTTCCCTGTGAATCACCCCGAGGGTGTTTGGCTTCGTGGTGTCAGCTCATCTGCATTTGCCCCGCGTGCCTGTCACTACCTGTTTTCCTCACGTGGGGCCCTGCGTTCCTGCTGGGTCTGGGGCGCCACCTGTCAAGCAGGGTGTCTTCTTCCTCGTTTCCTTCCCCGGGACAGCGGGCAGCAGTCTCTTCCCTACTGGGATCCCACTTGGGCTCCTGGAGAGGCCCTGCGGGAGGGAGGGCCCCTTGCAGACGCTTCTCTCCTGCCTGTGTCCTGAACCCGCTGGGAGCCGGAGCGAGGAGGCCAACGCTGCACCCCGACAACTGCCTCAGCCGCCCCGTCACGCCAGTGACCGTGACAGGGAGCCCTGCCCCATGCCTGCCTCATCCACTTGCCTGTGTCAGCCACTTCTGGGTTCCAGGGTGGAGGTCTGGGGACTCAGCCCAGCAGAAATCCCAGGAGGGGCAAAACAAGGGCCAAAGGTCTCATGGGCAGGAGACCCCACCCATCCCTGGCCACCGGGGTCCCAACCCACTGGTGCCTGGCTCTCCCACCTGGGCGTCTCCAGCACTGGGGGTCGGTGCGGGGCAGGGGGACGAACAGGAGATCCTTCGGGAGTGCTTCTGCTCTGAGTCTGCGTTCCCTGCTGGCTGCCACCCAGGCCCTCTCAGCCCCCGGGGAGCGAAGAAGGTCCCCCGGTGGGTGGGGAACCTCGGCTGGTCTGTGAAGGGGTGGGAACAGAGAAGGAAGGTCTAGCCGGCTCGCCTCCCACCTGGAGTGGCTGGTGGGCGCTGGCATGCAGTGTACGCAGTGGGCTCCTGCCAGCCTCTGGCGGGGGGGCAGTGCAGGGAATCCCTGGCTCCCCGTTCCCTCTGTCTGGTGGGCGTAACCTGTGTTGATGAGCGGCAACGTCGGGGGCGGGTGAGGGGGGCTCCCCTCGAGGCCTCGCTCCCCCCAGCTGCCTGTGGCTGTAGGTAACGTGGGGCCTTCAGCCCTGAAGAGCGTGCAGGGTCACATGTCCCTCTGCCGCCCGAGGCTGGGCCGCCTCCAGAGCTGGGTCCTGAGATGTGACAGAGGGGCTGCTCCTGTGCTCAATCACCGTTCCCAGTGCTGCGCACGGTGTGGCCCGTCCACAGCACACACCTGTCCAGGGGCCACGGCGCCTTCTGGCAGCCTCGCTCTCACGTGCACACATCCACATACACTCGCATATACATGCGTGTACACACCGTATCCAGGAAACGCTCTGTTGTTTAAAAAAGCTGAAACATTTGGAACTGATTTGATGCTGCCTTTTTGTGTTGTTAGTGAAATTGCTGCTAACCACCAGAATATCTCCAGTTTTAGGACTGTGGTGGTTTCATTCCACTCAGGCATTAACCGTCATGTGGTGAATCTGGCGTCAGGAAACGCAGGCCTTTGAGCGGAAAGGGCCCCGACAGTTCTGCTCCCCCAACCCCGTGTCTCCCCAGGGCCCCGCCCCCACTGAGCCCCCCACCCCCCAGCCCTGCACACCCTTCCCCAAAGGGGCTGCCTCTCTCTGTCTGATCGCCCTCCACATTCACAAGGTGGGAACCTCTGCAGCCAAGACAGAGTGAGAACACAGTTAAACGCAGTTTTATGAGCCAGACCAGCAGGGATGTGGGGCAGGGAGACAGCAATGCCCATACCAGGTTTCTAACACCCGTCTCCAACCAGAGGGACCAGGTTCCTGGAGAAGCGGCTGCCCCTGGGCTGGAGCAGGAAGGGGCTCAGGTGACCCTGAGCATCTTTAGAGCCAGATAACAGGGAGACGCTCAGGGTGGTTACAGCCCAGCAAGTACAACAGCCCACGTGTCCACACCCATGTGGGTGCGAGTGGAGAGGAGCGACCCTGTCCTCACAGCAGACACGGCGCCCTTCACGGACTCACTCTCCACAGACGGCAGAGGCACAGTTAGCCTTATGGTGGGTGCTGCGGGTCCACCGGGTCTCGGGCTGCCGCGGCCTGGTGTCCCGCCCCAGCCAGCTCAGCGTGGAGGGCCACCTGCACACAGTACTCGTCACCTATGCTGGCTGTCCACACCGGGGCCACCCCAACCCCACACAGTGTCAGTACAGCTGGCCCTTCTGAGCATGGACGGCCGCGTGAGCGGGGAAGACAGGGCCTGTGGTTGGAGGCGCAGGGCCCATCAGCTGGGCCCTAGGCGGCCAGCACCACGGCTGAGTCAACACGTGGGCCTCAGGGACCTGCTGTGCCCTCCCACCCCGCACACGTGTGGAGGCCGTTCCCAGGAACACACACGTGGGGCCGGGACCTGCTCCCCCAGCCTCCACTGTCCTCCAAGAGGAAATCCACCATGTGTGAGCGTCCCATGGTCCCGCCTCTGCGCCTGTGCTCTGTCCCCTCGCAGGGGGCTTGCCGGTGCCCATGCTGCTCAGGGCTCTGACCACAGACTCTTCCCCAGCATCTGAGCTCCTGCGTTACCAGGGCCCTCAGGGTCCCCTTGAAGGGGTCAGTGTCAGAATTACAGGAAGCCAGGCTAATAGAGAAGGTTGGGACCCATGGCCCCACCATTCCCCATCCTGGTGACGTGTGAGCTGCTGGAGGGTGGGCCACGCCGCCGGTCTTCCCCGCGCCTCTCCCGGCCAGGGCGGCCCCATGTACCCCCCTTCCCCAAAAGGCCACCAGCGGGCACCACAGAGCAGGGCCAGGGAGGGCAGGTCCCCACCTCCAGGCGCAGCTCATGGGCCTCCTTTCATCCCACAGACGCAGCCGGTGCCCAACCCCGTGGCCTACTTCCTGCACCACTCCCCATGGTGGTTCCACCGCTTCGAGACCCTCAGCAACCACTTCCTGGAGCTCGTGGTGCCCTTCTTCGTCTTCCTCGGACGGCAGATGTGCATCCTCCACGGGGCCCTACAGATCCTGTTCCAGGTGAGCAGCCGCTTGTCAGTTCCCAAGGAAAACCTGAAATTTCCACGTCCTGTTCACCGCGTTTATGGAAGTTTGACCTACAGCATACTCATTGCTCTGCTAGTTTTGCCTCCATCTCTCTGTTCCTCGGTGTCCGGGGCCCATGTGCTGTGCCGCCCCAGATGATGGGTGCGGCAGCAGCAGGAGTGGGGCGTCCCACACCTGGGGGAGCCGCCTGTGGCTTGCTTGGTTGGTTGTTTATTGTGGCCATTTCTACCAAGTTCTCTTGTTTCTTCTTTACTAGGAAGTTCTGTAGGTTTTGTTTGGGGTATTTTTAGTCATGAATGGGTGTTGAAGTTTAGCAAATGGTTTTTTCTCCACCAGTTGTGAGAAGATCACTTTTTTGCCCTTAATTTGTTAGCGTGAATTACATTACCACTGCTAAAATGGAAGCAATTTTACCTTCCTAGGATAAATCAACTCAGTCGGGCTGTGTATACTGTAACATGTTAGTGGGTATAACTTGCTACCATTTTGTTTGGGTTTTTCATGTTGTCAGTGAGTGAAGTTTGTGGTTTTCCATCCACACTGGCCTTGTCTGATTCTGCTCCAGGTTTTACTCTCACCCTCGTAGACAAGACAGAGTTGGTTCTCCTACATCACTGCCTGGCCCGGGCTGGAGGGGTGGTCTTTGTGGCCGCTGACAACCCTTTCGTGGCTGCCAGACAGGCAGGGTCTCTGTTTTTTTCTGGAGGCAGTTGTGTTTTGTTTTGTTTAATATTTACTTATTTATTTATGTTGGCTGTACCAGGTCTTAGTTGCAGCATGCGGGATCTTTTAGTTGCGGCATGCAGGCTTCTAAGTCGCAGCATGCAGGCTTCTAAGTCACGGCATGCGGACTTCTTAGTTGCGGCTTGCAGACTCTTAGTTGCGGCATGCGGACTCTTAGTTGTGGCACGCGGACTTCTTAGTTGCGGCTTGCAGACTCT
This sequence comes from Balaenoptera borealis, assembly GCF_965194805.1. NCBI lineage: Eukaryota > Metazoa > Chordata > Mammalia > Artiodactyla > Balaenopteridae > Balaenoptera > Balaenoptera borealis. The sequence continues at coordinate 50,672,331 of NC_138872.1, read as the reverse complement.
TAGTTGCGGCTTGCGGACTCTTAGTTGCGGCTTGCAGACTTAGTTGCAGCATGCATGCAGGATCTAGTTCCCCGATCAGGGATCGAACCCAGGCCCCATGCATTGGGAGCGCAGAGTCATACCCACTGGACCACCAGAGAAGTCCCTGGAGGCAATTTTAATGGCAGACATTTTCCTGGGAATTTGTCCATTTCATCTGTTTTCAAATGTGTTGGCCAAGGATCAAGTCATAGTAATCTCCTGTTTTGCAGAGTCTGGATTTGTGTCCTTTTCTTCGGTGTTGCCTCTGTGACAGCACAGAGCAGGATTCTTTTTCCAACGAGGCTCATTCTCTTTAAGTATCGTGTATCTCAGCTGGTACATTTGTATTTTATTTTATTTCCACATCTTTGTGTATTCTTTTTGCCCTTTTTAGCTTTCTTTTGAGGTTTTTCTCGTTCCATTATTCCCCCTTTCCTAATTAGCAAGTTATACACTCTGTTTCTTTCAGGCAAGTACACACTTAACTAACTGAAAGTCTAAATTTAATCCCTGTCCTCACTGCCCTTACGGCCCTGTGGCCTCGAAATGCTTTGATTGTCTCCCCCTACCTGCTCACCTGCTTTTGCTGCCAGTATTTTAAGTTGTATTTTGTTTTGTTTTTAATTAATAGACTTTTAAAGAACAATTTTAGATTCACAGAAAAACTGAGCAGAGAGTATAGAGTTCCCATATCCCCCCGCCCACAGTTTCCCCATCAGGAACATCTTGCATTAGTTAGTGTGATACATTTATTAGAACTAAGGAACCAATATTGATACTTTATTGTTAACTAAAGTCCACAGCTTACATTGGGGTTCACTCTTGGTGTTGTGCATTCTATGGGTTTGGACAAATGTAAAATGACATGTATCCATCATAGTATCATACAGACTCATTTCACTGCCCTAAAAATCCTCTGTGCTCCCTGGATTCATCCTTCTCCCGCCCCTAACCCCTGGCAACCACTGATCCTTTCACTGTCTCCATAGTTTTGCCTTTTCCAGAACGTCATATAGTTGGAATCATCCAGGATATAGCCTTTTCAGACTGGCTTTTTTCCTTAGTAATATGCATTTGAGGTTCCTCGTGTCTTTCCGTGGGTTGAGAGCGCGTTTTTTATTGCTGAATGATATTCCACTGTCTGGATGCACCACAGTTTATCCGTAAACTATCCGGACTTGGCTGGAGGGCAAAATCCTGGCTGGCGGGTGACCCTTGCTCCCAACAGTCTCCAGTGAGGGACACCCCCAGGAGGTCAGGAGTGCTCTGCACTGTCCCTGCCCCGTGCACACTTCAGCCCAGTGGCTCCATCATCCTGAGGTGTGGGACAAGGCTCCAAACAGAGGCTCAAGCATCCTTGTGTGTGTCCACGAGCGTGGACACTGCCTCATGCTGGACCTTCCTCCATTGTCAAAGGATGCCCAGCCATAGGCTCCCACCTTCCTCTGCTGATGGCGAACATGGGTCCAGTCCCCGAGGCAACTCGGAGGACCTGCCTGGCACACAGTCTCAGCAGGAATCCAGGTCTGCTTAGGCTGTGTGGTCACCATGGTGACCAAGAATCACTCTCAAGGCTGTGGGGCGTTAATTAGTTGCTGCTTCAGCCACTTTTACAAGCCTGGGACCACTGGGACCCTTTCAGGGCTGTAAACTCTACTGGGCCTATAGGGACCCTCCAGACATCCCTCAGGCTGTACTGACCACCTACCACTTTCTCTCCAGATAATCTGAAGCCCACCTTTGGCAAGCAGTAAAGAAAAGCAAATTGTCATATCACTTAAAAAACACATTTGAAGGAAGTTTGATTTACTGTGCAGGTGAAAGGGTTCAGCTACTTGAAAATAGGATTTGGGAAGATATTTACATTGACCTTTGACTCAGCAGCCTCAAAATGCCCTTGTTTGTTCACTTGGCATGAGTCTCGTGGTGCTTCAGGACGAGGACCCGCTAACTGGACGCAGCCCAGCTGAGTCTGTGTCCCAGCCTGGGGCACCGGCGCCTCCACCATGGGGGACTGTGCAGACCGGGGGCGAGCGGGGGGGACTCAGGTATAAGATGGCTCCCAGCAGCTCAGGCCACATGGCTGGGTCTCCACCTGATTCTGGGTCTGGTGCCCGGGTGGACAGCGGTGGCACAGGGACACTGGGCGGGGGAGGGCCAGAACGGGACCTTGAATGGCCTTGCCGCCAACCTGCGGCCCTGGACGTTATTCCCAAAGGCAGGCCATGCACTCGCCTTCTGTCCCCCAAGGCCTTGGGAGCCTCAGTCCAGGTGTGTCCCCAGCGTCATTCTCCCCCACCCACACCATGCCCAGGACAAGGTGGGACATGGCCCAGGGCTGTGGCTCTTCTCTGAGGCCTGGTCTGATGCCCCCCAGGGGCCAGGCCTCAGCTGTCCAGAGAAAAGAGGACAAATGGCCCCCTGGCCCAGCTGCACGTGTCCAGCCTCGCAGGCAGCGTGGGGCGCGCAGGGCAGTCTCATGGGGGCGCGTGGCCCTCTGCAGGCCACAGCGCTGGCCACCCCTGGATTTGCACGTTGCTCCCGTCTCCGCGCCCGCGACCCCGAGGGTCCCTGGTTCTGTTTGTTTCCGTTCGTTCCCCGGGAGAGGGTTGAGGATGTGAGCACACACGCACCTCCTCCCACGCTCAGTTTGCACAGCTGTTCCGGAAGGTTCTGCAAGGCCTCCAGAGGCAGCCTGTTGTCTACTTGGAGAGGCGCACCACCCCCGCTTCAGACCCCCACTCTAATGCCAAGGAGAGACGCTGGAGGGGCAGTGCTCGGCTTCCGCTGTGGGCCAGGCTGGACCTCCCATCCTGGCGTGGAGCGGGCACTCACCAGGCTAGTGGCTCCTAGTCAGTGCAAAGACGCGTCTCAGATCCCAGACTCCTCCCCAGCCTCCCACCATGTCCTGCTCTTTCTAATCTCTGTAACGTCGGCCACAGACCAGGGGACATCACTGTGGGGAACATCACTATGGCTTCGGGCGCAGAGAGCTGCCCCCACCAGCCCCTGAGTGACCCACCCGGAGCTGGGGTCACAGCATAACTGTCCCAGGGCTCCTGGCTGCAGAACATCATCTGCAAGCACACATGTCCTCTGGTAGGCCGTGGGAGTCCAGAGCCCAACAGGGGAGTCCCAGACACCAAGCCCCTTGCTTCAGGGGTGTCTCCTGGGCCCGGGGTCCCACCTCCCAGCTCGTCTTCCCACCCGGCCCCCACCGTGGGGTCACAGCCAGTGTGTGCCAGACAAGGGCACGAAGACGGCATTATGAATCCTCAGGCCTCCTGCTGCTTTATTAGAAACAGGGTTCCATCTCCGAAACTGCTCTGGTGAACCCTAGTCTCTGAGTCAGGGCCCCCTAGCTGGTCTCAGGGTGGAGTGACTGGGGAGGGGTGTCTTTGGGCCCCAGTGGACCAGGGTGGTGTAGGGAAGCCGGGCATCACTCAGAGGTCATTAGGGCCCCACAGCCACTTGGTGGCCTTCAGACAAAGGCTCCTGAGTTCTCACCGGGATAGAACTGCTGGGCCTTGAGAATCCTGTTGTGCCAGAACATTCCAGGTCATGGCGTGTGGACCAGGCATCAGGGGCCTCAGCCCCATCCCAACGTGAGCTCTTCCTGCCGCATGCAGGGGGTCAGGGCCGCTCAGGTGGCTGTGCCAGGAGGATGCATCCTCAGCTCGAAAGTGGGGGAGCCCGAGCCAGGAGCTAGAGGACAGCGCCAAGGGCAGCCTGGCTAGACGCTGACCCGCAGTGGGGGCAGCTCGTGAGCCTGGCCCTCCTGTAGCTGTTTGGAGAAATGATCTTCCCTGGGGCTGGCCCCACGCTGCTCCTGCACCTGAGTCTGCAGCCAGGGCTGAAGGTCACTGGGGTCACTGGGCAAAAGGCTGAGGCCGCACCAGCACAGCCTCCTCAGGAAGCAGAACTCAAAGCCCCCGCCCGCCAAGGTCACTGTGCCAAGTGGACAGCATCGCGCCCGACCTCAGAAGGTTGACTCAGGCTCTGCCGTGTCCTCGCTCATGTGGCCCCAGGGCTACAGGGTGATGGCCTCTCTCCGGTGCTCACACTCAGCGGGGTTGGGGGGGGGGGTGCGGGGTGCTGCTTTTTCCATTTTCCTTTACAGAGGTGGGGACGCTGCCCTCTCAGGAAGGCACAGGTCCCCAAGCTGACTGCGCAGGTCCCAGCCCTGACAGTGCTGAGCCGCTGGGCCCCTCCCCTGGGGCTCTTCCTCGGCCCCCAGTGGCCCCATCAGGTCTGCTGCCCCGTTCGCTGTGGGTGGGTAGGCGGGATTGTGGTCCACCAGGGGTGGCCTGGGCGTCTGTCCCTGCAGGAGGGCTTGGACTACAGCCAGCAGGACGACAGGGTCCCAAACCAATGCCAGGGGAAGCCTGTGCAGCGTCACCACTGTGGGAGCCATGCTGGCCGAGGCCTTGCACCTGCACCCCTGGGGTGTGGCCCTCAAGGGTCCAGAGGCACCAAGAGTGCCCCCGATGGCACTCATTTTGAATGGAAAGTAACTATGGTTTGGAACAGAAACAAGGGAAGGAAAGGACCCCCATGGGTCCCTGCTGGTCATGTGTGGGGTCTTCCCTCCACGAGAGTGTGTGCCCAGCCACAACTACGTGTTCTCACTCACTGTTAAATCTTTGCAGCCATCATTCCAACAACTACAACCACGATGTGTGACTCTTCATTTAAACAGCTGGTTTTCTGTGTTTAACAATCGCCCACGGGCTTACAGTTTCCAGCCCCCTGCCCTCCTGCGTGTGCATCCCGGTCATTTTCCTTCTGCCTGAGGGATGTTTCATTTGGTTTTCTAACATTTCTTAGCAGAGGCTGCTGGTGGATGTCTTCCCTTCAGCTGTCCATGGTCTCTGCCCGCAGCGTCTCTGCTGGGGAGTCTGCGGGACCCTTAGCCCCACTCCTCTGTCTGCGACTTTTCCCCTCTGACTGCTTCTACGATTTTTCCCTTTTTCAGTTTTTCAACAATTTGGTTTGATGTGCCTTAGGTGTGGCTTTCTTTGAGTTTATCCTGTTTGAGATTTCTTAGGCTTCTGTGACCTGTGCATTTATAGTTCTCTTCAATGAGGAGAATTTTCTTCATGTTGTGTCTGCCCCCTTCCCTTCCTGGGGCTTAAATCACACGTCTGTCAGGCCAGTGGGTGCTGTCCCCTAGGCCCTGAGGGGCTGCCCAGGCTCTGCTCAGCTTTGCTTCTCCCTGTGCTTCACTTTGCAAAGTTCCTGTTGTTCTGAGCTCATATTCACTGACATTTTCCTTTACAGTGTCAGTTTTGTCAAAAGCCTATCCAGTAAATTATCTGTTTTGTATACAGTAAGTCCCCTACATACGAACAAGTTCCGTTTCAAGAGCACGTTCATAAGTCCAATTTGTAAGTCCAACAAAGTTAGCCTAGGTACCCAACTACCACAATCAGCTATATAATACTGTACTGTAATAGCTTTATAATACTTTTCACACAAATAATACTTAAAAAACAAACAAAAAATAAAACAATTTTAATCTTACAGTACCTTGAAAAGTACAGTAGTACAGTACAACAGCCGGCACACAGGGGCTGGCATCGAGTGAACAGGCAAGAAGAGTTACTGACTGGAGGAGGGAGAGGAGGTGGGAGGTGGTAGAGCCGAAGGATCGTCAGCAATAGGAGATGGAGGGCAAGCTGCAATTTCACTCTCGCCTTACGTTGATGGCACAGGTTCTGGTTCCTGGCTGGATTCAATTCTACCTACCCTCTTGAAAAAACGATAAGTGATGTCTGGGTAGTAGCTCTTTTTTTCTCATCATAGATGACACGGTAGCACTGGATTGCATTCTGAACGGCTGCTGCAACCTTCATGTACCATTCTACATTCGGGTCCTGTGCCTCAAAAACTAACAGTGCCTCCTCAAATAAACAAAATCCCCTTGCCATTTTCTGCATCGTCCGTGAATCTCTTCGGTTCTTCAGTTACTTTTTCTTCCTCTTGTCTCTTTTCATCCTTTCTTGGCGCTTGGTGCTTCTTAGCAGTACAAGCTACATCACCACTTTTACACTTGCTTCCAGACATCCTGGGCTTGAAATAAAGCTACTGTAATACTGTACTCTATACAGCACTGTAAAGTACACAGAAGCACACCATTTGTAGAGGATGCACGCACATGACAATGTACGCCAGACACGTGAACTAACTTACGTGATTGGACATGTGAACACATGTTCGCATCTTTGAAAGTTCACAACTTGAAGGTTCATATGTAGGGGACTGACTGTATTACCTTTTTTTTTTTTTTTTTTTTTTTTTTTTTGGCTGCGTTGGGTCTTCGTTGCGGTGCGCGGGCTTCTCATTGCAGTGGCTTCTCGTTGCGGAGCATGGGCTCTAGGTGTGCGGGCTTCAGTAGTTGCAGCACGTGGGCTCAGTAGTTGTGGCATATGGGCCCTAGAGTGTGCAGGCTTCAGTAGTTGTGGCTCTTGGGCTCTAGAGCGCAGGCTCAGTAGTTGTGGCGCACAGGCTTAGTTGCTCCGTGGCATGTGGGATCTTCCCAGACCGGGGATCGAACCTGTGTCCCCTGCATTGGCAGGCAGATTCTTAACCACTGCACCACCAGGGAAGTCCCTGTATTACCTTTTAAACTCTCAAATTATCATCTGGTTATTCTTTGGCATTTTCATATTTCTCTTACTTATGACTATGTTTTCTTTTAAACCCCTTAATTTTTGACAGTAGCTGTTTTCACATTCTTATCTACTGGCTTCAGACCGTCTCTGGTTTCTGACTCTGCCCCCAGCCTGTTTTGTCTCTGCTCTTGCCTTGCAGGCTAGTAACTACCAACCTGGAGTCTGTTAACTTTTGATTGGGTGCTGGACGCTGGTGTTGTTGATTCTCTCCTGACAGCAGCTAATTGACTTGCAAATCAGTTTCAGAGCCTCCTGGGCAGGTCTGAATGTGCCTTCCCTGTAGGGCCAGCCTAGTTCCACAGGACAGGGCCTCGGCCTGGCTCGGGTTCGCAGGACTGGAAGGTCCTCTAGACCCACGTGAGCTCAGCGATGGCACAGCCTTGGTCGTGTGCTTTCCCTGTCCTCACGGAGTCCCCACCCTGCGAGCTCAGCGGCCGCGGGTACCCAGGCAGGACCCACAGCTCCTGGCTGCTGCGCCCATGTGGCATGTGGCAAGCCAGCCCCTCAAGCTCCCCTGGCTTCAGGCTCTGCCCCCTGCCCTGCCCTCCCTCAGTGCCCAGGCCTGCATCTCAGACAGTCGTTTTGAGGGTCCAGCACCGCTACCTCCCTCTTGGCCTGAAGCAGGAGTCGCTGGTGGAGTTTTAGCCTTGAAGTCAACATGAGGCCACTGAGCGATGAGGCAGGACGGACGTGGACCTGGGCCCCGAGGGGTAGCCCTGTTTCTCCAGGGTAAAGGAGGCGGCGGTGGGGGCAGGTTGGGTCTTGGGAAACTCAGCTCAGTGGAGCAAGAGGAAGTGCATGCCTGGGAGGGGGAGACGCAGGAGGAAATGGGCGCCCGGCAGGTTGTCCCTGGGCCTCGTCCTTGGTCAGGGCAGTGGGTCCTAGGGTGACACCGGGCCTTGTGCTCAGCTCTCAGTTGGGGCCAGGCCCAGCGGCTCCATTCTGGTTGTCCTTTATGTTCCCGCTGCTGCCCGCCTACTTCTCTTGTTCGTGGAGGTGAGTGGTGACTACTCCAAGGGTCCCACATCCTTGGGCCACCTTCCTCACTTTTCTTTCCTTCTCATTTTTTATATTTTTTAGTCTAAATGCTTATACTGTTTTACTTATGACTCATCCTTGGAAACAAGAAATGGCCAGAACATGTGTGGGCCCAGGTCCTGCTCCGGTAACTAGTCCTGCACCCCTCATCCCCCGAGGCGCAGGCCTCCTTCCACCTCGAGAGTGCCGAGTCTATTTTTATATCATTCTCATCTGGGAAGGTCAGTTGTGTAGCCGTTGACTCTGCTGAATCTGTATTGTTGCCCTCAAAGGTTCTCCCATTTCTGCACCACATTCTGGAAGAATTTCTCAAGTCAATCTTCTAAATCACTGATTCAGACTTCAGCATCATTCATTCTGCTTTTCACCTGTTAGGGTTTTAACGTTATGCGTGTTACACATGAGGGCGTACATGAATAGATGCCGTTTACTGATCGGGGTCCTTCAAATTAGCAGTGTCTTGTCTGGGTTTCTCTGGACGCCTCTGGGGCCTCGGGAGCCCCGAGTGGCCACAAAGCGAGGCTGTGCCTCAGCGAGGGTGTACGCTGCACCAGCTACACCTGGAGAGGTTGGTGAGTAGGCCGTCTGGGGTGAACTCGGGCAGGTGGGCCCCCCAGGAAGCCCCCGGCTTCCCTGCTTTGCAGCGTTATGGTGGCCATGTCTCCCAGCAGTTTGTCAGTGGAGAGGTGAGTGCTGATGGCTTGGGCTGGTGGCTGCAGAGGACACGGCTGCCCATCAGTTGCCTGCCGGGTTTGAGTGTGGACCAGCCCTGAGGGGCGGTGTGATGGGCGAACAAGGCGGGCTGTTCCCCGCATGCCTTCCCTAGGGCCATGGGACATAGGCAGGAGCCCCCAGGCTAGGTGCGGAGGTGTCTTCTAGCTGGAGGCTGCCATGCGCCGGGTGCTTCTCCCAGCTTTGGCCGCCGTCTCATCCGAGAATTAGGCAGTAGAGGGCTCTTGTCACCCGTGTGGCCCTGACAGCTGCACCAGGATGGCAGGCCCTCGGGGAAGCGGCCTGTTCTCACCCTTGATCACCACTCCTGGTGGCCTTAGCTGCACAGCTGAGCCATGGAGAAAAGGGGACCCCCATGCAGCTGACCAGCCCACCCCAAAGCAAAACGCATTTGTCAGGAGGTGTCAGGAGGGGCACAGGGACCATTCCCCTTAAGCCCCTTGCTGACGCAGTGGAGGAGCTAGTGGAGCATCTGAGGTCTCGCTGGTCTGGGAGATGAGAATTGAAGGTCGGGCCCCTCCAGTGCTGTCCACGGGGGAGCTGGGCCCAGGCCACGGGACCCCCGCTGTCCCCCGCAGTGGAAGAGGGCCTGGCGGCACCACAAACCCAGACCGTCAGGAGCCAGCAGTTTTCAGCAAACTCCAGGGCGAAGCCCAGTTGGCCCAAAGCAGCTCGAGACCAGAGGCCCAGGGACCCCGACAGGCCAGGCAGGGCTGCAGGAGAGACCACCAGCCCAGGTCGGGTGCATTTTGGGCACAGGGGTTTGTTAACATCCTAGACAGTGAAGAATAAGAAATAATTATTTTAGGGCTCAGAACCAGGAAAACTGGTTTTCCAAATTAATCCAGGAAGAGCTGTGAATCCACACCATCTCCCGTCACACACTGTAAGACCCTATCGTGATCCATAAAACTGACCTATTGAAAGCCTAGCTCCTCTCTCTCCAGACCCTTTTGAGGCCGGCATCTGTGACCTCACATTCTCCCCAGTCACTAGGATCAAGACCTACAAATCAGAAATTGAGGAGCTGGGTGCCAGCTGAGTCTCGTCCGGCCATGGGGGCCCCCGGCCTGGGCCTTTGGTCTCACGTCCTTCCTCGATGCCCCCACGTGGCTCCGACCCGTCGGCTCCTGTGCAGGGAGGCCCACAGGGCCCCGGCAGATGCGCGTGAGTGACCTGGACAGGGACATGGCCGTTCTGCTACTCGGGGGCTGTCTGCTTGTTCAGGTCTTATTTTTTGCAGAAATGTGTCCATTTGGTTGGACAGTTGAAAATCTCCTTATTTCTCTTGTCACTGTGGTGACTGCACCATTTTCATTGTGGGTTTATTTGCTGGTGGTGCTGGTCCCCATTTCCTTCTGCTTTGCTGACCTGTGGCTCCTGGTGTCTTGTTTCCCCTTTTCTGAGGCACGTGCTTGAGGCAGTTTGTCTCCCTGTAGACACGTCCGCCGTGGACCCGTGTGCTCTCACCTCCCAGCACCCGACACCCTGGTCATCCCAGAGGCCCTGCTCCCTCCCAAGTCTTACCCCCGCCTCCCCAGCCAGGGGCAGAGCCTGGACCAGAGCAGAGCCGGCTGGTGTGAACCTTACATCACACCTTTCATAAAAAACTAATTTGAAATGGATCCGAGACCTAAACGTAATAGCCAGACCTGTAAAACTTTTAGAAGATCTTTACATCTTTGGAGGAGGAAAAGATTTCTTAGATGGGACACAAAAAGCAGAATTGTAAAGTTTTTTTAAATTGATAACTTGGACTTCCTAAAAACGTAACTTCACCTCTTTGAAAACTGCGTAATGAAAAGGCCGCAGCTGGCAGTTGTACATCTGACGGAGGACTGGCTCCGGGTTCTGCTAGGACTTCCAACTCAGGAAGGCATGGGGGTGTCCTGGGCTGCACCCCAGAAGCCCTCGGCTCTGCCTCTTGCCCTCCGCAACCTCCAGCCTGCCCTCCCACTGTGGTCACCTGGAATCTCCTCACCCGCGTTTGTGCAGCCCACAGGAAGCTCTGCGTGCAGCTGGCACTGGGGTCCCTGGGGCTCCACAATCAGAGGCGTCTGCCTAGGGGGCAAGCGGGGCTGCTCTGTTCCACCTTTGCTCTAGGAGAGCCTGGCGCCTGGTGGGGAGGGCGGGATGTGAACCCTGCAGCTTCTCCTCCCCTCAAGTGAAGACCACCCACTCCCTACTCCTGCCCGCATCCTTGACAACAGGGTCAAAATCAGGCAGAAGGTGCCATTTTCAAGTCACTAAAACAACTTATATGCCTGTCCTAAGCGCCCCCCACCCCTGTGAGGGACACACACCACAGATGCCGTGGGGCTGGTCCTGGCCCCGACACCTGGGTGGACCACTGAGCAGTCAGCTGGAGTCCTGGGGCTACCTGGGGCCTGTTGATTAACAGTCACTGTGACAGTTGCCACAAACACAAACTTGTCACCTCCCAGTTGTGTAACTCCAGTGGCCTCCAAGCAGGGTTAGAGGCTGGAATCACAGTGTCGGCAGGTGGGGTCCTCACCAGAGGCACTGGGTAGCGTCTGCCTCTGAGATCATTTAGGATGTAGACATTGCGGGGTTGGTCTGAGGGAGGCCGGGCAAGTGGCCTGGGGGGGGGCGTGGGGCCTGGGCCACGGCCTTCCGGGCACCTGGGGGTCAGCACAGGCTGCTGGGAAGGACAGGACCCCCAGCCCCCATGGCTCTGGTGTGGACTCCATGCATCACTGTGGAGCACGTGAAATGCGGTGGCTGGAGGGATCTCTCTCTCCACCCCCAGATGGTCCTCATCATCAGCGGGAATCTGAGCTTCCTGAACTGGCTGACCATCGTGCCCAGCCTCGCCTGCTTCGATGACGCCACTCTGGGCTTCCTGTTTCCCTCGGGGCCCGGCTGCCTCAAGGACCAAGTCCTGAGGATGCAGGAAGAGGAAGCTCGAGGGGCCAGGGCCCCACGGACACGAGGTGGGTGACACCTGAAGGCGGATGTGGCCGGGCAGCATGGGTGGTCTCGAATTGATGGCACCCAGCCCTGTGCCCACACCAGTGGCCTGGGAGACAAGGCAGCATCTCCATGCCTGGTCAGGGTCACTCTTGTCTGCTTGGTATGGACGGTGTGTCCTGGTCCTCAGGAAGGGAGGCCCGGTGACCTCAGCTGGGGGGCCTAAGAGGGAGCTTCTGTGGGCCCAAGGGGCCGAACAGAGGCCAGGCCTGGGGGCAGGAGCCCACCCACTATCCCCCCTCCCGGCAGGCAGCGTGGCACGGCACACAGTCAACCTGGCGCTGGGCGTCCTGGTCGCCTGGCTCAGCGTCCCCGTGGTCCTCAACTTGCTGAGCCCCCGGCAGGTCATGAACAGCTCCTTCAACCCTCTCCGGATCGTCAACACATATGGGGCCTTCGGCAGGTACCTCAGGGCCACCATGGCCCCAGGGGGGAGACATGCAGGTGAGGCCAGCCCCGACCTGCAGCCCCCCAGCCTCGTCCTGGTCTGCTCAGGTTGGGGGGTGGGGTCAGGGTGGGGAGGTGCAGCCCTGACTGGTCTCCCCCATGCCCAGCATCACCAAGGAGCGCACAGAGGTCATCCTGCAGGGCACCGCCAGCCCCAATGCCAGCGCGCCAGACGCCAAGTGGGAGGACTACGAGTTCAAGTGCAAGCCCGGTGACCTGAGGCGGCGGCCATGCCTCATCTCCCCGTACCACCACCGCCTGGACTGGCTTATGTGGTTCGCCGCCTTCCAGGTGAGGCCCTCGGTGGGGAGGCCCCGCTGACACGGCAAGGCCCGGGAATCCTGTGCTGGGGCACAGCCCGTGGGGAACCTTCCCAGGCTCCCAGCACGGCCCTTGCACAAGGATCTGTGGGTGCCCAGGGCTGGGCCTCACAGCCAGCTTCTCAGAGCGCTTCCACCAGAGGGGCCGAGGCATGCGTGGCCAACGCTGGGGCAGCCAGTGTCCACAGAATCTTTGCTCAGGCCAGAGCGAGGCTGCAGCACTGTCGCCATCGCACCTTGCCCAGGAAGATAGCCTCCGGGGGGCTCGGTCACTTGCCCAAAATCCCTGGCCCGGCAGGTGACAAAGCTGACAGGTGAACTGGGATAGCCAGGCCCAGCCCCACTCCATCCAGATCCCCGCAGACAGCAGTGGCGACGGCGCCCAGGAGAGCAAGGAGGACCGGGGGCCCTGCAAGAACAGGAAGGAGGTGGTCCCAAACAAAAGAACTGCAGCATAGGCCCCCAGGGCAGCCCCCGCCCAAGAGAGGCTGGCCACCAGCCACACTGGAGTCAGATGCCCCCAGGACAACAGCCTGAAGGCCGGGTGACCGTCACGAGGGAGGGGGTGGAAAGCACACATCCACGGGGCTCTCCAAGGGCCCGGTGGCGGTGCAGGCACCTAGCTATCTGCGCCCTGTCCGCTTCTCACCCCCAGACCTACGAGCACAACGAGTGGATCATCCACCTGGCGGGCAAGCTCCTGGCCAACGACGCCCAGGCCCTATCCCTGCTGGCCCTTAACCCCTTCGCAGGCAGGGCACCCCCCAGGTAAGATTCCCCTCCCAGAAAGGAACACACACCCCACCCCACCCCACCCCTGCCAACTGCAGCCTCAGCTGCCTTTCAGGGCTTCTCCCCAAATGCAGGGGTCTGCTCTGGGGGCTGGGCCCACCTCCTGGAAACATGCCCAGACACAACGGTCTGCGAACCTCAGGTACCACTCACCTGGTGAAAGGATGCAGGGCTCAGCCCGATTGGCTCTGAGCGCTCAGTCCTCCCGGCTCCAGAGCCCCGCCCACCCCGCCATCATCTGGTCAGGGGCCTGGTTGTGCCGGGGACTCCTTGGGGCTCTCTGGCTTCCCCTGGGTGGCCTCTCCCTCTGAGGACTCCAGGGCTGTCTTGGGGGCGGAGGCTGACTGTGCTGCCCTCGCTCTGCAGGTGGGTCCGGGGAGAGCACTACAGGTACAAGTTCAGCCGCCCCGGGGGCACGCACGCTGCTGAGGGCAAGTGGTGGATCCGGAAGAGGCTCGGCCCCTACTTCCCCCCGCTCAGCTTCCAGGACCTGAAGGGCTACTTCAGGTCACGGGAGTGGCCGTACCCCAAACCCGAATAGAGGTGGCCCAGGGCTTGTGCCCCAAGAAATAAAGTGGGAAGACTGCGGGCTGGCTGCTCTGGGTGGGGTCTCCACAAGGACATCCAGGGAAGCCAACCCAGAGAGGAGGGGCTGCCAGGGTCCTGGGTGGTTGTCTGTGCTTTCCTGTCTCCCCACAGTCAGTCCCCATGGTTCCCAAGTCTCTTGGCTCTGGGTTCGTCAGAGGAATCCCCAGAAAGCCCCCAGCCCTGCTCCACCCAGATCACGCCCCTTGTCACCAGGCCCACCCCCCAGACACCAGCATCCCGATGTTGCACCCAGCTCTGGTCTATCCCAGGACCACCTGCCTGTGCAGCCAAGAGGAAAGCCTGCCTCTCCTCTCTGCTCCCCCAAGCGGGTCCCCACCATGTCCAGGAGGGTCCTGTGCGAGGAAGTAGTCAGGGCTCCCTCTCAGAACCCATGTGCGCCCACACGTGCTCTTCTCCACAGTGACCAGCACCCGAAGATGTGGACAGAGGGCCTCTGTCCTCCTTGGGTGGGCCACCCCCCCCCAGTCCTGAGTGAGGCGCCTCCTCCCCTCCTTTGTGACCACGTTGCCCAGTCTCACACCTGGAGCCTCCTGCTCCCTGACCTAGGGTGGGAGGACGGGACAGCAGAGCAGTCAGCCCCAGCCTGGGCGCCGGGGTCCCCAGGGCAGCGATTCTGAGGCCCAGTCACTGTAGGTTGAACTGGATTAATGGTGTGTTGCTTGGCAACCCTACTGGGCTGTGGCCCAGAACCTCTACGGCCTGATGTCAGCGGTGAGTGGACACCCACCTGCCCCCCACCATCCGGGGCGCCTGCCGCGCTGTGGAGGGTCCCGGCGGGAACGAGGTGGTTCAGGCTAGGAGGCCAGGCTGAGGTGGGCACAAGTGTGGATCTGTGTGGAGCACCCCCACCCCCCCCGCCTGCCTGGGGGCCCGGCCAGCCCAGGTGCCAACAAGAGAGACTGTGTTCCTGCTCGCAGGCAAACAGGCGCCCTGTGTCTGTCGCAGGACAGACAGGGCCTCAGACAAGGAGCCTGGAGCCAGCAAGTCTGCCTGCGGCAGCCGCGTAAAACTACCACCAGCCTGCCGGAATGGGCAGCCCTTACCGGGGGGCTGTCCTTGGGACCCTGCCAATGGGTAGGAGCACCAGGGGTGCCCCTGGGGGGCCCAGGGTGGGTAGGGGGCCTGAGGAGATGCTGTGTCTTGGCTCGGGGTGGCCCTGCAGCCCCAGAACCACAGGTGGCCTCCCTGCCAGGAGCCATGGTGGGTCCCTGCCCCGCCAGCCCTTCCCACCACACTCTGGGCTCGCTGCCACCCAGGGCTCAGGCAGGGGAGGCCCCCAGCACTCCTTGGTGTGGGCTCCTCTCTGAGCCTTGGTCCAGCTGTGCCCCCCAAGGCTCCTGGGACAGCCCCCCAGACATGCATAGGAGGCTGTGCTTAGACCTGTGGGCTGGGCAGGGCCGGGGCTGGAGCCGGTGGCAGGAGTGACACAGGAGGCCCTGAGCCCATCCAGGGGGGGCGAAGGGGGGACCAGGAACTAAGTGGCCCCACCCCTCCTGGGACAGGGCAGCATCCTCTCACCCCGGGGGATGTCACGGGGGATATCCCAGGTGATCCCTGGTCAGGGTGGGCACATGGCCCTCTAACAAACCAAGGACTCCGCCAGACCTGCACACCCCTCCAGAGGCTCTGGTCCCCCAGGGCCCACCCATCTGCCAGAAAGGGTGCCAGCCCCACCTTCAGAGCCTGTCCTGAGACCACACCCTCCCATCAAGGACAGCCAGACTGCACCTCTCCTCCACTCAGAGCCCTCCCAGGGCCCCCACCTCACTAAGCGTGAACCTGGGGTCCCTGCCTATCACCTCCGCCCACTCCCCTGCATCCTCTCCATCCCGCATGCCCACCAGCCTTGTTGGGCCCCAGGGCCTTTGCACTGGTAGCTCATGGTGCTCACCTCTCTCAGGGCCCCCTCTTCTGCCTCTGCTGGACTCCAGGCTGCTCCTGGTCACACACGGGCTGGCGGGGGGCTCATCCTGGCCCCCCAGTGCTGGATACACTGTTGACCTGATGAAAGAGAAAGGCCCAAACACTTACGTCTGCTCCACCTGATGCTGCCTCAGTCTAGCTTCAGGACAGTCAGCTGTTTCGGGGGCGGGGGTGGGGCGGCGAGTGCAGGGCAGGGACACAAGGTTGGGCCTTGGCTCACCCCTCCCGGCAGCTGTGTCCCCATGAATCGTCCACCTGGCAGCAGGGGGTGCTTGCAGGTGAGGGTCCGCCTTACTCAACAAGAGGCTCAGATGCATGTTGGAAACTGAATTTCTGTCAGGCTCAGGCCGCTGTGCCAGGGTTCTACGTTCACCTTCTAAAACTAGGAGTCAGCCTGAGGCTCCTGGGGAAGGGGCAGCAGGAGTCTTCTCAGACCACAGGAGGAGCAGCCTGCTCGCGGGAGGGGCTGCCCTGGAGAGGGGTGAGCAGGGCATGACTGGGGCACCCTGACTTCCCGAGGGACTGGGAATTTCAGATCTGTTCTTCCCACCTGCTCTCTTGAGCTGACGCCCCCTGGAAACCACTGCCTGACAAGCTGGCCCTCGCTGAGACCCCCACCCAGTCTGAGGGTGTCTCCCCTGCAGAGCACTCTGCCCCCATGGCTGTCACACGTCTGAATGGGGTCTGTCTGGTGACGGCAGCAACGCCCAGGCCCAGCCGGGACCCCATAGGCTGCAGAGTGTGCCCAGCCCCCCACCCCCACCAGCTCTCCAACTGGAGGGCCCTGTGCTCAGCCCTCTTGCTCCAGGATGGGACGTGGGACTCAGGACTCCAGTCACAGGGCAGTGGCTGAGCTCAGGTGATCCACTGAGCCTGGCTGTCGGCCCATCCAAAGCTGTAGGCTCAGCCAGGGGCCTGTCTCAGGGAGGACCCACCGTCTCCCTCTTGCTCCAGGACAGGGCGAGGGGCTTGGGCGCAGGTCCCGTCCCCACGAGGAGGGTGTGTACCAGCCTCCCTCTGTCAGAGGGGGTCTGGGCATCTTCCCCTTCACCAAGAGGTTTTCACTCAGAGGTGATCAGTGCATCTTGGGTGCCTGCTGAGGCCAAGCCCACCCTCTTTGCAGCCTAGTTCAGATCAGAGCCCTCCCATGGGGCGTCCCTGGGCAGGGTTCACAAGCCCTCCTCTCCCTAGGCTTCTGCATCTGCACGGGCATGGCCTGATGCTTTGCGCTCTTAGGCCACCAGCTCTGGAGGGACAGGGTCAGCAAACTCCCAGCCTGGTGGCTTTGTGGGAGCGGGAAGATCTCCACATCAATGCGTGTTGAGTTCAAGCGTGTTACCAGTTATTAGAACGGGCCCGTGAAGACACAGAAAACCTGAGCTGTCGTGGAGTGCTTCGCTGCGTTCCTCCATTGTCCCCAGCGTCCCCCACAACCTCTGGGCCCCACCGTGGAGTGAGGCCCTTCTCCCTCCTGATGTTCATCCAGGGCTTCTCTCTTGTCTCCTCGTCAGTCTTCTCACAGCTCCAGCTTTGGCTTCTTCAGTCAACTGTCCTCTTCCACTTTCTGTTTCACATACATACTTTGTTATTTCCTTGCACCTTTTTCAGGTTTGCCTTCTGTCATCTCCTCGAGTTGCAGACTTTATTTCTTTCTATCCCTCCTTCTGATTTCTAGGAAACACAGCTAAGGACCCCCAACACACACAAGTGGCTGCACCCGCAGGCTCTGTTGACCACTGTGGGCTTTGTGAATTCTAGAGACTGTGGTGTCCTATTAACACATCAAATAATAGAGGTGGGGATTTAAATGTTCAAATGAATGGATTTGGGAGGCAGTCTTTTACCTTGAATTTTATCACCATGTTTGCCACTCCCAGCACCCCTCACCCCCCCATGCCTCCAGCACCCTGGATCAACGCCCCTTTCAGAAGTGAACAAATTCTGGTGGAAACGATACCTCCAATTTTGAGACAGCTACTTGCATTCCTCTGCTGAGGGGTTCCCTAGTTCAGTTAGCATCATGACAACCTGTCCCCTGGATCCATCCCTGCCCTGTATCCCACAGCCTGAGGATACCATGGACCTTTGTCCCCAGGGATTCAGTTCCAAAGCCACTGGGTAAGGTGGAACACACGTGTCAGCAAACTGACCTTTAAAGCTCCTAAAGTAATCAGCAAAATTGACAGAACTGTAGCTTGACTGACAAAAAGAAGATACAAATAACTAAAATCAAAAAAGTGGGGACATTACTACCAACATTACAGACATAAAAAGGATTTACAAGAGAATAGTATGAACAATTGTAGCCAACAAATCAGGTAACCTAGACAGTGGACAAATTCCTAAAGACACACAAAATGCTAGAAGTGACTCAGGAAGAAGTAGGAAATTTGAAGAGATCCATAGCAAGTAAGGAGATTGAATCAGTAATCAAAACCTCCAGCAGAGAAAAGTACTGCATCAGATGGCTTTGTTACTGAATTCTCCCAAGAATTAAAGAAAAATTAACACCAATCCTTCCAAAACTTTTTCCAAAGAATTAGAAAAGGAGGTAGGACTTCCCTGGTGGTGCAGTAGTTAAGAATCCACCTGCCAATGCAGGGGACACAGGTTTGAGCCCTGGTCCAGGAAGATCCCCATGCCTCAGAGCAACTAAGCCTATGCGCCACAACTACTGAGCCTGCGCTCCAGAGCCCAGAAGCCACAACTACTGAAGCCTGTGCTCCGCAACAAAAGAAGCCACTGCAATGAGAAGCCTGTGCACTGCAACAAAGAGCAGACCCCGCTCACCGCAACTAGAGAAAGCCCATGCACAGCAACGAAGACCCAACACAGCCAAAATTTAATTAATAAATTTTAAAAGAGGAGGGAACACTTCCTAATTCATCCTGTGGAGGCCAGTATTACCCCGGTTACAAGGCCAGACAAAGACACCAGTATCCTTCATGAATAGAGATACAAAAGTGCTCAACAAAATACTAGCAAAACAAATCTATCAGCATATTAAGAGGATTATATGCCATGACCAAGTGGTATTTATCCTAGGAATGCCAGAGTGGTTCAACATAAGAAAATCAATGCAATACACCACATTAACAGAATACAGGGGCAGAAAGAAAAACATGATCATCTCGATGCAGAAAAATCATGTGTGAAAAAAATCCAACGCACTCTCACGATAAAAACCACTCAGAAAACTAGGAATAGAAGGGAACTTCCTCAATGTAATAAAAGGCATGTATGAAAACTCCACAGCTAATATCATACTCAATGGTGAAAGACTGAAAACTTTCCCTCTATGGTCAAGACCAAGACAAGGATGCCCCTTTTCACCACTGCTGTTCAACACTGTACTGGAGGTCTAGCCAGAGCAATTAGTCAAGAAAAATAATTAAAAGGCTTTGAATTGGAGAGGAAGAAGTAAAACTATATTAACAGATGATGTAATCCTATATATAGAAAATTCCAGCAATCCACAAAAATATTACGGGAGCTAATAAACTAATTCAGCAAAGTTGCAGGGTATAAGATCAACACACAAAAATCAGATGTATTTCTATACCTGCAATGAACAGTCTGAAAAAGAAACTAAGGAAACAATACCACTTATAATAGCATCCAAAAGAATAAAATAGCCAAGAATAAATTTAACCGAGGAGGTAAATGACTTGTACACTGAAAAGTACAAAACATTGCTGAAAGAAATCAAGGAAAACAAAAATACAGTGGAAGGCATCCATATCCATGGATTTGATGACTTAATATTGTTAAGATGACAATACTAACAAAGTATCTACAGAGTTGATGAAATCTCTGTCAAAATTCCAATGGCCTTTTTAATAAAAATATAAAGACCAATCCTCAAATCCATATGGAATTGTAAGAGGCCCTAAATAATGAAAATACTCTTGAAAAAGAAGAATAAAGCTGACGGACTCACACTTCTGATTTTAAAATAGTACAAAGTAATCAAAACTGGTCATGGCACAAGGATAGACACACAGACCAACAGAATAGAATGCTGAGCCTAGAGAGAAACCCTTGCGTGTATGGCCAAATGGCCTTTGACAAGGGTGCCAAGACCATTCAATGGAAAAAGGATAGTCTTTTCAACTGATGCTGGGAAAAATGGATCTACATGCTAAAGAGTGAGCTTGGGCCCTTACCTCACACCATATTCAAAAATTAACTCAAAATGGATGAAATACCTAAATGTAAGAGCTAACATTATTACAACTCTTGAAAGAAAACATGGTTACTCTTCATGACCTTGGATTTGGCAGTGGATTCTGAGGTATGATGCCAAAAGCAAGAGCAACAATAACCCAAGATAAATTGGACTTCATCAAATTTAAAACTTTTATGCATCTAAAGACACTATCAAGATGTGGTACATATATACAATGGAATATTAGCCATAAAAAGAAACAAAATTGAGCTTTTGTAGTGAGGTGGATGGACCTAGAGTCTGTCATACAGAGTGAAGTAAGTCAGAAAGAGAAAAACAAATACCTTATGCTACCACATATATATGGAATCTTAAAAAAAAAAAAAGTTATGAAGAACCTAGGGGCAGGACGGTAATAAAGACACAGACCTACTAGAGAATGGACTTGAGGACACAGGGAGGGGGAAGGGTAAGCTGGGACAAAGAGAGTGGCATGGACATATATACTACCAAATGTAAAATAGATAGCTAGTGGGAAGCAGCCTCATAGCACAGGGAGATCAGCTCGGTGCTTTGTGACCACCTAGAGGGGTGGGATACGGAGGGTGGGAGGGAAGGAGACGCAAGAGGGAAGAGATCTGGGGATATATGTATATGTATAGCTGATTCACTTTGTTATAAAGCAGAAACTAACACACCATTGTAAAGCAATTATACTCCAATAAAGATGTTTTAAAAATAAATAAATAAAAGACACTATCAAGTTTGGGGTTAGCAGATGCAAACTATTACATATAGAATGGATAAACAATAAAGTCCTACTGTATAGCACAGGGAACTATTTTCAATATCCTGAGATAAACCATAATGGAAAAGAATATAAAAAAAGAACATATATATGTATAAATGAATCACTTTGCTGTACAGCAGAAACACAGCATTGTAAATCAACTATACTTCAATTTAAAAAAATAAAAACAAAGATGCCATAGAGTGAAAAGATGACACACAGAATGAGAGAAAATATTTGCAAGTCATGTATCTCATAAGATTCTAGTATCCAGAATATATAAATAACTCTTACAACTAAGCAACAAAAAGACAAACATCCCAATTCAAAATTATTTGAATGGACATTTCTCCAAGGAAGACATACAAATGGCCAACAAGCACATGAAAAGATGCTCAAAATCCTTAATCATAGAAATGCACATGAAAATGCACACAATGAGATACCACTTCACACCCATGAGGATGGCTATAATTTCTTTTAATGGAAAAAAACAAGTGTTGGCAAGGATGTAGAAAAATTGGAAACTTCATACATTGCAATTGGTAACAAAATGGTGCAGCTGCTATGGAAAAGTCTAGCAGTTCCTCAAAAAGTTAAACATTGGGTCAATTACCATATGAACCAGCAATTCTACTTCTAGGTATATATCCAAAAGAACTGAAATCAGGGACTCAAACAGATACTTGTATGCCAATGTTCACAGCATCATTATTCACAATAGCCAAAAGGTGGAAACAACACAAATGTCCACCAACAGGTGAATGGATAAACAAAGCATACAAGGGGATACTATTCAGCCACAAAAAGGAATAAAGTATCAGCACACACTACAGTGTGGATAAATCTTGAAAACAGTATGCCCAGTAAAATAAGCCAGACACAAAAGGTCACCTGTAATATGATTCCATTTATAGAAATATCTAAAACAGGTAAATCTATAAAAATAGCTGACTAGTGGTTGCCAGAGGCTGGGGGGAGGGGAGAATGGGGAGTGACTGCTAATGGTACAGGGTTTCCTTTTCAGATGATAAAATATTTTGGAACTAGATAGAGGTGATAATTGCACAACACTGATATATTAAATGCTACTGACTGTTTACTGTAAAATGGTTAATGTCAATTTCTTCTCAATTTTTAAAAATAAGCCTTCTGAGTGTCCTGAGACCCTGCCCCAGGGGGCTGGGAGACCTCACACTGCCAAGATCTAGTGAGAACAGTCGGGGGCGGGGGCGGGGCGGTGAGACAGATAAAGTGCTTCATCCCTTTTTTGCTAAGCGCATAGGGCTGGATTCACTTAAGGCCAAAACATGAGGCTGTGATTAGCCAGTGGGATGGAAGGTGGGCTTCCACAGCCAGCATGTGACACATGGGCACTCTTTTAACTGATGGTCTTGGAAAGACAGTCACACATGGAACTACCAATTAGACGAGGAAAACCTGAGCAATTGAAAGGGCAGCCGTGGCTATGTGATGTTGGTGATTCTTAAACCTACGTCTGGAGGGCTTTCTGCTGAGGCCGCCTGCCCCACCCTCACCCAGATCAGCTTCTTAGCAAGGCCTTGGGACATAGCTGGGGGTCCTGACCCCTCTCCCCACAGGTGTGCGACCACCTCATCCACCAGGACTGACCTGACCGGGTGGAGAGCAGCTGACCCTGCCTCTGGGCAGTGTGGTTCACTGTTCTAGGGGTCATACCTGTCTAGGTGTTCTGCATGGTCCACCTGTTACAGCTTTATCATCGATCCCGGTACCTCACGGTCTCAGCCCCAACTTCTCAAAACTGCCTTGACTGTCTCTGGCCCATTGCTCACAACAAGCTGAAGTTTCTTGTTAGTTCTAATACAGGCAGACCTCATTTTATTGCACTTCACAGAAATCAGTGTTTTTTACAAATTGAAGCAACCCCGCATCGAGTCTGTGGGCGCCATTTTTCAACAGCATTTTCTAACTTCAGGTCTCTGTGTCACATTTTAGTAATTCTCTTAAAAATAATGAAAATGTTTGAAATATTGCATTTGTGATGGTGCTATGTGATCAGTGATCTTTGATGTCACTATTGTAATTGTTTTGGGCACCATGAACTGTACCCATGTAAGATCATGAACTGAATGGATAAATGTGTGTGTTCTGACTGCTCTACCAACCAGCTGTTCCCCCCATCTGTCTCCCTCTCCTCAGGCCTCCCTGTTCCCTGAGACACAGTAAGATTGAAATTAAGCCAATTAATAACCCTACAGTGGCCTCTAAGTGTTCAAGTGAAAGGAAGAGTTGCATGTCTCTCACTTTAAATCAAAAGCTGAAGATGATTAAATTTAGTGAGAAAGGCATGTCAAAAGTCAAGGTAATCCAAAAGCTAGCCCTCTTGCACCAAACAGCCAAGTTGTGAATGCAAAGGAAAAGTTCTTGAAGAAAATTAAAAGTGCCACTCCAGTGAACACATGAATGATAAAGTGAAACAGCCTTATTGCTGATATGGAGAAAGTTTTAGTCTAGATTGAAGATCTAACTAGCCACAACATTCCCTTAAACCAAAATCTAATTCAGAACAAGGCTAACTCTCTTCAATTCTATGAAGGCTGAGAGAGACAAGGAAGCTGCAGAAGAAAAGCCTGAAGCTGGCAGAGGTTGGTTCGTGAGGCTGAAGGAAAGAACCCGTCTCCATAAAATAAAAGTGCAAGGTGAAGCAGCAAATGCTCATGTAGAAGCTGCAGCAAGTTATCCAAAAGATCTAGCTGAGATCATCAATGAAGGTGGCTGCACCAAACAATAGATATTCAATGTAGACGAGACAGCCTTCTATTGGAACAAGAAGCCATCTAGGACTTTCACAGCTAGAGAGAAGTCAGTGCCTGGCTTCAAAGCATCAAAGGACAAGCTGACTCTTGTTAGGGGCTAATGCAGCTGGTGACTTTAAGTTGAAGCCAATGCTTATTTACCATTCTGAAAATCCTAGAGTCCTTAAGAATTATGTTAAATCTACTCTCCTATGCTCAATAAATGGAACCACAAAACCTGGATGACACATCTGTTTACAACATGGCTTACTGAATATTATAAGCCCACTGTTGACACCTACTGCTCAGAAAAAAAAAGATTCAAAATATCACTACTCATTGACAATGCACGTGGTCACCCAAGAGCTCTGGTGGAGGTGTACAATGAGATTAATGTTATTTCCCTGTCTGCTAGCACAGCATCCATTCTGTAGCCCATGGATCAAAGAGTAATTTTTGATTTTGAAGTCTTATTATTTAAGAAATGCATATCATAAGGCTATAGCTGCCATATATAGTGATTTCTCTGATGGATCTGGGCAATGTCAACTGAAAATCTTCTGAAAAGGATTCACCATCCTGGATGCCATTATGAACTTTTATGATTCATGGGAAGAGGTCAAATTATCAACATTAACAGGAGTTTGGAAGAAGTTGACTCAAACCCTCATGGATGACTTTGAGGGGTTCAAGACTTCAGTGGAGGAAGTAATTGCAGATGTGGTAGAAATAGCAAGAGAACTAGAATTAGAAGTGGAGCCTAAAGATGTAACTGAGTTGCTTCAATCTTATGACAAAACTTTTAATGAATGAGGAGTTGCCTCTCACGGATGAGCAATAAAGTGGTTTCTTGAGATGGAATCAACTCCAGTGAAGATGCTGTGAAGACTGTTGAAATGGCAACAAAGAATTTTAAATATTACATGAACTTAGTTGATAAAGCAGCAGCAGGGTTTGAGAGGATTGACTCCAATTTTGAAAGAAGTTCTACTATGGATACAATGCTATCAAACAGCATTGCATGCTACAGAGAAATCATTCATGAAAGGAAGAGTCAATCAATGTGGCGAACTTCATTATCTTATTTTAAGAAATTGTCACAGCCACCTCAACCATCAGTAACCACCACCCTGATCAGTTAGCAGATATCAACATCAAGGCAAAACTCTCCACCAAGAAAAAGACTACAACTCACTAAGGCTCAGATGATGATTAGCATTTTTAAATTAAGGTATGTATGTACATTACTCTTTTAGACATAATGCTATTGCACACTTAATAGACAACAGTATAGTGTAAAGGTAACTTTTATATGCTCTGGGAAACCAAAAAATCATGTGATTTGCTTTATTGCGATGTTCTGGAACCAAAACCCATGGCATCTCCGAGTTGTGCCTGTAGTTTATGTGCAAATAGTGGATGGTATTGTTTCTCTTCTTCCCACCCGAGGCTCTTTGCCTTTTTGGTTTTTTGGGGGGGTTGGGGGGGTTTTTTATTCGGCCACACCACATGGCTTGCAGGATTTTAGTTCCCTGACCAGGGATCGAACCTGGGCCCTCAGCAGTGACAGCACGGAGTCCTAACCACTGGACTACCAAGGAATTCCCTCTTTCTTGTCTTGTGCTAGCTTCCAGGTTGAGGCCCACCATCTCTCTTATGACCTCTTGTCTTCTTTCTAACCTAGAAGTTGTCCCTTTAAAAAATCTCACCACAGTGAGCTAGTCTACTGCAAAAACCCTTTGGCTGAAACCATGTAAAAATGCTGGGGAAAAAAATAATCAAATTTTGTTTCTGAACTCATAAAAAATATATAATGTAGTGCAAGAAGAGAAGCTGAAAGCCAGAACAGTACACCGCAGGCTGCAGGGAAGAGGCACCTTGTCCTGATGACATGGGGACTCCCAACAAAGGCCTTTCCATTAAACTAGAACCCTTTCAGGGCCAAAACATTAGACAACAAAATCAATGAAACCCAATTTGGTTCTTTGAAAATATCAGTAAAAGGGATAAACTTCTAGCTACAATGATCAAGCAAAAAGAAGACAGAACACAAATTACAATATCAAGAAGGAAAAAGGGGACATCACTACAGATCCTATAGACACTGAACGGACAATAAGAGAATATTGTGAACATTATTCTAATAGACTTGACATCCTAGTTGAAGTGAAAAGAATACCATGAAATAGACACATTACTAAAAGTGACTCACAAAGAAAGAGAAAACCCAAACAGCCCTATCACAATTAAAGAAATTGAATTCATAATTTAAAATCTCACAAAGAAAACTTCAGACCGAGATGGCCTGATTGGTAAGTTCTATCAACATTTAATGAAGAAATGATGTCATTCTATACAAACTTTCAGAAAATAGAGGAGGAGGAAATGCACACTACTGATCAGAATATAAAAAGGTATGGGACTTCCCTGGTGGCTCAGTGGATAAGACTCCGTGCTCCCAATGCAGGGGGGCCGGGTTCAATCCCTGGTCAGGGAGCTAGATCCCACATGCATGCCGCAACTAAGAGTTCGCATGCCGCAACTAAGGAGCCAGCGAGCTGCAATTAAGGAGCCCACGTCCCGCAACTAAGGAGCTAGCGCAACCAAAGAAAGAAAGACTATAAAAAGGTACAATCACATGAAAAACAGTTTGGCATTTTGAAAACATTAAACATGTACTACCATATGACCCAGCCATTCCTCTCCTAGGTATGAAAACACAGAGACCTTTAAGCACTGTTCTTAGCAGACTTATTCATAATAACCAAAGAGCTGGGAGCAGCCCAGGGGTCCATCAGTAGGCGAGTGGATGAACCCATTGTGTTGTAAACATGCATGTAAACATGCAAATATTTGCATGTAAACATGCAAATAATTCTTAGCAATAAACAGATCAAATTATTGCTACACATTTGAACCTCAAAAACATGCTGAGCTAACGAATCCAGAAACAAAAGAATATACACCATATGATTCCATTTCTATAGGACTCTAACGAATCCAGAAACAAAAGAATATACACCATATGATTCCATTTATATAGGACTCTAGGGAGGAAAAAAGTCCCAGTCAATCCCTCCCCAACTCTGCCCCGGCTAACCATTGACCTGTTCTCTGTGCCTGGGAAGTGGAACAAGGGAATATCTGCGGGGGCTGGAAATGTTCTATATCTTAATTGTGTGGTAGGTACCTCAGTGTACACATTTGTCAAAAACCATCAAGCTGTACACTTAAAATAGGTGCATTTTGTTTCATATAAATTATGACTGACTCTCTGCATAAAGCCCTGATTTGTAGTATTTTTTAATTTCCATGATCTAAACACTCCCACCACATCACTCAGCACAGAGCTGGGAAGGGGTGTGCGTGGTCAGTCTCGTGCGGCGGTACAAGCCAGCTCCGGCACAATACCACTTGTCCCTCAGTCAAGTTGGTCTTGAAAAGAAAACAAAGAAACCCTGAAATATCATTACGGCAGGCTAAAATAAGACTTTCAATGCCAAGTGTTGATGAAGGCACAGAGCAGTGGAAATGCTGGTAAAAGCATAGATTGGCGATATGTATTAAATTTGACTCTGTACACACCCAGGACCCAGCTGCGCCATGCCTGGGGCGTCCACAACAGAAGCGTGCACTACAGGTCACAGCAGCACTGTTCATTAAAGACCAAACACCCACCAGGAGTGAAGAGGTGGACGGGGGTCGTGCACTCACACGACGGGACACTTTACTGCACTTGGATACATGCCTCGTGACTTCACTTACAATACGACGCTCACAGGCAAGTGGTGCTAAGTGGAGGGTTGTGGTCACATTGGGGGACACCGACATTCCATCTCTGAACATTTTCTGAGCTCACATTTTGTGGACTTCTGTATGTGTTCCAATCCACAATTAAAACGTTTTTGACAGAAAAATCTGTTTTCATCGTTGAGTGTCAGACCCTTTACACTGTATTTATTATATGAGCCCAGAGCTGGGTGTTTGTCTTTTCATAGACACGCGTAAGAAGATGCTGTGCCCACTTGACTCCGGGTGGAGTTCCTGCGCATCTTGTCTTGCGCTG
The DNA here is from genome assembly GCF_965194805.1 of Balaenoptera borealis. NCBI lineage: Eukaryota > Metazoa > Chordata > Mammalia > Artiodactyla > Balaenopteridae > Balaenoptera > Balaenoptera borealis. The sequence goes on along the minus strand of NC_138872.1, from coordinate 50,644,983 downwards.
TGACTGACACACTTTCCCTTTGCTGGCTGCCCATCGTGGAAGGGCTTTCTGTTCCCTGAGTTTGTAAACCTGCTGGGTGAGACTCAAAAGCCCCAGACAGTCCTCCCTCCCGCCCAGGGCGGTTTCGTTCTTTTCTAAAGTCAACGCTTGAACCCTGAGGGACCAGAGCAAGTTCACAAAGCCTCCCGAGATAAGAGCTGGCGGCGCCCGGTTGGCCCACGTCTACCTTCAAGGACACCTTGCTCTGGGGCTGAAAGTCAGGAAAGTGGTGACGTGAAGCCGGCAGAACCAGATGACGCCTCTTACCTGCCTTTCCTCCTGCACGGGGTCCACGGTTCCATCTGTCCTGGGAGGGTCATCTGCGTCACTGCCCCCGCTGGCGCTGGCTCGGTAGGGCTGCACCTGGGGCGAGGGCCTCAGCGCCAGCCAGCAGCTGCGCTCCCCGCGGGCACACATTTGCATCTCAATAACCGGGGCTGAAGCTGAAGGAGCCAGCTGTCGGAGCCTAGGGAGAAACGCGCCTTGTTCCTTTAAGGGGTGGGCTCAAGGCTCTTCATCAAGTGGCCTCCATCTCCCCGCTGGTCTTCACACTCACACAATTCTTCTAGACGAAAAAAATACGAAGCACCATTAGCGAGCGAGTTATCAGGGGCCAACTGTGTCCCCATCAATGCCCCTCAGTCCATTGTGGCCGTCGTGCAGCTGCAGGGCTGGCGCCGAGCAAGCCGCCGGCTGGGCTGTCCCTCCATCCCGTCTGACCATCCCCACTGGGTGCTGCGGCCATCGAGCCCTTTCACTGTCGTGTCCAGTGGAAGTGGATGGCACGTTCAGAGCTCATGCACTGTCCTGGGAGGACCAGGCCCAGCCAACGCCCCCCAGACGATGGCTCAGCCCCAGTGGATCCCATCCTCCCCTCACCCGCCGGCTGTTCTTGTCGACCCAGTGCCATAAGCCCACCCCTTGCTGACCAATGCCCCTGGCTGCCCACTGCCCCAGGGTCTCGGCACACAGGTCCGCCCCAGAGGCCTTCCCTGGCCCACCCCAACGCGTCCCTCACTGGGAGTCTCGGAACAGGTGTCCCTGGGCCTGGTGTTCCATACTCCTCAGTCCCCACACAAGGGCGTCACCTCCACCAGTGAGGGCCTGCAGGTCAGCGGTGGTGGGTTGAATAATGTCCCCAAAATTCACATCCACCCAGAACCGCAGAACATGACCTTAGAAATAGGGTCTTTACAGATGTGATCAGTTAAGAGGAGGTGATGCTGGGTTAGGCTGGGACTAAACCAATGTCCAGTGTCCTCACACCAGGAGGAGCCACAGACACAGGGGAGGCCATGTGACCACAGAGGCAGAGACAGTGATGCGGCCACAACCCAGGGATGCCAGAGCCCCCAGAAGCAGGACGAGGCGGGAAGGATCCTCCCCTGGAGTCTCGGACTTCTGGCCTCAGACCGGGAGATGGGACATTCCTGTCTTCCTGAACCCCCCAGGTTATGGCCCTGTGCTGCGAGGACCCCCAGAGACCCACACACCGGAGGAGGAGGCAGCGCCTCTGGACCCAGGAGAGCCTCGCATGCCCAGATCTGGCCGTGCAGAGCATGGGGCCCAGGGTGGCCCCCACAGCCACCCTCCTCGATGACCTGGGGGCAGGTGGGCAAGCACCTCCCGAGGCAGCAGCCCCACCCGAGAGGGTCAGGGGTGCAGGGCAGCGAGATGGACGGTTCTGCTCTGGGGACTGGCTCCACCCCATCAGCTCATGCAGGACCCCCCACGCATCTGTGCCCTTGACCCCACCTGCCCCTCTGAGCCCTTCGCACCCAGCCGGGAGCCACTGGGACCCCTCGCCCCTGCCCAGGGGGCACACTGCCCTGGATACAGGCAAATTTTGGTATGAGTCCCTAGGGGAGCGGGACACTGGGCATTCACGGGCGACACCTGGGGAGGACAGGGGCCAAATTCCTCCCTGGATGGTGTGGCAGGTCCCCAGGTGGCCATGCCAGGAGGTACCAGCAGGCCCACAGCCCAGGGCCGGGCTCTTTGAGCTCCTGCTGCCCGACGCAGAGGGCACGCGCTGGGGGTGGCACCCACTTTCCATCGCTAGCAGCTCCAGGCAGGAATACACTGGGAACTGACATAACAGGCACCATGGAACCACAGGCCCCTTGCTGGCAGGAAGGACCATAAGGACAGGCCAGGGGGAAACAGACCAAGAGGCTCCCTTCTGCTCTGAAGGGGAAGAGCCCCACCTGGGAGGGGACCCACCCCAACGCTCTGCCCTTCCCTAAGGGTGCCAACCTTGTCTGTCACCCTCTCCTGGGGTGCTGGATGGGCCAACCCCATGAGGAGCTGAGGACACGGGTCACCTGGTCCCTCATCTGTGACCCTCAGGGCCAGCTTGGGGGTTCAGAGGGAATCAGGTGCAGCCACAGGGCCTGAACAGTCCAGGCATCAACATCAACACTCCGGGTTTCCACAGGGACCGGGAGAACCAGACAGAGACACGGCAGGCGGACCGACCGCAGGTTCTTGCCAAACATCTAAGAGACGTTTGGGGTTTGGAATCGCAGATCAGGGCTGTGGGCGGCATCCTATTCCACAGACTTTTCTGGGGAAGAGAGACTCCCACCCTAAGAGAGAAGGAGGGGCCAGCAGAGTCAGCAAGGCCTACCTCAGATGCTGGTGGAGCCCCCGCATACACGTGTGCACACAGGCAGGACCACATATGTACACGTGCAGGCACACAGGCACAGGGGTGCATCTTAAGTACACAGTTATGTATATGACATTTCATACTAATATCACAGTTACATAAATTGTGTGACTAGCTAGATATTTTGGAAATAGGAGTGACCACCAGACCTGACCCTCCACCCTGTGGGCCACAGCGGAGGCGGCCACACCAGGCCTGCCTGGACTGACCTCCAAGCAGGTGGAAATAAGCTCCTGGTGAGCACAGAACACACGGGTTCAGATGCCTCTTCCAAAGGAAGGTCCAGCATCCCGGGGGTGGGGGCATCTCGGCTGTCCGGTGCCCACACGCGCGGTCTCGCTTGCCTGTCCCCACCCCCTCCCGAGGACACCCAGCAGCACGGCCGCTCTGAGGAGCCAAGATGGCACCAGGAGGACACCGTCTGGCTGCAGGACCCCCGGCCCCCTGCCCAGAGCTGTGGCGGGTCCTGCCGGAGCCCCCAGCCCAGTCTGGGGCTGCACTGACTGACTCACCCAGGGCAGCTGTGGCAGCAATGAGCCAGGGTACAAGCCCCCAGTGCACACAGCCAACCAGCTCCTTCCACGTTCGCTGGTGTCACAGGGTCTTGGCTGGTGGGACACAGTTATCAAGGGGGTTCCCCTCTATCATCCCTGAGTGCTGGGGCAGGAATGGCTGCAAAGCCCAGCGGGGGCTTCCAGGTGGAGGCAGAAGCTGGAGGCCCTGACGCGGCTCTGCCCGCTGACCCCACCAAGACTCAACACCTAATTACTCCTCCTCCCGTCCCAGGGCTGGCAGAGGATGCCCTGGAGGGGCTGCCAGCCAGGCCGTGCCCTAAGGGTCAGAGGGACAGCTGCCCGGAGAGGAGGGGACGACACCTGAGACCACAGGCACCTCCTCTGCCTCAAAAAGGAAGACGCCAGGATCCCTGGACGCAGAGGCATCTGTCTTCCCCGGGTCAGGTTAGCAGGGAGGTGGCAGAGCCAGGAAAACCCGGCACACAGCCGCCTCTTCACAGGGTGAGAGGGACAACGCCCTACCAGAGGCCAGGGGGACAGCTGGCCCGCCACTGTTGGGGCTCAGGCACCACAGCTGCACAGGCAGCCGAACCCCACTCAGACCCAGGAAGCAGAGCACACACTGGCCGGAACTCCAATCTGTGCTGCGCAGCTGGCAAGGGCCAGAGGCAGCTCACAGCGGGGGGGTGCTGGCATCACCCACCCTTGGCCAGGGTGCCCACAGGTCCCTAAACAAGGCGGGGGCGCTGAGCCCAGGTCCCTGCGAGCAGCACAGGGTACAGCAGCCCATCCCTTCCCGGACAGGCGCCCAGGGCCAGTGCTGAGCCATCCTTACCAGCCTGCAAGGTGGGAACCCACACGCACCTCACAGCTCAGGGACAGAAGCCGAGGGGCTTTGTGGAAAGACTTGCCCACCCCGATGATCCCGCAGCCCCAGCCTCTGAGCTGAAACCGGTGAGTCTCTCGCAGCCTTCTCAGGACCAGTGGGTCCAAGCTGGGGCCAGGAAGGGAAGGCACCCCTGCACCGACAGGAGCCGGGCACACCCCACACCTGGGGCCACACCGGAGAGCAGCCCACAGGGCCGGGCAGCAGGGGAGGCCGCTGCCAGAGCCCCATCATCCTGCCTTACCAGGATAGGCCCCAAATCCAATGACAGTGTCCTTACAGGAGACAGAAGAGGACAGACACAGACTGAGAAGAAGTCACGTGAAGATGGAGATGGGAGCCCCCAGAAGCTGGAAGAGGCTGGAAGGATCCTCCCCTGGAGCCTCTATCTTGGTCTGACTTCTGGCCTCCAGACTGTGAGAGGATGAGGGTCTGCTGTTTTCACCACCCAGGTTGTGGTGATTTGATCTGGCAGCCCCAGGACACTAGCACACCCACCATCCCGCTCTAGTGTGGGTGTGATGGGGGCGGCCCCCTCCCCAGGCTTCTTCCGACTTCTCTGGTCAGCCCTGGGGGCACACCCTTGGCCTCGGCTTCAATGGACACACCCAAGCCAGAAGCAGAAACACCCCTCCTTTGATAACTTAGATGAAATGGACCAATTCCCCCAAAATCACAAACAACCAAACTCACCCAAAATGTAATAGATACTGAATAGTACTATAATTGTCAAAGACGTTGAATTTGCAGTTAAAACTATGGAAGAGAAATGTCCAGGCCCAGGTGGTTTTACTGATGAATTCTACCAAACATTTAAAGAAAAAGTAACACCAATTCTACCCGATCTCTTCCAGAAAGTAGAAAAGGAGGGAACACTTCCGAGGTCAGCATTACCCAAACCAAAGCCAGAAAGGACAAACAAGAAAACCACAGACCAGCATCCCCCACGAAATAGAAAATGAGCCAGCAACCAAGTGGGCTCAGCTTCAAAATTTGAAAATCAAAAGACCAAATAAGAAAAACCATATAATCATATCAACAGATGAAGAAAAAACATTAGACAAAATTCAATATCTATTCATGATAAACAACAACCACCACCTCTCAGCAAATCGGAACAAGAACTTCCTGAAACTGACAAAGGGCATTTACACACCCACAGCCGCCCCTCTCCCCTGTGCCCCCCCTCAGTGGAGAAAGCCATACAGCGGTCTGGCTGGGAACCGACCCCTCTGTTCTGAGGAGCTGGGCAAGGGCGGGGAGGGGGCAGACAGTCCAGAAAAGGCAGGACAGCCACCACTGTCAGATGGGAGAAGCTGGCAGACAAGCTCCGTGTCCCAGACAGAGCATCACACAAAGGCCACCTCCCCCAGGGCAGGGGCTCCGGCCCAGGAGCCGCCCCTGTGTCCCAGGGTCTAGTGCTGAACCATGGTCAGGCCCAGGGTGGGCCTGCAGACGCCCCCGCCCCCTGGGGTCCTCAGAGGCTGGGTCTGAAGGGGCTGCACCCCTGGTGTGGTCGCCCCCAGGTCCAGGCTCAGCCCGGGTGTGCCCTCCCAGCGGCTCTCAGGTGGGGGACCCTGAAGGGGCGTCAACACGTCAGCAGGACCCCTAGAGACTGTCATAGGCGACAGCTGGAGGTAAGAGGCTGGTGCTAGGCCCTGAGGCCCCTCGAACTTGCAGGTTCACAGCTGACAGCGTCTAGGCCAGGCAGCCTCCCCACGCATCATTCCAACATTTCAATAACTTCATGGGGATTTTCGTCCTCCCGAGGTGAGAGCTTGACAAGGCCTGTGTATCGGCCGCAGGGCATCCCCCGGGGCCAGCCCCTCCAAGAAGGGCCTTGACGGGCCTGTGGCTTCAGACCCTGGCCTCACTTGGACTGACGTACAGCGCCCGCGGGCAGCGCTCAAGGACAGAGCTGGGCGGAGGGACACCGGCCTCCCAGCTCACGGCCCAATGTAGTGTAAACATTTGGTAGAATCGCAGTGAAGCGGCCTGGGCGTTCCTCCAGGGAGGTTTTTAAACCACTAACCTAATCTATTTCTTACAGGTCTTAGCTTCTGACAGTGAGAAAAGGCAAAGGGAAAAATAACAAATAACGAAAAGCACACAGATGTGAGTCTCCTGGTCTTGCTCACACAGGAGAGAAGGAACCCACCTCCTTCCTGGCTGTTTCCCGACCAAATGTGATTCAAACATCTCTCCTGATAACGCCGTTCCTGACACATGTGGCAGCGGGGCCGGCGTGCTGCTCATGGCAACGGGGACCCTTGTCTCCAGGTCTCTGTCCTGTGCAGACGCCTCCAAACAGGAAGGCGGGGAATCCCCTGGCGGTCCCGCGGTCAGGATTCGGCCCCTGCAGGTGACCGGGCCTGCTCGGAGTCTGCACCTGCCCCCAGCCTGACCCCACGCAAACGACCGAGGAGACCCCAGGCACATCCAGGCCCCCTACCCGGGCACATCCAGCTGCCGGCGACCCCCGCACATCACGTCCTACACCTGACCCTCAACCTGCTTCCCTGCCCCCCGCCCCCCACCCCACCCCCACTCCTTCCCCCCACAGCCCCCGCCCCCGCCGTTGCCGCCACCCCACCCAAAGCACGTCCCCCACCTCAGCTCCACCTGCCCAGCCTGAGCCCCTCCCTCATCCACTCACCAGCCCCCACCTCCCCATGGCCCCACATACGCTGCCCTCCCCGGGGGACCAGCCCGACAACCGATCAGCGCAGAGCGAATCAACCGGACCCCGTCCCTTGAACGTACCCACCAGCTCGCTCGACTTCTCTTCCCTCATCTCTGAACGGGCGCCGGAGACCTCGTGCACAACCAGCAGGGAAGCAAGCCCACCACCTGCGAACAATCATACTCAGGCCTCCGCCTCCGAACCTCTCACCTTTCTGCTCAGGGCGCACGCAGGTGGGGAGGGGGCGCAGGGTGGGGGTCCCAGCAGAGAGAGGACGAGCCCCGCTGACCACAGCCCAGGCCCAAGTGGGGCCGAGACCCTACTGTGACCAGGGCCCTCAATGCGGGTGGGGCCTGCCACAGGATGTGAAAAAGGTGCTGGGACTCCTGTGATTACGCTCGCCAAGGGCTTCACGCCGCCCACCTGAGCCTGGTTGAGACGCCCACACACAAAGACTGCAGCCTCCACCTGTACTGCCCCGTGGGGCTAGCTGGGCGGGGCCTCACACCCACGGAGCTGAGAGATGATGGTAAACAGGTGTGGCTCAAGCCGCAGAACTGTGGAAATCTGTTACACAGCCACAGAAATCTAATTCAGTCACAAAGGAAGCATCAGCGAGTTCCATGAAGTAGAAATGTTATAGAACTGATCATAATGCAGTAAGACCACAAGTTGTTAACAGTGTCAAAAAGCAGACAGAAAAAGACTTTCATGTAGAAATTTTTTTTTAAAACTATTAACTCTTGGATGAGTGGGGAAATACAGCCAAAAGTATAGAATTTCTAAAAAAAAAATGACGTGAAAACACTGCACATCAGAATCTATGAAATACATTTAAAGCACTAATCATAGAGCAGTTCACAATATTAAACATTTTTATTTCAAAAGATGAAACCAAGTTAAATTCCCAACCCAAAAAAAGCTTAGAAAAAGAACTAAGTAAATCAATAGAGAGTATAAGAGAGGAAATAATAAAAATGAGAAGAGGTATTACAGGGTAAAAAACAGAAAAAACATAATTATGATTAGTAAACCAAAATCCTAATTTTTAAATTAACAGAATAGGTCATCCATTAGTTAACTTAATTGAGAAAAGAGAAGAAAACCAAAAAAAAATAAGAAATAATAAGAGGAGGACTTCCCTGGTGGCGCAGTGGTTAAGAATCCACCTGCCAATGCAGGGGACACGGGTTCGAGCCCTGGTCCGGGAAGATCCCACATGCCGCGGAGCAACTAAGTCTGCGCACCACAACTACTGAGCCTGCGCTCTAGAGCCCGTGAGCCACAACTACTGAGCCCACGTGCCACAACTACTGAAGCCCATGCGCCTAGAGCTCATGCTCCATAGCAAGAGAAGCCACCGCAATGAGAAGCCCACACACCGCAACGAAGAGTAGCCCCCGCTCACCGCAACTAGAGAAAGCCTGCGCACAGCAATGAAGACCCAACACAGCCAAAAATAAAAATTAAAATTAAAATTAATTAATTAATTAATTTTTAAAAAACTGGCCCTGTTAGAGATGGAAAACTTAGACCTATTTCCATGGAAGAAATAAAGTTACCAGGAAACACTCAGCCCCCTGTCCACCCAAAAAAGCAATAGGCACAGGTAATTTCACAGATAAATTCTACCAAATCTTTAAGGACCAGATGGTCTTTTTTTTTTTTTGGAGTACAGTTGCTTTACAATGTTGTGTTAGTTTCTGCTGTACAGCAAAGTGAATCAGCTATACATATACATATATCCCCTCTTTTTTGGATTTCCTTCCCATTTAGGTCACCACAGAGCAAGGGACCAGATGGTCTTAAAGCTTTACAAATTATCCCACAGCATTGAAGATGAGGGGGAAACTTTTATATTCTTTTTCTAAAGCAAGAAGAACATTGGTAACCTAACTATAATAAAGACAGTATGAAAGAAGACATTTACAAACCAATATCACTTATGAATATTGATGCAAAAGCACTAACTAAAACATTGCCCATCAGAATACAACCCCATACGAGGAAAATAAGACACCACAGCCAAGGGGGATTTATCCCAAGACTCCAAAGTTGCTTCACTATCAGACATTCCAGACATAAAATTCACTATATTGACAGACTTCAGGAGAAAAATCATGATTCTCTCCATAGGTGCAAAAAAAGCCCTGACAAAATTTAATGCCCGTTCCTGATAAAAATATAAACAGTAAGGAAAATAGATATTGATAGATAGATACTTTCTTCACATAACAAAATATATATACCATTTCCTAAACCCATCACCCCCCTGAACAAGAGATGCTACTGTCAACACTGTACAGAGGCATTAGCCACTGCAATCAGACAAGAAAAATCAGTGAGGATCATAAGAACTGGAAAAGAAATGAAACTTTCTCTATTTGCAGAGGCTATGATCGTCTACCTGGAAAACCCTAGAGCAATGCTGTGCAATTAAACTTTTTGTGATGATGGAATGTTCCACATCCTCCATGTCCAAAACAGGACCACCAGCCACATGCAGCTATTGAGCTTTGAAATAGGGCTCCTGTGACTGAGGAACTGAGTATTTGGTTCCATTTCACTTTATTTTATGTGCACACATATTTTTTTTTTAACTTATTTATTTATCTTGGTTGCATTGGGTCTTCGTTGCTGTTCGCGGGCTTCCTCTAGCTGCAGCGAGTGGGGGTTACTCTTCATTGTGGTGTGCAGGCTTCTCACTGCAGTGGTTTCTCTTGTTGCGGAGCATGGGCTCTAGGTGCGTGGGCTTCAGTAGTTGTGGCATGTGGGCTCAGTAGTTGTGGCTCACTGGCTCTAGAGCGCAGGCTCAGTAGTTGTGGCGCACGGCCTTAGTTGCTCCACAGCATGTGGGATCTTCCCAGACCAGGGCTCAAACCCGTGTCCCCTGCATTGGCAGGCGGATTCTTAACCACTGTGCCACCAGGGAAGTCCCTGCACATATATTTTTATCAGCAATGGGCATTAAATTTTGTCAGGGCTTTTTTTGCACCTATGGAGAGAATTGTGATTTTTCTCCGGAAATCTGTCAATATAGTGAATTTTATGTATAGAATTTCTGATAGTGATGCAACTTCGGAGTCTTGGGATAAATCCCCCTTGGTTGGGGTGTTTTATTTTCCTTATATAGGGTTGTATTGTGATGGCCAATGTTTTGGTTAGTGCTTTTGCATCAGTATTCAACAGCTACAAGTGACTATCACATTGGACAGCAGGTCTGGCCATAGAGAATCAATGGGGAAAACGGACTCAAACAATAAGCAAGTTCACAAAGGCATGAAATTATCACACACAAATCTAGAGCTTCATGTCCACACAAAATAACCGGTACAGAAACCCCCATCAACATCAGACACCAAGAAGATGAAGCACTTTGGAATTAACCTAACAAGTGTGCAAAAGTCATTACTGGGACAATTAAAGAAATGTGAGTACAAATTGCAGATTAGAGAACACCTAGTATTGTATCGAGGTTAACATCCCGATATTGACTTATGCTTCGGTCGTAGGAGAATGAACGCCCCATGTTTAGGAAACACACCCCTGGAATATTTAGGGTTGAGGGGGGCACCATTATGCAACTTAATCTCTGAAGACAAACACAGGAAACATTGACTTTTGGGTGATCTGGGAGAAAGGCATGCAGGATACACTGACCTATTTTTGCAATTTTTCTCTAAATGTGAGATCATTTCACAATAAAAAGTTAAAGAACTGGGCTTCCCTGGTGGCGCAGTGGTTGAGAGTCTGCCTGCTAATGCAGGGGACATGGGTTCGAGCCCTGGTCTGGGAAGATCTCACATGCCGCAGAGCAACTAGGCCCGTGAGCCACAATTGCTGAGCCTGCACGTCTGGAGCCTGTGCTCCACAACAGGAGAGGCCGCGATAGTGAGAGGCCCGCGCACCGCAATGAGGAGTGGCTCCCGCTCGCCGCAACTAGAAAAAGCCCTCACACAGAAATGAAGACCCAACACAGCTAAAAATAAATAAATAAATAAATAAATTTTTTAAAAATTAAAAAAAAAAAAAAATTAAAGAACTGAATTGTAAATGCCATGCTCTATGACCTGGCACTTCCTTGCAGGAACTTGGGTCACACTTGTGCCTGTGAGCACAGCTTCTACGAAGAGCTTCTCTGTTATGTCCAGACTTTCTACTACCTTCTAACATCACTAAATTATGTGCGTCCACACAGCAACCACATGGCGGCTCCTTACATCCACCAAAGAAGGGCCAGGCAGATGGAGACAACCCCCCACACAAAGACCACAGAAGGTGCAGAAGGGTGTGTGTGTGTGGAGGGCTCTGTGCACACAGAATGTCCCCAGGACACCGAGAAACGCGGGATGGCCATCTGTCAGGGAGGAACTCGGAGCACTGGGGTGGGGAAAAAATTCATGTTTCAGTACATATCCCTAAAAATTAAATATTTTAAAACTTAAATAATTTTGATACTGTCAAATACAAGATGGTACAGCCGGAACCCTGCTATGGGCTGAATTGTGTCCCCAAAAATAGATGTTGACATCCTGACCCACAACATCTCAGTATGGGACCTTGTCTGGACACAGGGTCTTTGCAGATGTAGTTAGTTAAGATGAGGTCTTACTGGAGCAGGGCGGCCCTAATCCGCTAAGACTGGTGGCCTTCTAGGAGGAGGAGGCAAGACAGCCGTATGAAGATGGAGACCGATGGGGGATGCGTCCACAGGCCTGGACGCCAAGGGTTGCAGGCAGCACTAGACGCTGGAAGAGGCAGGAGAAGCCTCCCCTGGAGCCTCAGAGGGAGCGGCCTGATCTGACTTCTGGCCTCCAGGCAGTTAGGGGACGCACTTCTGTGGTTTGAAGCCCCAAGCCTGTGTGTTAGGCAGCCCTGGGAAAAGTAACACAGACTCTGAAAGCAAACAGGCCTGAGCCCAAGGTGCCAACATCAGCCCATCAGCCAGCCTGCAAGCTCCGGCCCAGGAGCAAGGACACCCCCTCCCTGGTCCGTCCCTGTCACAGGATGTAGACTTGGCCCCACGGCTGTAGCCAGAAACCACCTCCGGCTTGTCAAGTGCAAACGTGGGCTCTTTCAAATGCTAATTGGGATGCGTAGGGGGCCCCCAAAAGGAAAAGAAATAATGGGCAAAGCAGGGCCCTAAAGGAGCTGTGAGGGGAGAGAAGGGACGGGAGGCAGACAGGAAGCAAGGACACGGCAGACAGGGGGTCTGCACACACTGTGCCGCGTCTGTGCGCCGCCCGAGGGGGTGAGGTCCAGACCAGAGAGTGGGGGGGACGGCGACAAACAGCCCAGCAGAAAGTCTAGTGACTGCAGTGTCTGGCACAGGTAGGAACTGAGCCGCACCGACGTTTGCAGGGCGACCCCAGGTGACCAGCACTGCTAAGCAGAGTTGTGTCCACCAAGAGAGGACTTTGTCAGCCCCGGGTGTCACTGGGGGAGTCCACTCACCGGAGGAGCCAGGCAGGGCCCCGCTTCACATGCAGATGCCAGATGCAGGAGCAGATGCCGCGGCCAACACGCCTCACCCTGGTTCCACACATTAGTGTCCTAGCTGTGCCGACATGCTCACACACATACACACATGTGCACACGCACACCCCAGCTTTGAGGAGCCCTTCTGCCTCCTTATTCACTTACTCCTAGACCCGCTTTGCCCTTTCTAGATGGGATGGAACAAGGCAGGCATCCTCACCAGGGACAGGAGCCACAGAGCAGGCGTCCACGGCCGCAGGGCTGGGAGCGGTTACGCGCGGAGGACCGAGAACAGAGACGAGTGCTCTGAGCAGCAGGACGGGGGTTCCGCTGTTGAGGTAGCGAGTCTCTCACACGCAGAGGCAGAAATTCGAGGGAGGCTGTGGAGTTGGGTGGAATCGGGAGGCATATGGGTGTGAACTCACTTTCAATCCAAGTGTCTACAGACCAAAGTGCACAAACATGTGTGTGCACGTTCACGTGTTCCTTAGCTCCGTCCAAGAGCACCTAGAGTACTTTCCAAATCCTACCTCTCACTGAAAGGCACCAGGCTCTGCAGAGTGGCCACGTCCAGGGCTGGGCGGGGACAGCAGAGCCTGAACACCTTCAGTCCAGAGAGTAAGGATAGACCCACAAAGAGGGGCTCCCACCGGCCAAGGCCCAGACTCTGGGGCAGGAGCATGAAATAGGACATCGAATGAATGAATGAATGGAGAGTCCGACGAGGAGCAAGACCTTTGGAGTTCTAAGGTTACGGCGGGGGAAAGAGGCATGGCGGACAGGGTGCTGATGGACCATCACAGTGAACGCTGCCAGAAACAAGCCACATGGAAATCACGCCCTCCCAATCCTGCATAGGTGCAAACGCGTGAACCCCCTGTCCTGAAGCAACATCAGACAGACCCAAACTGAGGTCCCCACGAGGCCATGGTCCCCGCTCTTCAAAAGCTGAAGGTCACCAAGTCCAGACAGAGGGGACGGAGATGTTCACATGCTGGCCTGTCCTCCAGGCCCACCATGCATCAAGACTGACACAGGGTCCACCCAGGTGGGCTTGGGGTGTGCTGACTTGTCATAGCATCTTCCCTTCCCAAAAGACCCTACAGCACAGATTAGCTTTTATGTTGAATTTGCTTTGGTTTTTCCCTAAGAACTTGGTGACCCTCCCTCAGCACAGAGACCATCCCAGAATCCAGGGGGCAGGACCCAGAGGGAAGACCTCAAGGACTTTTTGCTCCAGGCAAGACCTCTGCTCTCAGAGGGCAGGCGCAGGAGGTCTGCCTTCGGAGCAAGTTCCTCCCTCCCAGGGGTGCAGCCAGAGCCACAGCTCCGGGCCAGGGCCAGGGTCAGCTCTCGACCAGCGCCGGGGTCAGCTCTCAGGGAGAAGGCCCTTCCTCTCTCCCCAGCCATCTGACCTACCCCAAATGGGCACCCCTCACAGTGTTTTCTAGGAAGCCATTTCTCCATCCTCTAGCTGGTCCCCTGCGGCATCGAATGGGACCCCTGAGGCACTGTCACCCTCACTATGGCCGGGGCGGGGGGGGGGGTGGCGGGGGACAAGGAACCTGGTGTGCTTTCCGGGCCGGTGACAATGAAAGCAGACCTCCCCTAAACCAGACGGCCCGCTCGGCCCCTCTGCCTGCGGGGACTCACCCCGCGTGGCCCAGGCTGGGGCTCCAGGCAGCAGCGCCTGCTGGTGGAGCCGCAGCTCCTCCTCCAGAGTGTGCCCCCCAGGCCCATCCTGCCTGCTCCGCACAGCTGCCTGGTGCAAGCTCGCTGCTTGTCTTCTCTGTGTGTATTTTCTCTGGAGCCCGACCCGTGGGCTTTTCTGCATTCTCTTTGAGATAAAAATCAAAAACAAATCTTTAAAGACCATCTCCAAAAACCACAGAATGGCCTGGAATTAAATAAAAATAAAGCTTGTGGTTTTCCTTTCAGGAACTTCCTGCTTATCTGAAATGCACAGAGTCAGCAGCACTTCGGAGCCCGGATGGAGGTTCCCAGGGCCTCAGCCTTGGGATGGGGTCAGCCCAGCAGGTGACTGGCCACCCTGTCCCGGTGTGCATCACGGGAGGGGGACAGTGGCCAGACCTGCTGGCCTAACGCCAATGTACACGTGTGTGCAGTCCACGTGGGGGCTAAAGAGTGTCCCCAAATATCCACATCCACCCTGATCTGTGCCCAGACTGTTCTGTGTTCTCTTATGAGATGGTCGGTCATGTGTGGGCACAGAAGAATAGCTCGGGAAGACAAAGTTTATTAGACTCAAGGGTCCTAGAGATGAGGCCACACATGCAGGGCCACGGGGAAGCACCCGAGTGGAAGCAGGAGCCAGGGGGAGGCCTAGGAGAGCCTTTATTAGTTCCGGGGGTGCTGGGGTTGTCCCCAGCTGTCTGGTCCCTCTTCCTGGGTGATTAAGGGCAAGGGGGAATGTTGGCACTGTGTGTGAGAGGTGGATAAGGAGGTGGTGTGGGGTCTGGAAGCAAGGTTTCTTAAGATGTCAAGACATCACAAGATACAGAAAATTGTAAAACATGATGAATACAACCTGAATATCAGGTTATGACATTATTTGGAAACGGGGTCCTTGCAGACGTAATAAAGTGAAGGATCTTTAAGATGAGATCATCCTGGATCAGGGTGGCCCTCAATCCAACGACTGGAGTCCTGACAGAGGAGAAACCACGCGAAGATGGAGGCAGAGGCTGGAGTGACGCGGCCACAGCCCAGGGACACCTGGTGCCCCAGAGGCTGGACAAGCCCGGAAGGATCCTCCCCCTTCCAGCCCCCTAGAGCCTCCAGAGGCAGCGCAGCCCTGAGATACCTGAATCTCTGATTCAGGCTCCAGAATGCAAGAGAACCCCAGTTGGTGGTGATTTGTTGTTCCCTGAATCCGCGGTCCCAGAAACATTCCAAGGGATTTCGGCATCATCTTGAAACAGCCTTGAGAAACCAATAAAACTTTTGGTGGGTGCTGTTACTCTGCTGAAACTGGCACCACAGAAGGAGAATCGGGAGGTTTTCACCTGGAAAGCCTGTCGTTTATGACCGGGTCCTCCTGACCGCGTCCCGCACCACAGGTTCCTCCCAGGCTCCAGGTAACACATACTAGGATCCGCCCACGTCTGAATACAGCACAAAAATCTCCCTTCCTGCAAGTGGAGAGCTTTCCCACACGATTCATTTTAAGATGCTGGGACACATGGGGGCGAGGCATCTGAAACCTGCTCAAGATCTCTGCTGAATTCCACGTGGAATTTATGCGTATCTACTGATTGCCAGGAATAGATCTATCATACTAACGACTGCAGTCCTTAACAGCACTCACACACATCTAGTGGCAAGTAACAGAACTGCAAGAACACAGGTGAAAAGGAGAACCTGGCAGCTTTAGAAGCAGTCTTGTGCTCATCACAAAATTCCCACCTGTACTTGTCTCTCCCTACCCTGAAGATCACTCTCTTAGAATGTATATTCCACGCAGCCTTATCAGCCAGGAAGACTTTGTCATACTTTCTGATCCACAGTTAGTAGTGTGAAATAAAAATAAGTTTTATTTTTAGAAAATTATCCAAATGCAAACCATAACATAAAATTTAATGTGATTTTTCTTTCAGGCCATATTGTCTCAAAATCCTGACAGAGCCTCCTAGAGGTGGGGGCAGGGTACCCATCTGAAAATCACTCTTCTGGAAAAACTGACTTAATGATCATGAAAAGATATGGACTGCTTCACACACTTGCGTGTCATCCTTGCGCAGGGGCCGTGCTAACCTCTGTATCGTTCCAGTTTTAGTGCGTGTGGTGCTGAAGCCAACACCATGTGGAATTTAAAGAAACCGACACTCGCATGAATAATGCCAATGTCCGCGCCCCCTGTAACCAACAACCGCCTTAGGGGGCTTCCTCAATGGTGTTTCATCAGCTCCTCCAGACTGATCTAAGTCTTAGTTTTTGTGCAGAATAATCTTTCTTCCTTGTATTGATGCGGGAAGAAATAATAGTTGTTTTCACAATTCACCATCCATACACGGTAACAGAAGACAGTCGCCTATCAGAACACAGCTTTGCTAAAAGTGGCTGGTTGGGAGGCAAACTCCTAACTGTACTTGGACGGGACAGTGGGTTAACTTTGCCAAGAAGGAGAGTTTGAAAGAGAAAAGAAGAGACAGACAAGGAATCAGATTAATTTCTTTTGTGCAGCAAAATATTCTATCAGCTTATGGCTATAAAGTTCTAACAACTAACAAGTTTTACTGAAGAGAAGAAAGAAACCACACGCTGGCCAACATGGAGCCCAAGGCCCAAAGCTGTCTTAGACTTGAAGAGATTGGAGCAAAAGCAAAATCACTCGTGAAACAAAAGCAGAGAGGCTCAAAGGGAGCTGCACACATCAGTATTTTCAACGAATAAACATCCGCAGGCACCTGTTTGCTGGGAACCAAGAGAGAAGAGCAAAGACTTTAGAAAAAAGCGGGGAGTGAGGTGCAGGCCATGGGGACTAAAAGTCATCTAATTTTTTCTGGCTTCTTTCCAACGGTAAAACCTAATCCATCATTTTCTCTGGGTGAAAGCTCTTAATGAAAATTTAGAGAGCGCAACTGAAATTTAGAATTCTCCGGGGATTCTGCTGGGAAGATGTCTAACAGCCACACAAAACTCACCGCAGCCAAACCTGCCAAGAGAACAGACCACGTGGGAAGCCGTGGGGCTGTAACATGGCTCCCGGACCTCCGTGCCCCTCGCCACCACAGGAAACATCCTCCTCCTGCCGGGGAGGAGGGGGTGGCTCCTCCAAGACCCCAGTTTACAGCTCTCAGCTCTTGAAACCCTGTGGGAAGGGCCGGATGGAGAGAGGCAGCCTCTCAGCACCACACACTTGCACCCTTGACACCATCCCCCACTGTCCTCACTCGGACGGACGGGGAAGGAGTCTCGCTGGTCTCCCTCGTGCAACCATCACACCTGTCTAGTTCCAGACTTTTCCATCACCCAAAAATGAAACCCCACATCCATTAGCAGTCACTCCCCACCCCCTCCCCCAGCCCCTGGCACCCGCTGATCTGTTTCTGTCTCTCGATTTACCTCTTCTGGATGTTTCACACACAAGTGAACTCATGTCATGTATGTGGCCCTTTCTGTCTGGGCTCTTTCACTTAGAATAATGGTTTCAAGGTTCATCCGCATTGTAGTGGGTCAGCACTTCATTCCTTTTTACGGCTGGATGATGCCCCCTTGTACGGATGACCACATTCTGTTTATCCATCATTCGTCAATGGACACGGGCTGTTTCCACCTTACGGCTGCAGTGACTGTGCAGGAACGACCGTGGGCAGGCAGGTATCTGCTCAGGTGCCTGTTTTCAATTCTCTTGGGTGTGCACCCAGGAGTGGAGTTGCTGGGTCGCCTGGTAACTCTGTGCTTAACCTTCTGAGGAACCTCCAGACTGTTTCCAAAAGCGGCTACACTGTTTTACATCCCCACCAGCCATGCACGAGGGTTCCAATTTCTCCACATCTATACCAGCACTTGTCATTTTGCATTTTTATTATAACCACCAGAGAGGGGGCAAAATGGTATCTCGTGGTGGCTCTGATTTGCATTTTGCCAAGTATCTTTTCAGGTGCTTGTTGGCCATCTACCTATCTTCTCTGGGGAAGTGTTTGTGCATTTTTGAATGGGGTTGTCTTTCTCCTGTTTCCACTCGCCTTTCTGTAGCCCTGTATGTAGGAGGCTTGGGCGTGCAGGGTCCCGGTGCTCACGTGAGGCTCGCAAGGTCGTCCAGCATGCCCTCCAGTACACAGGCTGTGACCTTCGGTCAATGTTTGGAAACAGGGGGAGGGGTGATCTCAGCCTTTTAATGATCTCCTGGGTGTTCCCTTGTTAAGGATCGTTGATCAAAGGACATTATCATCCAGTATATTTTATATTTTATTTTCTCCTGGGAAGAAATGGATCCCAGTTATCCCAGAGCATAAGGAATGACCCAGAGGTCAGGTTGACACCTCAAGCCACGTAACGTAAGACAGCAGCCAGGGCTTCCACACCATTGAAACCCGAGCCCACTGCCACCTTCAATCCCGGAGAGGGTTTGAAGAACCAAAATTCAACTGAAAAAGCCAGAAAACACGTAGCGATACCAGATGTCACCATTAAGCTTACAATAGTGACAATTTTTCTACCACTTCAAAGTTGTGTCACCACGTCCATTCCCTGCACCACGAGCTCAGTATCCCCTTAATTTTCTGCCTTTGATAAACAGGCAATTCGGATTTGTTTCCACAAAAGCAGGGCCCACATAATTCTCAACAGATGTACTCCAAGCACACGCGATGCTAGAGAGCCGTGTTAAAGCATTTTGCATCTTAACTCTCTTACGTTCTGGAGCGTCTCGCCCTGAAAAACCAGCATGATTTAAGGGAGCTCCCCGGAATTCAGAAAATATGTTCTTCTGTATCTACATGAAAATACGGGTATGACCTCTCACACTTGCAACCTGAACATTAGGTTTCCAATGATAAACATTCTAAATCATCTCAGCAAACCTCCACCCGGCACATCTGCACCTGGTTAGGGTGTGGCTTCCAGAAGGAGGGGCAGACGTCCTGCACGCAGGTTGCTCCCAGCTCCTCCTGAGGGCAGAGGTCACCAGAGCTGGCTGAGGCCCAGTGGCTCCTGTTGGTTCAGGTGATGGAGCCAATGGACTCGTGGTTCGCTCTGAGCGCCAAGGAGATGACAAGTTCAGGGTACGGTGGTAGCACACAGCAAATCCCCCTTTTGTTTCCTATGTGGGACATTTTGAACCGAATTTAAACCAAACACAGGAAAAAGCTAAAATTTTTTTCAGTTTTCTGACACGTGTAGCCCCCAAGACGATGACGCATCACCTGCCCTGTAGAAGGCATGCCCCTCCCTTCTCTACAACCCTTGCCTGTCTTCGCTGGGACCTCTCTTCTCACTCACCTTCCTGCCTGACAATGTTTTGTTTCTGATGAAAAGCCATCATTTGTCTGCCTAGGGGATCAATCTCCATCTTCCCACTCATTCTGGTGAGTTTTTGAGGGTGATGTCACACATAAGGGGAGGAGGGGCAGTCCCGGCTCCTGCCCTCACATCCCCATGCCCCCCCCACCCCCATCGCCTCACCCCACCTCCATGTCTGGCCAAGTTACGGAGCCTCTGTGGTGAAGGAGGCTGTAGGGTAGGAAATACCTTTTCCTTTACCCTCTCACATTCAGTGACTGAGGTGTGTGGACTAAACTGACAACAGATTTAACAGAAGAAAAAAGTTCATTCGTATGCACATGGGAGCCAAGAAAAGTAGCTGGCTCAGTAAATGGTTTCAATTAGATGCTTATATACCTAATTTAATAGGGGAAAGGGAGCCAGGAGAAAAGCCTTCCTACAGGAAAAACAAGTCTCTTTAGGAAAGACAAACGGGTTTTAAGAGAACAATCGAAACATAAGAAGGTATGTGATAATGTCCCCGAGAAGGAACTTGGGATAGGATTTATTCACAGTATCCCCCCTGGGAGCAGACAGGCCCGACAGAAGGAATTTACGGCAGCCTTATTTCCCAGAAGTTGCTCTTATTCAGATGAGGGACGCACCAAAAAGGCCTCTTTCTGCATCTATTGATTCTCGAATGCCTTCAGGTCAAAATAAACCTCACGCCAAGGTGCTATATTGTGGCGTGGCATATCCTCATCCCCTTCACGGCCCTTAACCACACGTTTGCCCTGTCACCCAGCGCTGACCAAGTCCCCGGGGTCAGCAGGACTCGCTGCTGCAAAGGCTCCATCTGCTCTTTCCTCCAAGACGAGGCCCAGCAGATCTTTTAAGGGCCACTCAATCTCCCACATGAGGGTGATTAAAACACCCAGTGAAGAAGGAACCAAGAAGGGAGTGTGAACCCCACGGCAGCCTGGGAGCCCACTGTGGAGCAGAGGAGAGGAACTGTGTCGGGTCCTCACTCCAGGAAGCCGGTGACAGAGGTGAGGAAGCGGGTGGCTGGACATGCCAGAGCCTCCTCCAACCCAGGCCGAGCCAGTGGCCCACGGTCCACGATCCCCTAAGTACAGGTCACAAGAACACCCTCTGACAGAGACCCTTCAGCTGGCTGCTTCCTGGAACCCTGGCCATACCGATGCTGCTGAGTGGCTCGGATAGGCGTCCTGCTCACGTGCGCTGCCTCCCCGTCACCTCCAGCATCCCGTCTCTCCAGGGTTTACTCTTCCAGTGAAACCATGGTTGTGTTTAGAGCCTCTGATAAAGTTTTGCGACAATAACAAAAGACAAGATTTCTGTCCTGATACATCAGATATTCTTCCACTTGGAATAAGATGAATAAATTCCCCTCCCCTTCCAAAAAAAAATAAAGACACAAGCATTCTTAAACTCCTACACAAGACACGTGCTTGGAAATGCCTGAGTCCCAAATATTTTGTCAATTCAGTATGTACTGGGGCACCAAAAAAGACCAAGCAGCGAGTCCTTTTATGATCCTCTAAATTATGTTTTGACTTTTGAGTTTACACACATCTTGTTTGTTTTTACACGGGACCCACGATATTCCTTCATATGTGTTTCTTTTCTAATACGAGAAAAACTAAGGAGATGAAATGGAATGTTATTACATTACAGTCCCACATGTTTCCACAGTCAAAGTCAGGTGGTTGGAAAGAATGGAGCTAGAACTGGTTCTATGGGATGGCGATCTGGCATCTTCTAGATGAGTCCCGGCAGTTAGCAGTAGCTCCAGGACCTGGTTCAGTCAAGGCTGAAAGGTCCATCATCATCATCATCATCACCGACATCATCATCACCATCACCAAAATCATTATCACCATCATCATCACCAATATCATCATCACCACTATCAGCACCATCATCATCATCATCACCATCATGATCATCATCACCACCATCATCATCATCATCACTATCATCACCACCATCATCACCAACACCACCATGATCATCACCACCATCATCACCATCATCATCATCACCATCATCAACACCACCATCATCATCGTCATCACCACCATCATCAGAATGACCTTGGGGTGACACTTACACAGCACTGACCATTAGCCCCTTCCATGATTTAATTTATCTAATCCTCACACCCTGTGGGGTTAACCCCAGTTCACAAGTGAGGAAACGAGGGCACAGAGAAGTTGAAGCCACACAGCCAGGAGGGAACAACACCAGAATGTGAACCCCAGCAGTCTGGCTCCAAAATAAGGCCCATCCCTGAAACACCAGACCATTTGTGAGCCCAACTCCCAGGGCACAGAAGGCTCCTGGGAGCATGGTCAGCAGGGGGCCATCCTGCTTTCCTTTCTCTTACCTCCCTCTGTTTCTGACACAGCGAGCTCTGAGCTCTCCAGCAGTGAAATGGGGTAGCCTGTGTCATGCACAACCAAAGCACCTCTGACCCTCACTAGGGAGGGAGAAATGAGGCGTGTGGATATTGAAATGGGAAGGTCTGGCTGTTCACCCATGGCTGAAGCAATCCAGATGAGCCCAACTCAACACCTGGTTTGCTTTTCTGAAGACAAACAACAAAAAGTTCAATTTCTGGGGGGCAGGGCTGGTTCTGTTTCTGCTTTAAATGCTAAGCAGATTCCTCGGCTGGGGAGGCCACGGGGCGAAGAGGTGCACACAGGTGGAGGGTCTGGAAGAAGCCGTGAGCCAACAGAAAAGAAGGGTCAGGAGACCGTCTCTCAAAGGCAGCAAGAACCTCTGCGACCACATCCTGCTGCCCGGGGCGGAGCTGCCTCGGCGGGTCCTGCAGGTGGGAAGACTGCCCATCAGCTGTGCCTGAGGGACAACAAGAAACAGAGGCTCGTTAAGAACATTTATGAAAAGCCAGGAGCCTCGATCCTCACTCAGCATCCTCACTCATTAAGGACACGTCAGCAGAGAGTGGAGCCAAACATTCTTTTTCTAGGAAGGAAACAGGCTTTTCCACAAACCAGTTGTCACCAGGACAATGAGGGGTAAGGCCCAGACTGCCATACGGTTCCAGGCTGCTCCCACCCCAAGTGCTGGGAAGGTGACAGGGACAGCCTGGAGTGGGCCCCCCACCTCCCAATCCAGCCCAATCCACTCAGCCCAGAGTATCCGCCAGCCCCTACAGTCACCACCTCGTCAGGGCACACACCCATGCTCCCCATCACCCCTCCTGCCTGCTCCCTGGGTAGCCTGGCCCTCAGCAGGAGCTGGTCACCCATTACTAGCACCATCGGGGGCCTCAGAGCCTCATGGGGATCCTGAGGGGCAAAGCAGGTGAAAGCAGTGGCTCAAGGCCCCGAGGCCAGAGTGAGGCCTCCCAGAAAAGCCAAAGGGGGAGTCTGAGGAGATGACAGCCTGAACTCACAATCCCATTAGCTCACCTGAGAGCAAGCCCAGCGGGGAGACAGCAGGCTGGTTGCCCACTGGATCCAGGGACCGTGGGCTGAGCTGGGAGGACATGTGCTCCCCGGACAGAGCTCAGCCACCAGGACCAAGGAGTCCCTCACCAAAGCAGAGCCTCGGCTGCCCCTGAGATGAGGCCTCAGACCGGAGGGGCTGCAGGGCTCCTCACCAGGTGCTCCCACCAGATGCTCCACCAGATGCTCAAGGGTATTGGGCCTCCATCTCCCTCAGCCCTGCTTTGCTGTTGCTGCTTCTATGACACCACATGCTCTCTTGGCCCCGGGCTGCCATCCCCTCAGGCTCTCGCCCCTTCCCTCTCTCTTTCTCCCTTTGAGGAGGACAGGAAGGACCCTGTTCAGTGCCTCCAGCCCCTCTCAATCCTAGGGGAGGGAAGCAGGACATACAGAAAGGTCGTGGTCCGAGGAGCAGTCACCATCTCTCTGCCTAACCATGAGAAAAACATCTGACAAACCCCAGTTGAGGGGTACCCTACGAAATCCCTGACCAGCACACCTCAGAATGGTCAAGGCCATCAAAACTAAGCCAGAGACCCTATCCCAGAGGAGCCCAGGAGATGTGAGGACCACACATCACGGGGGCCTGGCACAGGAAGAGGATGCTACTAAACACCGTGTTGGTGTTGGTTCATAACTGTGATGAGCGCGCCTCACGAGCGCAAAGGTTAGTGACGGGGGGTGCGCAGGGCAGGGGACACACAGGGACTCTGTCCTTTCTGCTCAGTTTTTCTGTAAACCTAAATCTGCTCTAAAAAAGTTTTAATTAAGTTTATAATTAATTTTTTTTAACTAGCAAGATGTCCCCACAATCACAGCAGCCCAGTCTCTCCATAGACCCCGAAAGGTGAAAGAACCAGGACCCTCACGATCACCCAGTCTCTGACACACATGGTGTCCTCTGGGAATCTCATATATCTGGGCCTCAGCAAGACTGACAGGCAGAGTAACCTTGATTACAAATCAGATTTCCACAAGCTCATTTCTCCTCATAAAATTATACTAAATATTTTATGACTGACCCTCCTTATCTTCAACAAAAGGAATCAAAAAGCAGCAAATCAATGGGGACAGAACACCAGAAAGGGCGTGAGTCAACTATACGTGGTTCACGAGGTGGGTCCAGGGTCATAGGGCTGCAAAGAACTATATGTTCTCACCCCTGACCTCTTGAAAGGGTACAGTGGGATATTCCAGAGGCTATGTACCTGACAGGCAAAGTTGGAACCGACTCAGCAGAAGCAGAGCCAAGAATGCAGCTCCTTTAAGAGATCTGGGGCTTCCCTGGTGGCGCAGTGGTTGAGAGTCTGCCTGCCAATTCATGGGACACGGGTTCGAGCCCTGGTCTGGGAAGATCCCACATGCCGCGGAGCAACTAGGCCCATGAGCCACAACTACTGAGCCTGCGCGTCTGGAGCTTGTGCTCTGCAACGAGAGAGGCTGCGACAGTGAGAGGCCCACGCACCGCGATGAAGAGTGACCCCCACTCACCGCAACTAGAGAAAGCCCTTGCACAGAAACAAAGACCCAACACGGCCAAAAATAATAAAAATTAATTAATTAATTATTTTTTTTAAAAAAAGAGATCTGCACAAACGTAAAACGATGGGAAAATAATGCTGTTTTTCTTTAAAACGTGATGTTTACATGTAGTGGATTTATTAAGGAGAGTTAAGGGGTCCTGAGACCGAATTTGAAAGTTAGGTCCGGTGTTTGCAACGTAGGGAGGTGATTGCATGGGCCTGTGGCTCCACCTAGTGCCAGGCGGGGGACACGGGTGGGCCAGTCAGCTAACCGAGGATGGAGCCGCCTGACACCACCACACAAAGTCGTGGAGATTCAGGAGGTGTCTTTTTGGGATTTGGGTGAATGTAACATGAAACTCTGTCCTGGCAGGGCTGCTGGGACCCTCCTCCGAGATGCAGCTCCACAGACCTCGGCACAAGACCGGCTCAGAGCCTCCAGACACCACGGGGAGCACTCTCACCATGCCATTGACGCATGTGCCCGTTAGAGATGGAGCCCCAGAAGGTGGGACTTCGCTACCTGCACAACCCAGGCCCTGCCCAGGACCAGGCCAGGGGGCTCAAGGAGGGAGGGGCTGTGGAGGAACAAGGAGAGGCAGCCTCCAAGTTAGAACTCAGGGACTCACCAACGTAGGGTGGAAGTGGGGCCCCCGTGGGTGTTGAGCAGCCACCCTAGCCTCCACCCCCCAGACGCCACAACTACTCCCAGTGGGAACCGCCATCTACACCCTAGCAGATGGTGGTGGGGCAAGATTGGATGTGGATCCCAGGAGACCAGCTTCACAGGTGTGCAAAAGGTCACAGCTCCTTTGCTGTGCCTTGATTCACCAAATTTTGTCTCCAACACGCCCCTCCCCCTCCCTGCAATCCTGCCCTACTTGCTGTCCAAGCCACAGGCCACCGGGACAGCGCCCCAAGTCCTTAACTGACTCATGCTGGAATACAAGCTTTGTCCACTGTCACCTGTCTTCCCAGCCTGTAAGTTTTACACAAAACTGCCTGGTGTCCACTCCATGACACACCTCAAAACGCACCTGGAACAATAATTAAGTGGCTAGCTCAGGTTTCCAGAACAGCCCTTTAGGAGGGAGGGAGGGTGTCCCTCAAGAGGGGCAACGTGGGGAGGGGAGACTTGAGAGGGAGGACCTGAGGAATGGTCCTGAGAGGGGGGGACCAGCGAGGGGGGACATGGTTGGGGGGACATGGGTGGGGGGACCTGAGAGGGAGGACCTGAGAGGAGGGACCTGAGACAGGGGAACCTGAGAGGGGGGACATGGGTCAGGCAGAGGCACCCTGCCGGCTCTGTCGCCTGACTCTAACATCGCCCCTTTTTTCACGGAGTCCCGCGGCCGGTCAAGCTCACCAATGCCGCCGTGAGGGTGTCCGGCCCCCTCAAAGGTCACCTACCATAACTTGACAGGAGCCTGGGAAGCCAGATCAAGGGAACACCTGAGAGTCACAGACGTGACAACACCGGTTCCCTTCACGCCACACTTCCGCCCTGATGACGCCATCGCCCGGCTCCAAGATGGCTGCGCCACGCACGACGTCGTAACAAGAGGCCCCCGCCCCTCAGCCGGGGGCGGGCCCTCTGAGCGCCCCGCCCCCTCCGCGCTTCGACCCGGAAGGGATCTCCCAAGGCGGCAGCGAGCTTCCAGTGCCGCAGGCAGTTGAAAAAAGGGTAGCGGCGGGGATCGCGGACCCGCCCAGGGTTTGGCGGCCCGGAACCTCCTGCAGGGCCTTCCCGCGCGGAGCCGTACAGTACTTTCTTCATGATAAACACCCCACGTTAACACCAGTAAGAGCGCCGGAAACCCTTGTTTGGCTCAAGCTTTCTAGATAAATGGGCCGTCAGCCTCCGTGCTAGGAGTCCTCGTCCAGTAAGGACTTTTTGATAACGATATCTGTCGCGCGGGGTTTCCTGCCGAAATCCCGGCCGTGAGGGGAAGCCCACTGACCCTGCTCTGCGGTCCCGGCGGCCGAGCGGCCAGGGCCCCGCGGTGCGTGGGCTCCTCCCGAAGCCGAGTCCCAAGAGCAGATTCGTCCTGGGTGAACCCGAGCAGCGAGCCTGGCACACCCTGGGGCCGTGAGCGTGGGGAGGGCCCGGCGGGTGTGACCTCGGCGCCGCTCCCGCCCGTCTCCACCCCGCGAGCTCCGCTGTCCAGGGCGCGCTCCCAAGGAGCTCCTTGCGTGGACTCCCGTTGGCTTCGTCCTCTCCCGTGTCACATGACAGACGCCCCCTCCCTCCCCGGGAGATTTCATTCCGGGGGTGGGAGGGGTGTCTAGATTCCTGTAACTCTAGTGTCTGCCTCTGAGGCTTCAAGTTCTGCACCCCATCTGGCCAGAGCAGTCTGCACAGACTGCATCCCGAGGTGGCAGACACGGCCCAGGGGAGGGAGCCCCACGCTGGACCTGGGAGGGGTGAACGTCCACAGTCCCCATGGAGACCTCACCCCTGGCACAGGACGGGGGTCCTTTCTGGGACGAGAGCTTTGTGATAGTTGAGGGTGCCCATTCAGTCACCTGCACTGTGCAGTCACCAGAGCTTCTGCAGCTTCTGATGAAATGAGCCAGGGATTCCAGGTGTTTGAGGGAAGTCACTAAATGAAGGACACAACACCCACAGAAGAGGGTGGGACCTGGGCAAGCCCCAGAGCCTCAGTTTCCTGCTCAGCACAGGGGTCAGTTCATCAGACCTACCCTAGACGGCGAGTACTGCTGGACACTGTCCTTGCCTTGGGAGGCGGCCCCTGCCTGACAGAGGTGTCTCCTCCCTTTGCTTTTGTGGAAAACCTCGGCACTGAAATTGTTTCTAGGAGGCCTCTTTCATCCACCCCCACGTGGTGGTCGTATTGCTTGGGACTAGAAGCACACGTGCTCAAGGTGCAAGTCCCACTGCGCTTGGCCACTGGCCCAAGGGCAGCGGGGGGGCGGGAGGGGGGGTGGCTGATAGGCTGGTCTGCACCTGTTTCCTCTGTGAGGCAGCAGAGGTGAACTGCTCCTGGAACTGGCCCACTGCGCTGGGCCAGCCTTGCTCCACCTCGTCAGGGGGTGCGTGTGTGGGGTCAGCTGTGAGACAGAGTGCGGGGGGGCCCTCCACACGCCCCCAGCCCCACTCGCATAGCTGCGCGCTGCCGCTGCCCCATGCTCAGGTAGAATTCTCTGCAGTGCTGCACAGACCTGGGGGGTGCAAGTCAAGAGGGAAGGCTGAGAGCCATGCCCAGGCCTTTGTGAGGACACACTGGTGGCCCAATGTGTGCGTCTGCCCCACTCACCCACCTTCGTGGTGCATGGCCCTTTGGGGGTGCAGACCGGTAGACTCACCAGCAATGCCCAGGACCACTGAGTGGCATCGGCCTCATCAGAAGGGGACCCCCATGGCCTGTGGGCACTGAAGTGTTCAGTGCTTAGGCGGGTACAGGCCCTGGGCCTGTTCCTGAGCCTCGGAGTCCCGAGATACAGACCATGTGCGTCTTCCTGTTCCACATGATGGCAGAAGCCAGCATCACAGGAGGACTGGAGCGGGCGGGGAAGGAGATGGAGTCACCTGTGGACTGCAGAACCATTAGAATAAACCACTTAACCAGAGTCACTTCCCTGAGACTTTATGACTCAGAGCTTGTGCCAACTAGAGCCCATGATTCCCTGGAATCATTTGTTGTATATTTTGCATATTGAGTCTAACAGCTTAAATTATTTTTGAAAATCGTTTTCAAACATTCAAAGATTATCCAAGAACTACCTAGTTTTTTGTGAGCTCTGTTTAACTGGGTGAAATAAAGCTTCTTTGGTATCTTCCAGTCCCTGTGTTCGCCTCTGCTGGTTTTGTTTCCAGGAACAGGAAACAAGTAGGCACGTCCCCCGGGGCCACTGTCTCTGTGCCTCAGGAGGGGGTCAGCCTGTTGTAACCCCAAGGGTCCCATGCCCACCCTGGGACGGAGTGCTGGCAGGCCGGGCCCCCGCCAGGCCTGGGTCCTGCAGCGTGGAACACTTGTCTTTTAGTTTCCTCACTGGAGACCAGGCCAGTTGTATGTAGGGTCTGACCTCCCCAAGGTCTGAAGCGAAGCTGCAGACACAGGGGAGGTGGTCCCACTCAGGCCTCATCACGCCTGCACGTGGGGCCGGATCTGCCCGGGCAGGGCACTCCATTGCTGGGGCACCATGTGGAAGAGAGCCCTGGTCTCAGGAGGACCCTGAGCAGGGAGCTGACAGCAGCCTGGGTGGCGCTGGGTCGCCAGCATGCCCAGAAGGGACCAGGTGAGAGGCCGGCCTCAGCTCTGGCCCCTGCCCAGCAAGGCCACGGGTTGGAGTGGCATTGGGACAGCACCAGGCTGCAGGTCCCATCTGGTGGGGACATTTCCTGCCCCTGCTCCCTGAGCCCTCCTTGGGGACCCTGCCCAGAATGGGTCAGAGCACCCCATACACACCACTGTCTGATTCTTCCTGAGCACTAAACCTAGCACAAGGGGGACCCTGCCTCAGGGTCTCACCGCACCTCCCCCCATGCCCGCCCTGTCCCCAGGAGCCCAGCCCACACCCCCGCCCCAGTCAGGAGCCCTGCAGGTGTGGGGCCTGGAGCAGCCGTTTCTAGGCCAGTCAGGAGCCCTGTTGGTTCTCACCAGCAGCCCAGTTAGTGGAGATAATTTCAGAAAGGCTGCTGGTCTCCCTGGATCTGCTCTGGGCAACTGCAAGGTGGCGTCAGCTGGAGCACAAGCCGTCACTGCTTCTGGAGCGTCCTCCTCCCACCACAAATCACTGGGCCTTTGCTCATTCCAGACCCACCCGGTACCCCTGGGGTGTCTAGGGTTCACAAGTCCAGCCTCCTAGGAAAGTGAGAAATAGGAGTTGCTGGGTCCCCCAACTCTCACCAAGGACGGGAGCTTCACAGGCTCACATGAGCAGGCATGCGTCAGCTCGACCACCGCGTGGAGTTTTGGCCTCTGCCACATGGGGCCACTAGGGTCAGCACAGGGACCACTTCTGAACCCTGAGGGTCCACAGGGCAGCGGGTGTGACCAGCACTCATAGACAGGAAACAGCACCTCAGAGCAGGAGTGCAGACCCTGCACCCCACACAGCGCCCTCCTGCAGGCCAAGCTCCCACCATCCTGATGACATGACGATGCCCCGGTATGTTCCAGTGTCATCACTAAGGCCTGTGTGCAGCTCTAAGGCTGATTTCAGCTGTGGTTACAGTGGAGCTCTCTGATCCACGGAGGAGAGATCAAACAGCGCCCGCAATGCAGGCCCCGGAGCAGACCACAGGGGCCATGCCCTGCCGAGTCACACCAGGGCATCTCCCAGAGGACTCTCGGGACATTGTTGGGCCAGAACCTGGTCCTGGGTTCCCTATTCTGCCCACACCCTCAAGGGAAAGGAGTGGGTGGTGGCAGGCCCTGGCTGGCCTGGGTCTCAGTCTAAATCTTGAGCCAGTTCTGGGTGCTGACTCAACACCCTGCCCCGAGCCCCCACCCCTTGTGAGCTGGGCCCCCAGCCACAGGAGAGCCCCAGGTAGCCCAAGCAACACAGTGCACGCCCAGTCACAGGGCACCCAAGGGGCCAGGCAGGGGGGTGGAGTGAGGCCAGCATTGCCAGCCATCTGCCCTGAGGAGGACGCTGGCACCCTTGGCTCTAAGCCCCCCAACCCCCATAAATCCATAATAAAAATAATCCCTACTTTTCCTAACATGCCCCAGTTCCCGAAGTGCCTCCTGATCCGTCATCACACTGATGTGCCAGAGGGGCCGGGGAGGCACAGCTGACCTTGTTTTATGCGATCACAACAGGGAGGGCCCAGGAGCCCAAGGCAGGCAGGGAACACCCCCTACCCTGTCCTGCCTTCTGAGTGGGCGCAGAGTCAGCCAGGGGAGGCTGCAGGAGCACCTGCTGAGGGTCTGGCCCCAGCTGCCCTGGGGAGCTGTGGGGTCTGGCCTCCGAGGGGATTGGTTGGTGAGCTGGACCCTGCCACCCACCATAGCTGCCCAGTCTGCCTGCCTCTGGCCTGGGAATGCAGGGCAGGGGCCGGAGCAGGAAGCAACTCCACCCAGGCCCAGGTGGCCTGGCCAGAACAGGCTCACACTGTGGTGGGTCAACTCTGGGCCTATCAGTGGACACTGCTGAAGCCCCAGGGGGGTGTAGCATCTTGACCCCATCCTTGCTATTCCCACCTGGCCTGGTGACTCCAGCCCATGAGAGGCAGCAGGGGCTGGGGTACAACCTAACAGCTGATGGTCTTTGGTGCTGCACAACGTGACAGCCCAGGAGCCCATCCAGCCCAGTGGGAGGACACGTCACCCAGGGCCAGAGCTGACCCCACACTGCTCCCAGATGCATCTGCCACCCCCAGGGGCTGGCAGAGTGTGCCTGATGAAGCCAGATCCCCGGGGTCAACCCAGCCCTGAGGAGGGAGGGCAGAGAGTGGGGGCGGTGCCAGGGCCTGGCCCAGGTGGCAGGAGTGGGCGGGGCACCTGCCTGGGCTCTGCCCGCCTGTGTGCCCGGCTCACTCGTCCATCACTTCGCCCTCACCATCACTTGGCCCTTGTCATCTTTGCCCTAGCGGTCACCGTCCAAGGTAGGTCTGGTGAACTGGCCCCTTGTGCTGAGCAGAAAACCGAGGCCTGGGGCTCTGGGGCTTGCCCAGGTCCCATTGGGCTGACCTGGACCACCCTAACCCCCGAGGCGCCCTTGCCTGTCCGTCTTCGGGCGAGGGCAGCCGCCCTGCGTGTCTCAACGGGCTGGCCTGACCGGTGGAGAGGACCCCTCCGTCCGTGGGCTGGCTGCGTGGGGAGCTGCGTCCGTGCGCCGTGCGCGCCGCCCGCAGTGCCTGCCGAGCCAGCGCCGTGCGCCGAGGCGGGGGGGCGCGCAGGGCGGGCGGCGGCGGCTGCGGCTGCGGCGGCTGCGCGCAGGTAGGGCTGGCGGAGGAGGGGGAGGGGGCTGCGGACCCGGCTGCCACCGCCCCCAGCCTGGGAGGCCCCCGCCCACGTGACTCTCTGAGAACCTGAGCCGCCGGGTGGGGTGCTGGAACTCGGGGTCTCTAGGAGGGAGCCCCTGCTCACCCCCCTGGCTGCCCCTGAGAAGCCCCCCTACTCCCCCGGCTCTCACCCTCGCTCCTGGCCGACCCTCCCAGGAGCTCCCTCCACGGCCTGAGGCAGGCAAGGTCACACTCCTGGCAGGACCTGCCCACATTTCCCGGGTCAAGGAAGTCGGTTCTCTGGCTCCCAGCCTCAGTGATGAGGGCAGGGGATTGGGGACAGCAAGGGGCTCCCTGGACCCCTTGAGTGGGCTGCAGCAGGGGAGACAAGGAGTGACCTGCCCTCACTTGACCGCAGCTGGCCGGGTCTCCTGAGAGGTCTGAAACTGTGGCTGTGACAGGCGGGCCCACCCTCAGAGACGGGGCCAGGGGCTTGTTGGCAGGTCAGAGGAGACACTGGGCAGTGGAAGGCTGCAGGGGTTCCAAGTCCTGGACCAGCTGCTCAGCCTGGGACCCCAAAATCCCCAGCACTTGCCCCCAGCCCCCTGGCCAGAGATGCAAATAGCAGCCTCACCCTCCTGGCCCCTGGATTAACCTGCCCTCGGGGTGGGCTTTGCCCATGCAAAGCAGGGGGAGGCACGTGTGGGTATGGGTTATGGGTGTGTGTGTCAGGGTCCCACCCCTGACACGATAGGCTTCTGCTACGGGGAGTGGAAAGTGGGTCTTGCAGGTGGAGGGTCAGGGGACCTGTCCTGTTCTGCTATCCCCCAGCACGGGGACATTACCCCACCTTCTCCAACCCAGAGGCCCAGCCTTGGTGAGGCTTTGCTGGTGGGTAGGGGTGGAAAGTTTTCTCTGCAGTTAATTAGCCCCATGGGAGGTGGGGGGCAGGCACGTGGGGCCTCATTAGTGGGGCCTCAGCTCCAGCCCTGTACCCTGGTGAGTGGCATGGGCTGTGGGGACCTCCCCAGGCAGTGAGCTGGTGTCAGTGTGATAGGGTGGGGCTCCCTCCCTCCCTTTGTTGGGGGGGTGGGAGGTGGCTCACCAGTGGGGAGGGAGCATCTGGAGGGTGATCGTAGGCTGGCAGCCCCCTGGCTCTGTTGATTCCTCCCATACCTTCTAGCCCCAGGCTGGCCACTTCCGAAGCCCCGGATGCCATGGGGGAGTGGGATGTGCCCCAGATGAAGAAAGAGGTCGAGAGCCTCAAGTACCAGCTGGCCTTCAAGAGGGAGATGTCATCCAAGACTATCCCTGAGTGAGTCCCCAGGACCCCATGGAGCCCCGGCCACACCCCACCCAAGGCTAGCCATGATTTGCATCTCATTTCCCTGCTCTGTGCTCATTTGTATGAGCCAAGACCACACCCCCACACACTGCCATCAGGCAGCACTTCTGAGGGAGGGCAGGTGCCCTCGTGCTCACCCCACCCTCCCCACCCACAGGCTCCTCAAGTGGATCGAGGACGGGATCCCCAAGGACCCCTTCCTGAACCCCGACCTGATGAAGAACAACCCGTGGGTGGAGAAGGGCAAGTGTGCCATCCTGTGAGGCCCCCACACCCCAGACTCACGCCTCCCTGTGAAGAGGACGACTCTGTAAAAGTGTGACTTTTATAAAGAGTTTTCAAGGAGGTACATGCTTTTGTACATTTTCTAGGAGAGAAAAAGCAACACCCAGGCACCCAGTGTGTATCTGGGGACGTCTGGTGTGGCTTCAGGGTGTCCGGTGTGGATCCAGGGTGTCTGGCACAACCCCAGAGTGTCCAGCATGGACGGGGGTGGGGGGTGGGGGGTGGGGTCCAGCACGGCCCCCACGGTGTCCAGCATAGATCCTGGGGACGTCAAGTGTGGGTCGGAGTATCTAGCACAGCCCAGGGTGGCAGCATGGATCCCGGGGGCTTGGCGTGGCCCAGGCTACAGCAGGTCCCTGATGTACAGGCTGCGCCGCACGGCGTTGGAGACGCCCTCCTTGAAGCGGAACCAGACGTCGCTCCTGCCCACCGCGGTGCCCATGCGCTGCTCGGCTGTGTCAGTCTCAGGGGCTGCGTGCTCTGCAGGGGCCACACGGTCGTTCCTCCACCCGACCCTGACCCCAGTCCCTCAACTGCCCCCACCTCCCCACACACCTGTGCTCGGGGCTGCCGCTCTCTTGACAACAACACGACCGAAGAAGTCCCTCTCAGGCTAAAGGAGATAGGCTGGTCAGGTTCACGGGGGCTGACCCACAGCAGACAGTCCCCTACCTGGGGGGAGGGCCCAGAGGCCATCTCCCAGGGAGGAGAGGTCTCGTGGCACCTCTGGGCAATGGCCCCCTACCCTCACCCCAACGCTGACCCTCTCTGCAAGTGTTCCCTTCACCCTTCACCACCCTCACAGTCACCTGCTCCCTGCAAAGGTCAGGTCCAGGGCGGGAGGTGCCAGCATCCTGCCCAGATGAGAAACTGAAGCCAGGTGGAACCATCATGCTGAACAGCAGGGAGCTGGACCTCCAGGACTTAGAACCATAGCACTCCAAGGTCGCCCACCCAGGCCCACCTGGCCCCACCCTCTGGCCACCTAGCCCCATCCCCCCATTAGGGTTAGGGTTACCACACCTGCTCCTCCAGGGCAGCTCTCTTCAGGATGCACTCCAGCCGCTGCTCGTGGCTGCATGGGGCAGATGGCTGCGCCCCTTTCTCCCCAGTGCCCCCCAGGGGACCCCCATCCACCTACAGGAAGTCACATACAGTGAGAGCTGACTGGGCAGGACCATACCAGGGACGGTGTCCACTCTGAGGGCCCTGCTCTGCCCAGAGCCCGGGGTGGGCTCACCTGGGGGCCAACCCTAGCCCGGGCCAAGGCCTCCACCCGCCGCATCTTCTCCACTTCAATCTCGCGGGCAATGAGCTGCTTGGCCTGGTAGGTGAGGGGCTTGCGGGTGGGCAGCTCGGGAAAGCGGCAGACATCCTCCACGTTCCTGCTCTCGGGGTGAGCAGGGCAGGGCAGGACACCAGGGCACTCAGTCAGCAGAGACGGGGCAGGAGCTACTTACTAGCACCGACCCCAACTGCCAGAATGCAACAATGCAGGACGGGCTCCAGTCCTGTCCCTGCTGCACCCAGCTCTGTGGCAGCAGGGGTGTTACCCACTCTGAGCCTGTTTCCCCAACTGTATGTGGGCTTGAAGAGGGCTGCAAGGGAGGAACTGACACAACGTGGCATGGCCTGGATTCAGGCCTGGGGCTGAGTGCTTGGGAACCAGCATCATTACTGCCTCAAGGATCTGCATGTGGACACCACTGCTGCCGGTCCTCCATCCCCACGACCCTCTCAGGACAGAGAAACGGGGCCCTGGGGAGCTCAAGGGCCCTCTGGGGGTAGCTCCCGGGGGCACTGAGAGACTCTGCAGTAAACCTCAGGTCCCAGGGCTGTGCCCACCTCACAGTCACATCTGGGCAAGGAATGAGCTAGAACTGACTCCCCCACCCTCCAATGGGGAAAGACTCACACTTCCAAAGCCATGCATTTAGACTCGCGCCGAGCAATCACCATGGCACTTGCAGCCCAGCCCCCCAGCCTCCTGCCCCCAGGCGCTGCACAGACTCACGGCTCCAGCCTGTAGACATACTGCCCGTCGGGCGTGCGCTCCTGGCAGTAGGTGAGGCTATAGGCGAGCATGGTGCCCACGAGGCTGGCCAGCTGCTGTTTCTCTCGGGAGCTGTACAGCTGTGTGCTCACCTGTGGGCCGGTGGGCAGCAGGCAGGGGTGCTAAGCATGGCCAGGGGCCTGCCCCCACCAGGAGCCACAGCCCTTCCAGGCGAGGCACTCACGGGGCGCAGCTTGGGTGTGAGGATGTCCAGGAGCAAGCAGAGGGTGTCCAGGATGAGCGCCTGCGGTGCAGCCCGGCTGCGGGTGGCTGGCGTGATGCCCGACACCAGCGTCTGGATCAGGTTGTGTGTCCGGCTCATCCGATTCTGGGCCTGGGGTGGAGGGCGGACGAGGACCAAGTCACCCAGGGGCCCGGGGTTAGACCCTGGGTATGGGCAGGGCGTGGGGCGCACCTCCTGCTGGCTGCTGGGAAAGGTGATCCTCGGCACGTGGCTGGAAGCAAAGAGCAGGTGGAAGGCCGGGGGCAGGAAGGGCAGGTAGCGCAGCAGCTGGAAGCTCTGGCCGTGGTGGGCGGCCCGGCCCAGCAGGTCGTCGAAGGCCAGCCAGTCAAGGGCTATGCACACGGCCGCCAAGCTGGAGTCCCGCAGCCTCAGCCGCAAGAAGTTGTCGAACAGGCCCTGCGGGCAGGTGGGCAGGCCAGTTTCCTGAGCCCCTCCAGCCTCATGCCCCTCCAACCCACAGCACAAGCACCACCCTGTGGGACCCTTCCCCTCCCACCTGCCTGCAAGGCCCAGGGTCTCAGGCACAGCTGCAAACACCAGCAAGTAGCCACAGGGCCCTGGGGACGGGGGTGGCCAGAAAGGCCCACCCTGCCACCCCAACTCTGGTTTGACCAAGACCCTGAGACATGTGAGAAAGAAGCCCCCAACCCCTCCCTAAAGGAAGTTCTGTTCACCAGAATCAAGGGCACAGAGCCCCCACTCTTGTTCCATGTGGGAATCCCCCCCCTCCAGCCACCACACTGCCCTCCACACAGTGGATTTCCAGATTTGCAAGCATCCCCAGCTGCTAATCCAAAGCTGCTTAGCCAGGGAGACAACTTACACCAGGCTTCCCAGGGGATGGGGGGCAGCCACCACCTGCTCTCTACCCCACGTGCACCCACGTCCCTGTTCCCACAGCTCACATCCAGAATCCAGCCCCTTCCAGCTACTGCCGGGGCCCTTCAGATAGTTCCCCAAGAGCAGCCAGAGTGACCCCATCATACGA
Source organism: Balaenoptera borealis (assembly GCF_965194805.1). Taxonomy (NCBI): domain Eukaryota; kingdom Metazoa; phylum Chordata; class Mammalia; order Artiodactyla; family Balaenopteridae; genus Balaenoptera; species Balaenoptera borealis. The sequence continues at coordinate 50,608,921 of NC_138872.1, read as the reverse complement.
CCCCATGCTGGCCATCCCCCTCCTGCCAGGGTCAGTCCTTCCTCCCAGCCTGTCCCTGCTCCCACCCCTTCTCAGAAGCCTCCTGATGCCCCATGTCCACTCCCCGCCCTCCCGCCCGCACCGTGTCCCACTCACTGTCTGGGGATGAGAAACACTGCCAGATGCTGGCCTCCTGCCCCCCAGCCCCCCGCAAAAGTTTGAGGTAGAGCATGGTTACCTGGACCACCTTTTCGTGCTCACCCGCAGAAGCGGCCACATGCAAGATGTGGTAGAACCGCTGAGAGGCCGCGGTCAGGGGCACCTTGGCAGCGAGGGGCCCTGAGCCCATGTGCCCATCACCGAGCAGGAGTGTGTGGGTGGTCAGGGTTGGGTCCTGACCCACGCGGCGCCTGCAGAGAGGGCCCTGAGGCTGGAGTGGAGCCCCTGCCCCATGACCCTGGACCCAGCCCTGCCCACCCTATCCCTCCCGGTGGCACCAGCTTGTGTAATACCCTGAGGTCCCCGAGAAGGGACAGTGAGGGAGGCCGAGGCAGAGCCAAGCAGCCCCCAGGGCCGGGCAGCCTCACACCCCATCAGCAAAGGCAGAGCTGGCTGGCATCCCAGGGCTAGGGTACTGTGGACGTCCAGACCGGGGCTGGCCTACCTACCTCTGGGCCTGGGGCAGCTGGAAGACCTCCTGCCACACGGAGAAGAGCCCCTTGCGCTGGTCCTTGAGGCCAATGCGTGTGGTCTGCACAGCCTGAACGCTCAGCTCCCGCTGGCCCCGCCCATGCAGGAACTGGACATGGGGTTGGGGGGTGGGGCGGTGAGGGTGGCTGACCCCCACCCGTGTAGAAACTGGACACGGCGGTGGTGCGGAGAGGGGGGAGTGCTGGCTGCCCCTGCCCCACCCCCTCCACGGCCACCTGCCCACCTGCAGGGCATTGATGCAGGCGCGGATGTCGTTGTCTGTCTTCTCGCAGAGGGCCGCCAGCGCGCCAGGGTCAGCCCGCATGCCCCGCCGCAGGGAGATCTGCAGGGAAGTGAGAGTGTGAGTGTCCCCCCGACCCCCACCCTGAAGCCACCTCCTCCCTAGAAACAGAGGTCAGCTCCTGTTCTATGGGAAGCAAAGGCCGAAAATCCCTGGGGAAGGACCTCGGTCGCTGCTTGGAACCACCCACCACCAAAGACCAAACTGTCCCAGCACCTCCACCCCATATTCTGGGACCAGCTGGGAGGCCGGGGGCCTGACAGCAGAGGGAAGGCAGCCCTCACGGACCTCCTGGAGCCGCTGCGTGAGCCTGGAGGGCAGCGTGGGCGGGAAGTGGAGCAGGAGCGCCTGCTGCTTCAGCTGCCGAAGGGAGGGCGCGAACCTGTGGGATGAGCGGTTTGCACAGCGAGCCCACCTGGCCAGGGGAGCCAGGGTGCGTGCCACAGCCCAGCAGGCGTGGGGCACGACCACCCAGCGGAGACCCCGCCCCGCCCCACTCACTGGTCATTGCAGATGCAGATGATGGGCCTCATCAGGATCCCCCCTTCCGCCCGACGCCGCCGCCCCCCGCCCGTGGGCACAGCGGGGCCCCCTGGATCTGCCTCCTGTGGGCCCTGGCGGTCCAAGACGCTCAGAAGAACATTGATGGCGGCCTGGGGGGACATGCAGACGGCGGTGAGTCACAGCCCCCACTGCCTGCCCACCCGGCTGCAGCACACCCAGGAGGCCCACCGTGGGGGCCCCGTCGATCTCATCGATAACCAGGCAGTTGGGCCTCCCACCAGTGCCCAACACCGACTCCATCTGCGTGGCTGCCTCGATGCGCGTTCGGAAGGCCTCAGGGCTGCGGTCATCACTGGAACCAAGAGGCCAGGGAGGGGCTGTCAGGGCAGCCATGGCCTCAGCCAGGGCAGCAGCCAGCGTCCCCAGCAGGACAATCTCCCAGGGCAGAGCCACCACGTGTACAACTCACGGATGCTACACAAAGCCACCCCATGACACTGCGGCCAAATCCCAGTGAGCCCTGAGGATGGACAATTCCACAGTCCACCACCCCCAGACTTTCAGGGTTGTATCCCAGGCTCAACCAGACACATCAGGACAAAGGGAGACCTGGCCCTCCCCCAACTCACCTCGCGTTCATCTCCACCACAGAGTACCCAGCATGCCGCGCAATCACGTGGGCCAGAGTGGTCTTGCCCAGCCCTGGAGGCCCACACAGCAGCGCCACCTGCAGCCGAGGCAGGAGAAAACGCACTGTAACCCACACCACCTCACGGACTCTGGGAGACCCTGGCCCAACCGCCAGAGACTGAAAATCCTATCCCATGAAGCTCGGTGCTAAGAGATGTTCTCCTATCCTGCCCCAGCCAGTCACCAAAGGAGAACAAGCCCCTGCCTGCTGGTCGTGCAGAGCGAGAATAAAGCCTTGCGTGAAGCAAGTGACGTTTGGACCTGACAAAGACACAGCTGTTACTGATGTGACTAACACCCATAACCAACCCAGAGTCCAGCGTAATCACTGTAGGGAGATGCAGGGTCCTGCAAGGAGTGCTAGTCTTATCTAAGTCATTAGAAAAAAGGACTCAAATCCCAGCTCACGCTGCTGACACTCCTCACCAAGACCCTGACATCATCCCACCTACAGCCTCGAGGGCAGTAAATGTGCCTCATGGCCCCCAGAGGCTGCAAAGGTGCCAGCCATCCAGAGAACAGCGCACAGCCAGGTGGGCTCACCTTCTGCCGGGGCCGCCCGCTTGGATCCAGCTCAGCCTCCAGCATCTCCTCTAGCACCTGTCCGTGGCTTTTCCACTTGCTGGAGGCTGTGGCCTCCTTGCCACCACGGGCCGGTTCCACACTAGGTCTGGGCTTCCGGGTGGGCCGCTCTCGGCCAAACACCACCAAGTCCCACAGCTTCAGCCACTTGAGGAGGCAGCGGTTGGTGAACTGCAGGAAGAGAGGCCCAGCCTGGGGGGGCGGCCACCAGCACCAAGGACTCCTAGTGCCTGCCCCTCGTGTTACCCTACTGTCATGAACCCAGAAACACACACAGGGATGCTAAGGCTGAATGACAAGTGATGACCAGTGAAAGGCCCTATACTGGCCTCAGTTCAAATTCCTCCTCTAAATCCTGACACCTCTGTGGGCTGGCAAAATGAAGACCTGCTAGGCCCTAAGTTCTTTTCTCTCGACAACAAAGAAGCCAGTCACACTTCACTTAAGCGAAAACAGGACCTCACATCGTCACTGAGCAGCTCCGTATAGCGTTGGGGTGCGAACTCATCCACCCAGAGGCAATGCTGGGAGGCATCTTGGCTGTCAGCCGGCTCCTCCTCAGGGGCCCCCGAGGGCTGGGGCCCCTCCTCCACTTCCTCTGACCTAAGACTGGAGAGCATTGTGCCCTGAGCCACTGGGCCTTAACCCCATGCAGAGATCACACCCCCCAGAATACATGCTGGTGGTCAGCAGTCCAAGGACCGGTGAGGACCTCAGAGGTGGAGGGGCCCACTGTGTCACCTGCACAGTGTGTCCGAGAGCCGCTGGGCCTCTTCCAGCAGTTGCTGCCGCCGCTGTGCAGACAATGGGGTTGGAATCAGGATGGCTCAGCCAGCCAGTCACCCCAGAGCTACCTCTCCCTTCCCAGCAAACCCCAGCAGACCCTACCTCGCTGTCGATCTTCTCCTTCAGGGAGGCAAAGGACACGCCCAGCAGGTCCAGCTGGCCACGGCCACGCCAGCGGATGTCAAGAAGAGGGCTCTGCAGGTAAGGGAGGGCATCAGTCATTCTCCTCTAGGTTATGGGATTTCTACAGCCCGCCTCCCAACAGTGCTCGGGGACCTAGGTGGCATTCCCTAGCATCAATGGGCCACGAGGAGCCCCTTCTCACCAGGGACCCCAAGGGATCATTGGAATGGCAGCAGATCTAAGGTGGAGAAAAGAAGAAAAAGTGAAAAAAAGTAAAAAAAGGGAGGAGGAAAAGAAAAAAGAAGAGAAAGAGGAGGAAAGTGAAGGAGAAAGATGGCTCTCCCGAGTGGAAGACTAGAAGCCAGATGGACCTCTAGAGGAGTTCCCAGGGTCAGGGTGGGGGATGTGATGTCCAGGCCCCTGCTCATGTCTGCACAGCACCCACCTGGACCCCAGTGCCCACTGGGTCAGCCCGAAGCACCAGAAAGGCCCGGTCGCCGCCCGTGGAGGTCACATTGATGTAGTCCTCCAAGACAGGGGGCCGCCTCAGGACAGGATTGCGGGCAGCTGGCGAGGCCCTAGTGAGACCCACATTAGCCCCGGTATCCAAGGGCCTGGGAAGGGACCATGACCATCTTGGGGATTCTTGGGGAAGGGACCTGGATCCACCGCTGGCTACCCAGCCCTCCCACAGGCCCACAAGTCCCCAGGCCTCAAGACCTTGTCAAAGAAACCGGATCCTTCCAAGATACTGAGATACCTGTACCCCAAGCTACACACCCCTTGCCCCACAGCTCAGCAGGGACCTCAGGACTCGGTGGGGGGGTGATGTCCTGAGTGGGGGAGTCAGGAGGCAGCAGCTCTTCCATCTCATCGGACCTGAAGTTCAGTCTCCTGGCAGCTTCCAGCCTGGATCGTTTGACTTTGGGGGCTGGAGAGACACATGAAAGGAACAGAGGTCCTTCCCCAGCCTCGAACCCCACCCCTATGCTCTGGGCCCCCGGAAAACATACTAGGGGGCAGGGGTCTGTCCCCATGGATGTCAGCGGCCAGCTGCCTCTTCCTGGCACCGCCCTTGCTGTTCCTTGGAGGTCCGCCTGGAGAGCAGTGAGTGGCAGCGTTCCCTCCAGCAATGGTCTCCTCGAACGTCAGGCGGGGCCGGCCCACGGTGGGCCAGGGGTCCCTGGAAGGTGACACGGTGGTTGTCCCTGCGGAAAGAAAACTCACAGCAGTCGTCCAGGGCAGCTCGTCTGCACACACAGTCACAGCCCCCGAGATCGGCGGCGCTGCAGGGCACTGCTCTCTCTAAAGTGGTTGGCTGCCTCCCGGCCTTCGCGCCTCCCCTCCGAGCAGCCCTCCTGGAATCCCCGGGTGGGCCAGACCCTGTCGAGCTACGGGGGACGAGGCCACGGCAGTGCCCACGCCTACCTTCCAGCTCGGCCAGCACCTCGAGCTCGGCCGCGAACTGGCTGTGGAAGTCGTCCTCGACGCCGTACAGCTCCCGCTCGTAGTCCTCCATGGCCGCCCGCCGCCGGCTACGAACCTCCCGCGCGCAGCTCCAGCCCCAAGCGACCCGGCGCCGCCAATCAACGGCCGCCGTACCTGGGCGCTCGCCATTTGTCAGCGGGAGGGGCGGGGCGTGGGCGTGGCTGCGCGCGCAGGCCGGGCGGGGCCGAGTCTGTACGTTGGAGCTGGAGCGGCGGGACCCGGGCGCTCTCCATTGGTCAGCACGGCAGCCCGTCCGTGCTGTGGGCGGGACGTGGGCGGGACTGAGCGCCGGGGCCGGGCCGGGCAAGGCGCACCTCTGTGGTTCGAGTGGCGGCTCCGGGGCCGCTGGGCCACGAGGCAGGGAGACGCGAGGGCAGGAGCCAGGGCCGGGCAGCAGCATCGGGGGCCCAGACGACGCATCTCAGCTGCAGGTCGATCTCGGAGTGGGCAGGGGCGCGGGAAGTGTTCTCAGTGGAGTCCGCCGGGCACCTCTCCGCCTGTGCCCATCAGACGCGGGAGGCAGGGCAGGGGACGTCTACGTGGGAGAGGGAGAGCCCCATCCCCTGCCCTGCACCCCACCCCACTCAGGAAAAGGCCCCTATCGCGCGTCCGTGGCCCGTCCGGGAAGGGTCCGTGGGAGCGGGCTGGAGGGCAAGACTGCTCCCCAGTCCTGGGTCTGGCAGGACTGCCCCACAGCCAGAGCCTAGGGCAACACTAGCTCCCCTGATATTGGCCAGATCCCTGCTACTTGACTCAGAGGTGGGAGTGCAGGCACACAGTAGGTCTGCAAGCTTGCCTGACACAGCCTCGGTGGCTTCAGACCCAGGGCCCTGGGGAGCAGGGGTGTCCACGCCAGGTGGGCAGGACCCTGATGTGGGCTGGGCACCCCATGACCCCGCTCCATGCACTTGCCCTGCATTGCAGCCACCATGGAGCCAGGCAGCGTGGAGAACCTGTGTGTCGTGTACCGGAGCCGTGACTTCCTGGTGGTGAACAAGCACTGGGATGTGCGCATCGACAGCAAGGCCTGGTGGGAGACGCTGACCCTCCAGAAGCAGCTGCAGCACCGTTTCCCAGAGCTGGCCGACCCTGACACCTGCTACGGGTTCAGGTACCCACAGCAGCCTCCGTCGGTGGGAAGCGGCCCACAGCCCAGCCACCACTGATCCTCTGCCCCACGCCAGGTTCTGCCACCAACTGGACTTCTCCACCAGCGGGGCACTCTGTGTGGCCCTGAACAAGGCAGCCGCAGGCAGTGCCTACAGGTGCTTCAAGGACCGGAAAGTCACCAAGGCTTATCTAGCTCTGGTAAGGCCCGGCTGGTCCTTGAAGCAGGAGACTCCAACTCTCAATCCACTTTGGTAGCCTCTGGCTGTCAGGTGGGTTTCCCAGCAGTGGTGGGTGACCCCATGAGCGGCGTGTGACCCCCTTCCTGGCAGGTGCGGGGGCACGTCCAGGAGAGCCGAATGACCATCAGCTATGCTATTGGCAAGAATAGCACAGAAGGCCGGACCCACACCATGTGCATTGAGGGCACACAGGGTACGGAGGGCAGGGGGTGGGGGCCAGGGGCACAGTCGTCCAGTGGGGACCCTGAGTAGGCTGGAGCAACCCGAGCAGGCGACCTGGGCTGGGGTGGACTCGGCCATGGAGCTGGCCCAGCCAACTCTCTGGGCTTTCCTTGCTCCCCTCAGGCTGTGAGAACCCAAAACCAAGCCTCACTGAGCTGATGGTCCTGGAACACGGACTGTATGCAGGTGATCCTGTCTCCAAAGTGCTGTTGCAGCCTCTCACGGGTGTGTCCAGGGCGCGTGCCCAGGTCTCCTTGCTGTCTGCTGATGGTGTCCTGCCTCGGGCATCTCCTGGCACAAGGCACCGAAGTGTCCCCATCACGCAGGAAAGGAACCTGCCCGGGGTCTCCCAGCATCGCTGGCCAGGCTGACTCCTCCCCCACACTCAGCCTCACAGCCTGCAGCCTCTTGCCCCGTACGAGGTCGCTCTGGCCTGGGTTCTCTAGTTGATCGAGCACCGCCCTGGCCTCACCAGGGGCAACCCCAGAAGTCGCTTTTGTTCTGAGTTCTGACGTCTTTGTGGCATGAAACAGGGAGGTCTGCTGCCCCCAGGGGTTGCGTGAGGCTTCAAGGACGGTGCTGAGCATGACATGAATGGGTAGGGGGTGGGCATGGGGTGGCGCCCCTGCCTGACTGGCCCCCTCTCCTCCCCAAAGGACGGACGCACCAGCTGCGCGTGCACTGCAGCGCCCTGGGCCACCCCATCGTGGGGGACCAGACCTATGGCCAGGCCTCGAGCCAGGAGGACCAGCCCTTCCGCATGATGCTGCACGCCTTCTACCTGCGCATCCCCACGTGCACCGAGTGCGTGGAGGCCTGCACGCCCGACCCCTTCGTGCCCACCCTCGATGCCTGCTGGAGCCCCCACACCCTGGTGCAGCCACTGGACGAGCTCGTCCAGGTCCTGCGGGCTGCCGCAGACCCTGACCCCACAGAAGGGGGCCCCAGGCCCTGCAGCCCCTCCACGCCCCTGCCCGCGCCGGGCCGGCCCCCACCGACCCCTGCCAAGCTCCCTGAGACAGAAGCACAGCGGGCCTCCTGCCTGAAGTGGCTGTCGGAGTGGACGCTGGAGCCGGACAACTGAGAGCATCATGCTGGGGTGGGGATGGCAGGCTGGGACTCCAAGGGTTGGGGGCTGCGGGTCACAGTCCTGGACCCATCCCTGCAATGGCCAGGCCTGGAGCGGGACCGGCAGGGCCAGCAGGGGGAGCCAGGCAGCTGTGATTCCAGAGGATGAAGCTCTTGGGCTGTGGGACCCACGTGGGCCTCCCTCCCAACACCCCAACCCCCACAAACTGCCCCAGAGCGCCTCCCTGGTTCTAGAGCCTCAACCCCAGGAGCTTATTTGTGGACTTGATCGGGGTCACCCTGGAAGAGGCAGAGCCAGGACCTGGCCACCCTCGAGGTGGGCTCCTCCTGGGCCCCCAGCCAACACCCCAGAGCACCCTGCTCCACGCTGCTTTGCTTGGACCCTCTGTGCCCATCACCCCAGCCTGGCTGGGTTCTCCATCTGCAGACCTCAACCCTCGCTAGGCCCGTCCGACCTTGTGCCTTTGCTTCTGCTATACTCTGCCTCCTCCACCCACAACCTGAGTCTCTCACATGGTGGTGGGTGTGGGCCACACTCCTCAGCCCCCACCTCACGTGCCATCCCTCCAGGCCTGCCCTGAGCGCTACTCCATGGGGTCTTCCGGGCCCCTAGTTGCGGCTGCTGCCTCCATCACCTGCCTGGCAATTTCCAGGCAGGACCTCAGCCTGGGAGCAAGGGCAGCCCGCCAGCCCCCGCCTCCTCCATGCCCACAACACGGCCACGCCTCCCCAGCCATAGCTGAGCTCTGAGAACTGGGAATAAATGCTCAATGACTGACCTTGCAAGTGACCATGAATGTGCCTGATGTGGGGATTTCAGGGGGGCTCACACCCCCACCCCATCCCTTCACTGGACGGACCTTTGCCCTAGCCCCCAACAGGAGCCAGGACGGACCTTGTAATCCTAGCTGCTGACCTGCCAGCCCCCCACTCAGTGAACACCCGGCAGCCCTGGTGTGGGGGCTGGGCTCTGAGTAGGGGACAGAGCTGGGTCAGCTGCATCTCTGGAGGACCCCCAGACCCCCAGCCATAAACATCAGAGCATCCACCTGGTCCCACCAGGGTTCTCCGTAGAGCTGCTGCCCTCACAGTGCAAACCTTGGGGCCCTCCAACGCCTCAGAATGCCACGGGAGAGCTGGCGCCTAGGCCTCCAGCCAGTTTGAGGTCACACACCATGTCCCTGTGCCCAACTAGGCCAGGCCCCTCCTCTCGGCCGGCCAAGGCAGACAGGACCTATTGTGGGGCTCCTGGGCTCGTCCCACCTGTAACCACAGCAAGCTGTCAGCCCGGGTGGAGCCAGAGGCAGCCCCCCCACCCCACCCCCACCCCACATGGGGCCTCTGCAGAGACCTAGGTCCCAGCCTCTGCTCCCCCGTCTCCTCATCTGTAACAGGATCGGAGGGGCCCACAGGGCAGCAGCCCGGACAGATAGATGGCTACTGTGATGTGCCCAGCATGACCCTTTCTCGTCAGACGGGGGCGGGGTGGGAGAGCATCGCCTTCCTGGCACTCCCAGCACCTCACCTCCTTGCTGAGGACTGCCCCACCTCTCCCCCCACCACCCTCCGCTCCACCTCCTTCCCACTACCTTCACCCTCTGCCCTCCTCTCCCCGCCACCATCTAACCCCCCCACCCTAATGCCCTCCTCTGCCATCAACTCTTACCTGTTTCGCCCCCTTCTCAGCATTTCACCACTGTCTCCTCCTTAGGTCCCTGCGGAGCATCAGCCCCTCACCCCCAGCGCGGCCCGGCCCACAGACCCTGCTCAGTGAGTGTGTGTAGAGAATGAAGGAATGGTCCCCAAAGGACTCAGGGCCGTGAGCCCACCTTGTGCAGGCTTCCCGCCTCTCCCCACGCCCCCTCCTCATGGCCCCACCCCCTACGCCTCTGGGCGGTGCTCAGCCGCCGTCATGCCTGCTGTTACCACACGGGGTCACTGCTGACCCCGGCCCCTCATAGCCCTGTCCTCTTGAGACTGCGGTGACCTTTGGAAGTTCCATTTCCCATGGACACACCCAGTTGCTTCCCAACTGCTGGCACCTGCCAGAGGGTCTGGACCTACAGGGGCTGTGGCCAAGCCAGGACCACCCTGACAGCCCTTCCTTCCAGGTGCCCCCAGGGGCCCCTCCCCACCCAGCTCAGGCAGGGCTACCCCACAACACCACAAAGGGTGGCCAGGTCTTCCTCCCTGTGCCCCAGCGACTGGCCACATGTTGGGACCCTCCCTGGGGCACAGGTCCTGAACTTGGGAGGGCGTTTCTCATGCCAGGACAGAGAGAATCGTTTTTCTTCGGCCGGCTGGCATCACCGCTGTCCCCCCCAACTCAGGTCCCAGGAAGCTGCTGGTGAGGCCAGGGGGCCAAGGGTCACCCCCATCCCCACCCTTCTGTAGCCAGGAGTCTCGGCTGGGCCAGGACCCAGCCTCCAGGGCCCCCACCCCTGACCCCGGCCACAGGGACGGGAGCACACAGCCACTGCCGCCACATGGCCCTGGGGCTCCAGCCCCTGCTTACTGCCAAATGGCCTGAGGAGGTCAGCCAGGTTGGGGCCTTGGGACGACCCTGACTGACGGTCTGCAGGGTAGGACCAGTTGGCTGAGGGGGGGCCTGGGGTAGAGCGGAGGGCAGGTGTGACCCGCCGCAGAGCACTGACCTGGGCATGACAGCCTGGCTCAGGGCCCATGGGCTGAGCCTGCAGAGCAAGCGACAAGACAGACAGGAAGACGCGTAGACTGGACAGACAGACAGGCGACAGGCAGAAAGGAGGGAGGGAAGGCAGGATGAAAGGGCGACAGAGGCCCATGGGTAGGAGCTGCCCCGGGGATGTTCCACGTATATTTCCCCTCTCCCCACAGCCTGGCTCCTCCCCCTAAAGAGCCCTGTCAGCCCCTCTGAGAACCCCCAGGGCCACAGATCCTGACCTTGCTCCCTACAGGCATGCTGCCTCTCCTGTTGGCCCCAGGACATGAGGTCCCCCCAGTCCATCTGCCCCCCACAGCCTACTGTGGGGCAGCCCATGAGCGGTCACGCTCCAGGGGGCACAATGTCGGCAGGTCAGGAGCACACCCAAGTGCCCAACCCAGCCGCAGGGCCCAATCCTGCCCCTGCTGACTCTGTGTGGACAGGGACAAGCCGTCAGCCAGCGTGGGCCTCAGTCTCCTCGTGTGTACAGCGAGCATTGTGCTGTGCTGCTGGCGGGGGCCAGATTCCACGAGCAGTACGGGACAGAGATGGGGACGGGTGTGACTCTCTACAGCCCAGCACTTGCTCTGTTGCTGTGGTCATTTGTCCACCCGGGGCCTGGGGCTTCCCTAGAGGTCAAACCCAAATGGGGCAGCCATCATCTGGCCTCCTGCACTCACTGGCCTATGGGGAGTGTCCTCCAGCCAGGCCTGGACCCTGGGGTGGGTGGAGACCCCACCACCAAGTGACATCCCACCCCCACAGACCCCTCAGCATCCAGAGCTCCAGCAAGCCCTCAGCCAAAACCAAGCGCTCCAGAGCTGACCAGCCAGCCTCAGGGGGTCAGTGCTAGAGCCCAGGGTGAGCCTGCCCACCTCCAGTGGGACCCGCCCCCTGGACCCCGCCCGCCCTCCAGACCCTGGGGGTCACTGGCCTCACTGCCACACACCCTGCCAGATGGAGCTGAGCTGGCCCTCCTGGTGGCCAAGGGGCCCTTGGAAGCCCATCCTGGGCCAGCTGGATGGGGAGTCACTGGACAGTTTTCAGGGGAGAGGGGCTGTCACCACAAGCTCTGGGTGCCCTTCAGCTCTAGATGCTGCGGCTGGACTCCCATGGGGCCTATCCAGGGGCCGGGGAGCGATCCTCGGCTGGTCCCTCCAGCTGTCGGTCCCCCAGGGTCAGCACCTCTGCTTGTCTGCAGGGCTGGCTCGATGGGCACGTGTGGCCCTTGATGCAGGTGGTAGTTGTTCAGTGGCTGAACCCATGTCATGGGGGCTCAAGGCCCCAGAGCCCTCTTGGCCCTGCCAAGCAAGGGCAGATGTGGTGAAAACTGGGGCCAAGGGCCAGCCTGGGGCACCCAGCCCGCCCCACCTCATCTGGGGAAGAAGTGTCTGTGGGCACCTTCATTCCCAACTCTCCCGCAGCCACACCTCCTGCTCTGCCTTGGAGACCTGCCCTGTGGAGCCATCCCCGTCCTGGGCCCCAGGGTGCTGGGCACCAGGGCCACATGTGTGGCAGGCACAGCTCTCCCATTGAGGCTGCCTGCACACCCTTCCCGCCCCACAGTGCACACATGTGTGGACATGCATGGCCGGCTCTGCTCCAGTATCCACAGTACAGAAACACGCCACACGTCACTCAACCCAGGCCCCACAGTGGGGCCACATGTGCCTAAGATCCCTGCAGGGGACACATGAACCACATGCACGTGTGCACATAGATGTGTGTGCTCCCGGGTGCACACGGACGTGCATGTGTGCTCACACACGGATGCCAGCACACATGGCAAGTGCAGGTGTCACGTGTACAAACGCAGGTGCGACCCTCAGGGCAAGGTCATGGCTGAGCCAGGCCCCCCAGGGGAGGGGTGTGTGCTGGGCAGCCGCCAACTGTGAGCTAAGCCTCCCGCTCCTGTGAGGCTGGGGAGCAGGTGCCCCCTGCTCTTGGGGCCCCCAGGGGCTGACAAGGCAGCATCACCTGGTATAGCCCCAGCCCCTCCCCTACGCGTCTGCCTGGCAGGCGTCACTGCAGGAGTGGGTGGCCGGCAGGGCAGGGTGCTGAGCGAGGCATGGAGGTGAGCGGAGACCGTGGTGCCCCCACCCTGCACCACCCCTGCGCCCCGAAGCTTAGTTGCAGGGACTGACACAGAGCAGGGTGGGACCACTGGTGTCTGGAGCTCCTGGCGCCACGTCTACAATATCCCCGCTTCCGATATCTGCCGCCTGGACCTGGAGCAGCCTCCTTCTAGGACAGACAGAGTTCTTGGTGCTCAGGTGAGGGGCGGGGGTGGGACGTGAGCCACGACCAACTGGACGCACAGGGCCCCAGCTGTGAGTCTGGCCTCTGTGCGGCCCTGGGCAGGTAGCTCAGCCCCTCTGAGCCTCCGTCTTGGCCCCCACTTGGGGCGGTTACTTCCCCATCTTCCTCCTGGGCCATGCAGAGTCCGGAGGCCCACAGGTGCCCCAAGCCAGCAGCCCATGCAAGGCCGTGGTCCAGGAGCCAGCAGTGTGGACCAGGCTCCCTGGCGCAACCCCCTCCCCAGGCCTGTTTCGGTCTCCACCACGGCCAGGGCTGCCAGCAGGCTGCAGCATGGGTTGTGCCCGGGGCCAGGTCTCACTGGGCATCCGAGGCCCTGAGAAGGGAAGGGGGCTGCCTGGGCCGCCTGGTGTGGGGGTGAAGCTGGGGCTGCACCAGGGCAGGTCGGGGGCCAGCAGGCCTCTCACCCCAGCTGCTGCAGGGACTCACTGGGACCGCCTCCCACCCCCATCCCCGAGCTGTTGAGAGAGCTGTCCACTGGAGACACAGCAGCCCAGCTGTGGATCCCCTGAGCCCTGACCTGCGATAAGAAAGCCGGGATTTGGCCTGGCTCCCCCTCTGCCGCTCCCTTTTGTTCCAGAGACACATTGCTTGTGGGTTGTGCCCTCCTGAAAGACGAAGAGACACGGCTGCAGCCCAAGGTTTGGGGTCACCTGCCCTGCATGGCACCTGTCCTGTGTGACCCTGGGTGGTGACCTCCCTTCTGTACCCTGCCCCGGCCTCACCACCTCCTGTCTCCTCTCCAGCTTGACCCGGACCCGCTGCCTCTGACCCTGGTGCCTTCCTGCCAGGATGACCAGTGGGCACTGCACAGCCATGGGCCCCAGAGCAGGTGAGATGACTCTCCCTCCCCCTCTTGGGGGGCAGCTCCCATGGCCAGCTCCTCGGGGTGGCAGGATCACCCTCTTTCCTCCTGAGCCTCTACTGGGGGTCTGGGAAGGGAAGGGGGTGGCACAGATGGGGCACTGTGGATGGGGGTCCTGTTGGGGACAAGGCAGGGAGAAGGGGGGCCATGGCTAGAAGGGACTGAGCAACCGAGGAGCAGGAGAAGGTGGTAGCTGACCCCTGTCCCTCTGCTCAGGGGTTTCAGGGCTCAGACTGTGAAGACAGAGCCACAGGGGGTGGAGGGAGAAGGTGCACACATGTGGACACTGGTAGGCATGCACACAGGCCATCACATAGGTGTGCACATGCTTCCACACAGTCACATGCCACCAGCTACACATGCGAACACGTCGTCACATGAGTGTATACACTGCCACACCAGCAGGCACACAGGTCTACTGTGTAGTCATGCATGCCATCCCACACATGTACACCCCACCACACTTATGTATACACCACCACCCCTGTACATACCATTAGGGGCACAGGCATACAGCATCAGACAGTTGTGTATACAGGTAGACACACTGCCACACATGTTCACCTGATCACACAGCACGCTCAGACCCAGGCTGGCACACAGATGACCAGCACCGTGGAGCTCCCAAGGACTCTGTATTGGGGCTGTCACAGGCCCACCCGGGACACAGGGAGCCCTGGGGAGACCCACACTGGACGCTCCCACACAGATGCTTATGGCCTGTTCTGTTCCAGGTGCCCTGGTGAGCCTGGGCCTCGCCTTCCTGGTGTCACTCACTGCCCACTGCTCTCATCCCCAGGCCGAGGGTGCCACCCAGGGAGGGCTGGATGTCAGCGGGGCCAACCTGTGGGCCAGGTGAGTGCAGGTTCGGAGTCACAATCAAGTTTCCGCAGCAGATTCCTTGGCAGGCCTGGGTGGGGGTGAGGAGGGACCATTTCCAGGGTCTGCATTTGACGGCCCAGGCATGGCCGGGGCAGGACTCTGATTCCCGGCTCCGATATGGGGGGCCTGGCCCTGCCTGCCCAGGTCACTCACTGGAGATGGCTCAGGGCAGCTGGTGTCCTTCATCAGAGTCACACCCACATGGCTGGGACAGGACCCCAGGCCATCGCGGCTGGCTGGGGCCCAGGTCCCCCCTCCTCGGCCCGGCAGACAATCACTTTTTTTTTTTTCTGGGGGATGCCGCGTCATGTGGCATGTGGGATCTTAGTTCCCCGACCAGGGATCAAACCCACACCCCTTGCATTGGAAGCACGGAGTCTTAACCACTGGACTTCCAGGGAACTCCCAACAATCATTTCTTGTCCTGAGGCCTCTCAGCTTTCTTCTTTCCGCCCCAAGCTTTGCTGCCCTCTCAGGTCCCAAACTGAGACTCTGTCCTGGTGGGGGTTGGAGGCCACTGATCTGCCATCAATCAATTGATCAATCAGTTGACTGATCAGGCAGGGCTGGAGGCCAAGATGGACCAGCTGGGCCCAGGCTAAGGTCTCATGAGGCCTGACCCTCTCCTGTGCACGGATCTTACTAGATTCACATCACAAGGAAGGCCTGGCTGCAGTCACCCAACAGGTGCCCTTCAAAACCTCAGCCATCGCTGGGACCTCAGAGCCCCAAGCTCTGGAACTGGGCCTCAACCAGATCCTGAGTCTGGACAGGGGCCACTTTTAAGCCCGGCTCATAGCACAGAGCCCAGCACCAACAGGGCGCCCTCGGGGGAAATGTGTGGTGTGCATATGCTGGCAGCCAGAGCCTTGCTGTCCACACCTCCTGTGTCTCTCACCCCCACCCTGTGTTGAGGAGTCTGACCTCCACCCCAAATGCTGCAGTCTGGGGCCCCTACTCCCTCTGTCCCTCACTGTCTGTCTCCTTTCTGCCCAGTGCCAACACCTCCCTCCTGCAAGGCTTCTGGTGCCAGCTGGCCAGTCAGCTGTCCCGGGACCAGCTTGCCGCTCTGATCAGGAGGATGGAGACGCAGCATGTCCTCCTCGGAGCCTGGCAGGTCAGCGGCGGCCCCTGCTGAGACTGCCTGGGTGTCGAGGGTAAGGGCAGACTCCCTGGAGAAGGGCCCCGGGGACGGGCAGGAAGGGAGGCATCCCTGGCAGAGGACCCAGGCAGCAAGGGCCAGGAATGTGGTGCCAGGACACGGAGTAGCTCTCCTGAGCACAAGGGCCCTGTGCTGGAGAGCTGTACTGATTGTCTCTAAGCCGACACAAGATGCGCCTCTCCGGTCACCCGACGGACAGTAAGTCAGCCTCTGAGGTGGGCTTCTCCCTCCCCTGGGTGATGTTCCAGTGTGGCCCACTTTGGACTGTTTCCAGGACTTCTCACCAATCACCCACAGACCCCTGCCTCTTGTTCTTGGTTTGGTGAGGGCTTGCCTACCTGGCCTCCATCTGGCACCTGTGGCCGATCCTCCGGGCTCCCCGAGGACGAGGGGTCTTCCAGCCTGCTGGCCTCTCCTCCACCTGGGCTGTGAGAGGGGTCAGCTGAGCCCACCTGGACCCACAGCTGACCCAAGCGTCACCAGTCCCTGAGTTTAATAAAAGGAAGGAAAGAAGGAAAGCTATTATTTTGTCTTATTATAAAATTAATATGAAATTAGTAATAAATCTGAAACAACCCCAAAGTAGGCCAAGTAAGTGGGACAAAACGTCCAGGCAGGGGTGCATTGGATAAGCAGACCCTCAGTGAGCCAATGTGGTGCAGTGGGGGCTGGGGTGGGCAAGGGCCTGATGCCGGAGGGGAGGGGGCTCTCAGGCTGGGTTTGACCCGTTCTGAGGCCAGTTCTCATGTGGAGGTTGAGGCAGGAAGAGGAAAACATGAAGTCCAGGGACAGAGAGCCAGCAGGCAGAAGGAGGGGACGGGTGGACGTGGGGACGGGGGATGAGAGGTAGGTGGGGGACACTAAGACGGGCAGAGGGAAAGGGGCTGGGCGAGTCCCCGGCCGGGCAAGGAAGTGACACGCTGCCTGCCCTCCCCAGCTCAGCTGTCTGGCCAACCTGGCCGCACAGCAAGGCCTGCAGGGCGACTTTGAGCTCCACCCCACCAACCTGCTGCTCTTCTACGAGTGAGTGCCCCTCCCCACCCAGCGCCCAGCCGCGTGGCCTGAGCGTGCTCCCCAGGGACACCTCAGTCACTCAGAGGCCCCCCAGTTGGCCCCCCTCCTGACAGCCCCCCAACCTTCCCACAGCCTGACACAGGTGAGGGAAGCTGACTGCCAGGCCTTTGTCCGCCGTGCCGCCCAGGGCAACACAGGGCTGCTGGCCAACCTGCCCGACCAGAGGGCCACCCTGCGGCACAGGGCCCTGGCCTGCCTGGTAGGCACTGTGGGCCGGCCGGGCCAGGACAGGACGGGTGACGGGCAGTGGGACCAGGCTCATGCTGACCTGCTGTCCTGCAGGGAGGGCCCCGCCCGAGCCTCAGCACCTCCGACCTGCTGCTCCTTGGGGTCCTGGTGTGTGACATGGATGCGTCCAGCATCATGGCTGCAGACCCCCATGTGCTGCAGAACCTGCACCGCTGTCCCCAGCTGATGGCCACCCAGCAGGCCGCCCTCAACAGGCTGCTGGCCAGCGGCAGGACCAGGCTCGGGTGAGTGGGGGCCCATGCCTTCTGCCCAGGCCTCCCCTCCTCCAGCAGATAGAGGAGGCAGCCTGGGGATCGATGTCCACAGCCCTACTGACGTCTAACCTCTGACCCAGCTCCCACCCCACTCTGACGCTGCAGCCTGTGGGGTATGGGTTTGGGGTGCCCAGAGGCCTGGGGTGGGAGAGTCTCTGCTGGGCAGGCCCTGGGAACGGCACTCAGGGAGGGCAGGTGGTCTGAGGGGTCTGGGTGCTGCTCAGGGCCCGACACAGAGCCCCCTTTGCACACCAGGCCCCCTGGCTCCTGGAACCTGGAGGGGCTGCAGGCTCTGGGACCCCTAGCCACCTACATCAGCCCCAGCCTGTGGATGCAGGTGCAGGAGGTAGGGCAGCGCCCCGGGGCAGGTGGGGATCCAGCCAACCTTCCACCAGCCTGCCCAGGCCTGATGGTCGGCCAGCAGCCACTCTGATGCCCAAGTGCTGTCCCCAGTCGCTCCCCATCACAGAGTTTCTGTCTGTGGGGAGGAAGGAGGGAACAGGTAGCCCTGGTGGCCCTCCCCAGGGTGTGGACTCTCCAGGCCCGCCCACCAGGCCATGGGCCTGGACTTCTTTGGCAGCATAGTGGCCACGTGCTGGGCAGGGCAGCTCAGCCAGCGTGATACCAAGCGCTTCGGCACTGGCTTCCTCGAGGTCAAGGCCAAGTTGGTACCCTCACGGCCCAAGCGGGACACAGGTCAGTGTGGCCACCATGGCCTGGGGATTTCGCATCTCCCCCTGCTCGGGCTCCTCATCCCGGAGTGGGGTCAACAGAGGCATGGCATCCTCTGCCTGGACCTCCTGAGCTTGGCCCAGGGTCTCTGTCCAGGTTGGGGGGAGTGGTCAGAGTCTGGTGGGGCTGGACTGGGAGTTGAGACCAAGGTCAGGGTTGAGTCAGTCTGGTCCAGGCCAAGTTTTTAGCTAGGAGTCAAGCTTGGGAAGGGTCAAGGTTAGGAGTGAGGTGGGGCCCAAAGTCAGCAGCAGTGCTGACCAGCTGGGTCCTCAACACCCGCACTCCACCTTGCCACAGAGAGACCCTTCATCCGTGGCGACATCACTGCGGCCATGCTGCACGACGACCTCTTCCTGGTGCGCTACGACTGCGTGCAGCTCGAGTCCTGCCTGGGCAGCCTTGTGCTCAGGGCCAACCTGGACCCCCTGCTGCAGCACCCACTGCCCGCCCAGTACCAGCAAGTCGTCAAGGCCAAGCTGACTCAGGTGCGCCAGCGACTGGCAGTGGGAGGTGGGTGGCGGGCCGGCTGTGTGGCCTGACCACCACCTGCCTCCCACTGCAGGTCTACCCAGGCGGCGTCCCCGAGGAGCAGCTGCAGCTCATCCCCTTGCTGGCCTACCTCTACTCCCGCGCAGAGATTGGCCAGTGGCACATCACGTCCAAGGACACGGTCGTGGCCCTGCTGGCCCCAGACGGGGCCCTGGAGAACAACACAGAGGTGAGGGCGGGGGTGGGGGTGGGCGGGGGACCCCACTGACCCTGGCTTTGCAGACCCCAACCCTGCCCGCAGGCCATCCTGCAGAAGTTCCTGGACCACAACGGCACCATCACCAGTGCCCTGCTTCTGGCCATCGGGGGCTCCCACCTCTGTTGGATGAGCCCCCGCCAGATCCAGGCCATCCGGCCCTTGGAGTTTTGGTGAGCCCACCCAGCAACCCACCCCCACGCCTCGGAGCCACCTCCACTCCTTGGCCGAGGAAGGATCCGGTGGGGGCCCAGGCCAGGCCATTGTAGGTGATTAGCTTCTTTTCTATGGCCTCCGTAACAAAGGATTACAAACAGAGTGGCTAAAAACAACAGAAATGTGTCCTCTCACAGTCTGGAAGCCAGAAGTCTGAAATTAAGGTGTCAGCAGGGCTGGGCTCCCTCTGAAACCTGTAGGGGAGGCTCCTTCCTGCTCTTCTAGCTTCGGGGCTGCATCACCCCCATCTCTGCCTCTGTCACAGCTGGCTTCCCACTGTGTCTGTGTCCAAGTTTCCTTCTTCTTATGACACCAGTCGTTAGATTTAAGGCCCATCCTAAATCAGTATGACCACATCTTAATTTGATTACAGCTACAATTAGGAAAGACCCTATTTCCAGATAAGCTCACATTCTGAGGTTCTGAGTGGACGTGAACTTGGAGGAGACACTACTGAACCTAGCACGGAGAGCAAGAGGAAAGCTGTGGTTCAGAAAGAGGGAGCCAGGCCCAGCGTCCAGAGGGGGAGGGGCCTCTGGCCTGCCCCTCAGCCTCACCCCCCACCCAGTCTGGCCGGAGCCCTGGACATCACCTCCTGCCCTCAGAGCCGCAAGAACGTGCTCTGCGACAAGGCCCGAGAAGCCTTCGGCAGCGCCAGAACCGCACACGCCTACTACAGCTTCACGCACCCCCACCTTGGTGAGACCTCGCCCTGCGTAGGGCACGCCTCCCGGAAGCCCCGCCCCGGAAGCCCCACTCCTCACCGCTGCCCCGCCCCTAGGCGGTACCCCCGTGGAGGAGCTACGGCACCTGGCCCAGGCTACCGTCTCCGTGGACATTGACACTTTCACCAATCTGAACCCCCGAGTGCTGCAGGTGGGCCCGGGGGCTACCCGTCATGGGGTGGGGCAGGGCTGGCCTAGCCGAGGATGCCTAGGTTACGGTCTGCAGGCCCCAACACCCACCCCAAAGTCGGAGGTGTGCAGGCAGTGTGGGCCCCAGGTCACTTATCCAGGTGTGTTCTGCCGGGTCTCACCCCTGCGCTCCGGCCAAGCATTGACCCCGCCCACGACCCCTCGCTCCCCTCGCAGAGCCTGAGCGGGGGCAACGTGACGACGCTGCTGGGCCAGAACGTGGGGGACCTGCAGAAGGCTCACAGCCACCCCACCATCAGCTCCTGGCTCCGCAGCCTCAATCAGTCAGCCCTGGGCGAGCTGGGCCTGGACACGGACCCAACCGGCCCCACCGGCCTCACCCACTCGACCACTGGGACCCCCAACACCACACCCTGGACGCCCCATCTAGTCCCCACCTCAGACTGGCCTTGGAGCACTGACCCCAGCTCAGGTATGCCTGCACCCACCCTCCCCACTCCAGCTGGCCATCCCCCCTCTGCCCTGTGTGCCCCCCCCGCCCTGACTGCTACTAGCTTCTTGTCTTGCACCCAATCTCATTCAGCGTTGGCCTACTCTTTCCATCGGCCTCCTTGGGTGACATCTGGGTGACACCGGCTTCACCCTGCATTGCCTGCTGAGTAGCAGAAAGTGGAGAGTGGGGAAGCTTTGAGGTTCCCGTCGGGGCCCAGAAGAGCAGCTGTACATGGGGGTCCTCACTGCTCTTCCCCACCCACAGGGATGGTGTGAGCCCTGAGCCCGGCGCAGGGGCCGCCCAGGCCTGGGGGACGCAGGACAGCCTGGGGGCTCCCAGCTGGACTGAAGGGTGCTCCTTCCATGTTCCACCTACAGGCAGCCCACCAGCCCACCTGGGGTATCTGCCACTGGCTGTGGCCCTGCTGTCGGGCCTCCTGTGGCTGCTGTATTGGAGCACCCCGGGGCCCAGCTGGAACCACTCACAGGGCATCTGCCCCATGGCCTCCAAAGACAGCGCTGCCCCAGCACCACTTGCAGGAAAACCGGGGCTGGTAGGTGGAGCTGGATGCCTGCCTAGACCGAGATGCATGCCCCATGCCCAGGGGACCTGGCCACGTCCCACATCCTAGGGGCCTGCAGGGCCAGTCCCTGCCCACACCCAGCTCCCAGGACCTGGAGCCAGACTGAGGACCTGGGCCCAGGGTCACTGCCCCAGCCAGTGAGGGAGATGCTGCCCCTGCCGTCTGGCTTCTTCCAGATGAAGAACTGGGGCCGGGGAGGGGTTTCCGTGGACTGACTTCGCCGATTGATTTGAATAAAGGACGAGGTGATCTTCCTGCCTGTGTCCCTTTGCTCTGGGCCCAAGGGGGGACAGAGACCCTCTTAGCTAGGATCAGGACTCCAGCCTGCCACTTCCTGGGGCAGCAGTGTCACCAGAAGCCACCCTGAGTGTTGGCCTGGCCTGGGGGGAGACCCAACAATGGAAACAGCATCAGGAAGGCCCTGAGGGCCCCCCTGCCTGGAGTCCCTCCCCTTTCCAAGTGCAAAGAGGAGGGGTTGAAACCCAGGGAACCCTGTCAACTGGGCCACAGCCATCAGGGCCCTCCCACCCAGTTCTCAAAACACCACAGGGCACCTCTTCAAGGGGGGATGGGGCTTCTTTTATTGAGCTCTGGTGCCCTCGGGGTCGGACAGAGACAACCCAGGCCTACTCCCAGCCAGGTGGTGTTTCCATGGCAGGGTCCAGTTCCCAGAGCACAGCAGTGGGCTCAGTTCAGGATCAAGGCCAGGAGCAGACTTGGGGTCACAGTGAGCACAGGTCCAGGTCCTAGTCTGAGGAGGTGAGGGCCTCCCGAGGAGGCCTCTGTGCAGAGAAGAGGTGACTCAGACCCTGCCCCTCACTCTGCCTGACACCACCCGGCTGGCCACCCCAGACCACCTCGGACGTTGAAGTCCAGGACCAGGTAGCCGTTGGGGGTGCCGCCGTGGAGCCCCAGTCCCAGACTGTCCAGGTCCTCCTGCGACTGCCGGGAGATCCAGTCCCGCAGCGGGCTGTTCCCCTCCTCAGCCTTCAGGCCCACCCGGTTTGCACCCAGAAGTTTCTGCACCTCAGCAATGGTCAGCGGCTGCCAAAGCCCCCAGACAGGGCTCAGGGTCTGCCTGCCTTTCCCCAGAAGGCTGCTGTCCTCTACTGTGTCCAGACCATCCCATGCTGCCCCACCCACAGACCCTGCCTTGGCCCTTCCAGACTTTGGAGGGGGCTTTGGCTGCCTCTCCTGAGACCCCGCCCCACCAGAGGCCCTGCCCTTCTCCGTGGCCCTACCAGCACAGCCTCTCTCCGCAGCTTCTTGAATGTGGCCACGTCCATGTTTATGTTCTGCTGACTGAGAGTCCGCAGGTCCTCCGTGGGGGCCCCACCTGCCCACGGGGAGAGGGGCCCCCAAGTGTGAGACCTTGCAGCAACCCCCAGTCTCACCCTCTGACAACAGGCTACCAGAAGCCACTTCCTTTACCAAGAGTCCCTTTTCCTAAGAAATTCCTGGGCCCCTGGTTTGCCTGGTGACCACCTGACCCTCTGGGTTGGAAGATAGGCTGGGGGTGCCCAGAACTCACAGGGTCTCAGCCTACACACACTTGGAGGGATGGAGGGCACATTGACCACCGGTCACACCACCAGCGGGCTGCCCAATGAGAGGGGGAGCCTCAGGGATCACGCCCCCCATGTCCTCCCGGGCTCACCCAGGTAGGGCTTGATCCTTGTGAAGTATTCAGACCCGCTCATGTTCTGGAAGGTGATGCGGGCCTTGGGGTAGAGGACAGCCATCTGCCGTGGGCTGCATGTGTCCAGGTCCTGGGGCCTGGTCGCCCTGAGGAGGCAGCATAGGGCTGGGCAGTGAGCTCGGAGCACAGCACACCCACCACACCTGACAGACCCCAGGACTCACCAAACAACGTTGAGCTGCATGAAGCCCAGCTGCTCAGGGCTGAGGAGGCACAGGTAGGTAGCGGGGAAGGTGGCCAGGGTGTCCAGTGTGGCCTTGTCCAGCTGGCCCCCTCCCCCTACATAGCGGGCAATGAGGGCGGCCACCTGTGGTAGGAGGCCACTCAGTGGCTTGGAGCAGGGAGAGACATATCCCCTGGGGCCTACACAACCTCACACCCTGTGCAACCCCCAGGCCTGTACCACCTCACACTCTGTGCCCCACAGGCCTGCACAACCTCACACCCTGTGCCTGCCCCTCCCCACCTCCGCAGCCAGTCACCTGAGCATCCATCCCATGCCCTTTGCTGACTTTGAGCAGAGATTTCACGGTCTCCAGGGAAGTCACATTCCACTTGTGGATGTCCTCGGGGTTCACCCAAAGGAAGAAGTACCTCAGGTGCTGGATCAGGGACTCAGGGTACCCCTGTGGGTAGACCTTCCGGGGGAAGGGACTATGAGGGCCGCCGCCACTCCCCGGGCAGCTGGGAAGACTGCGCTACAGCAGACAGGCGGGAGTCCTGAACTACCTCATCCAATTTACGCTTGAAAATGTGCAGCTGCTGGTAGGTGAAGGGCACCAGGTTCACCTGGTCCATCTGAGCGGCCAGCAGGGCTCCGTCCACACAAGCCTCCAGCTCCCACTCCTCGTAGAAGACAAGGTTTTCGTCCACCACTTGGGCCTTCCGCCCCGGGGGGCAGGCCTTCTCTGCAGGGGCAAGCAGTGGGTTGGGGGCTGGACATCTCCTGTCAACCTCCTCTTCCTTCCGCACCTGCGCTGGAACCCTGGGCACCACATGACTCTCCAGGCCTCAGTTTACCCATTAGCAAAATGGAGCAATTTTGTTCACTCTCCTGCATTGTCATGATTGAATGAGCTAAGTGGCTAGGAAGGGCTGCAGGTGTGGACAGGTGAGACCTCACAGTCTCACAACACAGCCGGGCACCGTGCTCACTCTCTGTGCCCCGCTGGGCCCTCGGAAGGATGACGGTCACCTCAGGCCGCTGCCAGGACAGGTCCTGTTGCAGCCATGGGGTCATGACACCCTGAGAACAGAGCAGGGCTGGGACTGAGCCGCGAGTGTCCTGGCTTCCAAGGACCCCCACCCAGGGCCAGAAAACCCTCCCCTGATTCCCCAGAGGGGCCTTACCAGTTCCGTGTCTGCAGCCTGGGCCCTGGAAGGTAGCACCCACCCTGCAGGGGAAGGGACACCAGGCTCGAGGGGATGGCAGGGGCTCCACCCAGGGGAGGAAGGAGGCAAAGCCGGCCCCTCCCAGCCCCGCGCACACTCCATGGGTGTGGAAGCAGAGGGTTAGGCCCCTCACCTTATGATGTCACGGCCCACAACACCAAACCAGGGAGCACAGGCCTCCCACATCCTCCTCCTGGGGCCCCTCTGCTCAGGGCAGGCAGAAACCTGTCCCATGGGCACCCTCAGTTTGGCCTGTGCCCCCATCACCACCCTGCCTCTGCCTCCAACCCCATAGGGCACGGTGGTGCAGCGGGGGTGCCAGACACAGTCACCTCTGGGGACAGAGAGAAGGCTAACAGCCTGCCTGGGACTCAAGGCACCTGCGGAGATTCAGGACACTTCTCTGGAATCAGGGGCACCTGCCCAGGACTCGGGACACCTGCCCGGGAAGGGGCTGGGGGGCACTGCCCACAGCCGGAGAGGACGTGTAGAGCAGGTAGAGCCTTTCCTAAGGCCCCGACCCCCTGAGGACCCTCGGCTGCCCTCTGTGCTCTCTGCACACCAGCGTTTTGCGGCAACCCGCCCTCATGACTCACCGAAGCTGAGAAGGAGCAAGAGGCTGCCGTGGGTGGGAGACCCACAGGACCCCAGGCGGGGTTGAGCAGTCTGCAAGGCCATAGTCTGTGGAGGACAGCCACTCTGATGTCCCCCCTGCTTCCCCGCCCCCACCATGTCCCCCTACCCATGACGCTGCCCCGGGCCAGTGCGGGGCCTTGGGGGGCTGCAGGGGCCTCAGGCCCCGGAGGGCTCCCGGGTCGAACCTTCACAGGCCTCCACAGCAGTGTCTGTGCTGCCACTGGCCCTTCTCTCAGAACCAACCAGCACGCCTGCCCCACCCCCTCCGGGAAACTGGCCCCTTCAGCCAGGGGTGTCAGGTCTGAGTCAGCCTGGCCCCCAGCTGTGAGGGCCCCAGCGGGCAGCCAGCAGCTGGCGCCTGTCCTCTCTCCGTGCAGGGCAGGGCCGGGCAGAACAGGGCAGGAGAGTTTCGTGCGAGGAGGCAGGGCCGCCTCTGGCTCTGGCTGGCCTCGGTTTCCCCCACTCAAAACAGGGGAGCTGAGCAGTTCGGGGCTGGGGGTCAGGCTGAGCGACCCCTCACCCTGCAGCGTGGCCATTCTCCCCTCCCACCCACAGCCGCAGGTGCTGGGCTTTGTGCAAACCCAGGGCCCTGCCAGGTGGACAAGGCCGGCAGGGCCCACCAGCCCACTGCTTTCCCTTCTGAGGTCGCTCCCAAAGCAGAGGCCTGGGCAGTACCAGAGGGAGTTCCCTGGTAGCCTAGCGGTTAGGACTGCGGGCTCTCACTACCGTGACCCGGATTCAATCTCTGGTCAAGGAACTGAGATCCCATGTGCCGTGTGGCATGGCCAAAAAAAAACAACAACAAAGGGTGACACCCCTTCCCACCTGCCAGCCCTTAGGGTGGGGCAGTGGGTGGGCATTCTGGGGAGACCCCCGTGTGCTCTCTGAAGTGGGGTTTGGGGCCTGTGGACCAGTGTGGGTGGTAGGTGGGTGGGGAGCCACTCCCCACAGAATATTGTCCCGGACTAGGTAGGGGCCTGCAGGAGACCAAACTGCCTTCCACACCTGCCCCTCCCAGGGAGCCGGAGGCCACCTAGGGCTGGTGGAATGGAACCATCCCCTCCCCCAAACCTCCACCCAGGCCTGTGTTGGCCCCACCCCTGGCTCAGAAATTGGCAGCGGTGGGGGCGGGGGCACGCTTATGCTTCAGCAACCCCTTTCAGCAGGGCAAAGAGCCCAGCCTGCGGGGAGTGTCCTGGGGAGCTCCCCTCCCCTACCAGGCCCCCAGAACAGAAAAGAGGCGGTTGAGTGGGGCCCCTGCCCCTGGGGTGGGTGAGGCCAGGCAGGAGCTGTGCCTCCCCCTGCTGTCTCCCCTCAGCCCCCACCCCAGCCCCGTGTAACCAGGGGGGACCCCTTGCACCCCAGGTAGGGGCTCCCTCAGAACCCCTGCAGCCCACCGTGGGCCCTAGAATCTGCAACCTTCACACCTCCTACCCCCAGATATGCCAGGTTGGGGCCACAGAGGCACCTCAGCTGTCTTAGGGCTGCAGCTTCCAGAGTGGCCCAAGTGTGACCTGCCAGAGTCACGTCTGTTTCAGGCAGTCCAGGGCACGCATATTTGTGTGACAAGGAAACAGTCCCCTCACCACGCTCTGTCTCCCTATACAAGGCTGCTCAGATGCTTCCCTTTCTGGTACCTGGGATGGTCCCATCTTCGACCCTGAGTCCTTCAAGACCAATGTCCACCTGGTCATCTGTCACTCATTAACCACCTGCACACTCCCTGAGTGCCTACTGCATGCTGGCTCCTGCAGAGATGCTGGCACATGCTGGAGCAGGTGATTCGGGCCCTGCCCAGGACCTGGGGGTGGGCCTGTCTGCTAGCATGTGGGGTCTGGGGTCTGAGTGGACCACAAGCTCATCAGAGTGGTGTGTGAGGTAGAGGCAGCTGTGTCAGTGACAGAGGAATGGCCAGCTCCAACCCTGAGCCTAAGAACCATGAGCTCACAGCCTCCAGCAGGTGTGCAGCTGCAGGACACTGGCTGAAGCTCTCTCCTGCCCCACCTGTCTCACCCACCCCAGCCCAACCTCGGTTCCCAAGGTCTGGCCCTCAAGTGGTGGCAAATGAAGTCAGACCACATTCCCTGCCAGCCTCAGGTCTGTCTGGTGAGAGCGGGAAGGGGCACAGATCACAGGTCTAGGGTCTTTGATGCAGGGTCATTTAGTCTTCCCCAAGCACAGAGATGCTGTGTGGCTAGCCTGGGGTCACACAGCATGTCAGGAGCAGCTGGGGCAAGGGTACAGCTGACCGAGGGCACAGCCCTCTGAGGCCAGGGGAGGTTGTCCTCGCTGTTCCCCAAGTGCAGTGAGGACTAGGGTGGAGGCATCCATGGTGGGCAGGGGTGGGGGCTGCCCTATCTCCCCCAGCCTGCTTGTTTGGGTCCCAGTACCAGCCTCCGCCTAATCCCTGCTCCCACCCAGAGCCTGCTTGGCTGGAGGTACTGAAGGAGGTGTCCCCTCCCTCACCTCCCCAAGCATGCCCTCCATCATGGCCCCACCCCACACAGATTAGGCCAAGGTCAGCCCCTCATGAGCCTGGAGCCTAGGCTGGGTGCCGGCAGACCCCAGTCACCTCCCCAGGGTCCAGGGGAGCCCTGCCCATGGTGACTCTGATGTTCCAGGATTACCAGCCAGTTCTGCGCGTCTTCTGACTCGGTTTCCTCAACTGGGAAGCAGGAGGGCAAGAGGTGGGAGCCTCTGGGGTCTGTCAAGGGAGACAAACAAGGCTCGGGCCAGCAGCTGGGAGCAGCAGTACTCAGGCCATAGGAATGCGTGGGTGGAGACCTGGGGAGGGGCTGCAGGGGGTGGGGGGAGCCACCTCTGCCTCTCCCTCCCTGGGCGGTCATGGGAGCTCCGGGTGGGCTGACCGTCAGGTACCAGGCATGTGTGCGGAGCCAAGGCCTCACCTCGTGGGGTCTTACTCTCCCATTTCTCAGGTGGTACAACAGAGGTTCAGTGCCGCAGAGAGGCCACAATTGCAGGGCAAGGCAAGGGCATGGTCCCCATCGCCCCCCACCCACGGCTGGTGCCCTGAGGGTCTCCACCCCAGTCAGCAGGTTCTGGGTGGTGGCCGCCTGGCCAGGATGTGACTCCCTGACTCCCGGGAGTGAGTTCCAGGCTCAGGTCGGCGCGGTGGTGCAGTGGTCAGGTGGGGGGCTGCGGGAGCTCACCTGCCCAGGCACTGGCCATCTCCCGGATGGGAGGTGGAGGCCACCTTTGTGCTGGCCAGACGCCAGTGTCCGCACGCGGATCCTGGCACCACAGCCTTTGTGTGTGCCCCTGGAGCCAGAGTCCCTGGTGGCTCCCTCGATCTCCCCCACCCTGCCCCGCTACCCTCCTATACTTTTGTGAATAGGAGTTGCCTGTGTGGAATCTGTCCGGTTTATGACCTCTCTCCGTGGGCTGGGTTTTCTATCATGTACAGCTGAGCCAAATGCTAATTAGTACAGAATTCAGGAAGGCTGCCAGGTACAAGAACCAACTCACAGAAAGAGTAAGTGCCTTTAAAAAAAAAAAAAAAAAAAGTCCTTTCCATAGATAACAACTGAAAAATTCTGGACAAAATATAAAAAAAAACAGTTCCCTAAGGGCTCTGGGGAGTGAAGGAAACAAGCCAGATTTTGGACGGGAATTGATACTTGAGGGAAGATGCCAGCGTGGATTTCCCTTTGTGGGTGTGGCTTTGTGGTGTGGGGTGCTCAGACACCAGCAGAAATCCCACCATCTTTCTGGCCAAAAGAGCCAAAGGAAGGAGCCCAGAATAACCAGACAGCAGAGAGCGTGTGGAGAACTCTGAAAAGGAGAGAGCCAGAGGAGGGGACCCCAAATTCTGTGTACCAACTCTACCCAGGCCTCTTGCTGACCCCTGAATCATGTGTGTGCAAGGCAGACAGCTCAAATGACAAACTGGCTGAGACTAAGCTCTGCACTCTCCGGGAGTGGCAGAGGTCACAGTTCAAGTATGACCAAGTTCATTGCCTGCCCAAACAGAAGCAGCAACACTCTTTGTAGGAATATAACAGAATGCAGTGTCTACACAACGAAACAGTCACAATGTTCATGATAAAATCAAAAACTGCTCAGCACAGGGAGAGCTGGGAGACTGTGACCCATTCTCCAGGGAAAAGAATCTGCTGAGGCCACGGTAAGACAGTATTAGAATTACCAGACAACGAGGTCATGGAAAAATGGGTTCTCATGAATGCAGAGGTAGGAAAAAAATGAAAATATTTTTAAAAGAACCAAATAGGAAATTTTAGAAATGAAAAATACAAAATCTGGAATTTAAAAATTCACTAGATGGACTTAACAGGATTAATCACTTCCAACTGAGGGTTAGGTGGGGCCCCCCAATTGCACAGTTAAATGAATTTTGAGATGTGGATGGAAGGTTCCTCTGTGCCCACTTGCAGGAACTGCAGTTTGAGCCCAAAAGACACAGCGGCTGCAGTGTGGGTGGGAGTGGACAGTTCACTTCCTGTTTTAACTTTGATGGCACAGGAGGCGTATGAAACACGTTACTTTTGTTGTTAAAATGATGGTCATGCAGTACGTGTTTTGTGTGTAAGCTCTGTTTTCCCTTGTAATTTTAGGTTGCCTTCGTTAAGAAACACTATCAGGGGACTTCCCTGGTGGTACAGTGGCTAAGAATCTGCCTGTCAATGCAGGGCACACAGGTTTGATCCCTGGTCCGGGAAGATCCCACATGCCGCGGAGCAACTAAACTTGTGCGCCACAACTACTGAGCCTGCGTGCCTAGAGCCCGTGCTCCACAACAAGAGAAGCCACCGCAATGAGAAGCCCGTGCACCACAACGAAGAATAGCGCCCGCTCGCCACAACTAGAGAAAGCCCACGCGCAGCAACGAAGACCCAACGCAGCCAAATAAATAAATAAATAAATAAATTTATTTTTTAAAAAAAGAAACACTATCAGGTCAGAAGCAAAAGCTAAATTCCAAAGCCATTTGGTGTTCGATAATTCAGGTTAAAGGAACAACATTGAATTGTATGCTTTAAGTGGGTAAGTTGCATGGTGTGGGAATTCTTTCTCAGGAAAGCTGTTTTTAAAAGACAGGCCAAAGATCTGAACAGACAGTTCATAAAAGAAGACGTCTGAATGGCCGATAAGCACATGAAAAGATGCCCAACTCACTGGGGAGATGCAGATCAAACCCCCCACAAGACACACCCGCCAGAACGAGGACACTTAAAGGGTCTGACAAGGAAAGTGTGTCTCGGGTGTGGGGCAGTGGGACTCACACCTGGTGGTGGGAGCACAAGGTAGTGCGGGCATTTCTGCTGGGCATTTTTTGTTTTTGTTTGGCCACGCCGTGCAGCTTGTGGGCTCTTAGTCCCCCGACCAGGGATCGAACCCAGGTCCCTGGCAATGGAAGCACAGAGTCCTAACCACTGGACCGCCAGGGAAGTCCCTTGACTAAGTTATTAAAGCCATCTCCTGCCATAAGCAAAGGGACAGAAGATCAGTATAATGGTCATCACTGGATACAAGAAGGTGAGCTTAAGGTCCCATACACTTTTCTGGTCCATGTGTGCAGAGTAATGGTCCAAACCAGTGCTGTGGTCCCCACTGGGTAGTGGTCCACGTTCTCTTTATTCATCTTCATGGCCAGTTGGAAGTGGATTCACATGAGGATTATGGAACAGGGTATGGTTAGCATCTCCCCAGGGAAAGGGCTTAGACCTGATACAGAGATGGGGGTAGGTGATGAACTCAGGTCTCTCCTCCTCTCCGTGGTGCTTCAGGAAGACGTTCAGCATGTTCACTCCCACCCCGGGAAGCGCCACAAAGTAGGTGAGGGCCTTCCACATGCGAGCTGAGCCCTCCTCATCATGGTGCCACTCGACACAGGCTGCTCCAGCTGCAGCCGGGAACGAACCTCGCAGCCCAGAAACCCAGGATCCAGCTGCTGCCACCATTTTCCACCTGCATCCGGCATTTTCTTAAGAAGTTAGGTATACTCCTAACCATACAACTTAGCCATTCCCCTCCTAAGTAATCCCTCCAGAGAAATAAACCTGGATGTGCACACAAAGTCTCGTACGTAAATATTCATAGCAACTCTATTCACAATAGCCAAAAATGGGGAAAAACAAATTTCCATCAGTAGACCAATGGACAAACGAAATACGGTATTATTCATATGCTGACCTACTGGTCAGCAGTAAGAGGGAACAGACTACTCATACTTGGGGGGAAAAGATGAATTTCAACATCATTATGCTGAGTGAAAGGGGCAGATATCAAAGGGTACATAATGTATGATTCTGTTTCTATAAAAATGTTAAATTTCAAACGAATCCCTCATGACAAAAAGCACGTCACTGGTTGCCGGGGCCAGGCAGCTTCACTAAAACTCAGGATTCCTGTTCGCAGGAGTAGCAGTGAGGAATCTTTTGGGGCTGATGGAAATGTTCTCTCTTGACTGGGGTGGAGATTTCACGGATGTGTGTAACCACCAAAGCTCTTTGGACTGTACCCTTTAAACGGATGCCTTTATTGTGCATAAACTGTACCACAATAAGATTGATTTAAAAATCAATAGCAAGGGGCTTCCCTGGTGGCGCAGTGGTTAAGAATCTGCCTGCTGGGCTTCCCTGGTGGCGCAGTGGTTGAGAATCTGCCTACCAATGCAGGGGACACGGGTTTGAGCCCTGGTCTGGGAAGATCCCACATGCCACGGAGCAACTAGGCCCGTGAGCCACAACTACTGAGCCTTTGTCCCCCAGCCTCAGCCAGAGCCCCCTATGCTATAAACCCTCTCCATCACCCCAGCCTAACCGACCCTCATCCTGCCCTGTTCCCAACAGCACTTATTATCCTCACACATTTTTTGTAAACGTTCTCTGGAGCATTGCAGTGAAGCTAAGTTTATTTTTGTATTTGTCTGGTTCTAATAATGAGTGAGAATGTTGAGATTTCAGACATCGTACTCCAGACTTTAGTCAGATATTGCCAGGACGGCGGGTGCTGGGGCATGGAAGCCCACCAGGTACAGCCCCTGGTGAAAGCCCCTCTCGCTGCTGAAAAGAAAGTTCCCATCCTGGGAGCCACGAGGAGAGGCGGCAGGTGCTGGAGGAGGCCGCACCAGCACCTGGGCCTCAGGCACCTGGACGTCACAGTTAACCCGCAGGTAGGTGAGGAATCACCAGGAAGAGCCCACATCAGAACAAGAACCCCAAGAAGAGCACAGGCTGGGATGGGCCCCCAGCATGTGAGATCATGCCCTGCCCGCGGGGTATTCTGGGGCTGATCCTGCCAAGGCACCTTCAGGGCTGGGCCCACGTGGGTCCCAGGGATGTGCCAGACTCGATCACTGGCGTTTTCTGGAAAGCCCCATAAAAAGTGGTCATTACCTGTACATGACAACTCAAGAACTGAGTCCAGCCAGCAGCGGTTTTGTCTCAGGTAATAAAACCTCACAGGGAAATAGAGTTTTCTCAGGCTGGTCTTTGAAATAACCGCGGACTCTCTCCGAGAACCCCAGGGCTCTGCACTGAGCCGCAGCCTCGGGAGGAACGGCTTCCCATCCCCGTCACTCTCATTTTCTTCTCTTTTCAACAGAAACTGGGCGTCTCTGCGTACCCGGCGCCCTTCTGGGTTCTTGGGCTGCGTCCGGAACCAAGTAAAGGAAGTCGGCTGCATCTCTCCCGGGGCGGAGACGGCGGGGGCCGCACACCTGGCTGGCAGGTGAGCCCGGGACCGCGAGGGAGGCGCCCTCGCCTCCCCGCCGCCCCGTCGCCCCTCTACCTCCCGGCCCGCGCCCAGGCATGGGGGAGAGTGAGAGGTGCCCGGGGTCGCCAGCAGGGGGCGCGCGCCTTCCGGATGCCCAGCCGCTTGGCCAGTCGCGCATGAGCCATGCGGACGCTTTCCGGCAGCGTGGCGGAACCGCTTCACCGTTTCGCGGCATTTGGTGACACCTGCGTGCGGCGCCGGGCGGCAGTGTGGCACCATGGCGTCGCTCTTCAGCGGGGCCCTACAGCTGACGGACCTGGACGACTTCATCGCGCCGTCTCAGGTGGGCGGGCCGGGCGGCGGCCGTGAGCGGGGAGCCCCCTCCGCCGCAGTCTCTCCCCTGAGAGAGGGGCTAAGAAGCGAGGCTGCTGGGTCGCACAGCCCCGTTGCTTCCGCGTCCCCTTCCCGGGCGGCCAGTGCAGCCGGACTCACCTAGCTTGGGGCCCGGGAGACCCTGCCGAGCTTCCCTGGCCAGTTCCTTGCGTGTGAACAGAGTGGGACGGCCCCACCCCGCTGCGAGGGCAGGGGAGGTGCTCCACTGGAGGCACCGCGGTGGTCGTCGTAGGTGTCCCCCCCGAGGGGGAAGACAGAGCTTGCCCCCAAAGGGGACAGGACAGCTGCACTTGAGAGCCGGCCGCCCTTATCTGGTGTCTCCGCTTATCGGTTGCCACCAGCCGTGCAGGACCAAGGCTCGGAGGGCCATAGCTAATCCGTCCCAGGAGGAGGAACGGGTGGGGCTGGTCCCGGCACAGCGGCAGGAGGAGCTCGGACAGGCCTCCCACCAAGGCTTTCTGGGGCTAGTTCCCTTTGGGAATGCGATGGCCAGTGAGGTGCTCCTGTTGAGAGAGACCGCGAGAACTCCAGGAGCTGGGCAGAGAAAGGAACTTTCTTCCAGGAACTGGGCGGGGCCAAGCGTTCCTAGCGACCCCCTGGCTTCCTCCCAGCAGTCAATGAAAAACTGGCCACGGTGCCGCGCCAGACGTTTACGTTGAGAAAGGTGAGGGTGTGGGTTGGTGCTGTCTGCAGACAGGTTAGCGTGCAGGCCCAGTCAGCACCGCCTCCATCTGACTGTGACCTGCAGAGCGACTCTTGGTCGGACAGAGTGTCTGACCAGGCGTGAGTAGGGTAAGCAGTAACAAGATCCATAGCGCTAAGAGTGCTTCTGCTGCAGGAAGACCGGAATCAGGGCAGAGTTTTCGTCCCAGGTGGTGGTGTGGCCATCAGGCTGCCCCTCTTCTTCCGCCTCTGTGAACTCAGGTGCCTGTTGGGGTTTCTTACTGGTATAGGATTGCATCAAGCCCATGAGGGTGGATAAGAGGCCGGGAAGCGGCGCGGCCAAGATCCACATCGAAAATGACGGGAGTTACTTCCAAGTCAGTCAGGTAAGTGCCAGCTCGGTTGGCCTGAACCACGTTTCACTGCTCCGTCGAGTGACAAATGCAGGGGCCACAGGATCTTGCACGTCTCACCAGTCCTTTCTCAGATATGTTCTGCAGAGAGCTCTTTGCAGAGATGGCAGTTCCCGCATCCCCTCCCTCTCTCCTTCTCTCTCTGAGTTGTAATTGTGTAAGATTTTCTAGTCCAGACCACTTGTTCTTAGGGAACACCTACTTCCTGTGTAATTTAGGAATGACAAGATGCTAATCCAGTGGCATTAAAATTTACCCCGACTCTTTGCCATTTGGACTCTCAAGAACATCTGTGCTGTCCCAGGGACTGCAGGCACCACCAGGCACGCTGGCCCGGGGATCCTGCCCAAGCAGAGGAGGAGCCACAGGATGGTTCATGGTAGGGCCAGACAGCAGGATCCAGAGTTCACAGGGAGAGAGCCACTGTTCACTCAGCCCAGGAGGGTGACGCAGCAGCACACCATGGGTCCCGCCCAAGCCCAGCACAGCACGGAAGACTGGGTCCTTTTTAGGGACCCAGTGGGCGCTGCTCCAGAGCAGCAGTGGTTGATCTGGAGGGAAGTCGGAAGCACATCAGCCCCCTGCTCAGCACAGCATCACAGCCTGGCCTTGAGGCCAGTCCAACCTGGGAAAATGCACTGAGCTCAAATTGTGTCTTTGGTGCTAAGTAAGGCCTAGTGATCTGGGCTGGAAGGGAGTTCCAGTCTTGTCAGCCCCCTGGTCACACTCTGGGCCCCTGAAGCTCACCTGGCCCTGGCTCAGACCACTCCTGTGTGTGCAGAGGGAGTGAAGGGGCTCTACTAGGATCTTTTGCAGCTAAGAAGAGTTGCCCAGCCTGGAGGCTGGCTTGAACACCAAGTTCTGCAAATGTCTGGCCGAGTCTGACACTGTGACTGCCCCTTGTGTCCCTCACCCACTCTTCTGTGTGTTGACACTAGGCAGGCACAGCCCAGGTGGGCACAGGCTCCCACCATCTCCTCCCTCTGCCCCTCTCCTTGTCCCTCTCTCCTTTCTTCCTTAATCTTTGCCCTTGCCTTTCTCTTCCTCCTCCATTTAGAGCCCGGCCTTGGGCATTTTCCTGTCCCCACAGCCCCGTGAGGGCAGCCTGGGGACCAACGACTGTCCAGGGCCTCTGTGATGAGTCAGCTGCTTCTTTGCAGATTTAACGCCCGTCTCCCACCCCTGGTGGGCAGTAAGCCTCTTCAATATGATCTGACGTGCCAGCCAAGTTTGTACCAAAGTTAGAATTCGGTGCCACTATGAAAATCTAGAACGTGTATACGTGTTTCTGCAATACATATTTAATTTCTAAGAACTTACAGCACATAAAGCCAGTAGTTGGTTGTCAGTGTTGTGAGACGGAGAATGAAGGTTTCCTGTGGGTCCCATCATCTGAGAGCTCCACATCCTCATGCGGAGGGCCCTTGGGGTACCAGGTTCTTGTGCTTCCAGAATGGAGGGACGAAGAAGCTGGAGAGGGCCAAGATCTCGCTGGACGACTGCCTGGCGTGCAGTGGCTGCGTCACTTCGGCAGAGACCGTGCTCATCACTCAGCAGAGCCACGAGGAGCTGCGGAAGGTTCTAGGTGCTAATAAGGTGAGCAGTGGGGCAGTCTTTGGGATGCCACTCTAACCCGACATCAACCCCAGCATCCCTCACTCGTGTTGTCAGGGCATCTCATCTTCTGGTGCCCTTTGTCCTATGTCTCCTAGTGACTCCTGGCATTTTTAGGTCTCATCGGTGGGATCTCAGTCAATTACTTGTATTTTGACATTGAAGTGTTAACCCTAAACTTTAGGTTCTACATGTTTGCAAAAATGACACGCCCTGATGGAGTTAGGCTTGGAATCTGTTAAACACACAGAGTGAGCGGCAGGTCCCTTGCTTTGCAGATGGCGGCGCCCGATCAGCAGAGGCTGGTTGTCATCTCGGTCTCTCCCCAGTCCAGAGCGTCGCTGGCTGTGAGATTTCAGCTGAATCCTACAGACACCGCCAGGAAATTAACTGCATTCTTTAAAAAAATAGGTAGGTGCTGAACCTTGGGTGAGCTCTAGCTTGGACACGAGGGCTGGCGGGGGGCTTGTCATGCCCCGCTGTCACTGGACTTAAACGCATCAGAAACTCTCTGAGGTTGACTTCAACTTGAAGTTTTGTTTTGATACAGAGAGCAGTGCCTTTTAATAGAAAACTGTCTGAATTCTGATGTTGCACTTCCCCGAGTCTGGAATTTACCCACTCCTAATATTGTTTTTAAACTATCACCATCAAGGCACATCTCCCAGGTCTGAGTTGGGTTCTGGCTCAGATCAGCTGGTCGACCTCTGCGTGCTGGGAGCAGGGCTGGGAGGACGTGGGGTGAGCCCCGGTGCCGGCGGCTGCCCTAGGCAGCATGCAGGGTTTGGCCTGGTCCCTGGCAGCCACCGAGCTCAAAGGAAGGAAGGCCCAAGGACGCTGGGCTGTCTGCACACCAGCGTGTCATGTGACGCCCCACGGGAAGGCAGAGCCCTGCTCCCGGGGCAAGGTGGGCAGCGCCTGGGGCTGTGGCCATCCTTCTTGGGGTGAGATGGGTGCTCCCTTGCAGGGGCACACTACGTGTTTGATACCACCTTCTCGAGGAACTTCAGCCTCCTCGAGAGCCAGCGGGAGTTCGTGCGGCGATTCCGAGCACAGGCTGATTCCAAGCAGGCCTTGCCTGTGCTGACTTCCGCCTGCCCAGGTATGCTGATGCTGCGGACCGATGTCAACAGCTGGACATGGGTGACAGGAGTGCTGGGGGAGGGGCTTGTCAGCAGGCACTGCCTGCGGGTCACCTGTAGTCGCTTCAGTTCCCAGAGGGGTGATCACAGGGACACCTGAGACACGTGTCGGCGACAGCAGAGTGGGGGCTTCTTAGTGGGCTCCTAACTCCTGTACAAGTCGGTCCACCCCAGAAAGTCACACCCCTGCCCTGCTCGCTTCCCCCACCACCCCCACCCTGTGTCGGCCTCAGGCTGGATCTGCTACGCCGAGAAGACCCACGGGAACGTCCTCCTCCCCCACATCAGCACCGCCCGGTCCCCGCAGCAGGTCATGGGCTCCCTGGTCAAGGACTTCTTCTCCCAGCAGCAGGTAACAGGGACATCTTACAAAATGAGCCAAGACTGCAGTGGTCATGGACCCACACGCAGAACTGTGCTCCCAGCCGTGCCTGTGCTGTCACCTCCGCCTCAGCCTTTGCTGCTGGGGCCAGGCAGCTGCACCACTGCCGTGTTCTCCACGCAGCATTTGACCCCCGACAAGATCTACCACGTGACGGTGATGCCCTGCTACGACAAAAAGCTGGAAGCCTCCAGACCCGACTTCTTCAGCCAAGAGCACCAGACACGCGATGTGGATTGTGTCATCACAACAGGTGCGGGGCCCCGAGCCTGCTGGCGCTGTGTCCCCAGCGTCAGGCCCAGCACAACCCCCCTGGCTCATGTTGGTCACCCCGTCTGTGAGTTGAGCAGCCTTGCAGAGGCTCCCAAATGCTTAAAAGAGAAATGAATGCCCACCCGGGAGGCAGACAATCCGGGGAGGGTCGCTGTCCAGGGACGCGGTGCCCTGCCCACTCCAGGCGCATTGTGAGGCACCCCAGGGTCAGGCGCGTCTGCCCCACCGCAGCACCGGGAGGCCCTTCAGAAGTGGAGTTGCCTCTGGCTGGGTTCATCCTCCACTCACGAGCAGGGGCTGGACGTCTGGCCACTCACAGGTTGCTAGGGATGCAGGTGGTGGGGATCTTTCATGGTCTCTGTTTTTGTTGAGATTCAGCTGAAGAGCGTCTGTCTGTGCTGTGGTCTCATCGTAGGAGAAGTCTTCAAGCTGCTGGAAGAAGAAGGAGTCTCGCTGTCAGAGCTGGAGCCGGCTACCCTGGACAGTCTGTACGTCGCGCCTGCCATGTCAGGGGCAGTAAGCTCGTCCAGCATTGGGGTGCTCTTGACCTTGGGGTCACTGATGTCCTGGTGGGCAGCAGAAGGGACGAGGCGGGGGCAGGCACTGTCCTCCCCCTTCTTCTCTGCCTCAGCTTCCTTCTGGTTGGTTTTGCGTCTGCCCCGTGGTATGTGTTGGTGTCCAGAGGTGGTTGAGTTCACGAGACGGCCTGTGGACAATTGGCTGATGGTTATCAGAGCTGACCCCAACTTCATACAGGTCTGAGCCCCCCAGAACAGGTGACATGACGGAGGGGACAGTCCTTTTCCCCCAGAGCCTCCTCCTGACACACCCACAAAGCCCTGGAGTCTGTGACTCATCTTCCACTTAGAAAGCAAGCGCTCTCAAACATGACAGACAGAGGTTACCCGGAAGCCTTGGTGGATAGCAGCCCCACTACCACCTGAGGCCATGCCCTCCTCCCCAGGTGCAGCAGTGTATCTGCCCAGGAGCCTACCAGCCATCAGGGTGGGGGCTCGGGGGGCTACCTGGAGCACGTGTTCCGGCATGCAGCCCAGGAGCTCTTTGGAATCCACGTCACTGAAGTCACCTACAGACCCCTGAGGTCAGTGGGAAGGGCTGGAGCTTGGGGCAGGGCAGCCTTTCGGGGCACCAGGCAGGAGCTGGGCCCTCCCCTCTGGCTCATGTGAAGGGGCCAGAGCTCTCCAGCCCTTGGTCTCCTCATCATAGGGCTCAGTGTCCGCTACCCACAGCATGGTGACCCAGGGCCCCAGAGGCCCATGGTGGCAGGACGGTTTTCCTGGCACAGGGTGTGTCCCAATGTGAGTCCCCATTCCAGGGAGGGCGGGCTGGGGCCTTTGTCAGACCTTGGGAAGGTGGGGTTCCCATTCTACAGACCAGGAAACCAAGGCTGGGGCTGAGGCCACCTGCCCCACTCATTGAAGGGAGCTTTCTACCCTCCCCTATCACTGTCCCCCACCCGGGAGGAAGCCTGGGCGTGCCGTGTGGACAGCCTGGTCTGTGTCCCCTCAGGAACAAGGACCTCCAGGAGGTGACTCTGGAGAGGGAGGGCCGGGTCCTGCTGCACTTCGCCGCGGCCTACGGCTTCCGCAACATCCAGAACCTGGTGCAAAAGCTCAAGCGAGGCCGCTGCCCATACCACTATGTGGAGGTCATGGCCTGCCCTTCAGGTAGCTGCAGACAGAGTGGGCCCTCTGGGACCCCGTGTGCTGACACCCTCCCCTTGACCACACTTCTGCCTGTCCTTCTCTGCTACAGGCTGCTTGAATGGTGGAGGCCAGCTCAAGGCCCCTGACATGCCTGGCAAGGAGCTTCTCCAGCAGGTTGAGAGGCTATACAGCATGGTCAGGACCGAGGCACCAGAGGATGCGCCTGGGGTCCAGGAGCTGTATGGGCACTGGCTGCAGGGCGAGGGCTCAGAGCAGGCCAGCCGCCTGCTGCACACAAGCTACCACGCAGTGGAAAAGGCTGGCTCCAGCCTCAGCATCAGGTGGTAGGAGGCCTCAAGGATCCACCCGGCCCAACACAGCCAGCACCAGGACTCCCAGGAAGGCGTGTGGAATCTCCAGCAGGGAAGTCGCCCGAGACCCCAGGGCACACCCCCAAAATGCCGGATGAGATGTGGGGACATTGGGACCCACATAGAGATGGGACTCAGGACCCCCAGCCAGTAAAGGTGACCTCCAGCCTGTGCTCGCCCGGACTCCCTGCTGCAGGGGGCCAGAGGTTCCACCACCTGCTGGAACCTCTCCATGGGCCCAGAGCCCTAGAGGTGCCCTGACTCCTCCTGGCTGTGGCGGCCTAAGCTGTGAGGGTTTCAGCTCGTCCTGTGGGGAGCTTAAGGGAGAGAAAAGGGGGGGTTCCTCATCCCCCATTTCTAGAGTCACCTGAAGCTGCAATGTGGAGGGTGGTGATAGGCTGGACCTGCCAGGCTGGTCAAGCTCACAGCAGAGCTTGGGGAACCCTGCCACACTGGGCAGCAGAGGACACTGGCAGGAGACAGGCACCTGGCCCATGACCCCAGCTGGGGATGGGTGCTCCCTCCACCTAGAACCAGGTGTTCGACGAAGCTGCGGTCTCTGGGGCTTGAGAACCTGTGTCTTGGGGGCTGAGTCCAGGTGGGAAGGACTCTTGCTATCAGGCCTCAGTGGTCTCTCTGGCTGAGTCCTGTGTCCACAGCTGGACCCCCACTTAAGGAGCAGGGGGAGGGCAGATTGCATTCAGCCCACCAGGCCTGGCCCCGAGAAGCTCACTTCTAGTAAAGGGAACTCTCTCTGAAACCGGCTTCTCTTCAAGAGTGTTTATCAGCATCAAAAAAGAGGCCTTTCAAAGCTTTATTCAAAGTTCAGGAGCCCTGTGCACCCCACTAGGCTAGTTCGCAAACACCCAGGTCTCAGGGCTCACTGTGGCCCAGAGAGGGGCCCCGGGTGTCCAACACCAGGAAAGGCCAGGGCGCCCACCCTCTAAGGCTGGGCAGGGCTGAGGAAGGCTCGATCCTCCTGTGGGCCAAGGGAGGAGGGGCGTGTGGCCCAGCCCACGTAGGGCTCACTTCGGCCGGGGCATGCTCAGGAGCCCCCACTGCAGCGCAAGGAGTGCCCGGGCCTGTGGCTGTAGCGGCTCAGCTGCCTGCTCAAAGCTCGCTCGCTCCCTGCAGAGCACTTCCAGGACTTCAGCTGGGGCAACCTTCCCTGTGAACTTGCACACAGGCTCCTCTCTGCGGGGAGAGGGGGTTCGATGGGAACCGCTGGGCAAGCTGGACGTGGCGGTGGAAATGAAGCCACTGTTGGAGGGCACTTAAAGAGCAGCCTCCCCCTGGTGCCAGACAGCCCAGTAACCAGTCCCCTGACACCTCCCTCAGCATCCAAATGACTGCCAGGGAGGCCCAAAGGACAACAGTCTGGCCCCGTGCCAGCCTGTTCAGCAGTGCGGCCCCTGGGGAGGACACAGGTCCTCCCGACACGGGCTGCCTCAGGCCCTGCCATGTGCTCCCCAGCCTGCCCCACAGGAGGGCCCGCACGCTGGCCAATACTCACGCCACCCTCAGGAAGGGGTTGTAAAGGAGCTCCTCGCCCAGGGTTGAGGGCACAGTGGGCACATCATCCTCATCCCTCTTCTGGAATGACCACAGGCCTTTGTCACAGCCTTGTCTGGCAGCTCCAGGCAGCTTGGCTCAGCTCACCAGTCTGGGGGCTTGAGCCTAGACCCTGAGGGCAGGCACTCATGGGCCAGACCTGCAGGCTGCCCAGCTCCCCTCCCTCACCAGTGGGAGCCTTGGCTGGCAGAATGCCCTGGGCCAAGCCAGGTCTGGTCACCCGGGTCGGTCATGGCGGACTCCCCTGCAGTGCCTCCCTGGTTCCAGTCCTACCCCACCCTCCAACCTTACCACTGAGAGGGGAGGAGTGGTCACACCTTGGCCCACGATAGCTTGGCCTTCACGTGGTTGTTGCAAGGCTCCACTTTTTGTGCAAACTCGAGGTTGCCCAGTGTGTGCTCGTGACCACAGAACACCTTCTGGAGAAAGAAGGCACTTGGGGTGCACAGCACCACCATAGGCAGAGATGGGCAGAGACACTCACCCCAGTGGCGCGGCCCCTCCCCCCTCACCTGGTCCACCTGTCCCCACGGCTGGCAAGCAGTCATCCTGAACCCTGGCATAAGGCAGGTGCAGAGCACACCGGTTATGTAGGAGGCTGGGCCCCATGAGAGGGTAAGGGGCAGGCTGCTCACTGTTTCAGGAGGCAGGGTGCCCAGGGTCTCCACCAAGCTGTGGTACATCTGCTGAGCTGTGGTCTCCAGGCATGAGCCACAGCCGGCCACAGACAATGCGTCCCCTGGGGAGTTGGGTGGGTCAGAGAAGGTGGATGGGGCAGAGGGAGGTGGGGTGGGTAGGCGCAGGGCAGCCGGTACCCGAGAACACGGCGGGCGGGTCCAGACACTCATCTTCCCACAGGAAGTAGCTCATGTGGCCCGAGGTGTGGCCGGGCGTCAGGAGGCAGCGCACGTGGATGGCCCCAAACTATGGCAGAGGAGCAGGTGGGCCTGTAAGGTGGTTGGGCCCAGGGCGCTCTCCCCACCCCTCCTGAGTGCACGCTCACCCGCAGCTCCTCGCCATGTGCCAGCCTGCGGGTCAGTGCACAGATGCGCTCATCTGCGCCCAGCACCACCAGGCCAGGCAGCAGCCTCGCCAGCTCCGTGTTGCCCCGGGCGTGGTCCCTGCGGGTGGGTGGAAGCAGGATCACATGGGGTCAGGGTAGGGTAGGGGTGACACTCTCCTGCCTCAGCCCGCCCTGATGGCACTCACCAGTGGTGATGGGTGGTCAGCACAGTGGTCAGTGATACCCCCTCCCGGCCCACGATCTCCAGCAGCTGAAAGGGATGGGAGTTAGGGAGATGCAGATGGTCCAGGTGGCTGCCTGTGTTGGGGCGCCAGGCCCGGGTGCACAGTGCCCCAGGCAGGGGATGGGCCTGGGGGTAGGGGAGATCCAGCAGACAATTACTGAGCGCCCAGCGCACACAGTACAGTTTGGCACCGTACGCAGGGAAAAGATACCCGAGACGGCTCTAACCTCAGAGGAGACCCAAGATAATCAAGAAACCCTAAACGCCAAATAACCAGAGATGAGAGAATAGGGGAAGAATCTGGCCTCGGCAGCGTAGTCTGGAGAGCCTCTCGGAGTGCGGACTGATGGTCGCGGCCTACGATGCCTGGGCCCACAGCTGTGCTCGCGCCGCCCAAAAGCTGCCCTCACCCTTTTGGGCACGGCCACGTCCACGGCCACAGCCTCCCGCGTGTGCTCCTCGATGACCAGGTACATGTAGTTGTCCTCAAGCACAGGGATGACTTTGACCTTCATGGTCGCAGAGCTCAGCCACCCCGCGCCTCCTGAGCCCCTTCCTCAGGGTGGGACTACCCTCTCCAGACCCTAGGCAGGGCTGTGCGTGGGAGGGGTCAGCTCCACAGACACGCTGGGGGCCAGGAAAGGAACCGCGCTCCCTGCTCCCGGACTTTCCCGAGGGCCCTTGAGGAATCCCAAGCTCCAGGCTTAAGTTGACCTGCAGCTGCGGGGACCAGTCTCTCGCTAAGATTTAGCCCGCCGAAGGCCCCGCCCCCGGGCAACAGGCCACACCCCCGATGAGCCGCGCCCTCTTCCGGCTCCGCCCCCAGCCACGCCGCTGCCCCGGTAGGCCCCGCCTGTCTCCCAGGCTCCGCCCCCTCCCCAGGTGCCCTCCCGCCGCAGCGCGACCCTGGACCAGCCCCTCTCCAGACCCCGCCCCTCAACGTCCTTCCGCAGGCCCCGCCCTCCCCAGGCCCCCTCCCTCCGAGGTACGACCCCGACCCGCCCCCTTTTCCGGTCGTCCACTCACCCCCGCAGGCTGCGCCAGCTGGTCGCAAGGACTGCCTGAAGGACAGCCGGACAGAGGCGGGCCTCGGGCGCCTGTCACGGGGCCTGGACGGAGCGCGCCGCTCACTCGGGCCGCCGCTAACGGCCCGCGCCGCTGAGGCGCCCGCCAGCCGGGCCGGCCTGGAACCTGCGCGCGCGGAGACCTGAGCACGGTGCACGGAGCACGCGCGTGCGCGGGAGGGAGCGCGTGCGTGCGCAGGAGGGAGCGCGTGCGTGCCCGAACGGGGCTGTGCGCACGTCTGGCCAGTCGCGCCCGGCGCTGCGGCGCTTCCTCCGCGAAGCCCTCCTGGCACCGGGCTGAGACAGTCCTGCTGAGTACCCCGGACCCGGATTGGGACGTCTGAGCCCGCTTCCGTCAGGCTGAGGGGTGCAGGGATCTGTCCAGTTTGTTTGCCTGCCCGTCCAGCGCTCAGCGTAGGGGCCTAATGAGTGTGCGAACCCACATGGTAGAGCAAAGCGCGCTGTGTGAGGACAACAGTAACAGCAGCGGCATCTCCATACCATGCGCGCTGTCCCACACGTCCCCAGGCTGAGCCCTTCTATGCACTCGTGGTTCCATCCGCGTCCCTGATAAATGCTGGGGTGCCGATCTGCGTTTCCCAGATGAGGAAAAGGAAGCCGGAAAGAATGGATCGCAAAATATGGAAGAAGTTGAGAGTTCGCACCCACCTCCCCAACGACTGAACTGTCCTGCCTGCCCTCGTGGGCGGGGCCCCGGGAGTCTCCTGGGGACAACAGAGGCCTCGGCAACACAAACCACTGTGTTGCAGCAACAGGCCAGTAGTCGAGGCGGCACCGGGCTTGGGGCAGCCCAGAGTCCTTTTTGCCTATGGAGTATGTGGCAGCCCCAGGCCCCAGGTCAGGGGCCCCACCTCGGGCCAC
Organism: Balaenoptera borealis; assembly: GCF_965194805.1. NCBI lineage: Eukaryota > Metazoa > Chordata > Mammalia > Artiodactyla > Balaenopteridae > Balaenoptera > Balaenoptera borealis. Next base: position 50,564,884 of record NC_138872.1, on the reverse strand, counting down.
CAAGAATGTGAGTCCTCCCAGGACGCTGCTGCTTCTGGGCTCGGGGATTCTCCCTGTTCCCTCAGAGACCAGGAGGGGTGCAGGTCCTCCCAGGACCTCAGCCTGATCCTGGCTGTGGGAGGGCCTGCCCCAGCTCTGCCAGGCTGAGGGTGTGGGGGTGGATGGCTGGTGGCTTCATGAGAGTGGAGGCCACAGCCCAGGTCTGAGACGCACCTGGGGGATGAGTGGTGGTGCCTCCCTAGGTTCTGCCGCGGGCCGAGACCTGGCTGCCAGGAGTCCCTGGGGGTGCCCCAACTTGGGCCACCAACCTTGAGACAGAGGTTCCCTCAGATCTAGAGCTGAGTGAGGAGCAGCAGCTGCAGGTGGGTGTGGGGGCCCTCGGGCACTGGCAGGAGGGAGGGCATCCCCAGGGCCCCACAGGCCCCACCTCTCATCCTGGCCATCCACAGGTCTGCAAGGAGCTGGTGGACCTGCAGATCAAAACCCATCGCCTGAAGGAGCAACACGAGGCTGAAATCTTCGAGCTGAAGAGTGAGGTGGGCACTGATGTGTGCCTACGTGTGCCAGCCTGAGGGCATGGGGGGAGGGTGCACACTTAGTGCCAGAACTGTGAGGGGTGCAGGTGTGCCCCATGTGACTGTGCACATGCAGTGTCTGCGAGTCCCCACCTGTCCTGTGTGTGCTGTGTCCCTGTGGATGCCCAGATGGATGATGACCTGGTCACCCCGCAGGTCCTGTGGCTGGAGAGCCGGGTGCTGGAGCTAGAGCTGCACGGAGAGCAGGCAGCCCCAGCAGAAGCTGATCCGGGGCACCGCCAGGCACTGGCACAGGAGCTTGGGCACAAGGCCTGGGGGCAGGGACACTCCGACCACCACAGACTCCAGGTCACCATGAGCGCATGGGTGGAAGCTAAACAGGGGTCCAGCAGGGGAACAGTGAGGCTGAGACCGGCTCTTCTGTGCAGGCACAGCCCAAGGACTTCCTGACCCCTGAGAACAAGCAGCAGAAACTGGGGGATGGTGTGAGTGTGCAGCCACCTAGCCCGGGAATCTGTTGAAGTTTCTCCCAGCCCACGGTGGAGGTGGGGCAGTGCAGGGGGCCCAGAGCTTGGGCTCTCACCCAGCCAGCCCTTGTGTACCCCACAGCCGCAGGGAGAAGTAAATCGGGCGCCAGAGCAGCACAGGGCTCGGCAGCAGGCACTGGAGACGCGTGTGTGAGTGACTGCCTCACCTGGGACAGGAGGGCCCAGCAGGGCACAGTGAGCAAAGGAGCTGTTCTTAAGGGGCAGAAGGAGTCACCTGCCCTGGGCCCGGCTAAGCCTCATACCCATGTCTGCAGGGCAGCCCTGGGCTGGCAGCTGCAGGGAGCCCAGGAGGAGGCCAAGACAGCTGGGCAGCAACTGGCTGCACAAGCCTTGGTGAGGCCCACCCCTACGTGCTTTGAGGTCTGGCTCAGCAAAGGTCCACCTTGCAGGACATAAATTCAGGGCCATCTCCACCCCCAGGTATTGTCTGCCTGCCAGGGCCAGCTCCACCAGGCTGAAGCAGAGAACGCCCGGCTGCAGCTGCAACTCAAGAAGCTGAACGAGGAGTACGCCATCCGACTGCAGCACTGCGCCCGAGCCGTGGCTGTGAGCACTGGGCCGGTTGGCCCTGTGTTGAGTGGGAGGCCTCTGGTCCTGGGGAGCCCGAGTCTGGCCTGGGTGTGCTAGACCACTTCAGAGAGACTCTGACCTTGGAGACTTCAGGCCCACCCAGCATACTGTCGTCAGACCAGCTCCATGGAGGGAATTGGGGGGAGGTGTGGACCCGCCCCAGCCCGGCCCTATCTTCTCCAGGGGTATGCAGATGGTGCAGGCCCAAAGCCTGCATCCACAGCCCTTCGGACATTCCTGGAAACCACTCTGGAGGACATTCGGGGGGCGCATCACAGCCGTGAGCAACAGCTAGCCCGGGCTGCTCGCACCTACCGCAAGCGCCTGGCAGATCTGAGCCGGAGGCACGAGGAGCTGCTGGCTGCCCAGAGGTGGGCCCCTCCCTGAGCTGGGCACCTGGGGTGGAATGGCTCTAGGTGACCTGGTGCGGGGCTTAGTGTGCAACAGGTGCTGGTGGATCCCAACGGGGCACCCAGGACCCCCAAGGCTACCTCTGGTGCAGCCACCTCAGACATGGAGCCGCCACCCCTGCACACGGTCACCAAATTCGGCCACCTGAGGGAGGACCAGGCTAGGCTGGAGAAGCAGCTCCAGAAGCTCCAGGCCCAGGTGACACCTCCCTGCTGCCCCACAACTCACCCCAGGACCCATCCCAGGCTCAGCAAAGCCCCAACCCCAGGGCCTCTGAGCAGCCTGCCTCATTCAGCAACCGCTGCTCTTGTTCCCACAGAAAGAACCCAGTGAAGCCTCTCAGGGGGGCCCATTAGAGCCACAGTGAGTACCTGGTGTGGGTGCTGGGGAGACCCATTCATTTATCCTATGAACTAACTGCTTAGAGGGGTTCTGGTTGCTGCAGTGAACAAGGTGGCCCATCTGTATTCTCGAGTCTCGGTCTGCTTATGAGATACTAACAATTGCAGAAAAACCAACTGCCTGGAGAGAGGAGGGACTATCCTCCTGGATGGGAGGGGGCTACCCTTGAATGGGAGGGTCAGGGAGAGACCCCGAAGAAAGGACACTTCAGCTGAGACTCGGAGGACCCATAGCTGAAGACCTGTGGTGGCATGGACGGTAGAAGTCTTGACCCCAGGGCAAGGCAGGAGCAGGCTACCTGGTGACCTTCACAGCCTTTGCCTCTGCACCTTCTGCAGTGGGCAGAAGCTGGGACAAGTCGCCTGCCTGGGGTCTTGGGAAACCCCCCAGCATGGGGGGAGGCCCCCCCCATAAGCATCCTTACAGACACTGGGGTCACTGTCCCAGCTGGCCTTGTGGCTTAGCTTTCCCTGAGTGGCCAGTGGCTGCCCCCATGCACAGATGACTCCAAGCCTCACAGGGCCCATAGTGGAAAAGCAGCCCTATACTGTCCCAAACTCGCTCCCAGCAGGCACCTCAAGGACCTAGGGGCCCTGACTTGAGCAGGGTCATTGGTCAACAGCTGGGTCCATGCCCCTTTCACGCCCACCCCTCCTCCTCCCCTCACAGGGGCCTGGAAGCTGCATCCTGGGCCCAGATCCGCCAGAAGCTACAGGACTTTTCCCGTGGCACCCAGGTAGTGGGCAAAGCCTGGCCAGAGGCCCCTCCTCACACTGTGCCCAGGCTCATGGCTTATGTTCCCCCATTCCAGGCAGAGCTGGAAAGGGAGAGAGCACAGCTTCTAGTCCGAGCCATGATGGCTGAGGAGCAACTTTCTGAGCTACAAGAGTACGTGGACCAGCACCTGGGCAGGTGGGCTCTAGAGGTGGGCTGGGTAAGACCCAAGGACCTTAGTCCCAGGCACTAGCAGCAGGGCTTGTCCACAGCCCGGTGGTGACTATGCCTAGTTTCTCTGAGCAGGTACAAGCAGGAGATCCTGAGGCTGAGGAAGCTGGTGGGTACAGGGAACCCCTGGAAAGCGGGGGCCACACCTCCAGCCAAGCTGCAGCACCCAAGGACCTGCAGCCGTTAGCTGGTCAACAGATAAACTTGGAGCAGAACTCTTCACAGCCAGCATGGAGCCCTCCCCACAGCACCCCCTTGGGAGATCATTCCACCCAGCTCTCCACCCAACAAAAATCAGGCTGGAACCCACTGAGTCTTTATTGTGTCCAGTCAGCCAACCTGAGAATTGGGGGCTCCAGGTACGGAGGCAGAACTAGGCCCTGGGACAGCCTGCCCAGCCGGCCCACCACTGTGGACATCATAGGCCCAGATGCGGTCCAGGCCCTCACCCAGTACAGCCACAGGTTGCCAGGTGGGGAGGGGGAAGCGCCCAGACACCACTCGGGCTCCTGCAGGCAACTCTGCCTATAACTTGTCCTCCAGCAGTGGGAGCTATGGGAGAGAGGCGAGGTTGGGGTGGGCAGGGTGGAACACAGCTCCCCCTACCCAGCTCCTCCAGGCCCAGCACCTACACTGGGGATGGCTCGGGCCTCCCATGGGGTCAGCAAACCCCAGACCTACCACGCTAGGAGCCAGGAACACAGACACATTGTGGCAGTCCCTCAGGCTCACCTGCAGGAAGAGGAAATCACCCCAGCAGGGATTGGGGCCCCAGCAGGGATTGGGGCCCCAGCAGGGAAAGAGGCTTGGTGGGCATGGGGTAACTGCAGCTTCCAAGTCCCAGCTCCAGCCTGCCCAGGTGGCAGAGGTGCCTGGCACTGTCAGCAGGGTGGCCAAGCTAGAACTGGAAGCATGGAGATCAGGGGTGGGGTCTGAGGGGGTCCAGGACTCCCTGGATTACCTTCCAGAGGTTCTCACGGCGGTAGCTGACATTGCCCACACATCCTGCCCTCCAGGCATGCAGCCACGCCAGCCCCACCAGCCACGGGTTCAGCTCATAGCCCACAGCTGGGCGGAGACCGCACTTGTGGGCAGCCAGCACCTGTGGGCACAAAGAGCGTCAGGACCAACAGATGGGGAGGTGCGCTCACGGGAGGGGTCAGCAAAGACATTCCCCAACACACACGAACACGGTCCTTACAATCCTGCCATCGCCAGAGCCCAGGTCCACCATCTTTCCTGGACGGCCTCGCAGCAACGACAACACGTGCTCCACCTGCCTGGCACTCGCGCCAACATAAGGCACCTGTACAAGGAAGCAGGCGGGACTGTGAGGGTGTGGGGCCTGCCTCCTGGGCTTCCTTTCTTAGAGTGGCCTGTCCGGTCCTACCTAAAGGAGGTCCCAACCCACAGCCCTGGAGTAGGTGCACCCTCCCCCTTAGCGCCACACTCCAGGCCCCGCTCCCAGCCCGGGCCCGCCCAGCCGGCAGCTGGTCCCCACACCCCTTGGCCCAGCACCTGCAGCCGCAGCGGCACGCGGCGGAAGCCCGGCTGCAGCAGCAGTGCCCACACGGCGTAGGCGACCAGGCCCGAGCCCGCCGCCACCTGCAGCAGCTCCAATGCGCCTAGCCGCCGCTCGCGCAGCTCCGTCAACGCCTCGGCCGGGTCGTCCTGCTCCATGGCTGCGGGAGAGCGGCTCAGGGTCGCCCCACCTCAAGGCCCCTCCCCGCCTCAGGTCCGAGACCCTCATGCCCCGGCCCGGACCTGGAGAGGGCCGTCCTCCCCACCGCCCCCGGCCTGCGCGGCACCCCTCCTTCCCGCTCCGCGCCTACCAGACCCGCGGCGCCGCGCCGGAAGAGGCGGCCGCGGCGAGACACCGGAAGCGGCCGGGAGAGCCTGAGCGGCTGGTCCGCTCGCGTTCCGCTCCGTCCGGGTCCAGGGACCCTCCCGCGGGTTCCGGACCGCGGAGCCCTGGGGTCCGGGGCTACCCTCGCGGGTTCTGGCCGCACAGCATCCTGCCCGTAGCCCGCGTCGCTCAGCTTCGTTGGCCCACGCCGCGGATGGTTGCTGCGGGCCTGTCCTGGGCGCTGCGGACCCCTGGGGCTGCACATCCCAGCGCGGGGAGACGCCCGAGGGAAGCGGTGCCGTGGATCCAGTTAACTGGCAGCGGAGGCCCGTGCGGTGTGGCTGGAGCCCAGGGGCGGCGGTCAGCCCGGGGGCAAGGGCTCACCGGGGAGACGCCGCGCCGCACACCCCAATAGCCAGCCAAGCCCAGGAGCAGTCGCGGGGAGGCCACCCGGGCCCCTCCCACGGCTGAAGGCAGTTAGCCCGAGTGCGCAGGAAACGCAGGATGCGCAGGGTTCGGCGGGGGCGGTGGGAGTTTGAGCTTGGCTGAGGGGCAGGGCGGAGGAGGTTGATAAGAAGAAATTTAGCAGAACCGAGAAGACATGCTGGCTCTCTCTGAGCGTCGGGAGGGGAGCCGGATGTGAGGTGCTGGGCGCTCTGGCAGCTGGCCCAGTCAGGGGGATGGGAGGAAGAGCCCCAGGAGCTGGGGAGACCACCTTCCTTCCCCAGAAAATGTCACACACACGAAGAAAGATTGAGTTCCCGGAAGTGACCTGATGAAGCCTGGGAATGGGAGAGGCAAGTGGGGGAACAGAGCCAGGACCCCCTCCTCACCCAACCCTGAGGCCAAACGTCCTTGAGTGGCAGAGACTTGTCTGCACACAGGCCCTGGGCTGGCTCCTCATCCATCCACGCCATCGGTCAGGAGGGACGGAGGCTGCTTCAGACAATGCAGGCATACTGGAGACCACTGCCCCCATCCCCAAGTGCAGACTGCCGCACACTTGGCCCCAGCTGCCTCCACTTGGGAAAGACAGGTGTTCCTGTGGCAGGAAACCCTGGTGCCCTGCTCCCAAGACCTGAGCACTGGAGAGGAGGAGGGCTGCTCCCCACCCCCATCTCAGAACCTCCTGTCTCCTTCCTGGCTGTCACTGGGCCCTCCCCATAAAAGGAGGATGTGCACTGGGCTTACACAGCATCCCATTCTTGTCTCTTTTGTTCCTTGTATTATTCCTGGTGCCTAGAGCAGCACCTGGTACCTAGAAGAAACTCAGTAGAAGCTGGTCGACTGAATGAAGGCACCTATCCTGACTCCCCAGTGTGCACACCCAAAAGTCCCTCACCTTCACACCTGCACCCTGCTCCTCACCTTTGGGCACTGGGCACTCGAGTGCATACCTGTGTGAGTGCACATGCCCAGAGGTGCCCCAGAGGCACCTGCTCCCATAGCCCCAGCCCTCATGCTCACCCACACCGTTTCCCCTTGGCCACTCCCCTGTGGGCAGGCATGAAGCCCCTGGCCCAAGCCTTCCAGGCTCCTCCCAGAGCACTCTGGGGCTCCTCTGGCCCTGTCAGCCACACCCACTTCTGCCCTTTCTGCTCCTTTTGCTGGTTGCAAAGCCAACACTTTCTCTGGAGGAGGGTGTGTGCATAGGAGGCGCTTCCTGGGGCAGGTGGGCAGAGGCCAGTGTCCAGCCTAGGGCCCAGCCCAGAGAAGATGCCCTACATTTTTCTGGACAGATGGTCCCAGAGGTAGTCCACAGTGACCACACTGGGTGTGGCCATGGGCCTCTGTCCAAACAAGGCTGTGGGGAGCTGGCCAGAGAATTAGGGCAAGAGCCAAGGGTGAGTTGCTCCTCAGCACTGGAGGGGAAACCCTCCTTGGGTCGGGGTCTGCATGGGCAGTGCAAAAGCCTCCCAAGACGGAGAGGAGGATGGCAGGAGAGCACACTCACCTCCTCCTCTTCTGGTCTCTACTGAGATACTCCGTGGTGGGGGGAGGGGGAAACAGGGTTACAACGGTCTGCAGTCCAGGAGAGAGGTCCAGGCTAGAGATCCAAATGTGGGGTCATCAGCATGTTGATGGTATTTAAAGCCAGAAGGCTGGCCCAGTTCTCCAATGAAGGAGTGTCGAAATGTGCGTGGAGAGAAGAGGTCTGGTGCCTGAGCTCTGAACAATCCATGGGTGCCAGTTTGAGTTTGGGGACGCGAAAGGGCACAGCAAGGAGCCTCAGGAACAGCAGAAGGTGGGAGGAGCCCAGGGGAGCCTACCATCCAGGGTGACTATGCTCCCACCCACAATTCTCACCAGTCCCCACAGCAAGTGGCCCGTCCAAGTGAAAGGACTGCGTACCCGACACGAGTGTAGCCTTAGACAGCCCGCCCCACGGAAACTCCAGGGCAGCCACTGGAGTGATGCAGTGTCCACACAGGGTGTGGCCACATGAGGTACCTATATCAGCCAAATCTGGCAGAAGTGGCCCTGTGTATCCTTGTTCCTCTCCCAGCCTCAGTTCCTGCCTGTGGGATGGCGGGGCCCCTTCTCCAGTGAGGGCTGCCAGGCAGAGATGGGAAGTTGTTTCTGGGACTCAGCCCAGGCACCCCACCAGACCTGAGCTGTGGCCCTCTTTCCCAGGAGCTGTGGGGCTGGGTCAGCAGAGTCAGCTCCCTCTGGGTTCAGTAGTCCCACGTGCACCCCCATCCTGGGGCCTTTCAGCCTCAGGACCGTCAGCTTTGTCCAGACTGCGCTGGCCCTTTATGTGGCTGAGGCTGGAGAGGAAGGCGGGGGCAGCGACAATGAGGCCAGTGGCGGGAAACGGTCCTTAGAGACCCCATTGTGTGCCCCTGCCCACTAGAAATGGGCAACAAGCAGGACCCTGCAGAAGAGACCCCACAGCTGTCAGGATGCTGGGCACGTTGCAGGGGCCTGTGGACAGAGGGGCCCATTCTTCCCCAGGGGCAGAGTGGGGCCAGGATGATTCTGCTGGGCTTGCAGCGAACCATGCGGGGAAGTCGGTGGCCCGCCAGATTGCAGCCCCTTCCCTCAGGTTGGGAGTGGTGTCGCCTGCCTCCCCCTACAAGGGCCTCCACCCACCTCAGACCTTGGGTGTTATGGCCCCCTTTCCACTCCCACTCTGAGCAGTGGAATCACCTGGCATTGGGGGCAGCAGAGCTGAGGGTGACGTGAGTGGGGGGGGTCCCTGCATGCCCCCACCCAGCAGCAGCCCCTCTCCAGGGCGTGGGCTGGGTGGCCTTAGACATGGCACCACTGTCCCAGAGCCTCAGTCTCTGACTCTATGAAGCGGGAACTGGGCAGTGCCGGGGGCTGTGGGAGAATAAAGTGAAGTGAGGCAGGCCCAGGGCTGGGCTCAGGCACGAGCACCCGATGCACATTGGCTAATGCAAGCAGCGTTCTTATTGATTATTGCTATTACCTCGGAAGCAGTTGGTACTGTGATGCCATCTGGAGGCCACCCCCCCCTACCCCCCCCCTCCCCAGCACCCTGCTCCCAGGCCCCTCAGTCCAGCACCACCTCACAGGGGTGGAGGTGGTCAGCATGGGCAGCCGTGTAGGCACGGCTGAATTCCTGGAAGCGGGGTGCACAGCCCAGCCAGGCCTCACCAAAGCGACTCCAGCCCATGAAGAGGAAGGTGCCAGGGCCAGGGTGGACGCCACAGTGCAGTGGGGTGCGAATGGAGGCCTGCGCCTGTCCCCCAGGGCCCCCCACCCGGAACAGCGGCAATGTCTGGCGAAGGACACGGGCGGCGGCCACGGTGATAACAGACTCCTGCAGCTCTGTGTCGTGGGCAACCCCGTAGATGGTTCCATGGATCACTGTGGGGACACATGTTGGCCAGTGGCATTCAGGGGAAGGCAGGCCCCTGGCTCGCCCCACAGGGGGCACACTCACCAAAGTCGCTGGTGCACACGGCCAAGAGGAGCTCGGCATCACTGCAGGGTCTGCAGGCACCTGGCATGCAGGGGAGGTCATGAGTGGAGGCCCTGCCCTCTCCAGGACTACCCGAGCCCTCCCCCAGCTGGACCCAGGATAGAGAGGGCAAGCTACCAGACCCCCCTCAGGGCCTGATGGCAACCGGGGGGTCTCAGGGACCATGTGTACACACCCTGAAGACACCCTGTACTTGGAGTGACACCGCAGGCTCGTGCATGCATCACACACACGCACGGGCATGAGCCTGGGGGCTGTGCCCAGCATGCAGGCACAAAGACCCACCGAGCTGGAGCTCAAGGGTCTGGGTGCACGAGGCACACGCTCTCGCACACCCATCTCCAGGCAGCACCAGCAGGCGGTAACCCCTTGGTCTCCCAGAGCTGCTTCCTGGGGCCCAAAGTCACCGGCCCAGCCCACGTGGCAGGAGGTTAGGGTGGATTCGAGGGTCAGGAGACAGAGCAGAGACCCCCATCCCCTGTGAGGTTAGGCTCCAAGCTCCAGGAGAGCAAAAAGCTGGGCCTGGTGCCCTGCCGGGAGGCGGGGCTGCATCTCCATGGTGACCGGGCTCACAGTGGACTTCTGTTGTACTGGGCTGGGGGAGGGGAGGGAGGTCACCGCTGGGCCAGGGAGCCCTGGACAGCTTTGGCCGTCATCCCCTCCCCCAACTCTTCAGGGACCACGGGCCCGGGTTGCCCTGCCCGGCCTCCCCTTCCGGGATTCTGCCCTCTGTCAGCAATTTCCCTAACCCGCAAGGTGAGGGCTTCCCCTCCCCGCCCCCCACCTGTCCTGACGCTGCTACTCACTAGCTGTGTGCCTTTGACAGGCTGCCTCGGTTTCTCCCTCTATGCACTAGGGAGGACAGGCAGGTTCCCACCCAGCGAGGCCAGGGAGCGACTGCACCACTCCCACCCGTCCCCACCCAGACCTGCACTCACCATCCGCACTGAGGCCGTGGGCCTGCGGAGGCAGCTCTGGACGCCCGTCCTCCCGAAGTTCGAAACGGAAGGAGGCCACGCGACGGCTGATGTCGGGATGCGGGGTGGCCTGCAGGAAGAGGGCCCGGCGCTCGCGGGGACCCCAGCGCACGCATCGGCCCCCGGCCGGGCCTGGGCCCTCAGCCAGCAGCAGCTCCAGCACGCCGCCCGCCCGCTCCGCGAAGACTTGGGCGCCTGCGAAGGGCCGCGCCGGCCGCAGGCAGGCGATGCCGGGCCGCGCGCCGGGGTCGGAGCCGCCCAGGGTGAGGCGCAGCGCCCCGGCCGGGTACAGCCACTCGATCCCGCCCTCCGCACAGACCAAGGCGAGCTGTCCCACGCTGCCGGGCTCCTGGGTCAGGCCGCTGCGGACCGGACGGGCGGTGTTGAGGCGGGCGGCCGCCGTCCACACCCGGCCAGCCCGCTTCCCCTGCACCCTCTCCCCGCAGCCATCAACAGCTGCGTCCACTTTGTGGAGAAGGAAACTGAGGCCCAGCGTTCTGGGACTCGGCGGGGGGCGGGGAGGGCAAGGATTCGGTGCCGGGACGGAGCGCCCCCATCCCAAAGGGCTGGCGACACATCTTCCAGCCCCCTCCTAAGGGGCGCGCAGAGTCCCAGGGGGTTGGCCCGCGCGGGGTTCCAGTGGGGCTCGTACCTGCCCCTCCAGCTGCAGCGGTCCTCCGAGTAGCCGGCGCGGGCGGCCGTGGCCAAGAGGCCGAAGCAAAGCGCGCAGAGCAGCGCCGGGGGCGGCATGGCGCGCGGGGACACGCGGGGGCGCGGCGGGAGCAGCCGGGGCGTTGGCCCCAGCCCCGCGCAGCCCCCACCGCCCGCGCCTGCCAGCCGCCCACCCGGCCGGGAGCCTGGAAGCTGCCGGGAGGCAGTGGGCGGGCCGAGAGGCCAATCGCGCCGCGGTGCCCGAACTTTCCACCAATTGCAGCGGCGCTCTCGGGGGTGGGAGGACCAGCCCGTGGCCCAGGAGGCGCTGGGGAGGGGGTCCACGGCCGGACGTGTTCCGTGTCACCTCCTCGAGGTACCCCCCTACTTCCCCCCCCCACCCCCGCCTCCAGCCTCGCCTTGCTTGCCGTCCTGGTCGGGCCACTGTCCTCCAAGCCCTTGGCCGGGGTGGAGGTGGTGCCCACTGGAACCTCTGGGGGAGGGGAGTTCATCTGGGTGGCTCTCTCCAAGACTGGTACCTAGGCTTCCATCCCCCATCTCTCCCTAACCTGGCCCTGGTGACTTCCCACAGGCCACGCGGTAACCCAGCGATGAGGGTCCAGGCACTGGGGCTGCAGGCACCGTGGAAAAGCAGGAGCAAGGACAGCCCTGAGCCCCAGAATCAGGCCCCTAGTAGGTCGGGACAAGCTGAAACGGGGCCCACTCTCATAGAGGAAACCCCGCCCCCAATGTCAATGTGTAGGCCAGGGAGGGGGTGGGGAGTAGGTTGTCAGGTGGGGACTGGAGAGAATGCCAGACAACGGGGAGGAGCAGACAGCCTTGGCCAAGGCCCTGAGGTGTGGACCCGGTGGATGGGACCCAAGAGCCTGGTGAAACCATGGGGTCAGATTACAGAGGCCTTAGGCACAAACCCAGGACTCCAACCTCACACTGGAACCCTTGGGATCACTGAAAACTTTAGCTGACATAGACTCTCTGCCGCCTGTGGGTGTGAAGTATTTTTTTGGCTGTATTGGGTCTTTGTTGCTGTGCGCGGGCTTTCTCTAGTTGCGGCGAGCGGGAGCTACTCTTCATTGTGGTGTGTGGGCTTCTCTTGTTGCAGAGCACAGGCTCTAGGCACGCGGGCTTCAGTTGTTGTGGCACACAGGCTCAGTAGTTGTGGCTCGCGGGCTCTAGAGTGCAGGCTCAGTAGTTGTGGCACACAGGCTTAGTTGCTCCGTGGCATGTGGGATCTTCCCTGACCAGGGCTCAAACCCATGTCCCCTGCATTGGCAGGCGGATTCTTAACCACTGCGCCACCAGGGAAGCCCGGGTGTGAAGTCTTTACCCCACTGTTCCCCCACCCCAGCCCTCCTGCTGTCCTGGGCCAGAAGTGCAGGCTGACAGATGAAGGCAGATGGCGCCAAGGGGAAGGGGGCATTGGAGCCACTGCCAGACTGAGCATACCACTGCCCCCTCCCCTGGCTCCAGGGCCCTTCAGGGCCAAAGAGGGTCAAGGCATCCTCAGGGCTCAGCTGGCCCCTCGCCCTGGGCAAGGTGTAGTGGAAACCAGCTATCAATCACGATAGCCCAAAGGTGGACACAAGCCAAGTATCCATTGACAGATGATGCGTAGACAAAATGGGGTCTATCCATACCGTGGAATATTATTCTGGTTAAAAAGGAAGGAAATTCTGCCACATGCTACAACATGGATGAACCTAGAAGACATTATGTTCAGTGAAATAAGCCAGTCACAAAAGGACAAATATGAGTCTATTCATTTGAAGTACCTAAAATAGCCAAATTCATAGAGAAAAAGTAGAATGAAGGTTGCCAGGGGCAGGGGGATGGGGAGTTGGCGTTTAATGAGGACAGAGTCTTCAGTTTGGGAGGATGAAAACGTTCTGGGGATGGTGGTGATGGCTGCACAACAGTGCGACTGTACTCGACACTCCTGCACACTTAGACGTGGTTAAGATGGTAAGTTTTATGTGTATTTTACCCAATTACAAATTTAAAAAGGGGTACACAGGGCCTGGTGCTGGGCACATAGAAGGCAAAAGAGGCTCCACTAGAAGGAAGGGAGCGGGCACCCCAGTCAGCTGCCCTTGCTGAGACAGTGGGTCCACTCCTGGCGAGTCACTGGGGCCCTGACTGCCCTTGCATAGGCCTGGGAGGCCGACAGTGGGCTCCAGGCGCCCTCTGGTGGCAGTGTGAGGAGTCAGCCTCAGACCCACCTCCCACCAGTCTGGGGCCCGTGGCTCCCCACCCTCCTCCTCCCCCGGAAAATTGGCTAGTGTCCGTGGGTGCCTGGGAGGGGTTCCTAAAGGGTGACCTAGTCGAAAGGACTGAGCTGGCCCCCTCAACACCAGGCTTCCCCTGCCTTCTGCCCCAGCTGATTCTTCAAGGGGCCCAGTGGTGATGCTGACTGTCACCCACAGAAGACCACAGAAGGCTGCCTCTCCTCACGGCTCCTGGCCCCACGCCCTGTGGGTGCTTCCCCGAAGTACCCAGTGTCATAAGCCATCAGAGGTCTGCCACCCACAAGACAGGGCGCCCAGAAGGCCACGCCTGGCCTTGCTTGCTGTGGGTGCAGGAGCAGACATGCTCAGTAAATACCTGGAGAGTGAGTGCATGGATCGATGAAGGATACCCCAAATCTCAGGTAACTCCCCCAACATCTGTGCTCGGTTTGGAGGCTCCTTCATGTGCCCCCAGCTCCAAACCCTTCAGCGCCCTGACCCTCCAAAATGGGCCTCTCTGCATTCCCACTCAAAACCCAAGTCCTGGCAGAGGACTAGAGCAGATGCTGGGACAAGGAGCAGTCCAAGTGAGCCCTGCCCTCCAGCAGGGGAGGCAACCCCACAGGGTAAGGGGCACAGGTGAGGAGCACAGGTGACCGAGGCGGGGGCTGGGCTGGTCCGGGGCCTGTGGGAGCTACACAAAGGCCAGACAGAGGCAATGGGTGTGGAGGGATGGGAAGAGTGCCCCAGGTCTGGGTGGAGCTTAGGGCCAACCAGGGACAGGAAGCTGGCCAGTGGGAGGTGGAACTTGGCTTCGAGGGGACAGTGACCCTAGCTCCTGAGGAAATGGTGAGAAAGCCCAAAAGGGTCAAGTTCTCCCAATTGCCCAAGACCTCCCACTTGGGCTCCCATTTCAGCAGAAGCAGGGGAGAGGGAGAGATGGGGGCTAAGCAGAGGCCAGTTCAGCCTTGCCCCCAGCTGAGCCTGTGGCCGCCCAGACCACTGCAGCCAGGACCTCTTGAATGTGTGCTCTAGTTGGCCCAGGGCTGGGCGCTGCACCCCTTGGAGGGGCTGGGAGCAGGGGACAACGGGGACAGTTCCCACAACTGAGAGCCAAGGGGTGCCAGGAAGCTGCCACCAAGTGACACGCTCCAGTGGTGCCCACCATGAACACTGGCCTGGAATGCTCCTGACCAGCCTGACCTACGGAGCCCTAGGGTGCTGGAGTGACCAGCCCTCCCAGAGACCCCATCAGGGAGACAGTCATATCTGCCAACTCTTCCAGGCAGCCTGAGCTGGTTGCGCTTCACCTGCACACCCCCCCACCTCCACTCCCAGGTGGAATCTGGCCTTGCCCACCTATGAGCCTGTACCTTGGGGCACATGACAAGTTTCCTCCCTTGATGAGAAATCCACCCCCCTCCCCACCCCACATACACCTTGCATCTTCTCTAGGAGCCAAAAACGCAGCTGCAGATTGATTTGCAGCTGAGCTAAAAATAACTGCCAGGCTCCAGCCAGGGCCCGGGAAAATATCCCATTGCTAGGAGACGTTACTGGGAGACCGCCATTGCTAGGCAACAGGGTTGCCATGGTGACAGCTGGGCCCTGAGTCATCCTCAGCCCCGGCTGCTCCACCCGCCTGCCCCTGGTGAGTTGGGCCTGTGTCCCGGGAGGAGGGAAGGCAGGGAGCAGAAGCTGGAAGCAGCAGAGAGGCCTGCTGCCCACCGCCCGCCACCCACAGCTGCCAGGGCCACCCCACGCTGCAAGGTTCTCACTTCTGTGGGCGCCCATCTGGCTTCGGTGGTGAGGACTGGCAAACACACTTGTGGCCTTCCCACCCCACATGGTCCCCTCCCCAGGCACTCTCGGGGCTCCTGCCTCTGGGTGGGGAGCAGAGACAGTGAGGGGCCCAGTGTCCATGTTGCCCCACAGCTTCAGAGCAGGAAGCTTCAGAGCAGGAAGCTTCAGAGCCGGCCTAATCACTAGGGAGCACGGGGCTCTCACCACCTGTGCTGCACTAGGATCTTCAGGGCAACCCCTTGGACCCCAGACTCATTTTCCAGGCGGGGAACTACTTGTCTGAGGCCCCATCCACAGAGGGAAGATTTGGGCCCAGGCATGTGGTTCCAGGGCACACATATCACCCCAGAACTCCCAAGGAAAGGCCTGAGGACCTCCTGTGAGGAGCTTCAGGGAGTTTCAGAGCCACTGCCCCAGGCCTCCAGAGCCATGAGGGTGACCTCCATGGTAAGAAGCCCCATTCCCTGATGTGACAGTGGCTCCCTCTCTCATAGTCTTCCAAGGTCTCAGATCCTCACCCCCTCATGCTCCAGAGCTGGAAAGCCCCAGCTGCCTGGACTGGGGAGACTCCTCCATGCCTAGGCATCAAGACAAGGGGTGCTCCAGTTGAGGGGTGAAGGTACTCCAAGTGAGGGGATGCTCCAGGTGAAGGGATGCTCCAGATGAGGGGTGCTCCAGGTGAGGGGATGCTCCAGGTGAGGGGTGCTCCAGGTGAGGGCATGATCTAGGTGAGGGACATGGTGCCCTCCTGGCCCTGGAGGGAGGCCAGTGTAGCTGAGACTCCAAGAGCAAGGGGCCAGGTACAGGGCAAGGCTGTGGGCTGGCAGTGCCAGAGACTCAGGGCTTTGCAGGCTGCAGCAAAGAACAGAGGGAGCCCTGGGAGCATGGGAACCGCATCTGCACTGTAAAGTGACCCCCCTGCACCTGGGAGAACAGGTGGGGGCAGAGGTGAGCAGGGCACAGGTGTTCAGGAGGCCCCCACGGCAGTATGCATGTCCCTCTGAGCAAGAGCTCTTCGCTCAGATTCTCCCAAGGCAGGTGGCCTCTCGGGCCCCTTTGAGGGCATAACTTGCTCTCTGCCTGGGGCCCTGGCACCTGCTGAGGGGCAAGAGCCCCTCAAAGTGCAAAGTGAAGTCCTGCCTACCAGTCAGGGCACTGTCCACATCGGGGTCCATGCCGACCCACGCCTGCTCTCACGGCGTGGAGGCTGAGCGCACACTAGACGTGACCCGATGGGTCAGACAACACTCTCCCGGTCACCCTGAAGTCATCACGCACCCCCTGCCTGTCCCACCAAGCCTCCCCCTTTGATCACTGTCAGCAGGATGGTGACTCTTCAGTCCCTGCCACACAGAACAGCTGCCTTCACCCCCGCCAGCGTCCCACACACAGCCAGAGTGGCACCCCCCAAACCAGCCAGGGACAGGCCAGCCTGCTCCCCCTCCACTGCCCTCACCTCACACCAGCCCCACTGGGTCCCGCTTCCTGTCAAAATGTTGCCAACAACAGCTGGTTTCATTTTCTGTTAAGACTCTCAGGGGGCTGCCTCTCTGCCCTGAGGCTCTTTCCCTGGTGTGAAAACCCAGCTTTGCTCTCCCTGCACCTGGTCCTTCTGCCATCTCCACTCCCAGGAGGTCCCAGGATGGGCAATATTAGCCTCTGTCCTCTGCCCTGAGCTTGCTGGGAGGCCTGGCATCCCCAGTGGCCCAGACAGAGCCCTCCACACCCTCCCGCCAGGCCCCACCGCTCCCCCCGACCCTAACCTGCCCTATAAAGCTACCACCACCGCGGCCTCCAGGACCTTTGCATATCCCTTCCTGAACAACTTCGTCTGCCCTCTCACCCTTGGGAGACTCAGTTTAAGCGTCTTGTTCTCAGGAGCCCCACTCCCACCACCACCCTCGCGCGGTCACCATCACGTGGCCCTCTTGAACGTTCACCGCACTCGTCACTCTCTGAAATGATCTACTGGCCTCTTGTTTCTCGGCTCTGCGGGTGTGCAATTGCGCTCCTCACTGAGGGAGGTTCCTGGGCCTGGCACCCCGCAGGTGCGCGGGAGATGCGAGGGCCGCGCAGGGTGCCTGGCCACCGGCTCCGCAAGAGGGGCCGGGAGGGGTAGGGTCG
Source organism: Balaenoptera borealis (assembly GCF_965194805.1). NCBI lineage: Eukaryota > Metazoa > Chordata > Mammalia > Artiodactyla > Balaenopteridae > Balaenoptera > Balaenoptera borealis. The sequence continues at coordinate 50,547,876 of NC_138872.1, read as the reverse complement.
GACGGCCGGCGCCCAAGAGCTCGAGTCCTCTCCGCCCCGCAGGATTCGGGGTCCCCACAGCTCCGCAAAAGGCAGGGCTCGCTCCACCCGGCTCTCCCTTTGCGCGCCCAGCCCTTCCCTCGCCTTCCTCCCTCTCCCGCCCTCCCCTGCCCTCCTCTCCCCTCCCCGCCCCGCCGTGCGCCAGGGTTTGTTATTGTGCGGGCGCCCGTGGCGAGGGGAAGCGGGGGTGAGGGCCGGGATGGCGCGTGCCCGCGCGCGCCGCCGCGGGAGCGCGCTGTGCGCGCGGTAGGGCGCGGCGGGGCGGGGCGGGGCTCAGCATCCTCAGCGCCCCCGCCCGGGCTCGCCAACCCGGATTGGCTACCGGCGCCGGGGGCGCGCGAGGGAGCGGCGCTTAAGGCCGGGCGGGGGGCGCGCTCGGCGCCGCCGGCGGCCGGGGAGGAGCGCGGGGAGGAGGGCAGAGGAGGAGGGCGGGGAGGAGGAGGGCGGGGGGGAGGAGGGCGAGGGGAGGGAGGAGGCGCCCGCCCGGCTCCCTGCAAAGCGGCCTTATTTATCTGGGTACAGCCTCAGCCTCCCCGGTGGGAGGCTCGGGGCGGCCGATCCTCTCCCACCCGGGAGCTCCTCTCGAGGCGCGGCAGAGGGGGCCCGGCCAGGCCGGGCGCGGGGCGCGGCCGGGCCCTGACTGCCAGACCAGCACCTCGGCCGCCTCCCCGCTTCGCCGGTGCCCATGCCGGGCTCCCCATGACGGGAGGACGCCCGGTGGACAGCGTGGCATGAGCCAGGAGCCCGGGCCCAGGTAAGGTGTGTGTGCCGGGCCAGGCTTACAGGACGGGGAGGGGGCAGGCCACAACACCGCGGAGGCCACAATGAGGACGAGGCGGGGAGGGGGCTTGGGACAGCGCCGCCGCCACCCCCGGAGGGCTTACGTAACCGCAGCCCCTTCCCTGGCTGCTGCAGCTGGGCCTCCAGCCCTGCCAGGCCTTCCCGCAGCCCTTCACCCCAGTGGCTGGCCTGGTCGAGGCCCGATCCCCATGGCGACTGGACCGAGGCTGGGGGTCGGTGCCACTGTGCTGTTCCCCTGTGGAAGCCGAATTGCAGGTCCCCAGTTGGGTTGGCTGGGTGAAGTCCTGGGCTCCACTGCACTCTGGGCTCCCCACCCCAGCACCATGAGCCCCTGCGCCTGTGAGACAGGTGTTATATACAATTACACTCCAGGAGGAGCTTGTGAACGCGTGGCCCGGTGGCTGATCTGCCTCTGGACACCTGAACCTGGCCCTGTTTGGAGCTGCCACAGTGGGAAGACGAGGCGAAGGGAGGGGGCTGGCCACGTGCCTGGCTCTGGAGGAGGGGTTGGGCGATGTCCAAGGCTGAAGGGCCCCAGAAGGAGAACTGGGCACCCTGAGACTGCTGGAGGAGGGTCTTGTCCTTCTGGGAGTTTGAGTGGGTGGGGAGAGTCCCCACCCTTGACCCCAGAAGGAGAGAAGGCCTGGTTGTTGGAGCATCAGAAAACCCACAGCCCACTGGCCACTCCTCCAGCCCCTCCCAGCCTCTGCACAGGAAGCCTTCCCTCCACGGAGAGAGCAGATGGCAGATGCTGCTTCACCTGCCGCCTCCGAGGGCCCACTGACCAGGGTCAGCTCAGGCCTCCCTGGGGCCAGATGGGGCATGGGGCCCTTTCTTCCAGCAGACTCCTTTGAGGGATACTGGACAGCAGCCTTGGAGCAGAAGGCCTGAGCTGGGTCAGGACCCTGAGAGGTTTGGGGTCCCACAGGCCAGGGCAGAGGCCTGATGGAGACCCACTGGCTTGGCAGGAGGTGGCCACAGGGCTGGACCGAGTGCTGTCTGGGGAGGAGGGAAATTCAAGCCCCAGTCATAAACACTGGCAGAGCAGGGAGGGCTGTTCAGCCCTCAGGGACCCCAGGATTCATCTGGCCCAGTGCCTGCCGCGTCCACGGCCTGGCCTGGCTCCCCCACCTCTACCACCCCTCGCCTTGGGAGGCCTATGGGCGCCTCTAACGCTGGGGAGGTTCATGGGACAGATGCCACCCTGCAGCTCACACCCGCTTCCAGGGCACTTGCATGAGTCCTGTTTCCCACTGCTCAGAAGGAAACAAGTGGCCCCGAGGTCAGGGCACCTGGGACACTCAAGACAGCTGGGCCTCAGGAAGGCTTTCTCAGACAGGGAGACACCTCACCTAGAGGTCGGGGAAGGGGTTCCTTGGCTGGCACTGTCAGCTGTCCACAGCCCCCATCTTGTCACACGTGGGAGCTTGCTGCTGTGTCTCAGAGGGCTGGCTCAGGGGAAGAGCGACGGTGGCAGCAAATGAAGCACTATGGGGTAAGTGGGTGGCCCAGAACCTTCCCTACCAGTGGCCCGGGAGGAGCCTTAGCCAGACCAGCTGCAGAGGGTGGGCTCAGGCCACATTCCTTCCCTTGGCAGTGTTTGAGGCACTAGATGCCCCAGGCCTAGGCCCTGTGGGGCTCAGGTCCTTCAGAGAAGCCAAGATGAGGACTGAAGCCCAACACCCACCCCCGAGGCACCCGGCCCCACATGGCTGAGCTGCCCTGAGTTTGGCCTCAGGACTTGGTCTGCTGAGCACCGACTCAGGTCTCTCCTGAGGCCCACGTGCTCCCTTCCCAGAGCTCCCAGTGCACGGGTGGGGCAGCCCGCACCCCAGAAGCATCTCCGAGCTGGGGGCGGGAGGGGAGCGCTGCTGCTAGGACGTGTGCAAAGTGGCAGGGATGTGAATGTGCCTGAGTCACAGGGCTTGTCATGGAATTTGTCAGCCTGCGCTGTGTCCCCAATCCCAAACTATCCTAGTTGTCACCCCAGCCCCTGGGGCCACCACTGCAGATCGACCTGATGTGAGTTTTTCTGGCTACCAATGCCCTGCCCAGCTCCATGGTCTTCAGCTGGCAGGGAGAACTGGTCAGTGCAGGTTCTACTGGGGCCGGGCCCCCCCAGCATCCAGAGCATACTGCATTACATGGGGGCATCAGGGATGGAGGAAGAGACCTCTGAGCTTAGGGCCATGAGGAGTGGGGCGTTTCCTGGGCATGAGCAATCTAAAAGAAGAGTGTCCCAGTGGTTGACATCAGCTTGCAGCCTCTGGAAGAAGAGCAGGGGCATGACAGGGGCACGCTGGGAGAGACCCCAGCCGAGGGACCCAGGCTGGGAGGGCACAGGGACTGAAGCAGAACAGAGCAGAGAAAGGAGGTAGCAGCAGGTTGGTGGGGGCCCGGGATTGCCCTCTGGACCACCATGCCTGGCCTGAGTCTTGGGGTCAAATCCCAGCTTTGTACAACTTCTGAAAATTCACTCTCTGAGCCTCTCTCTCCCCACTTGTGGTCAGGCAGTGTTTGATGGGCTCAGACCAGCAATGGGTGGGGGGTGGGGCACGTGGTGCTGGGAAGAGCAAAGCAGAACCAGGCTTCCCTCCCCTCTGGTGCTTCCTGTCCCCTGCCCCCTGGGTCTGGCCAGATTATGGGGAACAGGCAGCCAGCTTCCTTAACTCTGCAGCTCTCAAGGGGGGGACTCTGTCAAAAAGGAGAATGAGCCGTCCTCTTCCCAAAGGTCTGAATAACGGCAAGGCCCACCCCAAGCCCCAGGGTCTTGGGAGCCTTCTCAGGGACTCTGGCACCAACCCCTCCCTCCCCTGTGGACACTGGCCTCTGTCACAACCGGGACTGACAAGCTGAGCTACAGCTCTTCCACTGACTGCCTTCCATCCCGCCTCCTGGGCCTCTGTCAGCTGCACCCCTTTCTGCATGACCCTGATAAATGGACTGCCATTCTTTTCATTCAGCAAGCACTCAGAGGCCACTCAGTAGTCATGCTGTCTGTCCTCAAGGAGTCCCCAGCCAAGGAGAGGCAGACAGGTAGACAGTGATGATAATCCATGTGATGGCGGAGACTCTGGAGATGCTTTCTCAGTGCTGGGGGTCCCCCAGGGAGAGGCAGGGGCAGTGCTCACACTGAAGGATGGAAGAGAAGGAGCTGGCAGGGTTAAGGAGCAGGGAGGCCTACTGAGCAAGCGGGGGGACCAGCATGTGCCCAGGCAGAGAGGGGGAGGGGAGGAGGAATGCAGGCCAGAGGGTCTGGCTGAACTGTAGGGTCAGGACTGGAAAGGGGCCAGAAGTGAGGCTGTGAGATGGACTTGCTGGGTCTCGGGGCCCAGTGACTTGACTTGCAGAAGAGGCAGCTCCTTATGAAGCCCCAGCATGGCAATCTGCAGACTCTTAGCCTGGAAGCCACCAAGGTCTGGAGTCCTCCCGCGAACCCCTGGGACCCCCCCATGCTTCACATGAGTCTGCTGGGGAAACACAGAGGCATGGTTAGCTCTCCTAAGTGGCACCCTGATCCAGCTCTGGCTCAGGCTGATGAGGACAAGACAACTGAAGTAGTGACCATCACCTCCCTCCTCCTGGGGTGAACCCAGGACCCTCGAGCCCCTGCAGCCTATCCCAGGAGGAGGCCTCCCCCAGAATTCCACTCCACACAGAGACACAACACACCAGGGGCTGAGGCTAAGAATAGTGCCAGCCTGACCATCTTATTTTAAAAGCCTCTTTTCCTGGCGTTAGCTCCTGGTGCTTATCCCTAAAGGGGAAGTAGTCCCCAGTGGACTGGCAGCTGCCCCTGCCCCATCCTGGCAGGAAAATCCAAGCAGGTCCTCCTAGCCCCACTGGGTGCAGCGGGGGCAGGTACCAAGAAGGTGGGAGGCTCTGCAACCCGTCTGGCTGGGGGGATGGGGCCAGGGTCAGGGCCAGGCAGAGGGGACCTCATCCCAGCCCCCCAGGGACCTCTTGCCTAACTGGCAGGCAGACCCATTTCCGAAGTGAACAGTGAGCATTCTCCCAAAGCCCTGATGCCTGGGCTAAGGTGTGGCTGTTTCTAGTTTTGAGCTAAAGAGCCAGGGCTCAGGCTGGGTCAGAGGCTTAAGGATGAGGAGCAGCCGGAGCACAGGAAGACCATGGACAAGGTTGGGGAGCAGCAGGGCTGCCTCTGTGGGAAGGCAGCTCCAACCCAGGGCGTGGGGGTGGTGCTGACCAACAGGCTGGCCAGTGCCTTCTGGCTGGGGATAGGGTGTGCAATGAGGGGCAGTCAGGCCTTGGACACTCCCCACAGGCTGCTGAGGGCCATCTTTGGCATGGTCCCTCCCTCCTGTGGACTCTTTTCCATGGGCCAGTTCCACCCTGAGGTCTGGAGGGTGGGGATGGGACTGTGGGTGTATGCAAATGTGAGCTCCTGTCGGGGACGGGAAGGGAGCCCCGCAGATGCCCGGGGCATACACGTGATCCCCCCAACTCAGGCAGTCCACGTGCACACCCATGGCTGGGAGAATTTTCAACCTAAATCGGCACTGCTCTTGAGTTATTTCTCCCCTGGTGCCGCCTCCGCCTCCTCCTCCTCCGGATCTTAGCCGAGCGGGCGTCTCCTCCCCCCGCCCCACACCCCAAGCCTCCAGGGCCCCTCCCAGCTCCAGCTGAACTGGGTTTGCCGGGCCGTACCCCTCCCTACCCAACCCCGCCGCTGTCCGTGGTGGAGCGGACCGGGCCTGGCCTGGCCTCCTAGCCCGCGCGAGGCGGCTGGAGGGGCGCTGTCCATGGTGCTGCCGCTGGGCGTCAGGCCGGCCGCGCCTTCTCTGCAGGAAGCCGGCGTGCCCTGCTCTGGGGACACAGAAGGTATTCAGGCTGGGGCTACCCCTCTGTACCCAGCACAAACCACAGGAGGGAGTTGCCAGGATAGCCTCTCCACTGGCCCCAGGAGTGGGGCAGGGGCAATTGTGGGCTTCATCCTGTCCCTCCATGAGGCACTGCTGTCCCAGGATGGTCCCCTCCTATGTACTGGCATTAAGCGATGTTGGGCAGCCCTCATGTCAGGCCACCCCTGCCACTGTGGGCAAACTGTACCTCCTGGGAACCTCCGGTTCCTAATCTGAAAACGGTGGTAACAGTACTGCTTTCCCCTGTGCCCCCAACCCAGGCTGCTGTAAGGTTGAAATACACAATTATCCCGGTGGGCATTCAGCAAATGTTGTGAGGGATGTCGTGTATCAGCCAGTGTGAGGCTGCTACTACCTGGTCATGAGCTGTAGTGAAGGGGCAGCCAAGGTGTGGGAGCCTCCTCTGGGGAGGGAGGCCCTGGGGTGGACTGCCAGCCTGGAAGTTCATGGCTACCAGGGCAGGAAGGCCTTTGGACCCAAAGCTGGTTGGCAGCCATGAGGGCCACATGTTCCAGTAAGACCCTTGGACCCAGCCCAGGATGCACCCCCTCCCCAGATGTGGAATACTGGCAAGTGTTGTCCTGTCCAGGGCTTGGACGCCAGTGGAGGGTGTGGTGCTGGGAAGAGCAGGGCAGGACCACTGGCTCCCCTCCCTCCTGGGGGCTCCTGTCCACTCACCCTTGGGCCAGCAAGCTCACTATGAGCCAGGCACTGCACGTAGTCCTTGTCACATGCTGTCCCGTGGGGCAGTGTCGTCACTTCCCAGGCTTTGAAGTGAGGAAAGTGAGGTTTGGAGAAGGAAGTGGCTCCCCAAAGCCTCATAGCCAGAGTGGGGTGAGCCACTGGGTACGCTACCTCCTTGCTGAATGTCTGAGGTGGGGATGGGCAGGAGATATGGAATGTGGGACAGATGGTAGCACTGTGGGGGTCCTGCTGCCCCTTCTCTCCAGGGTCGTCTGTGCCCAGTGCCCTCTGCCACCCATTCACAGCCTTGGAGGCCTGAGGAGGGGAGCTGGGGGTTGGTCTCAGCCCCCACCCTGTGGGAAGCTCCCTACACATAGCCTTCCACAGCCAGCTCAGTGTCCATGTCTTGGCTCCACCACTTACTATGACCTCAGGCAAGCAACTCATGCTGCCTCAGCCATGACTTCCTCATCTGTACAATGGGTACAGTCATCACATCATCGTCCTCAGTGGGTTGAGTGGAGGATTAAAGAAACAGTATGTGTGCAGGGCTCACTGTGCTGGCATCACGGTAAGCACCCTGGGAAGACACCTGCCCTTTCTCTGGTTAGATTCTGAGCCACAGAACCTCCTGTAGCCACTGAGATTCTCAGAGGCTGGTGTGTGAGTCTCAGATGGCGTACTCAAACCACTCCAGACAGCTACGCTGGCACCCCATAGAGGAGTGGCCAGGGAATACCCCAAACCCTCAGTTCCCCAGCCCCTGTCCAGCAGAGGCAGGCCTGGCAGACATTGATGGTGAGCAGCAAAGGTAAAGGGAGCAGTCATGGGCGAATGTCCCTCCATCTCTGTTCTGTCATCTGTACCTAGGTCTCGAAAAGCTCTGTGAGTGGTATCGAAAAGCTCTGTGAGTGGGTGGAGGTTGAGCTCAGTGCATACAGTAGGTGCTCAAAGAGTGTCATGGTCATGACCAGCCCTGCCTTCCTGTAACTGCTCAGTCAGGGAGGGAGGGACTTACACTCAGATCCTTTCTGTTGGGTGGTTCTGGGAATGGCATGGGAGGGGACGACCATGTGTGGAAAGGAGTCCAGTTCTGCCCTGGCAGCAGACTCACTACCCTCTCCTGGACCCTGTCTGCAGACCGAGCGAGGAAGATGTCGAGCCCGGGTGTCGACGGCGACCCCAAGCCTCCATGCTTGCCTCGCAATGGCCTGGTGAAGCTGCCAGGCCAGCCGAACGGCCTGGGCACAGCCAGCATCACCAAGGGCACGCCGGCTGCCAAGAACCGCCCCTGCCAGCCACCCCCACCCACCCTCCCACCACCCAGCCTGGCTGCCCCACCGCCCCGGGCTGCTCTGGCCGGGGGCCTGTGCCCCCAGGCAGGGCTCCCCCTTGGTGGACCAGCCTTAGCCCCAGTGCCCGGGCCCCCGGTAGAGCGGCCGCCACTGGCCACAGACGAGAAGATCCTCAATGGCCTCTTCTGGTACTTCTCAGCTTGCGAGAGGTGCGTGCTGGCTCAGGTGTGCAAGGCCTGGAGGCGTGTGCTCTACCAGCCCAAGTTCTGGGCGGGCCTCACGCCTGTGCTGCACGCCAAGGAGCTCTACACAGTGCTGCCTGGAGGTGAGAAGGAGTTCGTGAACCTGCAGGGCTTCGCAGCACGTGGCTTTGAGGGTTTCTGCCTGGTCGGTGTCTCCGACCTGGACATCTGTGAGTTCATCGACAACTATGCCCTCTCCAAGAAGGGTGTCAAGGCCATGAGCCTCAAGCGCTCCACCATCACTGATGCCGGCCTGGAGGTGCGCACCACCACTGGCCCAGAAGGGCAGGGATGGGGGGCAGGGCCAGGCAGCAGCCACTCAGCACATGTGGGGGGAGTAGGAAGAAGCTTGGGCACACAAGCAGCAAAGCAGCCAAGGGTGGGGTCGGTGTCCTGAGGAGGAGTGTAGCTCTGGGGTGGGGGGAGCAGGCCTGGCTACATAATTTGGGGGACTAAAATGAAAATTTGGGTTCCTTGTTCAAAGATGACTAAGAATTGCAAGACAGCAACAGCAAAGCAGTCAATTAAATGCGAGGCCATGCATGCCCAAGAAGCTCACATTGGGTAGGGAGGATGCTGGAGGAGGTGGGAGGAACAGGGGCAAAGGTCAGAGGAGCAGCTGTGGAGGCAGCCCCTTCCCCAGGACCTGGACTCTAACATCACATCATTAACACCTATGGCTCTGAGCACCTGCTCTGGCCAGGCCCTGGACTCCCAGGCCCCCTGTGCCCTGCCTCTTTTAGATGTTGTTCAAGTGTAACGAACACACTGTAAAGTGCACTTGTCAGAATACAGCTTGATGCATGTTTACACCATATACACGCTCAAGAACACAGCTTACTGCCCCTTGGCGGGCTCCTTCTGCCCTGTCTCCTACCATCCTCACCACGCCCTGGGGGAAGGGGCGTGTCTGGGGAAAATGTGGTAGGGTTGCACCCTGGCGAGGGGGAGGTCGGGGCCTCCTGACCCCGCGCCTGCCCGCCCTCAGGTGATGCTGGAGCAGATGCAGGGCGTGGTGCGCCTCGAGCTGTCAGGCTGTAACGACTTCACCGAAGCTGGGCTGTGGTCCAGCCTGAGCGCGCGCATCACCTCGCTGAGTGTGAGCGACTGCATCAACGTGGCCGACGACGCCATCGCGGCCATCTCTCAGCTGCTGCCCAACCTGGCTGAGCTGAGCTTGCAGGCCTACCACGTGACGGACACAGCACTGGCTTACTTCACGGCACGCCAGGGCCACAGCACGCACACGCTGCGCCTGCTCTCCTGCTGGGAGATCACCAACCACGGCGTGGTCAACGTGGTGCACAGCCTGCCCAACCTCACCGCACTCAGCCTCTCTGGCTGCTCCAAGGTCACTGACGATGGTGTCGAGCTTGTGGCCGAGAACCTGCGCAAGCTACGCAGCCTCGACCTATCGTGGTGCCCACGCATCACCGACATGGCGCTCGAGTACGTGGCCTGCGACCTGCACCGCCTGGAGGAGCTCGTGCTGGACAGGTGTGCGCGTCCCCCACCCCGGGGCCATGGAGGGCGGGGCTGAGCGAGGCCTGCCGGACCTCTAAGCAGGGAGCCTAGTGGACTAGTGGACAGGCCTATAGCTAGAGTAGGGCTGCAGCAAGGGGGGGGGAGGGGCCCTCATAAGAGGTCTGCCTAGTGTGGGCTATAACGCGAGAGCAGGGCTGAGCTGTGTCCCCCCAGTAGGGAATACCACCGAGGGTTCAGGTGGGGGCGGAGCCTCGGTGGGGCGGGGCTATGGAAAGGGCGGGGCATGTTGGGGCAGGAGGGGAGTTCACGCCCGGGACACTTCGGGAAAAGGAGGAAGGGGTCGGGTGTTTTGAAGGTGGGCAGCCTCCTTCTGTTGCGACCACAGGTGTGTACGCATTACGGACACTGGCCTCAGCTATTTGTCCACCATGTCGTCCCTTCGCAGCCTCTACCTGCGATGGTGCTGCCAGGTATCAGCCCTCCATGCCTCCAGAGATCGGGGAGTAGGCAGGGGAGGTGGGGGGCACGGGGAAAGCCCCCACCCAGACAAGCCGCTGACCTGCACCCGGCCCGCTCAGATCCTGTAAGGAAGTCTGGGATCCCTCCACACCCAAGCGGCCGACGTAAGCGAAGCGCAGAGTCCCCAGGGCCTCACCGACTCCTTGGGGAGCTGAGAACCCCCGTTTTGAACCCACCCCCTGCCCCCTATGGCCTGACCCCAGGAGTGGGGCTCCCTCGGGGCGCGAACGGAAATAGTTAACTCGCCCCGCCTTCCCGCCCAGGTGCAGGACTTCGGGCTGAAGCACCTCCTGGCCATGAGGAGTTTGCGTCTCTTGTCTCTGGCAGGTGAGACCCCCCCCCCCCCGCCGCCCTCCTGGACAGTGACCACCCACCCCCATTAGTCCGACTCCGCCAGCCCTGCCGGGTCCCCTGTGCAGACCCATACCTGGTGCTGACTCGCTGAGTCCCAAGTCCCAGTCAGAAGGCGGAGACGCCGGGCAAAGTTTAGCCTGGCCCGGTCCTGCCCGGCTCCCGAGCTCCCTCCCCCAGCCCTGCCCTCCAGAGCCGCCGGGCCGCGCCCACTCAGCCGCCGCCCCGCCTCCCGCCCGACGCAGGCTGCCCGCTGCTGACCGCCACAGGGCTGTCGGGCCTGGTGCAGCTGCAGGAGCTGGAGGAGCTGGAGCTGACCAACTGCCCTGGGGCTACCCCCGAGCTCTTCAAGTACTTTTCGCAGCACCTGCCCCGCTGCCTCGTCGTCGAGTAGCGCGGGGCCTCCCCGCCTCTCGGCCCCTCGCTCTCCTCCCAGCCCCGCCTCGAGCAGGGAGGGCGGTGGGCGGGCCAGCCCCGCGCACGCACGCACCCTCGGGGAATTTGTGCATGCCCCTCGCACCCGCAACTGCACGCCCGCCCTCCACCACGCCACAGCCGCCGCCATCGTTTGCCCGCCCGCTGGGTGCGGGGGGCTGGGGCTCGGTCCTGCGGGCTCTTTGAGCTCGCCAGACGGCCGCCCCTATCGCCTTCCCCGCCACACCCCGCTCTGTCTCCCCGCTGTCCCCCCCACCCCTGGCAGGGCCCAGGGGGATTGAGGGGAGCTGGGTCCCCCAGGACACAGGGGACCGGAAGAGACCCCAGGGCTTCGCGCATCTTCCACTGCACCGCGCCTGGAGCCCTCCGAGGGGTACGAGGGGAAACAGGCTGCCGCCAAAGCCATGGCCCGCCCAGGAGCCCAAGTCCCACCCGCCCTTCCCCCACCTCATACCAGCCTGACCCCAGCGACCTCCCCTCTTCCTTGCCGCTGTGTGAGACAGGCCGTGCTCGCCCCACCCCCATCCACAGGCCTAAGGTCCTTGGGCCCTGGCCAGGCTAGGGCAGAATTGGATTAGGAGAGGGACCGCTGGGCTGACAGTGACCCTGGCATAATCAACATTAGCCCAGCTGGCTCCAGTCCACTTCACCCCAGGGGTGGTACAGCTACCCTGAGAGACCTGAAGCTGGAGCGACCATCAGGGCCTGCAGGCCTTGGGAGCAGTCCTGGGTGGACCCTGCCCCGCAGCCCCTGTAGCCAGCTGGGCCCAGGCCCCTCAGCATCACACTTCACCCAGGGCAGGTATCCGTCAGGTGGAAGCTGGAAAAGGGGGCCCCAGCCAGCGGCTCCGATCTTCCAGTGGCCAGCTCACCCTCAACACCCAGAGGAGGGAGGGCTCCTTTCTAGCCTCACCCCCCTCCCCAGCTTCCCAAACTTCTACCTGCCCACATGGGTTCACCGTGTTCTGTCCAATCCCAATATATTGGGAGGTCCCAGGGGTGCTGGCACATCTTGGCAATTACTGAGGAGGGGGCTGGGACCCCTTTCCATCCCAACCTTGAGCCCCAGGATATACAGCACCCACATCCAATCTTGGGACACTCCCCCCACCCCCCATCCGGTTGGAAGAGAGTAACCAGTTTCCAGAGAGCCAGAGAGTGAGAGAGAGAGAGAAAGAGCGAGCGAGAGATGCTGTTGAAGAGAAACAGTTCAACAGCCCAAAGATTTCCCTGCCCCTGGAGCGCTGGCCAGAGGCTCCAGGGCTGAGGTGGTCAGGAGCCAGTTTCTTCAGCCCCTCCTCCCCACAGCTCCCTAGTGGGGAGGGGCAGCTGTCCATTTGTCCAAAGTATTAATGCAACTGAAGCTGTGATATTTCCAACGACTGTAGGAGGAAAAATTAGGGGGAGAGAGGAAAACAAAACCAACCAACCCCTAAAATCATTTTCTTATTGTACATACGACCTCATTCTCCTGTATATGCGGAAGATATAACCTTATATTTGGTAAGTGTTTCTTGTGCTATTTTATCACGTGATCTGTTTATAAAAATATATATTAAAAAAGTTGTAAAAACACGTCTGAATTGGTTTTAGGTCATGACGCCATGGTGGGGGGAAGGTGTATCTGTCCTGAGTGGCCCAAGTCTGAATTTTTGTGCCCCTCTCAACTCATCAGACTTACTGGTTCTTTCAACAAACGTGCAGAGGCTGGTAACACTGTGCCAGACTGGAAACCCAGCAGCGACCAACAGAAGGTCCCTAACCTCTCACTGCTTCAGGGAGGGGAGAGACACTAAAATCATTACACATAACATTCCCTCCAAAATATCTAGGATCTAGCCCATCCTTCAAGAAGGGCAAAAATGAGGCCTGTTTCATGCACAGGGTAACTAAGAATAGGAATGGGTCAGGGATATCCTAAAACGGGTCCGCAACACCCCCCCACCCCCGGCTGCAGAGCAGGAGGTGAGCGGCAGGCAAGCAAGCGAAGCTTCATCTGCCGCTCCCCATCGATTGCATTACCACCTGAACCATCGCTCACATTACCGCCTGAACCCCCCCAGCCCCCACCCCACGTCCGTGGAAAAATTGTCTTCCACGAAACTGGTCCCTGGTACCAAAAAGGTTGGGGTCCGCTGTCCTAAAAGATCACACAGTGCAGCACAGACAGACCAGGGCTCATACCCAGGAGAGAAAGGCAGGCTCACAGAGTCACTGATTGAGCCAAGCCGCTTGTGTGAACAGGTCGGGTCAGGCACTCGAGCTCTTGGAGACAGAGACAGATGTAATCCCTGCCTGGTTGAGTTCACACTCGTGTGCAACAGATGATAACCAGTATACAAAGGAATGGGTTGTGACAAGCGCTGTGGAGGTGACAGTGACTGGAGAGGCCACGTTAGATGGGGTGGCCAGGGAAGGCCTCTAAGAACGTGACATTTAAGCTGAACTCTGAAGGAGAAGGAGAAGCCTTCTGGAGAGGACAGCAGGCGAAAACGTGCGATGGCCATGAGGCAGGGAAGAGCTTGCCCAGCTGGAAGAAGGGCTAGAAGCCGCCGTGGCTGGAGGTGCGCGGAGAGGAAGAGGCCGCGAGTTTGGGATTTACTCACAGCGCGGTGGGGACTTATGGGGGACCTTAGGCCGAAGAGTGGTACCTGACTGCTGTGCGGAGTTCAGATCAGGGGGAACGAGGAACCGAGGGAGAGCCGTTAGAAGGCTGCTCCTGGGGTCCCGGGGAGGGCGAGCAAGAAGGCGGAGACGATGGAGGGATTCAGGACTAGTTTAGGGATGCCTGGACTTGCTGATGGACCTTGCGGCAGAGATGAGCACTAGCATTAAAATACTGCGATAAAAAAAAAACCACCACTCGAGGCGGAACCGGGGGAGCCCCTCTACCCTAGTTCTGGTCAACCCCTCCGCCCCCACCAGCGCAGCTGCCTGATCCGGAACTTTTGTGGTGTGGGCACCCGCCTCCGGCGAGGGGCTGGCAAGAAAAGGACCACGTCCGGCGGGGGACGGGAAAGAGACGGGCTGCTTCCGGCGCGGCGGTTCCTCCCCGGCCCGGCAATTTTAGGAAATGGTTCGGGTGCTCTCGGAAGGAGAGACTTCTCCGTTCGGCTGGCTCTGTTCCCGCTGCCTCCGCTCCCCCGCAACCTCCGCGCCGCCAGCCTCTCCTGCCTCCGGTCCCGCCAGACGCCCCCAGGCTCCTTAAACAGCTTGGTCCTTGAAGTCCCTCTGTGTCCCTCGCGCCTCTGTAGCCTGTGTTCTCCGGGCTCCTCTATCCTTCTGCCCCCCTTCCAGAGGCCGACTTTGCGGACGGTGGGGACCACCTGGCTTCCCGGGCGGGATTGACTGACCGAACGTCCAGTGACTATCCTAATCTGGCAGTTGTGGGGTTGGAGAGGTGGCCTGGCCTGGGACTGACCAGGTAGGGTCTTCCCCAGAAGTCAGACATGGGACTGACTGGCCTCAGGGCAGCTATGGCGCCTTCTGAACGCCCAGCCAGGGTGATGGAATTTGCCTGTCAGACTGACTGACTAATGGTGGACTGCCCTGGACTAAGCAGTTTTGGAGGAACCACCCAGGGTAAAGGCTCTGAACTGACAGGCCCCTACCCCCAGGCTGACCAGCCCTGCCAACTTCACTGACCTATCCCCACCACCCGTGCAGCCATGGAGAAGATGTCCCGTGTGACTACAGCCCTGGGCGGCAGCACGCTGACGGGCCGCACCATGCACTGCCACCTGGATGCACCAGCCAACGCCATTAGTGTGTGCCGTGACGCGGCCCAGGTGGTCGTGGCAGGCCGCAGCATCTTCAAGATCTATGCCATTGAGGAGGAGCAGTTTGTGGAGAAGCTGAACCTGCGTGTGGGCCGCAAGCCCTCGCTCAACCTGAGCTGTGCAGATGTTGTTTGGCACCAGATGGACGAGAACCTGCTTGCCACGGCGGCGACCAATGGCGTCGTGGTCACCTGGAACCTGGGCCGGCCGTCCCGCAACAAGCAGGACCAGCTGTTTACGGAGCACAAACGCACGGTGAACAAAGTCTGCTTCCACCCCACTGAGGCCCACGTGCTGCTCAGTGGCTCCCAGGATGGCTTCATGAAGTGCTTCGACCTTCGCAGGAAGGACTCTGTCAGCACCTTCTCGGGTGAGGCCCTTGGAGGCGGGTCGGGCAGGTGTGCATCTCTGCAGGTGGCTGGCCTGTCTAGGCGGGTTGAGAAATGCTGTGTGCATCAAAGGCCCTCAGATGTGCTCTCAGAGAGCTTCCTGGAGGAGGAGCCAGACGAGCTGGCACTGGAAGAGTGGGTGGAGGTGAGCAGGGAAGGGGCAGGGCAGGGGTAGGCCTGGTGGAAGTGTGAGGGGTACCTGGAGTGTGGTCACAGCTCTGATGCACTTATGGAGTCAGCAGGAGTCAAGGCTGGGTATGGGATCAGGGAGAGAGCAGGGCCTGAGCAGATCCACAGCCCACCTGGGCAGCTGAGCAGAGGGTTTGTTTTGCTGTCTCCTCTTTCCGTGCCTCAGAGCTCCAGGCCACCTCATTGCACAAAGTCTACCTCCAGGGTCCTCAGCCCAGGGAAGCAGTGGGGAGTGGTGCACTGCCTGGTCTCCCCCCAGTTCTCTTCCCAGCAGGCGCAGCTCCCTGACAACCCCCCTTGAGCCAGCTCTCCCTTTTCACCTCGATGAGACCAAGTGAAGCACAGGGCAGAGCCCAGAGAGAATCTGAGGGCCTCTTAAGACAGACCTTGAGCTACCTGTTCTGGGGAAAAGCTGGACACTGCACTCAGAGGCTCTTGGTGCGGTGGTCCACAGGGGTGGACATATACCCTCAAGGTGTCCAGTGCTCTGGGGCTGACCTGGCAGCTCCAGCTCAAGGTGTAGGAACTGGGCAGATCCTGGGGCATCCCATCCATGCCTCCGTGGGCCGGAGGCCCCCGAAGGATTGTATTCGGCCCACTGAGGCCCCTGTTCACTCAGTGCTCTGATACCTGGTCCTGAAGCTGACCACAGCTTCGCCCAAGGACTGATGTCAGGTGCAGAATCCAGGGAAAATCGAGGTCCAGGAGTCTGTGTCAAAAACCACCCAATGTCTTGTGTCCCTCTCACCATCCCAGGCTATTGTGTCTGCTCTGCCAGGCCTCTCCTCGCCCCTGTCCACCCTGGGCAGGCCTTGGCAGTATCTACTCCACCCTCTAGGCCTCCTGGCCTGTGCCACGGGCAGGCATGTGACACCAGTCCACATCCATTCCGAGGGATCCCCCTTGGTTGCTCTCCCTCCTGGAGTCCCTGTAGGCTACCCAACCCCCCACCCCCAACTCTCCCTCCACTGACGTCCTGCCCACAGGCCAGTCTGAGAGTGTGCGTGACGTCCAGTTCAGCATCCGGGACTACTTCACCTTCGCCTCCACCTTTGAGAACGGCAACGTGCAGCTCTGGGACATTCGGCGGCCCGACCGCTGTGAGAGAATGTTCACAGCCCACAATGGGCCTGTCTTCTGCTGCGACTGGCACCCCGAGGACAGGTGTGGGGTGGGGTGGGGGCTGGGGCAATGGGGCAAGATGGGTGGGGCTTATGGAAGGGCTCTCTCACTGCCTCAAGACCTGTGAGACAGAGTGGGGAGCCCTCCCACCCCAAAAGAGGTCACTGAGGACCTCACGGGCCTTCCACAGGGGCTGGTTGGCCACAGGTGGGCGTGACAAGATGGTAAAGGTCTGGGACATGACCACACACCGCGCTAAGGAGGTGCACTGCGTGCAAACCATTGCATCCGTGGCCAGAGTCAAGTGGCGGCCTGAGTGCCGCCACCACCTAGCTACGTGCTCCATGATGGTGGACCACAACATCTACGTGTGGGACGTGCGCCGGCCTTTTGTGCCAGCTGCCATGTTTGAGGAGCACCGCGATGTCACGACAGGCATTGCCTGGCGCCACCCGCACGATCCCTCCTTCCTGCTCTCCGGCTCCAAGGACAGCACCCTATGCCAGCACCTGTTCCGTGATGCCAGCCAGCCTGTTGAGCGTGCCAACCCTGAGGGCCTCTGCTATGGCCTCTTTGGGGATCTGGCCTTCGCAGCCAAGGAGAGCCTAGTGGCCACTGAGTCGGGGCGCAAGCCCTACACTGGGGATCGGCGCCACCCAATTTTCTTCAAGCGCAAGTTGGACCCTGCCGAGCCCTTCTCAGGCCTCGCCTCCAGTGCCCTCAGTGTCTTTGAGATGGAGCCTGGCAGCAGTAGCATGAGCTGGTTCGTGGACACGGCTGAGCGTTATGCCCTGGCTGGCCGGCCACTGGCCGAGCTTTGTGACCACAATGCGAAAGTGGCTCGGGACCTTGGCCGCAACCAGGTACATAGGGCTGGGCTGAGGGCCATGACCTTGGTGCAGGGTCAGGGAGCTCATCTGACTGCTGCGCCCAGACCCTACCCTGAGTTCAGTGCTCAGTTCTGGTTGAGGTCACCACCAGCTCTTGCCCCAGTAACTAAGGGTGTCCAGAGCCCCAAGTGGGCCAGATGCCAGTGCCATTCCTGGGATGCAGGTCTGGGGTGCTGTGGGGCTGGAGCCCCCTCTTCTGGCTTATCCTTGCTTTTAGACTTCCCAAGGTGTCCAGCCCTACAGAGAAGACCCACATTGCCTCGCTTATCACCTCCCGGGGACCCCAGGCTCATTTCCATGCTTCTTTCTGTGCCTCTACAGGATCGAGGCTAGGGTTTTTGTCTTTCCATGGGCATCGGTTTCCCACCTGGGGCGGGCCAGGACATTGGGTCCCTGGGGCAGCTGAAAGCTGAGGGTTTGTGGTTCCATCCAGGCAGAGGGGGGCCTGCACGGGGCGCCAGGGACCCAGGACCCCCGTGAGTGACCAGTGCCCACCCCTAGGTGGCGCAGACGTGGACCATGCTACGGATCATCTACTGTAGTCCTGGCCTGGTGCCCACCACCAACCTTAACCACAGCGTGGGCAAGGGCAGCTCCTGTGGCCTGCCACTCATGAACAGGTAGACATCTGGGGGCGGCTTTCCCCAGAGGGTGGGATTGTTGGGGCCCACCCATCCATCGGCCTTCCCTGCCTCCAGTTTCAATCTAAAGGATATGGCCCCAGGGCTGGGCAGTGAGACTCGGCTGGACCGCAGCAAGGGTGACGCACGGAGTGACACAGTGCTGCTGGACTCCTCAGCCACGCTTATCACCAACGAAGGTAGGCTGGGAGCAGACGCAGGGCATTCATGGGAGTGGGACTGGGGCCTCCCAGAGTGAGCTGGCCCTGCAATGCTCTCCCTCCCTCGGGCAGATAACGAGGAGACCGAGGGCAGCGACGTGCCTGCCGATTACTTGCTGGGCGATGTGGAAGGTGAGGATGATGAGCTGTACCTGCTGGACCCGGAACACGCTCACTGTAAGTGGGGGCTTGGGGAGGGGTGGGGCCAGGAGGCGGGGCCAGAAGCTCATACCCTGCCTACCCCCCCCCCTCCCCTGCATCGCAGCTGAGGAGCCCGAGTATGTGCTGCCCCAGGAAGCCTTCCCACTGCGCCACGAGATTGTGGACACCCCACCCGGGCCTGAGCACCTGCAAGACAAGGCCGACTCGCCCCATGTGAGTGGCAATGAGGCAGATGCAGCCTCCCTGGTGCCTGTGGACTCTTCCTTCTCACTCATCTCCATCTCACACGCACTGTACGACAGCCGCCTGCCGCCTGACTTCTTCAGTGCCCTGGTGTGCGACATGCTGCGCTTCTATGCGGAGCAGGGTGACGTGCAGATGGCCGTGTCCGTGCTCATTGTGCTGGGTGAACGCGTGCGCAAAGACATCGACGAGCAGACCCAGGTGGGTGATAGGGTCTGGGGGGTCTCCCTGGAGCAGCTGCCACCCCCAGGACTACCCCTCCACGCCCCACCTGCACCCGCCCCTCTGTCTGTGCCCAGCACACTTGGGGGAAGCTCCTCAGTGTGCTGGAAACCCTGGTCTCTTACCTCCTTCCTCCCCTCCCTGCACCACCAGGAGCACTGGTACACGTCCTACATCGACTTGCTGCAGCGCTTCTGCCTCTGGAATGTGTCCAACCAGGTGGTCAAGCTCAGCACCAGCCGTGCCATCAGCTGCCTCAACCAGGCCTCCACCACCCTGCACGTCAACTGCAGCCACTGCAAGCGGCCCATGAGCAGCCGGGGCTGGGTCTGCGACAGGTGCCACCACTGTGCCAGCATGTGCGCTGTCTGCCACCACGTGGTCAAGGGTCTGTTCGTGTGGTGCCAGGGCTGCAGTCACGGCGGCCACCTGCAGCACATCATGAAGTGGCTGGAGGGCAGCTCCCACTGCCCCGCCGGCTGCGGCCACCTGTGCGAGTACTCCTGACTCGCCTGCCGGACCCGGATGGGTGTGCGGGGCTTGTGAACTAAATAAAGGAAGCGGGAGACGTAGTCTGAGGCTGCCTGTCACCCGGTCGCGTCGCTTACGGTCCAGTCCCCGCGCGGGCGACTCTGGTGGGCGGGTGGCAGTGTGTGCACGGGAGCTGGCAGCAGCCAATAGCAGCTCTTGGTGCGACCTTCGTCCCGCCTTCCGGAAGTGCCCCCTCTCCAGGACGGGCCAAAGGAAGCCGCTTCCGGGAGCCGGCCTGTTGCCACGACGACGGAGCTCCCGGCATGCCTCGCGGCGGCGGGCTATGGCGTTGGGGGTGCGGCTACTCCTGTTGCTCGCGCTCTGGACGCTGGCGGTTCCGGCCCGGAGTCTCCGGGAGGCAGGCGACGGAGGATGGTGAGCGGCGCCGGGCGGCAGGGCGGAGCGGGGCGCGCGGCGGGGCGGCCAAGGGCACTGACCAGCTGTGTCGGCAGGCGGCGGCCCGGGCCGGGGGCGCCGGCGGCCGTGGCGGAGGAGGAACGCTGCACCGTAGAGCGCCGGGCCGACCTCAGCTACGCCGAGTTCGTGCAGCGGTAAGTGCGTTCTCTTGTGTGGCCACACCTCCCACGCCCGAAAACCCTGGGGCTCCGTCCCCGTGCATCGCTGAGGCCGCACACTGGTCGCCGGCCCGTCCTCCCGGACCTCCTTAGGCCGCTTCCCCTTGAGCTCGTGAGAGCGCGTGTGGGCGGGAGCGGAGGATGGGCGCGGGTCAGACTGCGGCCGTGATTCCGTCTTTTCTTCTAGCTACGCCTTTTCCAGACCTGTCATTCTGCAGGGGCTCACAGACAACTCGGTGAGTGCTCACTCCCCTCGCGACCACCACTCGCCCGTGCTGAGCTTGGCCCCTGAGTATTTTCCCCGCCCCCGCAGAGGTTCCGGGACCTGTGCTCCCGTCAAAGGCTGCTGGCCTTGTTTGGGGACAGCGTGGTCCGGTTGAGCACTGCCAACACCTACTCCTACCAGAAAGGTGAGCTGCCCCACCCTGCAACCCAGCCTGCTGGCCAGCATCCTGAAGGCAGCACCAACCAGTCCTGACCAACCCCTTTCAAACTGCAGTGGACCTGCCCTTTCAGGAGTATGTGGAGCAGATGCTGCACCCCCAGGACCCGTTCTCCATGGGCAATGGTGAGCCAGACGGGTGGCCATGGGGTGGGGTGGGGTGACTTAGGAGTACCCAGGTGCCAAGATCTCTGCATCCTCCTGTGTTTTCTACTGTCAGACACCCTGTACTTCTTTGGGGACAATAACTTCACCGAATGGGCATCACTCTTTCGGCACTACTCTCCACCTCCATTCAGCCTGCTAGGTACCATTCCTGCTTATAGTTTTGGAATTGCAGGTGGGTGCCCTGCAGGACCAGGGGACTTGGGAACTGGGTGGGGGAGGATTAGGCTTGGTAACCAGCTGCTCATAACTCACCCCACAGGTGCCGGCTCTGGGGTGCCCTTCCACTGGCACGGGCCCGGATTCTCAGAGGTGATCTATGGCCGAAAGGTCAGCACAGGGTGGGGCTGAGACTTTGGGTTCACTGACCACAGCACAAAGAGTGACCTTGTTGCTCCCACCCTCAGCGCTGGTTCCTGTACCCTCCTGCGAAGACCCCTGAATTCCACCCCAACAAGACCACACTGGCCTGGCTCCGGGACACATACCCGGCCCTGGCACTATCTGCACGGCCCCTGGAATGCACCATCCACGCTGGTGAGGTCAGTGGCTGGCAGACAGGGGCCAGGCTGGGCTGGGCCAAGGGCCCCCAACCAATCCCTGTGTCCCCCCCACTCCCAGGTGCTGTATTTCCCTGACCGATGGTGGCACGCCACACTCAACCTCGACACCAGTGTCTTCATCTCTACCTTTCTCAGCTAGCCAAAGGGGGTGGCTGGGGAGCCCGTCGCACACCAGCACATGCCCCTATAGTGCTCACAGATTTTATTACAGGGACAGAGGTGGCAGCGGCAGCCTCAGCCCAGCCCACTCTCACCCGCTGTTTCTGGCCCAGAAGGGGGATGGGGGAGGCTCATGACCCAGCAGAACTGATGGGGGTGGGCTTGGGGACACCAGGATAGGGATCTAGGAACACAAACTATGTACAGCGGCTAGAGACTACTGCCCAAGGCCCTCCTGAGCCAGGGTACCAGGCAAGGCGGGTGAGTGGCTCACACACCCGCCCTGCGTTAGTAGTCCTCCACCCAGCCATTCTCGGAGATGAACGCGTCAATGACCTCTTTCATGGCCAGGTTGGGGATGAGCTGTTCCTGGGTCAGGGGGCTCCGAGTCACAGGGTCAAAATGGCCCACACGCTGCAGTGACAACAGAATCAGAATTAGGAGGTGCTCAGTGGGTGTGGGTCCTGCTCCCAACTCCCATGGGCCCTCACCTGCAGGTGCTCCTCAATGTCCTTGCGGTCGTAGGTGATACCACTGGGTGTGATGCAGGGCTCTCGCATCAGCTCAAAGCTGATCTTGCCACACAGGTAGTCGGGTATATCTCGCTTCTGCAGCACACAGGGTCAGGTCAGGGGCTGGGAAGGGGCACTGCTCCGACTCCTGCTACCCACAGGCCCCAGAAGACACACAGCTCACCTTTCTCTTCTCGTCTACCTGGGAGAAGAGCTCATCCATGTCTGCCAAGTACTTGTCCTGCAAAGAACCAAGCAGCTGTGTGTGGGCCTGACACCCCATCTCCCTTCCCCAGGCACCGAAACACACAGACCCAGCAGGAGCCAGGGGCACCTCACGTCCGTCACACGCATGCAAATACACACAGGACCCACACTTGGGCTGGGGCACCCTCACATGCTTGGCCTCAATGCAGGCCTGCTGGGCCCGGAGGTGGCCATCGTCCTCATCACCCTCATGGTTCCGCTGACACTCTTCCAGCTCCCTGGAGGTTGACCAAAAGCTGATCAGAGATGGGTCTGGCCAGGAGGTCAGACTCCACTCCAATCTTAGGCTCATTCAGGCCTTATTCCCCTCCATCTCCTGCGTGCCAGAGTTGGCCTTCAATAAATGGTTGTGTTCACGACTCAGAGTTAACCTAAAAGTGGTGACTTCCGGGGGGCACCTATCATCACCACAGCCCACCTCTCACGCTCGGCCACAATGAGCTGTGTGAGGTAAGAATGCAGCTCGTTCTCCTGGTGGATGCGCCGCTCCTCAATGCTATTCCAGCGCTTCTTCTTCGCGATGCGCAGAGCACTGGGGATGTCGTCCCCAAAGTTGAGCCGCTGCTCCTTGGCCAGGTTGTAAGCTGGAGGAATAGAGGATTCGGATAAACCTCCAGCCAGTCCACCCGCTTGGTCCCAGGCACCCTGGCACCAGCCAGCCTGTGAGCCCACCTCGCTGCAGGTTGGCAATAGCCTCATCATAGCTCTCCATCTCCAACTGGCATTGCCCCAGGAAGAAGTGTGCCTTCACAGACTGCCCGTCCAGCTCCAGGGCGCGCCGGCAGTCAGCCAGGGCTTGCTCATGCTGCTGCATCTTCAGGTAGCACAGTGCTCGGTTGGTGTAATACACCGCCACCAACGGATTCCGGGTCTGGAGAACAAGGGCAGACCAGCCAGCATGAGGGCGTGAGCTCAACCTACCCCCTCTGTCCCGGCTTCAAGCCCATAGCTGGAATCAAGACACTACAGGTTTCTCAGCTTCCAAGCCTCTGGGTTCTGAGAGAGGGTGGAGCCTACCTGAGCCCACCCTCTGGACTCCAGTGAGTCTTGTGAAGGTAGCTTTTCCAGATCTGTGGAAATCACCAGCTTTGGGCTTGGACTCCTCAAGGGGCAAGGGTCCCTGGCCCCCAGCCGAGTGGGCCTCAAGCACGCTGAAGCTCCCACCCGCCACAGTTCTCTGGCAACCAGCACTGGCTCGGCAGCCGTGGCCTTGGCCCCTTTGGAACAAGATCATCACTGAGTTCTCAGAGCCCAAGCACCACCCCCCTCCGAAAGTCGGGCGGGGCGGCCAGACAGGGGCTCCGGGGAGGACGCGGAGGCGAAGCCGCAGCCCGGCCCCTCCCCTGGCTCGGACGCCGGCCCCCTCCCGCGGCGCGGGCGCACTCACGATGGCGCGGCCATAGCAGGCCGCCGCCTCCGGGTACTTGCGGCCCACGAAGAGCCGGTTGCCCTGCTCCTTGAGCTCCTGCGCGCTCGGGCTCTTTTCCGGGCTGCCGCCTCCGGCGCTCAGCCGCGCGCCGCCCTCCTTCTCCTCCTTGCCCTTCATGGCGCCGCGCGGCACGGCCCGGGCTCCGCTCCCAGGCTCCGCGCCGGGCCCGCCCTACGCCCGCAGCCCGAGCCCGCGATCCGCTCGGGCCCGGTCCAGCGCTCCGCCACCGGAACTTCCGGCCGTGCAGGTGGGCGGGGCCAGCGGGAAGGACGGCCTGCGGGGGGGCGGGGCCGCGCGTGCACCAGACGCGAGGCGGAGGCAGGGGCGGAGGCGGGGGCGGGGCAGGCGGGAGAGCATGCGCTCGCGGCGACGCGACGCGCGGCGTCTGAGGCCTGAGAAGCGCCGAGGTCGTCGGGGCAGGATCCCGCTCGGGCGCTCCGACGCCCCGCCCCCGAGGCTCCGCCCTGGCGCGTGGGGATGGCGGCTGCCCGCGAGCTCTGGGGCTGTGAGGACCCGAGCAGCTGGGCCGCCGTCCTGGGGTGCCACCGGGAAGTGCTGCAGGCGCGCGCGAGCGGCTGGAAACCCTGGAGCGATGGTAGCGCGGTGGGGACATCGGGCGGGCGGGCCGACCCCCGTGGCTCGGACTCCCCGTCACTGCCCTCCCTCAGGTATCGAGAGGAGTTGCCCGCGGCCGTCGAGGGCCGAGCGGAGAAGCACGTGACACGCGACGAGCTGGAGCAGCTGCTGGCGTGGGAACTGGCGGTGAGGAGCTTCCCACGTGGGGGACGGAGCCTTCCGGGGCGGGACGTAGCGCCGTGGGCGTGGCTTCCTCCTGGGGGCGGGCCCTCGCGCCTTGGGGCGGGGGCGGCGCCCCTAGCGAGGTCCACCAGCCGTGACCCCAGACCCGACCTGGCCACCGAGGGGCCGCTTTCGGCCGCGCCTGCAGCGGCTCGTGACTGCCAACTCCCCGGAGCTGGTGGTGCAGCGCTCGGCTGCCGCCTTCCGCCTCCTGCCAGTCGTGAACGCAGCGGTCGCGGAATTGTGCGCCCTCCGGGGCGTGGGCCCGGCTATCGCCTCGCGTTAGTAGGGAGAGCTGGGCGTCCCCCCGGCGAGGTCGTGGGCAGGACCTGGCGTGTTAGTGGCCTTATCTGTGAAATGGCCAGATGGTCAGATACGTGATACCGAGAGTTGTTGGGAATGGCAGCCCCACGCCAAGGTGCGGCTGAGTGCTGTCCATTTACTTCCCGCGGCGGTCCTGGCTGCCAGAGCTCTCGAGGTAGCAGCCTTCATGTCTGAGGAGGCAGTGGCCGCAGTGCCCGGTCTGCCAGCCCTGCAGTACACCCTGAAGCACTAACTCCTCTACCTGGACCGGGTGCAGGAGCGTGCCACAGCCTGGAGCCAAGGTGCAGTCTGTTGGCGGCCAGGGAGGGCATCCGGGACTCTGGTCAGGGTGATGTGCAGAGTTATCCAGCAGGGTAGGGTGACTGGTGCCCCTGAGCCCCAGACTCCCTCTGCCCCTCCCCAGGCAGTGCCTCAGGCTGTGGACCCCTCACCGTGTGGAGACAGCACTGTGGATCTGGGCTGTAGGGCAGAAGCTGTGCCCTGACCTGCTGCCTGACCTCGGTCCCAGCCTGGCCACCCCTGAGGACACCAGGCCAGCCAAGAAGCACAGGACCCAGGCCTGCTGACTTGGTTGTGGCCCAGGGCTTGCACACCTATCCTGTGATCTCAGGCCACAAGTCTTTGGACAGGAGACTGGCTGCTGTAGGAGCTCAATAAATGCTTGCTGAACTCAAACCTGACTATGAGGTCCATGACCCCTCCCCAGGGGCTCGCATCTCCCATACAGAGACAGCTCATGTTGGGTGCAGAAAAGCAAGGGGGAAGCCCAGGCTGCTGCTTGTGTGGAGGGAAGGGCCCTCACAGTTTGATCAGTGAGTTGGGGGGAGACCAGCCCAGCCCGCAGTGCCCTAGTACAGCCACCTGGTGCTGTGTAAAATATTTATTCATTCTCCAAAAAGGCTCAGACTGCAAGTCTCATGGGAGAGGCCAGGGCAGTGTCTCCTCTGGGGCCACCCTTGGGGACCTCCACCACTCAGCCCAGTCCAGCAGTCCTATCCCTCCAGGCCTGGGAGGGGGCGGCCAGGGCTGGTGTAAGGCTTGGCCTGGAGTCCGTGGGCCACAGGGGCCACCTGCCCCCACCAGGAAGAAGCAGCCTCAAGACATACATTCACAGAGGATGAACATGCAGGCCTGCCCACTGGCTGGCCCACAGATGCTGCGCCCTGGCTGGTGTGGCCCTGGGAACTCTTGTCAGGGTGGCGGGGGAATGTGGGCACCCAGCAGGTCGTAGGCAAAGATGTTCCAGAAGATGGCGAAGAGCAGGAAGGTGCCATAGGCAAGCAGCACCACCCACCAGCCACACTGGTCTCGCAGGCGCGCCTCATAGCTGCGCAGGATGGTCAGGCCCATGCTGACACCAACCACTGCGCCCGCCAGGTGTGCCATGAAGCTGGGCTGTGGGCCCGAGGCAGGCAGTGGCGGGGAGAAGCGCAGCCACACGGCCCGGCCCACCTCGGAGCTCACTACAGAGGGAGGCAGCAGGTGAGAGGCACCCTAGCCATAGGCTGAGGCCCCTCCACCCTGGCTCCCTACTTACTGCACACCAGGGCCAGCACCATCCTCAGCAGCTTGTAGGGACATCTCATCCCAGCCCAGTTCTGATGGGGTGTGAATAAAAAAGGCTGTGAGGGAGGCCTTATGGGCCCCTCCCCGCACCCCGCCACAGGGGCTGCCCCGTTACCATGACGACATTGGCCAGGTGTGCAGAGCACAGGGCGTAGACCCCGCCGGAGCCCCCCACCACAGGGGCCCGCATGTCAGTAATGGAGACGGTCAGGGAGCCTGTGTGAGCAAGGGGAGAGCCGTGAGGGTGAGGCCCACCAGTGAGGTGGCCAGGGCGCACGCACCTGCCTCACCTGCCAGCACACCAGCCAGGTAGAGCAGGCTGATGCGGAGCAGGCCATGCACCATCTCCAGGGGCACCCCGATCATCAGCTGCAGGAGTGCGTTGAACCCCAGCTGCTCCAGCCTGGCCGTATGGGGCAAATGGGTGTGAAGGGTGAGGTCTGCCAGGCGGCTACCAGCCCCCTGCCCCCACCTCGAGAGGCTGAGCCCTCCCGATCCAATCTGAGGGGTGCCAGAGGTGGGCCCACTCACCCAACATGCATGAACATGTAGGTGAGAAAGCGCCAGGCCCGAGCACGGTGGCCGGGGTGGTATACAAGGGGGCTTTTCATGTACTCAGGGTGGTAGGTCTGCAGCACCCACTTGTTGAGACGGGCCCCGTAGCACAGGAACACGATGATCTGGGAGGAACAGGCGTTGGGGCTAGGCAAGACCAGGGATGAGGGAGGCTCCCGGGGTGGTGGGCAGTGGACGGGCAGGCCCACCTGGGCGAGGGTGACCGAAGCCATAAACACGGGGGGTGGGCAGCTGCGGTGCCGGTAGAAGTACCAGTGGCGGTCCACTTCTCGGGGCAGGATCTCGTAGGCCACGTAGCGCACGAACCGCTTGTAGACACCCAGGCCTGGCTCGTCCAGCAGCCCATCCTGGGGCAGTGCCCGCTGTCCATTGGCGATGGCCCGCTTGAAGCTGCTTGAGCGCTTGCTGCTGATCTGGGGGGCGGGGCCTAGGCATAGGCCACCATACTCCCCCCATGGCTGCCCCTCCTGAGTGGTCCACCCAGCACGTCACAGGGTCTGAGGCCCTGCCCCATGGCTATAGCCCTCCCCGATGGGAAGGGCAGGGAGGAGGGGCCGCCTGCCCAACCCACTCCAGCCAGGGCACTGCGCCCACACCCCAGCTGCCCACCCACTGTGGCACTGACCAGGTCCACCAGCTCCTGGTAGCAGACCTGGCCCCGCTCGTTGCTCTGGGCCAGGGCCACCAGCATGTCCAGTTTGGCCGGGTCCAGGGGCAGCTCATGGCGGTGCACCAGGCCAGTGAAGGTGTCCGCACCGATGAAGCCTGTGTTCTCAGGGTCCAGCTGCTGGGGTCGGGGGGCCGGCGGCCAAGGTCTGAGGGTGGGCCGGGCCCCACGACCACAGGGCTGAGCCACGTCAGGAGGGAGAGGCAGGCTCCGAGCATCCTGGGTCTAGGCCCCTGTGCCCACATGGTCCCAGGAGCTAGCTGTAGGCACCGGTACCTAGGTTCCCGGCCTCCAGCTCCGCTAGCTCTCCAGGCGGTCTCCCCACCTCATTTCTGCCTTGCCCATCCTGGAAGGGTAGGGCCAAGGTCTGAGGGCAATCACCAACCCTCTTGCCCCTCCCCAAGCGCCCTAGTCTGGCTCGCCCTTTCCTGGGGTCTCGTGCAGGGGGCCAAGGTCGTGCAGGGAAGGGGCTGCGCTGAGGGTCTCAGAGCTCCGTCCCCCCGGCCCACCCAAGGGCGGAGGGCCGGCAACGGGGGCGGTGCCGGCGCCCCGCACCTCTCCACGCACCTGCTCCTGGATAAGCTGCAGCAGCGAGCTCCTGTCCATAGAGCCAGGCCGGGCCAGGGGCCGGGGGCCGGGGTCGGCGGCCGCGGCCGGGAGGGGCTTCTCTGCGGACTACTCCGCTCCGCCCCGGCCCTCCGGCTCCGCCCACTCCGTTCGGCGCCGCGTCACGGAGCCGCCCGCCCCCGCCGCACACGCCGCCGCTGCCGGCCCAGCCACTCGCGGTCAGGACACGCGCGCGCCCCGCACGCGGACGTGCCTGGGCAAGAAAGGCGCGGGGCGCTTGGCTCCAGTGCCGGCGCCCCCGCCCCCCCACCCCCGGGCTGCAGCTGTTCGTACCTCGGGGCAGCAGCCGGGAAACTGAGTCAAGCGCGGCACGCAAGCCCCTTCTGCGCGCACCCCTTTGCCCCGGGCTGGGCCTCAGCGCTGATGCCACCTCCTCGGGGAAGGCTTCAGGGAACAACCCACTGCTGGGGACTGCCCCCGCCGGGCTCCCTGAAGGCACCTCCCTCCCTGCCAGACATGCTTGCCCGTCCTGGCAACAAGAAGGCTCCACGGCCCCAGGGGCGAGCACTGAAGCCAACAGGGCAAGTAGCAGGGTTGAGGGAGGTCCCTGCAGCAGGCCCTGCTCAGTGGGTGGGGACCAACACAACTGGGGCTGGAGGTTCCTGACTACTCCTGTGGCCACAGTGCTAAACTGACCCATGGACATGGGGGTGGGGAGAGCCCCAATGGACAAGGCCGCAGCTGGGATGGAGAGGAGCCCTACTTCCCAGGTAGGACAGGTAGACCCCCTACAATAAGGAAGGTGACAGGCTATGGGAATGTGCAACCATAGCAACCCCTGACAGCACCACTCAGAACACCTGTGCAGCTGAGCCTCAGGACAGATGCAGCAACTAGAAGTAGCATCCTGCCCTGCCCAGCTTTAGTAAGAACTGCACCAGGGGTCCTCAGGTCACTGGAGCTGGGGGGCCAGCGGGATGGTTGAGACAACTTCAGAGTGTGACCCCCAGCCCCTATTGGCTCAGGCCTGAGCATCCCCTGCCGAGAAGGCAGCTCCCCCGCCTCTAGAAACAGCTTGTCAGGGCTGGGGGAGGGGCCCTGGCCTAAAGGCCTGCCTTGCACGGAATGATTAATTACAGGAAGTAGAGGGGGTACTTGTGTGGCCAAGGTCCTCCACCCAAGCACACCACATACTGCCTCTGCTCCACGCCCAGCATGCACGCCAGAGTGAGCACCTGAACTCCAAGCTGAGCCCCCTCCTCAGCCCAAGAAAGGTTCTCTGTCCCCTTGTCCTTAGGCTGAAGCTCTGGCTGTCTCCTGCCAGTGGGAGGGGCAGAGACCTCTGGGTGGGGTGTGAGAAACAGGGCAGCTCCCCCAGACCAGGGCCACCTCACACACCAGGACATTTCAGCACATCCCAGAACCCCAGATCCTCAGCACACCTCAGCCAACCTGACAGGATGCTGAGGCTTGGGTAGTGGATACACCTGGCTGTGGGGAGGGGTCACATCAGGGGGTCCTCAGGTATCAGGTCCCCTCCAGCCTCTCACCCTCAGGCCAGCATGGACCTCAATGGACTAAAGGCTCTGAAGCTGCGGC
The DNA here is from genome assembly GCF_965194805.1 of Balaenoptera borealis. NCBI lineage: Eukaryota > Metazoa > Chordata > Mammalia > Artiodactyla > Balaenopteridae > Balaenoptera > Balaenoptera borealis. Next base: position 50,518,565 of record NC_138872.1, on the reverse strand, counting down.
TGGGCCATAATTGGTCCTTACCCTGGCCTGAGACCTCAGGATGGTGACCCAGAGAGGAGGCGGGGGGTCAGGAGTAACATTCCCAGCCCACACCCAGGCCAAGAACACGTTTTAGTTAATTCAAGAAGTCATCCTCAGAAAGCAGGACCCAATATGGAAAAGACACAAGTGAAGTTTAATCAGGAAACCCAATCTCATACGTCTTCTGGGAGAGGCACAGCCCTGGACCTGTCTTCAGATTGGGGGGTGGGGGCGCGCACAATGGTCCAGCCATTTCTTGCCTCCATGCCCCTGCCTTTGGCCCAAAGCTCTGCCTTCTTACCCCCTTCATACCCTCTGGCCACATGGGACCAGGAAGGAGGAGTGGAGCCCTGAGAATTCGGGTCTGGGGTCACTGACTTCCTCACCCACACCTCCCAGTCCCTCCAACACATGATGCCCACAAAAGAGGGTCATGCCCGGCACCTGCAGCAAGGCCGGACACAGGCTGCTGGGAGCTGGGGCCACCCTCGGGGCTGAGGCAGGGGTGGGGCAGCAGGTGGACTGTCCTCAGGAGCAAAGTTGAGAGGGTCTCCATCCCCCCCCCCCAAGCAAGTGGCCCCACACCAGCACCCTGAGATCAGACTGCGGGGTCCGGGGCTTCATCGGCTCTTCACCAGAACCCTGTAGAGTGAGAAGCTGAGAACGGCAGCGACGGCAGCCCCGACGGCCCCCAGCGCCACCCGGAGCCAGAAGGAGGTGGCGTGCAGCTCCCCGTGGACAAGGTGTCTGCAGGAGAGAGGGGAGTCTTGCTGCTGTACCCCCACCTCCGTCTCCTACAAAGTCCCAGAGCCCCACTCAGCTGCTCCGTGTCAGTGCCCAGCATGGCAGGACCCCCAGACGAGAGAGCAGCCGGTGAGGCCAGGCCCCGAGGGCCCCGCCTGGGCATCGGCATGGGCACCAAGGCCCACCCTGCAACCTTGACTGACTCCAGTCCTGACACCACAGCTGTGCCACTCTCCTGGGACAGGGAGGGGTCTCCCACACAGGGGCTTCGATCCTGGTACCCACGGGAAGGCGGCCATGGTGGCAAGCCGGGTGAAGATGGCCGCGCGGGGCTCGGCTGGGCCGGCACAAGAGAACAGGGCGGGGGCGGGCAGCCGGTGCCTACGGCAGAACTCAGTCGGAGACAGACCAGGCAGCAAGACGCCTTCGGGCAAGTCAGCCTTGGAGGAGACGAAGAGGCAGGGGGTCTGCCTGTCCATGTAGTGGCGCTGCAGGGGGAGGGGCCATGTGAGTGTGCTGGGGGACACCTGCCCACAGCCCTGCTACCCAGCAGGGCCCCCAGGGTGGGTGGGCGGGACCTTGCCTTGTAGACACTGGCGCACAGCGAGAAGGACCTGGGGTGCCTGCTGTCAAACATCAAGCAGGCAATGTCACAGGTGGCGTCGGCCGAGGCGGTCAGGAGGCTGTCTGCACCCACCTCACACAGCTGAACAGAGAGGGTGGCCTCAGAGGGGCACAGGCTAGGTCTCCCAGGGCCGCGTTGGGCGGCTCCCTCAGCATGCACGCTCTAGGCCTACCCTGGGGACCCCCGCACTCACGATCAGGTACTTCTCCTGCCCGTTGACCTGCACGGTGTCGATGGTGTAGGCAGAGGGCTCCCCGGCAGGCTCCCCAGCATCCTGGTGCAGAGGGACGCCCCTGAAGCTCGCTGCTCGGACTCTTTCCAGAACCCCTGCCCCCCAGGTCCACGCACGGCACACACGGACACTCACCCCCAGGCCACGGCCGAGGAAAGCCTGCAGGAAGGAGGACTTGCCCACTCCGCGGGCCCCCACCACCTTGCACAAGAAAACGTTTCTCTGCGTTTGTCCCTTCTCCTGGTCCAGCCTCTTCTCCCGGGTGACTGTGGGCAGGGGGCAAGGATGAACGTGAGGGAGGGGCTGCCGGGGAGGCACTGGCTGGGGGCCGGTGTGAAAGCGGGCACCCACCTGTGATGGCGTGGGCCTGGGAATCCTGCTCGCAGAGGGTGGGGAAGCCCAGGTAGCCAAGGTGCTCAAGACAGTGCTGGACGTCCAAGTAGGTCACCAGACTGGGGACGGGGAAGTGGGGATGTGGCGTTACAGCAGGGCAGAGGATGAGGCCGTCTCAGTGGGTGAGGGCTGCACTTACGTCCACTGGCAGAGATACCCGTGCAGGGGCAACCGACCGGCCTCGGTGCGGACCGTGCGAGGGAGCTGGGGCCCCCAGGGAGCAGCAGGAAACACGCTGAAGAGGCTCTGCAGCTCTGCTGGCGAGAGGGCGCCATCCCGGTCCTGCGGGCAGAGGAGCTGCGGTGACACGTGCGGGCGGGATGCCGAGGGGGGCGCTCAGTGGGGCCCAGCGCCCTCACCTGGTCATGCTTCTCGAACATTCTCTGCACAAACTGGTAGCCGCGGTGGTTGAGCTCGGTGCTGCATCCGGGGGGCACACGGAGCCTGCGGGTGCCAGGATGGGGTGGCGATGTGCACACCTCCTTGTGCTCCACAGGGCACCTCCTCTGAACACAGCCCGTCCAGGCAGGCAGTGAGTCCCCCCGCCAGGGAGAGACGCCCCGATGGCCCCCAGCACAGGGTCCAGGAGCCCCAGGCCCCATCCGACACAGATGGGAGGCGAGCCCTGAGCCCGAACGCCACTCACGGTGGACAGAGGTAGTTGGCCGTCAGCTCAAGCGAGTCGCCATAGCCAAAGCGCCTCAGGATGGTCCACGTGGTCTCGTGGCGGCCTCGCTGGATGAAGAGCATGTTCAAGAAAAGGAAGCCTGCTCAGGAGAAGCAGAGAAAGGAGTAACACCAGGCACAGCCTAGCCTTGCCCCACACCCCACGCCCGGGGTAGGCAGGGCGTCGGGCCTCACCGTCCAGGGTCAGCCGGTCATCCTGCACGCCTCCTGCCACATTCTTGCTCACCACCATCTTCACGTCCTCCAGGGCCTGCGGGGCAAGAGGGTGCCCGAAGCAGGACATCTGCCTCCAAGAGAAAGTGGCCGTTAGTCAGACAGCTGCCCTCTCCATCCGTCACAAGGGCAGCCGAGGCGTGGGGTGCGGCTGCAGCTGGGAGGGTGGGTACCGCCAGGAGACAGAAGAAGGCGCACCTGGAAAGCGTTGAGCTCCTGGTCACTGAGCACCTGGTCCATGTCCTGGTCTGAGAGCCTGAAGATGCGTGTGAGGGCCTGGGCGCACTTGGGCATCAGCTGTGGGGACAGTGGCTCAACACCCCACCGCTCCCTCCTGCTCGCCCTCCCCACCAGCACCTTCAGCCCACCTGCTTGGCCTCAGGGTCATAGAGGGGAGCAGTGGGGTGTAGCACGGCCTTCTGTGCATAGTAGAACAGCTCTGAGATGTTTTTCAGGTTCTTCGCCGAGCACTGGGACACGTGGGAACAGACTCAGAGGGGGAGGCAGGGAGGACCCCTGTCCTTGCCTCTGCGGTCCTGGCACCCCCGGGGCCCTGCCCGCTCACCTCCACACAGGTCTCGATCTCGGGGAACTGGCTCATGATGGGCAGCACAGCCTCCATGGAGCCCCCCGGCCGCAGGTCCGACTTGTTGCCCACCAGGATAATGGGGACCCTTGGGGGAGAGACCCACGGTCACCAAGGATCAGGGAGCTGGCGGGGCCCAGTCCCCTTCCCCGAGCCCTGCCTATTACCTGGGCCCCCTCTTGGTATCCCCATTCACCAGTGGGATCCATTTGGTTCGAATCTGAAAGGTAAGACCTGGCCATGAGAATGGGGGCCTGCCCGGCCCACAGCTCCCATGTGGAACTCTCACTTGGCTCGAGGAGAGAGGGGGGAGATTGAGGGCCACTGAGAGTCAAAGTCACGGCCACTGGCAACAAACCCAGTGGGGAAGAGCAGCGGGCAGGTAGGACCTCATCTGATCCTAGCAGTTCCCAAACACCCACAAAGGGCCTGAGATCAGCAACTCCTCCCGCAGACCTCAGAGATTCAGACGCAAGGCCATCCATGCTCTCGGCAGGAGACAGGGTCATGGGAACTCGGGGGAAGCTTTGGGGGCCCTAGCCAGGGTGGCTCCGTGAAGCTCCCCAGTGGGGCCAGCCATGGGTGCAAGTTGCCCAGAACCCGGGTCAACTGAGCGTCCGCCTGTGGTGTGTGCAGAGAACAAAGAACAGGTGGATGACCAGGCTGGGCGCCAGTGACAGAAAGCTGGGATGGACAGAGAGTTCCCTTGCTCACCTTCTCAATGGTGGCCTCCTCAGACACGTCATACACCACGCACACCACGTTTGCCTGTTGGGGGCAGGGAGAGGGATTGTATGGTGGGATCTGAAGCTCCCTGCTCCACTCACAAGCTGGACAGGACAGGGCTCAGAGACTGGGGGAGCCCACCCTTCCAGCTGCTCCCAGGCCGAGTCACTGGCTGTTGGCCACTCACACCTCAGGCCAGCCCTTCCCTACCCACTTCTGCTGCAGATGCCAGGCCCCAGTACTGCAGCTCTGGTCAGCGAGTCTCCTGAGGGCTCAGGACACAGCCACCCTTAAACTTGACGCCCCAGCCTCAGCCCTTCGCTCCCTGGTCACTACAGGCAACAGCAGACAGAGGACAACAGCACAAGGTGGGGGGATGACGGCAACACAGTGGCTGCGGCCTGTACCCTTGCCCAGTGGCACCCCCAGGACACACATGCTGCAGGGGCAGCACCCCCACCAGGAGCTTGGTCCAGGCACAGGTCCTCCTGTGCAGAGGAGAGCAGAGAGCTAGCTGTGCAGCCCACAGCACTGGTCATGACACCCGGTGCAACCCAGAGGCCCAGGACAGTGGACTGGACTAAGGAGTGGGGAATGGGGGTGCTGGGCACAGAGCTGTCCAAGGGATCACTTTCAAGGACTTGGAGACTGCTCCCCAGGGTCCACCAGAAGAGGGAAGACTAGGCACGGAGGGCTGTAGGCTGTCCAACCACGCATGCAGGAGGAAGGAATGGGCCTTCCTCCCGGCTCCCAGCAGAGTGCATCACAGGGACCCCAAAGACTCTCAGTGCTAACAGGTCACAACAGAATTAGCGAGGCTGCGGACACTCTGGGCACCTTAATCCAATCCCTCAGAGAATGAAACCGATCAAGCCAGGGCGGCCATACCCCCAAGGCCTGAGCCCTGACCCCCATGCCCAGCACCCCCTTCCCCAGGACCCACTGTACCTTGTGAATCTCGTCCTGGAGCTCCTCGACTGTCTGCTCAGCCTCTGGGTGGAAAAAGAGATCCCACTGCAGACCTGCCGGAGACGCCCGCTCCTGGGCGCAACCGCGGGCGGGCGGCCCCTCTACCTGAGTAATCCACGATGTGGGTGGGCACCTTCTCTGGGGTGACGTCCGCGGGAATGGTGATCTCTTCTGCCCGGGGGGGGACCTGGGGCAGACGCGGCCGTGAGGACAGCCGGGAAGGGCGGAGGGCGGCGGCGCCCGGACCTGGGCCCTTCTTGGGCGCGGGGACGCGCTCGGCCTTACCTCCTCGGGGAACTCCTCGCCCACCAGCGACAGGATCAGCGACGTCTTCCCCACCTGGGCTGCGCGGGGCGGCGCGGTCAGCGCGGCGGCCAAGGTCGCGGCGCCTCTCCCCACCCCGGCCCCAAGACCCACGACCAGGCTCGACCCCCGCCCGACCCAGGCCCAGGCGCCTACCTACCCTCGCCCAGCAGCAAGATGCGCACGTCCCGCTTCATGCTGGCCGCCGGGAGCTGCAGCCCGACCCCGGTGCAGGCCCGGCCCCCGCCCACGACCGCGGTCCGGACTCGCGCTGTAGCTGCGCCCGCACTTCCGGCCCCCGCCCGCGCAGCCGCACTAGCGAGGCGGGCGGGCCAGACCGGCCTAACTGCCTGGCGGCGCCACCGCGTGGGCGCGCCGGGCACTGCCGGCCAGAGGGGCGGGGCCTTTGCCCAGTGCCGCCCCGCCCCGCAGCTCCTGCTCAGGCTCCCGCGGCTCTTGCAGGGGTCAGGATCCCTGGCAGGGAGCAGGAGGTCTGGAGGCTGGGCAGAAACTGAGCTCAGGCAGCCTGGAGTGACCAGGAGACAATGCCTCAATGCAACACCCACATTTATTTGAACTGTACAAGGTAGAAACAAAAGCCCAAAGGAAAAGAGGCAATAAGCACTTCATACATGTTCAAGGTCTTGATGATTTGCACACACTCCTGGGCAGCCGGGTGTGGAGGCGTGAAGCCCACCCAGCCATCCTGGCCCAGCACAAGGCCCCTGGCCAACCCAGCTTCTCAGCCAAGCCTCTGCCCAGGCCAGGTGCCCGGCTGACCAGCAGGGCAACACCTGACCCCGCACTCCCCACTGGGGGTCAGTGGCCTGTGACTTCCCACACCAGTATCTCACTGTGGGCCACCGTGAAGAGCAGCCGAGCAGACGGGGCAAACCTGCACAGCTGCACCGAGTCATCATGGCCAGCAAAGTCCTGCACGGCCCCCGACGCACAGTCCACCAGCCTCAGCACACGCTCTGCCGGGGGACAGCATAGGGTGGGCTGGGGCAGGTAGGGTGCCATGGGCCCTGTGCCTGTGTCTGTATAGTTCCAGGACCCAGGGTTCCTCCAACCCACCCTGGCTCTGTCTCCAGCTGGGACCAGTGCCTCATTGGGGGAACCTGGCACCCCACCCCCCCCCTCATTTCCTGACCCTATCTAAGACTCCCCTGGAGCAGGTGTCCTCACCCCACTTTCAGGGATGAGGGGTACAGCTCAGTGTGGGGGCACAGGTGTACCCACTGGGCCCCACTCAAGACACCAGCACTCACCAGAGAAGCCAATGGCCATAAGGTGGGCCCCAGGGGACAGGCTCATGGACACAGCAAAGAAAGGCAGTGGGATCTTCTCCATCACCTGCAGACAGCAAGCGTGAGGCACTGGGCAGGGGTTCCCGTGGCCCCGAGACCTGCCCCTCCCCAGCCCTGGGTCCCTCAGAACCACATGGAGGGGTGCACGTGCCTGCTTCTGGCGGAGGCTGTAGAAGACCACCTCATGGTGCACACCGAGGCCCGCACACACCAGCAGCGCCTCATCCCAGGGGCAGAAGGCGGCGAGGGAGGGCGGCAGGCAGCTGGGAACCTATGGAGGGCACAGCACATTGTGGCAGGGTGGGGGGCACCCCGCCCACAGGGCCACCGGGACTCTTACCTCCGTAAGGGCGGGCGCTGGGAAGCTTAGCCAGTCCACGAGCTCACAGCGGTCCTGCAGCCAGTTGGAGGCCCAAACGCTGACCTGCTGGTCCCCGCTGGCAGCCAGCCACAGGTCCACACCCTCTGCCCCGAAGTCTCCATACTGGGGGCATAAAGGCTGGTGGGTGCTGCCTGCCCTGCTCTCCCATCCCCTTCCCTGCCAGCACCCTCGGCTCAGGCCGGGTCCTGCAGGCTCACGAGGCTACTTCACCTCTCTTCTCGTGCTCTGGATGGTGCAGATCGGGGCTCCCCGATGGTCACTCAGCACACGGAAGGTCATCCCCGTGCGAGGGCGACTCACAGCCACGAGCCCATCCTTGTCTCCGGAGAGGATGGTCTGACCTGGGCGAGGCAGAGACCACGCTGTTACTTGTGAGCCCCTAGCCCTCAGCCCAAAGGTGTGACCTGGGCCAGGCAGAAGCCGTGCTGTCACCATGAGCCCGGCCTCACCGTCAGCAGAGAAGGCGATGGCCGTCAGTGCAGCCGAGTGGGGATGCATCTTGAGCTCCATCGCTATGCGGGGGATGCTGAAGAGCCGCAGCGTGCCGTCACTGTAGCCCGCTGCCACCCGCTGCTGTTCTGGGCGTTCGCAGGATGGGGGGCTCCAAGACAGGCAGAGGCAGCTCTGGGGACCCACGGTGGGAAAACATCAGAGCTCCCCTGGGGAGGGGGGAAGGGGCCCGGGCCCAGGGCCACAGACAGACACCAAGGCTGGAGGGAGGATGAGGCTACCGGAGCCCCGGGCGTGCACCCCAGCCCCAGGCGCCCCCCCCGAGTACCTGGCTGAGCACCTGGAACTGGATCAGCAGCTCCATGCTGGCCACGCTCCACACCCTCACGCTCCCATCGTCACTGCACGTGGCACAGTGGGACTCGCTGGGGCTGAAGACCACCTCGTTCACCTGTGAGGAGGCACCACCCTACCTGAGGCCCATGGCTTCCCAGAGGGCCACTCCTGGGCCTCATCACAGCAGGGGGGGTGGGGCTGAGATTGTTGTGTGTGTGTGTGTGTGTGTGTGTGTGTGTCATGTGTATCGAGGGAGAAAGCAGTTGTGTGATTACACAGAGTCAGGATCTCTGGTGTAAAAAAAAGGAGACAGGCCGTGCACCAAAGAGGTAAAAAAAATAGCCGAGTCCTGAATGTGAATTTCAAGCATAAGTATAAACTCCTGATGCATTTTATCTTAGAAAAATAATAATTTAGGTCTGTTTGGCTGAGACGTGATGGGCCCCTCTGGGCCTCAGACCGTGACCTCTAAGCCCATTTCCCACTGGAGGGGCCACAGGCTCTAGAACAGCCAAGTCCGGTCTTGGGCGGAGTTGCAGAGGGAGAGGCTGGAGCACCTGTGGTCCACAGAAGAGGGGGGACCACCAGCTCAGGTCAAGAACTCAGCACCCTCAAGCTCATGCCCTGGTGGGTGGATAAACTCATCCTATCTGTACCACAGAAGCGTATTTAGCAGTAAGTAGGAGTGAAGCACTGACACTCGCTACAACTCGGATGGACTTTGAAAACACGATGCTCAGTGAGAGAAGCAGATAGAAAGCACCACAGAGTGTGTTTCTGTTTACAGGGACCATCCAGAACAGGCAAACCGACAGAGACAGAGTCGGTGAGCGCCTGCCAGGGGCTGGGCGGTGAGTGCTTAATGGGTGGGGGGTTTCCTTCTGGGATGAAAGTGACTGCGGTGATGGTTGTACAGTTCTGCAAATGTTTCAAAAACCATTGACGTGACATGGGTGTGTGGCCCACAGATTATACCTCAACATAAAGCCATTACCAAAGAAAAAGGAAACACATAACCCTCACTACCTCACACAAGAGTTTCTTTGTTGGCTACTGTTACGCCTGAACAAATGAACGTAGAATTTTTTTAAAAAAGACTCAGGAGCCAACTTGAAGACCCTGCCACCAGCCAAGGCCAGGACTCCATGAGCATCAAGAGAAAGTGACGGTGGGGAAGCCAGACCCATGTTTCCACCCACCAGCCCCTAATAGCTCTCAGAAAGTAACACATTGGCTGCTGCTGGGGAACTTGGTCCACGAGGGAGAGACTCATCTACCTGTGCCCTGTCCCAGCCCCGGAAAATCTGAGAGCTCTCGAGGCCACTTCCCTCCTGAAGGAATGAGGGATCTGACTACTGCCACCTGCAACTCCTGCCGCCAGACAAGGGCATCACTGGTGGGAGACACAGTGCTACCAGAAGGAAGTGACGTTGGGACTGGCTGGCCCTGACTAGACCCTGGCCCGGCTTCCAGACCCCTCGGACCCCAGGGAAACATGTCCAACAACGGTGGTGGAAGACTCCAGGGTGGATGAGCAGTTTTCTTCAACATGTAAATTACAAGAGAATAAAGTGGCGGGAAAGAGGAAGGGTCAAGAAGGCCACAGGGCCTGGAGCTGCTGCACGCGGACACGGCATGGACCCCATGCCCACGCGGAGGGGCGCGTGGTTCCAGGGGTACAGCTGGTCCTGGGAACACCTGGACGCTCGCAGCTGCGCTTGGGCTGGGAGCACCCTGGGGGCGGGGACGGAGGGAGCGCGCGGCAGCTGCCCGGCCCGTGCCGGGCTGGGATCCCCTCAGACATCCTCGGCAGCAAGCCGGTGGCCCAGCGGCCTCACCTTGCTCCGGTGGCCGCTGATGAGGCGGGTGCTGGTGCCCTCAGTCCAGCTGACATACCAGAGCGTGCCCGCTGTGGTGCCCACCACACCCATGTCCATGCTTTCGGGGAAGACTGCACTCACGACGGCCCCGTCAAGTGTCAGCTCACGCTCCATAAACACAGAGCTAGACCTGGAGGGGCAGGGGGTCAAAGGGGTGGCAGCAGCGAGAGCCAAGGGAGCCAGGTGCTTTGGCCCACAGGCCCTGGCCTTGCCCGAGCATGTCCCCTGGGGGATGGGCCCAGCTGGCAACAGAGTGCCGGCTCCCAGACACACTGTGGATGCTCACCTGACCCCGGAGCCCTTGCGCCTCAGCTCCGGCACGGCCCCCACGGCCCACAGGCGCAGCCGCCTGGTGTTGCTGCCACTGACCAGACGCGCGCCCGAGCACAGCAGCACTCCTGGGGGACAGGAGATGCCGTGAGCCACGTCCCCAGATGCCTGGGACTCAAGATGGTGCCCACCGCCCTAGCACCAGGACTCCCAGGGAGAACCGAGCCCCAAGCTGTCAAGGGCCACAGGGGCTCCGTCAGACACCCACCGATCTCACCGTCGTCCGCGTCCCAGGCCAAGAAGCAGCGGCCGGCACACATGTCCCAAACACACACCTGGCCAGCATTGGAGCCACAGTAGAGCAGGGGTGTGGTCCCGTAGCAAAGCGAGGTCAGCTCGCACCCCCCCACCTCCTCAGGGATGGGCTCTCGGTGGACCTGGAGGAACATGAGTGCAGTGTGGGTCAGCGATGCCCTGGGGCCCAGCCAGACCCCATCCTCCGAAACCTCCTCTGAACCCTGGCACCTGGAGGCTGACGTCGCCCCCACGCTGCTGCAGGAGCCACAGGGTGACGGCACCCTGGCCCACGCAGGCAAGCTCGCCGGTGCCCCAGGGGTTGAAGGCCACGCCGTGTACTGGCTCCGGGAGGCACGTGGAGGACACAAGCTCGTAGGTGGCCGTGCTCCACAGAGCCAGGGTGCGGTCGCCATAGTCCCCTGGGGGAGATGCACAGTGACCACGTCAGCTGCCCAGGGTTCCCAGGACAGGCAGGGGAGTCCGGAGACCACTTTCCTCCGCCCCCGTCCTGCTGACCCAGCGTGACGAGGAGCCTGTCATCTGGCGAGAAAGCCAGGGCCTGGACAGCAGTGTCGTGGTGAGAAAGGAGCTGCCGACAGGAGCCCCCCGGCACATCCCAGACACGGATCTGGCAGCGGGAGACAGTGCTGCTTCGGCCTGAGGCAGAGGCCAGCACCTGGCGGGCAGGCAGGTGGGTGGTCAGCAGGAAGGGTGCAGTCCACGGGCCCGTTCCCGCTCTGGGTAAAGGGCTGCTCTGGAAGCGAGAGCCAGCCGCACGCAGTTCGAGGAGCCAAGCTCCGAGGCACACCTCGGCCCTGGGCATTCAAGGCGGGCTGCAGGACAGGCACCTGGGCATCATGGCTGAGGGCCAGCGTGGAGATCTCCTCAGGGTGGCCAAGCCAGTGCTGCTGGACACCAGAGTGCAGGTCCTCCACCACCACCAGGCGACCACACGTGTAGGCGAAGAAGCCTGTGGGCAGGGAGGAAGCACCCGCCCCATCAGCCCCACAGCCCCAGGCACTCGTGCCCACACCCCCCAACCCCACCCCAAGGAGAACTCCTGCTCACAGCAGGAAGTGCCACCAGGACACACCCGCCCTGCAGCCCAAACCACCTGCGGGCCCCTCCCTGGGGCCTGGCCTAGGGGTGGACAGAACTGAGCCCGCCCTGCAGCATCTGGGCCGTGGCCTCCACCTGTGTCCGGCCTCCAGACCAGGTTGGCGCGCCCGTTCCCGTTGTAACCCATGACGGCCTTCAGGTGCAGCTGCTCATCGCCAACAGCAGGGAAGGAGAGGCCCTGTGAGGAAGTGGACCCAGGATGCTGGCGCCGGCCCCCCCAGCCCAGCCCCCCAACCTCAAGCTCTGCCCATCAGGCCGGGCGTGGGACTGAGCCTTGGGAGATGCATGCTCCCGGGAGGAGGCAAACGGCAGGAACGTGGGCACCAAAGTCTGCACGCGGTGGCCAGCGGGGCTGGGAGCCTGGCATGCAGCATGCAGACAGGGAGGCAGGAGGAGAAGATGAGGAGGCGCCTGCTGGGAGGGAGATGAAGGGGAGCCAGGACCATGGAGTGAAGCGAGTGAGTGGGCTCAGCAGGACACGCCTGGGTCCAGTCATCGTGTGACAGTGAGAACCTTAACCAGCCCGGTGAGAGCATGGGGCTCAGCGCGGAGGGGTGACCCGTGGGCCGACTGCCACCAAGGCCTGGGCTGCTGTCAGCTCTGGGAGCTGCCCCAGGGAAACCCCAGGGAGCCTGTGTCTACCGGGGAGCAGGAGTACCCCCAGACACCACAGGGCCATGCCGCCCGGACCCCTGGGCTTCCAGGATATCCATTGGTGGCAGGGGCTATGAGGACGCCCCACCCGGCCAACCTTGGCCAGCAGGGAGGCCTTGTAGCGAGTTGTGAAATGCCGATAGGAGTCTGGGCGAGTGGGGGGCTGAGCCCTGGCTCTTCCAGTGCTGCAGGCACCTGTCAGGGAAGGGAATGAGGCTGTGAACCCCCAGGGACCACACAGTGACCCTCCTTGCAGTCACCCTGCCCTGGCTGGTCAGATGCTTGGGTTCAAAGGGCACAGATGAGCCACGTCCCATCACCCACCTGGCCCAACAGGGGCCTTGGGCTCTCCATTTGCCCTGTAGGTGACCATCCCTTGTCTGCCAGGGGCAGCCGGGTCTGTCCTTAGGCCACCTGGAGTCCACGTGGTACATGCACCTGGGCCCTGGTCCAGTTATGAGTGACCCTGCCCCACCCTGCTGCCCCTCCCCTGCTTACTGGGCCAATCACGGGGGTGGGGAGGCCTGCCAAGGTCCCAGGGGCCCCCCGTGGCCCCCCAGGCCCCATCACCAGCCCTGCCAGCCTCCTTCTGCACCAGCACAGGTGGGCCTGAGGCCTGGCAGAGACCCTCAGGGCCACGGCTCTCATCTGACATGGAGAAAGCGCCTGAGGAGAGTGGGGAGACAGTGAGACGAGGGAGCAGAGTGCCCCCATGCCCTTGCCCCTCCCCCAGGCCAGGAGCAGCAAAGCATGTCAGGATGGGAGCCAGACGCACATCCCCTCCAGGCCCTCCCAGGACCCCTGCCCTCACCATCATGGTCCTTGGGGGGCCTGGCACAGATGTCCAGCCAGGGTGGGGACGCCTGGGATGGCATGGGCACCTGCTGTCGGGGAAAGCCATTGGCCCCAGACACCATGTCCTCCAGTTGTCTTGTACCCAGGCCTGAGGACGGAAGGAGCTCGGCTGAGCTCAGGGTCCGGGGAGGGCAGAGCAGGAGGCGTGCCCAGCCCCTCACCCCCAACCAGCTCTGCATTGGGACTCCCAGGAAAAGAACAGCGCTGTGCACCCACAGCATTTACAGTGCCAGCACCAGACATCACCATGGAGTCTGCCAGTGTGGTGGGACCACTCACCAGCTTCGCAGGTTGGGGGGGCCCCGGGAGAGCCTTGGACACTGCAGAGGTGACAAGAGAGATGGTCGGGTGGGGCGGAGGGGTGCAGAGGGAGGCCTGGCAGATGCATGTCGAGGGCAGGAACTTGCCTTCCTGGAGGGGACTTCTCAGAGGGGGCCAGAACGTCCCAGAGAAAGATGGCGTCTCCCACACTAAGGAGTTGCTGCTGGTCGGGGGTGAAAGCCACAGCCCGCACAGGCTCTGAGTGGCCGATGTACACCTGAGGGCAGCAGTGTGGCATGTAGAGACCACTGAGGCACAGCTGGAGACACCTGGCCACCAGACTGCAGACTGACCAAGAGGACCTCGTGCAGTGTCAGGCCCCAGCAGGCATGGGGGAACCTCGGGGACTGTCGTCCACCCTCCTTCCTATCCGCTGTGCGCCCGCCCAGGGCACACACCTGGCAGCCAGGGCCGGCCTGTGCTGAGTAGTTCCACACCTTGATGGCCCGGTCGGCGGCCGTGAGCAGAAAACGGCCATCCCCGCTGAGAGCTAGGACAGAGCAGGCCGCAGGGGGGACACAGGACAGCTGTGAGAGAGGGTGCTCACTGAGGGAAAAGGTCGGAGCACACAAGACCACCAGTTGGGGGAGCCCCCTTCTCACAGAACACAACCTCTAGGGAGCAGCAAGCGGCCCAGGGCCTCCCCTCCTCTGGGCACTGCGGGCACCAAAGCCGGAGCCGGGAAGGCGGGGGAGGCCAGGCCGCCAGCCGCAGTCTTGGGCTCACCTCCCGGACCAAGCGGCCCGACGTGGCATCTAGCACTGCAACCATGTTAGAGGACGTGGACACCAGCAAGTGGCCAGGGGGTGCGGGGCCAAAGCAGACGGCCACAGCTGAGTCCAGGCGGCTGCCAGCCAGGTCCAGAGTGCTGATGTCAACCCTCAGCAGCTGAGGGAGAGCAGCACGTGTCCTCACCATGACCTCCAGCCAGAGCTCGAGCCCCAAGAGCTGGGCCCGGGCCGTGGGCAGCCTTGGGCACCCATCCGGCAGGCTGCCCACAGCTCACATGTCCTCTGTGCCATGAGGGGCGCAGGGCCCAGGTCCTTTCTGAAATGAGCATGGCCTCCCACCCAGGGAAACACGCAGCCACCAGGGTCAGGGTGCCCACGGGGTCTGAGGGCCAGACTGGCGTGGCTCTGCCCTCACTGCACACAGGGAGGGTTCCAGTTGACCCACCTCATCCAGTGAGGTTGTGTCCATGACGGTCACCGTGTACTTGGAAGGACCCACAAAGGCCAGCAGGCGGCTGTCCCCACTGACCACCAGGGCACTGGGGTTCGGGCAGGCCTCCTGGCACACCACGTTAGCTGCCGGCACATGGGGACAGGCAGTCAGCTGGGTCGGGGTTGGGGGGGGGGGGGCGCACCAGAACAGACACTGGTCAGAGACCTACTGGTGCGGAAAACACCAGCCTGGGCTGGGCAGATCCCACAGCAGCCAGCCCATGGGGCCTGGATGTGAGGGCACCAAGACACCAGTGGGCACCACGGACTGCCAGGAAAGCTGGGGGCTCTCCCAGAGTGACCACCAAGTGACCATCTGGCTGGCCCGAGTTACAGTGGCCATGAGAGGGGGCCGACCCCCCTGCTGGCCTGGTGCTCAGGCTTCAGGTACTCACTTCCTCTTGGGGAAGGGTGGGCACAGACTCTCACTGACCTTCAATCTCGGGAGGCTGGTGAGTCCTAAAACCACACCTGGCTCTGGGGGTCTCAGTAGTGCGACTGTGGAACGCAGTACCACGGTCGGGGGCGCCACGTACCCCCACCCCCGCAGGGACCTGACCAGGGGATGGCTGGGAGGCCAGAGCAGGGCTGGGGTTGGGCCTGGGGGCCTGACCTGCCACACGAAGGATGCGGCACCGGGGTGCGCCGCTATGGTACTGGGCCAGGGAGCCCCGAGAGCAGGAGCTGAACAGGAGGCTGCCGTCGGGGCTGGCGGCCAGGCCGGTGATGGCTCCACGGTGACACCTGCACACACGAGATGCCGCTGCCTTGCCCCTGAGCTGCACTGTCCCAGACCTCCTGTGGAATCCCCGAGGGGCAGCAGACGGCGGGGCTTCCTGTAGACAGCCCTCCCCTGCACTGCTCGGTCTCCCACACTCCCCAGGGAACCTACAAACCACTGGAGCTTCCACCTCGATCGTCTGTGGGGCCAGGGCCGGCTGGCCACCCACCTGTGCTCCACTAGGACCTCGGTGGCCTCCAGGCTGAAGGAGCGGACGGCCCCGCTGCTGAAGCCACAGAAGAAGGTGGGCTGGGTAGGGTGGAAGGCAACAGCACACGGGGCCTCCTCCGGAGACGCGAAGTCGTACAGCTGGAGGACGGGGCCGTGTGAGGGCGGACAGGCTGGGGCAACCAGCTGGCCACAAGGCCCGAGAGCCAGTCTCTCTCCAAGTGCCTTGAACCTTCAGGCCCCAAACACAGGCAGAAGGACCCAGGGCCCCACCCACCGGGCCTCAGTGAGGCCTGCGGCCCTCCAGTCCCTCCCTCCTGGCTGGCTTCCCTCCGGCCACACCCCACCTGCTGCAGGGTCGCTAGGTCCCAGATGCGGACAGTGTGGTCCTGGGACACAGTGGCCAGCTGTCCCCGGCTGCACTCAGTGGCAAGGGCCAGCACCGGGGCGGCGTGGGAGCGCACCAGCACGCTGTACTCCCGGGACAGGATGTCCAGGAAACCCAGGTGGCCCGAGGAGGTGGTGGACAGCACACGCAGGCCGTCAGGGCTGACGCGGACGGAGCTGATGGGGCCCTCGTGCTCTGCGGGCAGGGTGCGTCGGTGACCACCCAGGCCTGTAGTGGGGTGGGCCCGGCACCTTGGCCAACCGGGACAGGCTGACCATATCCATGCAGTGCCCGTGCCCAGCACCCCTGCCCAGGACACTGAGAAATGCGCTTCCCTGCTGCCTGGAGCCCCATCTCCCTGTGAGCTACAACAGGCACCTCCCCTGTGACCACCCACTCCTGGGCTCAGCGACGGTGGACCCCAGCTCAGGACACAGCCCCTTGGAGCCCCATGACTGCCCTCCTGTGGCAACCCTGGTGGCAAGGTGATGTCGAGGCCCCACCTGCCTCCAAGAGCACAGAGGAGAAGTCCAGGGGCCAGAGGCGCAGGTAGCCGTCCTCAGAGCCCACGGCACACTTGGCCTGGGAGACGCTGAGGCTGCTGATGGCGATGCCGGGGCCTGGGTGGGGGGAGGCATGGTCAGCCCAAAGCGTCAGGGCCACTCCTCCCAACACAGCAGGGCCCACCTACCTGAACTGAAGGCCTGCTTCTGTGGAAGGGGGCCACCGGGGGTCTGTGTGGGCAGGAGGCGGCGAGCGCGCCGCACAGCCATGCTCTGGTGGTCAATCTCCAGGATGTGGCCGCTGCGGCTGCAGACGTAGCTGCCCAGAAAGGCAGAGGTAACAGGTGAAGGCGGAGGGGCCGAGGGGCGGGGCAGGGAATGGGCGGGCCCTGGCCACGAGGGGAGGGAGGGTGGGGCTCACAGTGTGTGGCCGTCCTGGGCCTGCCTGAAGGCCAGGTCAGTGAACTCCAGCGCGTGGTGCTCCCCCAGGTCCACGGGGCAGGAGCGCAGTCCCCCACCTCGCAGTCGCCACAGCCGCACGCTGCCCCGCCCGCACGATGCCATCCTGCGAGGGGTAGGAGGTGAGCCAGGGAGGACGGGCCAGCTCACAACTCGCTGGTCCCAGCACGGAGGGTGGGCAGGCGGGCGGCCAATCACCTGGTTTCATCGAAAAAGGCCACCTCGAATGCCTGGATGTCAACGTCGCTGTGCACCTTCGTGAGGATGACGGCCTCTCCGCCTCGCCCCACCTGGGCCGTGCCCCACACCACCACCGTCTGCAACAAGTCTGCGCTGAGCACCCAGCGCCCGCCTGGCCTCTCCCACAGAAGCAGGCGCGTTGGGCTGCAGGGGGTGGGGAAGTTGGCCCCTGCGGCCCAGAGGAACCTACATGTGCCCACCCGGGGCTTCCACAGACATGTGTGTGCAGAAAGGAGCAGAAGACACAACCACGAGTGGAGAAGAGGCCCCGGGTGAAACACCCAACTTCAGAGATGCTGGCATGTTAAACACGCCCAGCTCAGGCGTGGGGGACTTGCCACTGAAGAGGGTGAGGCCAGTCAATCAAAGGTCAGCTCCATCCATGAGGGAGTGAAACAGACACTCTGTGGCAAGTATGGCACAGGGGTGCCCGGCGAGGCTGGGGGAGGCCTGCGGGGGACCCTTGCTGCCTGCCTGCACCCCAGGATGGGCTGCCCCACCTCCCCGGCCTGGCCCGCTTACCATCCGCCCGTGGTGGTCCTTGCCGACACCACACAGCACCTCCCCGCTGTCAGAGAAGCTGCGGACAGAGAGGTGGAGGTCAGTGTTGCAGGCGCAACCCCCACCCGCCTCGGAGACCCTGCACCCACCTGAGGGAGCAGACAGTGTGGACTGGGCTCTGGAACAGGGACAGGCACTCCCCAGTCTGGAAGTCCCAGAGACGCAGCATGCTGTGGGGCCGTGCCTGGGCTGAGGCCAGCAGGGAACCGTTCCCGTCCAGCGCCAGGGCAGAGACCTGGGGGGCAGCAGGGTGAGGGAGGGTGTGTGCCTGCAGAACAAGCCACCCCTGGGCCAGGGTGCCCACCTTGTCTGTGTGGCCAAGAAAGAGACGCTGCTCCCGGGTGTTGACACACAGGACGACGATGACCGCATGGCAAGGGTATACGATGGCGGCCCCATCCCGGGTCCACAGGGCCTGTGCACAGGGGCCGGAGGCTGAGGTCACAGGCTGGTCGGCTTCGTCCCCCCACCCCAGCACTCCCCCGAGCCCCACGCACAGGAGTCAATGGGATGCATGCGCCAAAAGAACAGAAAGAGCTCGGGTGCACGTGTGCATGGGCAGGGCTTCCTCTAAGCCCTGTCTGCAACACAAGAAACTTTGGGATTCAGGTGACAAAAGGCCAGAGAGCCCACAAAGACTCAGAGTTCGTGTCTAGGAAGGCCTGGCGAGCACATAGCCTCCTCTCCTGCTGCTGTCCCTGCAGGGTCCCACAAGTCTCGCCCATACCCGGCCCCACTTGGCTGGATGACACGCATCAAAGCTTTAAAGGGTGAGCAAGGGCTCTCAGGTCTCTGGAAGCTTGAGCGATTGGACCAGCACCGACCCGGCTGGTGTTCACGACACACAGGGATGCCTGCGACAGGATGTCATCACGTCAAGGAAGCACCGAGCGTGTGAGGATGCGGGCAGGGCTGGGCGTCCGCAGCGGTGAAGGGACCCGACGCCTGGGGGAGCTCAGCTGTCCACACAGCCACCTCAGGGAAACACGGGGTGTGCCCACTGTCCCCTCTGTGTATCTGACACTTGCACGACCCAGCAAGAACAGAGAATCCCTCACCCATTTGGTGCTGTGACCCCCAAAGCCGATGACCCCCTTGAGCCTCAGGACCGGATCCGGGAGGAAGCTCTGAAACAGGCAGACTCACAGTGAGACCCCAAAGTGGCGAGGCTCCTGTCCCACCAGGGCTACCCCACCCAAAGCTGGTGCCTGCCTCCCAAGAAAGCCACCTGGTTCTAGTGCCTTCTGCCAGCTGCTGGCAGGAAACCAGGATTCCAATCACATTGCTAGACCCTCCAGGTACCCCAGTCCTGCGCCTGCCTGGAGCCTGAGCGCCACCCCCCCAAACCACTTGGGCTGGGGTCAGGGCACCAGCCCCCCTCCTTACTCTTTGTTGAAAACGATCCTTGCCCAAAGCCGCCTCCTGTTGGTTCTGCTTTCTGCCAGGAGACTAGATGGGAAGGGACCATCTGCCCCACGCATGTTCCCAGTGGGCAGAGACCCAGCAGCCCTCCACCCACACCTCGTCCACATCCCACCCCCCTCGGTGGCACAGTCCAGCCCCACCTTCCTTGGGAAAAGCACTCACCTCTTGTGGGGATGCATCCTCTGGGGCCGTGGGCTCCACAGTCGTCTGACGCGCAGACACGTGAAGGCTGTCACTGACCACGTGCTTGTCAGTGGCCTTCACCCAGGCCAAGGGCTCCTGGCTACGGCCACTGGGGCCACCCACACTACAGACCTCGGAGCGCTCACAAGACACGCTGACTTCTGGAAGGGGCCTGGGCACAGAGGGGGCCTGGCGGGACTTCGGGAGGACAAGTGCCTGTTAGCACCCTGTGGCCACCACCCTCAGCCCCATCTCCAAGGGCACAGGGCACTCACGGCTGTGGGGCCATGCTTCTGGACCATGAGGGCCAGGCTGTCCTGAACAAGCTTGCTGAAGGCCGCTGGGTGAGGGAGAAGCCGCGGCACAGGCCCCGCTAAGACTGCAATTGAGAAGAACCCACTGAGCAGAGTGCAGACGAGCCTGTGAGGACATGGCCACAAGGCACGGGGCAGGGGGCAGCAGTGGGCCCTGGCCTTGCCCACTCTGCAGGAGGGAAGCCACAACAACAGCTGCAGCCCACCCTACTGTGGGCCCCGGCACCCCTTCCCAGTTGGAAAGCTTTAAGCCACCAGGCACCCTAATTGGAACCTCCCACACTGGGTCTGGGGCCTCGAGACAGCCTCCCCTCACCCTTGCAGGCATCATGCTGCTGCATTCACCTCCCCAGATGCAGCATCAGGCCCCCCTCTCCCGCCGAGCTCCATGGGCCCTTCAGGCCTAAACCTGGGTCACCGCTGGCCCCACAGGCCCACCTGCCTCAGAAGGGGAACAGCTCTTCTGAACTGCCTCGGAGGATGTTTTTGAGCTGTCGCTTGGAAACCTCGGCGGGGTGGAAGGACAGTCAGCTTCCAGGGGTAGCCCTGCCGTCCCTCCACCCGGCTGCCCTCCCTCCACCCGGCCGCCCTCAGGACAGGCAGAGCCGCTCACCGGACGTGGACATAGTGGTCGTGCCAGCTCTCCCCTTTCGGTACCGGGAACGCCATTTCTCGAGGTATGGGGGTGATGGGCAGTTTTGCACGCCGGGCTTCAGCGACAGTGACAGCTACGAAGAGCAAAGTCCAGGGAAGCCCACCCAGCTCCCTCTCCCAGCCCAGACAAGACAACACCAGGTGCCAGCCAGCAGGGTACTGCCTGGCCACCAGCCCAGCCACCACCTCCCCCAGCGGCTGCCTTGGGAGCTGGGAGGCTCAAAGATGGTACAGCATGGGCATTTTCACCAAGTGCCAGGGAGGGTGTGAAGGCCAGCACACAGGGAGTTAGAGCAGGTGGGCTGCAGGCTAAGCACACCTTTAGCCCTCACCAGGATCGAAGCACAGGTCACTGGTGTAGAGGTTCCTGACCAGCAGGCTAGCACACAGCCTGATGCTCTTGAGCTGACTGTAGCGTCGGTTCAGGTAGACCAAGAGAATGTCGTGTAGGTCGAGCTGCAGGCAGGTCCAGCGGGCACCAGGGGAACCCACACCTGCCAGGTGTGCAGGACAGGGGCAAAGGTCAGAGCCTACCCCCTCACCAACCGGCCCACAGCACTCTCTGTCCTCGGCCTGTCCCCACTCTCATGGCCACAGCCACGTGCCCCTCCACCCAGGCTGTCCCTGGCCTGCCTCCCCCCTGAGCCTTCTGGCTGGCTGCCTCTCCAAGACCATCTGTGCCCCGTTCACACCTCATCTACATGTTACCTTTCCTGGGTGTCCCAGTCTCACAGATAAAAGGGAACTGAAGCCATGTGGCTGTGGACTTGAACTCCTTGAAGAAGTTGGAGAATGACACTCGGATGACCTGGCTGTCCTGTAGATATACAGCATGGCCGTGGAGAGGAGACTGCAACAGGAGTGCAAGGCCCCCACCGGCAGCTCCCGCTCTCCAGCTTGTAACCTCGGTACACAGGTCCAGGTGAATGACGAAATGCTTGGCGGGCAAGGGCCGAAAGAGCACGTACAGGTAGCGTCCGGTCAGCCCCAGGGACTGGGTGCTGGTTTTGGGGAGCTGGATGTAATTGCCAGCAGAGACAGGGCCCCGCACGCGATACACGGTGCACTTGAGGGTCTTGTCCTGCAGAGAGACACGGGAGGCGTGGCGTCCCGCTCAGCCCCACGGAGCGCCAGGAGCGCTGCAGCAAAGCGGCCCAGGAGACAGAGAAGAGGCCGCCGCTCCTGCTGCCAGGCGCCCCGGCCCACTTACCGTCACGACGGCCACGTCGCCCTCCTTAGAGGACCGCTTCCACTCGTCCACCTTAAAGTGTCTGAAGACGTTGAGGAACGGCTGCTGCCACACTGGGGGACACGGGGGCGTGAGGTGCCAGACCCACCGCGAGTCTAAGGAGGGGGCCGTGGCAGGGTCTGCTAGCTCCCCAGCTGTGACAGCCAGCGCAGCGCGCGGACTGGGCTCCGGGCGAGTCTCAACACCAACCCGTCCGCGGCGGCGCCGCATCTCGGGCCCCAGACCCCGGCACCCGGCCCCGGGCCCCCAGCCCCCGGCCCTCCCGCCGCGCGCCGCTACCTCGGGCCATGGCGCCGCCGCTCGCGCTTCCCGCCTCGGCCGCCGCGCCCCACGCAGGGCACGCAGTGCGCGGCTAGCAACGGCCGCCTGGCAACGGCGCCACTTCCGCCGTCACGGCGGCAGGGCACGTGATCGCGCTTCAGGGTCGGGGCCTGACACGTGACCGCGCGACGGGGCGGGGACTGGTGAGTGACCGCGCTGGGGGTCTGGACTCCCACCTCACCGGCTGTTTCTCGGGGCGCCCCAAAAACCTTGCCCGACCACTTACTCTTCTCTGCTGTCGTGCCCCGGGGCATAAGGAGCCTCCGCCCCCAGGCCTCTGCGGCCACTCCCAAGCCGGGACCCCCTGGGGGTACTCTAGCGCCACCAGCTGTGGGATCCGGGGAGGTTCCTGACTCCCTCTGGGAGTCATCTTTGTATAGGGAATGAGACGCAGCCCAGAAATTGTGAGCTGCACTTGGCAGGAGCTGTCCCCACCTACCCTGTTGCTACCTAGCCCTGTGGAGGCACGTGTGTCAGACGCAGGCAAGGTCACTTGGCCCCACAGGTAAAGCAATGTCCTACAGGACGCCGAGGGCTCCCCACCAGACCTGGAGGATTCAGAGACAGCACCAGGCGTCCTGAGACCTGAGCGCAATTCTGGGTGGCTGGGGCGCCATCTCAGGGCCACTTATGTAACATTTCTGGGTCTTGAGGCCAGGTTCAGACACCTGCCAATGACTACAGGGCGGGGTGGGGGTGGGGGGGTGTCAGGTGGGGCAGGGTGGCGTTTACAGACTTCTATGCAAAATGACCTGGCCCAGGACACAGGAAGGCAGCTGGGCAAGAGGCCGGGGTGGGGGGACCAGATTTAGACAAAGCTTCATCTGTGAGGAGATGAGGCTACAATGGAAGGTTGGGCTGGGCCTGGGGCTGGGACAGAAGCGCCCCCTCCCGCATCCACCCCCCACTGCCCCCAAGTAAAGAGCTTTCCAAAGGGCAGTTTCTCAACTTTATTAGCCTGGAGCTCCTCCCTGCCAGCCCCACAGGCTGGTCCCCGGGCACAGTGAGCAGGACTGAGGTCAGTTTCAACCCCTGGCCTCTGGCAGCCTGGAACAGCTGGGCCAAGGGGTCAGCGGGAGCAAAAGTCCAAATTCTGGCACTTCAGGTGTGGCCGGCTCCTGGCCAGGCCCAGGGTGAAGCACAGCCCACCGCAGGGGTTGGACAGGGCGCCGTGGTCCTCTCCTGGCAGAGGGTCCAGCGTGGGGCAGGGCCAGGCCCTGCACGGGCAGCGTTCCTTCCAAAGCTGCGACTAGGAGCAGTTGGTGATCCTGGCCAGGAACTGCTGTGCCCACCACTCGTCCAGGTCGATGGGTACGAAGTCTGCGGGGAAGCAGAAGCCTGGGCAATGATGCTCCTCCCAGGCTGACCAGCATCTCCCACCTCAAGCTGACCACAAGCCCCTCACCCAGACCCCAATTGTAGCAGAATTGGGTCAGGCTCCAGTCCTCTTCCCAACCCCCTGGGGCTAGAACCTGGCTGAGCCAGATCAGGGTTGGAGGAGGTGGAGGGGACACCCTGAGGGGGGGGGAGGGCTCACTCTGCAGCCGGGGGTTGGGGGTCCTCTCCACGTATTGCACTGGCCTCGGCCCGCTCTCACCGGCTGGGCCACCACCCAGCTGCTGCTCCACTTGCTGCCAGGCTGTGGGGAGAGGATGGTCAGGCTGAGCCAGGCCCCTGGCACCGTGTCTCCCACACCAGGGCCTGGTGGCTACCCTGGACCCCAGGCCAGAACTGGGAGTGGGCAGCCTGCTGGATGGTCACAGGAGAAACAGGCAGAGAACCCAGGAAGAGCCCAGGCCTCTGGCAACTTCGAGTGAGGTTACAGTGGGAAAAGGACCCATGGCCCAGGTCACACCCTTGGGCCTCAGCACTACCTTCGGACACAAATCGGACGTTCTCCTCGTGGGCCAGTGTGTAGGTCTCCTGGGTTCCCTTGAGGGATGGGGATGTGGCAGGTGGCCGCCGGCCATTCACCCGATTGAACACGAGCCTCGGCCCTGGACTGCAGGAAGGGGGAGGAGATGGTCAGCAACCGTTCTGAGCCCAGGTGTTACCTGGCAGAGCTCCCGGAGCAGCCTCAGGCCACCCTCACCACCCCTGGGCCAGGCCCAGCCTGGGCACTTCCCTGAACCACAGGAAGGCTGTGTGCTGCTGCCAGTGGCCAAGGCCTTTCTCGTGCAGGCCTGCGCCCCCAGCAGCTCAGCTCACAACTGCAGCCCCCCACCCTGAGCCAGGCCTAAGACTGCGGGGGTGGAGTGGGGCCTCTCTGTGTCCCCAGATCCCCTGCAGAGCTCCATGCTCAAGGCACATAGGCGGCCCTCCAAGGGTCTCAGGCACCCCTACTGCCACCAGCCACCCACCTCCCCTGGACCAGCCAGGCCTCCATCAGCCCAGGTTTTGACCTGAGTAAAGGTCGCTTGGCCCAACCCCACCCACTAGGCGCAGTTCTTGGCCACTTTCTCCCCCACAGAAGTCTCTCCATCTCACGATGCCCCCCAGTGTGGGATGAAGGACCCAAACAAGAGCTGCCGGCCTTTGCCCTTCCCTCTCCCAGCTGCCCGAGGCCCCCAGGAACAGCTCATGGTCTGGCTAGACAGCACCAAGTGCTGAGTGGGCCATCCTGAGTAGGGAGGGTGTGACTGCAACCCTGGCCCACCCCTGCAGGCCTCAGACGAGGGGCTATGCTCTTGCCCACGGGGGCAGGAATGCTGAGTGAGGAGATGGCCCTGGGTGCTGGAGCTCGGCCTGATGGACATTCGATGTCCAGGTGGCCACTGGGCCAATCCCGGCCAGCCGGGCCCAGGGCATTGGTGGGCTGCCCTGGCCAGTGGCAGCTGGCCCAGCCCTGTGCACATGAAGCCCGGGACAGGGCCGTGGAGAGTGCGGGGCCCACACCTACAGCAGGAGGTGGGAGCCGGGAGTCCTGGGCTGCACGTGCCACTCCGCCAGGCACTCGCGGTCCCGCCGGCCTGCTCGCCATCCTGGGCTCAGGTGCCCCACCGCCGCTGGGGTTTCCTCCTCAGTTGAGAGGGGCACTAAAATAAAGAGGAGCGTCTTGAGGGGCACCGGTCCCACCAGCTCCAGGCTGGCAGGGTCGGGTGGCCACATAGAATGTGGAGGGGCAGGGCTCCTCCCAGGCCTGAGCTATACCAACCAGAGGGCATAGATATTTGTCCTTAACTGGAACAGCCCCTCGCCTGCTACCCTTAGCCCTGCAAGGCCGCAAACTCTAGGAAAATTTGGAGACTGAACATCAAAGAAGGAAAAAAAGAATTGCAGTCAAAGGCTGTAAATCGCAAGTACCTAGACGGTGGCCTGGCTGGGGCTGAGAAGGGGCCCCAGCAAGCGGGCACCTGACCGCCCGCTGCCGGCAGTTACATAAGGCGGTTCTGCAGGCCCTCTGGGGGAAAGGGCGCAGCTCCCTGTGCACCTATGGACGAGTCCGGCGTCTGTCTTCCCCACCCTTCTCCGTGCCAGCACCCAGGGACTCGGCCCGCAGGAAAGTCCCGCCCACAGGCAAGCTCCGCCCACGGCAACAGCAGCACCGGAATCCCTGCTAGGTGCCTGCTGATACAGGCCTCGCTTCCTTTTACTTAACCCCCTTCACTACCCTCCAAGGTAGACCACCCACCCGTTTTCAGCCCAGGAACCTGGGCTCAAGAGAGAAGTAACCTGTCCAAGGTTACATGTGGTGAGTGGGTGGCAGCATCAGAACTCTATGCCTGTCTGACCCCAAAACCCACAACCCAGTACAGCTTCCAAGCCCCCTCCCCCACCAGTCCACCTCCCCTGCACCATCAGGTGGCCCCATTTTCTCTTCTCCCCAACCGTTGATCTTATTCTCTCTCGCTGGAAGGGAGAACTCATCACAGGCACAGACTAATGTGGCCTGTCTACCACCATGGGCAGCGCCCGGCTGGAATCTGAGCCCGGACATTTAGCAGGTCAGATGCTTTGAGCACCTGTGGTGCACCAGGCACAGAGGGTGCAGCAGTGGCTCAGACTCCTTCCTCCTGGGCAAAGTCTGGGTGAGGGAGGGTGGACAGGAAGTCTGGGTGGAGTGATTTCAGAAGTTTCAGGGGCTCCTGGTGTGGAGGACCTGCTGGCTGCTCTGGCCTCCCAGCGGGGGGACTCTTCAAGGTCCCTGAGACTGGCAGGGGGCAGCTCAGGGAAGGAGTGACCTCAGAGGGAAGGGGGGACGGCATGACCAGCACATACTCTGCCTTCATGCCGCTCCCCTGCACTCACAGTGCCACACAGGACTGCAGCAGGCTGAGGGGCCAAGCACCAGCACCCCCCTGAACCCCGGGACCTGGCAGGTCGCAACATCTTTAGGGCTCTGCTCTGTCTTTCCCATCTCTCTCCCCAGCACCCTGATCCTGCCACAGATGCACATTTCCTTCCCCATTCCCCAGCAAAGGGGCCATGGAGGAAGCAACAAGTTTCTCCAGGTAAGAGAGGGGGGAGGGCTCCCTGCTTGGGTGATAGGGGCGGGGCTACACACCTATGCCTTATTCCCTCCCCTGGGAGGTAGGGCGGCTGTGAGGACCAAGGCTGACGTCACAGGCAGTGTCACAGCACAGCTGGGTCCTGGGAAGTGCGCCCCAGGGTCCCACTCACCCCTCTCCCCAGGAGGCACTTGTGGCCGGCCTGGAACATTTTCCTCACTAGGACCAGTCTCAAAGTGTCAACATGCTCCTAGCAGGAGGCCCCTGGAAAGGGCCTCAGCCAAGAAGGGTCCTCACAGGCTGCCCCCACCTGTGGCATCTGAGGCCAGTAACTGAGGGGGAAGGGCAGGCTGTGGCGTGCAGCACACAGCCCCCACCTCTTAGCCAATCCTGGAAGCTGTTTGTCCTCAACTTGGGAAGAAATCCCAAGGCCTGGTCAGCGCTGCCTCGGGGCCCTGAGTCTGCTGCCCCCACCCATCCACAGCCTGAGGAGCCCTCAGGCCTGTGTGGACCTGGACTAAGCCCTGGGCCCAGAACATGCATAGAATAAGTGAAACCAGAAGCCAGGACCTGAGCCAAAAAGTGAAAGGTTCAGTCCTGGGGGATGGAGGATATGACCTCCAGGTCACGGTCACTTGGAGGCCAAAGTGGTTGAACTGAGCCTCCTATGGCAAAACTGCTGGTCAAGAAAGGCGGAAAAACCACAACTCCAGCAAGCCCCGAGCATCTGCGGGGGTCTCCGCGCCCAGCCAGGGTGTTTGGGGTGAAGGGCAGAGGCGGGCAGTGGCCTGGCAGGGCCAGAGGGAACCACGTGCACTTCTCCCCCAGCTGCCCCGCAAGCATGGCGCTGACAGCCTCCTGCCTCGGGCAGAGGCAGGCCACCTGCGGGCCAGCGTCCTGGGCCACCGCGCTCCCGCCCTCTAGGGCGAGTCGCCAGCAGCTCGTCTCAAGCCTTGGCCTCGCGCAGGCCAAGGTCGGCCCAGGCACCTGACTTAGCCGCCTGGAGCCCCACAGATCCAGGAGCCGGTCGGCTTTTTCCCGACTCGGGGTCCGCGGGATCCCAGAGGACTCGGAGGTGTGTCACGCACATCCGGTCCAGCCCCCTCGGATCCAGCCAGGTGCCAGGTGAGGCGGAGGTGCGGGGCCAGAGCTGCACGCGCGGGCGGGGTCGGCGTGCTCCGCCCCCTCCGCGCCCGCCCGGAGCATGTGGCCCGGTCTCCGCTAACCTTTCCCCAAGGTCACCCTCGCGGCCCCGCGGCGGCCGGCGGGGGAGGGGAGGGCCGGGCTCCGGCCGCGGCCGCGCGTCTCACCTCGACAGGGGCCAGGGTCCCGGCGGCTGAGCCCGTGGGGGCTGCGGGGTCGGCGGCGCGAGATGCCGGCATTTCAGGAGCTCGCCGAGCCTGCTCTCCACCTGCTGCTGCGTGGGACCTGCAGGCACGGGGAAGGCGCGTCAGCCACCGTCGCGCTGGGGGCGGGCAGCGCGTGCGGAACCCCGGTCGTCCCCTCCCTACCTTGCCCGCCCCCGCTGCGCACCTGTGCGCCGCTGCGCGACCAGCTTGCTGGGTCCCTTGGTGATGGTGTACATGGTGCGGAGGGGCCGCAGCGCGCCCGCGCCCTCCGCGCCCTCCCCGCCCGCCGGCCCGCAGCCAGATCTCGCGCCCTCCGCCCGGCTGGCACTCGGCGGGTGCCGAGGGCGCGGCCCCTTTAACGGGCGGCCGGCGCTGCGGGGAGGGGGCGGGCCCGCCACACACCCCCGGCCCTTAAAGGGCCCGCGCCGAGGCACGCGGCAGGGGTGGCGCTCGGGCCTTTGGGAAACTGGCTGGACCTGCGGCGGGGCCCGAGGCTGGGGTTGGGCGGCCGCAAGCAGCGCCCGCCCCTCTGGCCCAAGGCCTAGGTCAAGGAAGTTCCCTGAGGCCTGGGCTGCCGTCCGCCACAGGAGGCTAGGGGAGCCATAGGCACACAGACGTGGCGAGGTTCTGGCCCAGGCCCTCGGTGATGTCCAAGGAGCTGAGGCATTGACAGACGCTGGGAGTGATCTGTGTGAACCCTGGAAGCAAGGGTATTCCCACTCACGTCGGAGACCCTCCTCCAAGGTGCCTGGGTGGGCCTGGGCCAGTGTGCCGGTTCACCCAGTCATGGGACTGAGGGGGTCAGAGATGAGAAAAGGCGGTCAGCCCCCAGGTTTGGGCAGACATGACGCCCTGGGAATCTCCCTTTCATCCCATGGGGCAGGAACAGAAAGTACATTCTGCGGTAGCCAACCCCAGGGAGGCAGGAGGCCGCTTACCAATCCAGGAGCATCCTGGGGGCGGAGAAGGCCGGTGAAGCAACCCAGTTTATGTCATCCCACAGGGGAGGAAGAGCACTTACTCCTCCAAACCCCCCAGGCAGTGGGGTCAGCCGCAAGACCTACTTCAGTGATAGTGTCTCAGGAGGAGCCAGACCTGCCGGAGGAGAGGGGCTGCTGTGCCCTAATCTGCCAGGCAGCCCCTTCCCAGGGGGCTCTACCCACAGGGTTCCTGAGGATTAGATAGAGATGCCCCTTCCTCACAGTTCACAGGCTGCTTAGGGCTGCCTCAGGCTGTCATTGAGGGCAGGGTCATCACAGGGTCTCACACACAGCAGCCTGGGTTGGGGGAGGGGGAACCACAGAACTCTTGGGTTTGTGAGCCTGAGGGCCTTTTGGATTCTGCAGGAGGTACCCATCCTCCCTTTGGTTGAGTTCAATCCTTAATGCCCCCCCCCAAAAAAAACCAAACTCTGCCCAGGGTCATCCAGGGGGTGTGGCATCCGCCTCAGAGGCTTGTGCAGCCACCTTGGTCCCTCAGGGCTCCTGCACTGCTCCTACAAGTATTTGGGGAGGCTCAGTCGGGCCAGCACCAGAGCCTGGGGTGTGTCTCAGTCTGGGAGCCGCTGCCCCAGGGGGCAAGGGGGCTTCCCCTCAGCACTGTGGCCCAGTGGGTTCCTGGAGGGCACCTAGCCCAGCTCCCCCCACACCCCACACCTGAGCGGGCCTGAAGCCTCCCACCCAGGCAGGGCTGAGAGGCCAGGTCAGGGGCTAGAGCGCGTCTTTCTCCGCATATCATGTCCAGACAACAAGTATTGTGTACAACATGGTGGGCGGGGTGGTGGTTAGGGTTGGGGTGGGGGCAACCAGCGGGAGGATCCCCCCACCCCCCTACCCCATGCACCTGTGTGGCTGCTGGTCGAGGTGGGGGGACTGGGCCTTCTGGGGCTCCTTCAGGGAAGTCTGCTTCCTGGGGCAGCTGGGCTGTCCTTCCTTCCAAGTTCCCCATAGCCCCTTGGCTCTGCGTCTTGTTCTACCCAAGGCCAAAGGATACGACCCCTATCCCTGGCCCCAGCTGCCCGCTCTGTGGGGCTGGGCTGAGCAAAGCCTGTGACCCTGAGAGGGAAGAGCATGTCCAGGGAGTCTGGGCATGAGCACACCCCCTGGCCAAGCTGGCCCCCCTTTCCACCCGAGGTGCCCATCCCTCGTCCCTCCCCCCAGCTGTGTCAAGGCCACCACGCTCCTGCCGTGCATCATCTGTGCTGGCTGCCCTGGTCTCCCTGGTGGCCTCGAGCACAATGCTAACTCACTCAGGCTGGGGAGACCCCGCAGGGTGAGGGGCCTGGGCGGGCCTGTGTCCTGAAGGCACATGTTCTTGGCAGAAGGAGCCAGGCCCTGGGGTGGGGGAGTACCTCCCCCCAGGTTGACATGAGTTGAGAGCCCCCTCTCTCCCAGGCACCCCCTCAGGCCAGCGTGAAGAGGGGAAGGACAGGACCTGTTGATGAGCAGATAGGCCTGGCCTTGATGGTGGCCAAGGCTTCTAGACTCTAATGTCCCAGCCCTGCCTACGGGCCTTGTCTGAGGTCAAAGGTTGGGTCCAAGACCCCTTGGAAGGGCTCCAGGAAAGAGGAGCAGAACAGGAATGGTCCCGACAGGCAGGAGAGGAGGGGGTGCAGGACAGGCTGGGCCTGGGGGAGAAGTGAGAGAACCCAGAGGTCCCCAAAAGACACTGAGCTAAGGGAGAGGGGAGCCAGAGAGAGAAAGGCCCAGTTGTAGGGGGCAGGCAGCAGAGGAGGGCAGGGAGGAGGGTGGGGCTGATCTCCCCCTGAGGCGCCTTCCCAGCCCCACTGCTCCCAGGACTCAAGTGTGAGACCTGCCCTGGCCCCAGGACAGAGCCATGGGGCATGGGGAGGGCCCAGCCAGAGCCTGGGAGAGGTCAGGGTCTGGATGGGCCTGCAATCAAGATCTCAGTTTGGTTCTCCTGTTAGGGTAGGAACCCTGGCCAGCCTGGCCTTCCCTGGACTACACTGTCCATGACAGCGGGCCAGCCTGCTAAGCCCCCGTAGAGACAGCGTCTTGCAGCCAGCAACATTCCCTATTGTCAGAGAGGCTGGAAACCCATCCTGGAATTGGAGTCATGGGCAGTTGAAGAGGAGGCAGGGGCCTCACCCAGCAGGCTGAAAAAAATGGGTGTCATAGTAAGGAAAGGCCTTTACCTCACTGACCCCAGTTACTCATAATAAAAACAAGTACAGTTTTTCTCTTCTAAAAGGCTCTAAATATGACACTAAAATGTCATGTTAGAGGAGAAAGAAGTTTAAGTTTTCAGTCGTCCTCCATCACTTTCCAGATCTGAAATCCATGCCCTCACCAACCCAGACTAGAGGATGGGCTTCTGCTAATAAAGGGTGATCAGTGGCCCCCAGGAAAGGCTCTGGCTGGATGCTGCCACACCTGCCACCGAGTTTCTAGGGATTGCCCATTCCTTTTTTTTTTTTTTTTGGCCTCATGGCTTGCAGGATCTTAGTTTCCTGACCAGGGACTGAACCTGGGCCCTAGCAGTGAAAATGCCGAGTCCTAACCACTGGACCTCCAGGGAATTCCCAAGGGATTGCCCATTCCCATACCCAAGTGCAGTGAGTTGAACAGTGGCCCCCCAAAGATACATCGCCCAGAACCTCAGAACATGACCTTATTTGGAATAATGGTCTTTGCAGATATAATTAAAGCAAGGATTTCGAGATAAGGTCATTCTGGATTAGGATGGGCCCTAAATCCAATGATGAGTGTTCTTCTAAGAGAAAGGAGAGGGATATTTGGACACAGAGAGACACAGAGAAGACCATGTGAAGACAGAGGCAGAGACTGCAGTGAGGTGGCCACAAGCCCAGGAATGCCTGGAGCCACACAGAAGCCGGAAGCTGTGATCACGAAAGGGCTTCCTGTAGGGCCACTGGAGGGAGCTGACATCTTTATTTCGGGCTTCTGGCCTGCAGAACTGTGAGAAAATAAATTTTTGTTTTAAGTCACCAAGTTTTGGGGTAATCTGTTATACTAGCTCTAGAAAATTAATATACAGAGGGAAGCGGTAGTGGGTGAGGGTGAGGGAATGGGAGGGGAAGTGCCCAGGGTGCAGCACTGGAGGGCTTGGGAGGAAGTTCAGTGAATGGTGGGCACGTGGGCCTGGACCTCAGGAAGGAAGCTGGACCCTGCGGTTGGCTCTGGACATCATGGGGCAGCACTAGGGGGGCTTACTCCGCAGCCCTCTGTAGATGAGCATGACTAGCAGGAGAGGCCCCTCCGGCTCCAACAGTAATCCGCAGGAGACACAACCCCAGGAGGTACCACTGAGCACAGGCTCGGGTCTGGGGCACTTCCAGGTGTCCCATGTTCAGCATCCCCTGGGGGACTTGGACCCTCCCAGAGTCTGACACACATCCGGCACTTTACAGAAAATGTGTGCTCACAGTTGTTCACGCAGTTCACACATGCTCATGTGCATGCATTCACACACACACGCACTGCAGCAAAGGCCACCGCTTGGCTGCGCCCAGCTGCTTCTGTCCCAGGCTCTGAGCTTGGTGAGTGCGGAGGGCAGGTGTCAGTTCGCACAGCATCCCGTCCAGAGTGATGAATGTGGCAGGGGGACGTCAACCTGAGGTCAAGTGCCGTTAAACAGAAGACATTGCAGGGCATGTGGGCAGTTCCTCAAGCAGCACCATACAACATGGGGGAAGCAGGCTCCTTCCCGCTTACAGGACATTGAGTGTAAAGGAAAAACTTCTTTTTCTGTACTCACAACACTTCTGACACCAAAAGTGGGAGGGGGGTGGTTCTTACTTGTTCTCTAGTGAGAATGCTCTAGTTCTCTTTGGACACCAACTGGGTGTCCGACAATTTAACTGGATTCTAACTCTAACTCCCAGCATCCGCGCAGACCCACGGGCTGAGGGCTCAGTCCCTCAACACCACCCTCCAACCCCTCGGACGCCAACGAGGAGTCCAGGCCGTCACCTGTGCTTCTGACCAACCAGATGTAAGTCAGGGTTCCCACTATCCCCTCCTTGGGTTCCATAACTTGCCAGAATGGCTCACAGAACTCAGGGGAACATTTTACTTATATTTACTGGTTTATCATAAAGGACATGACTGAGGAACAGCCAGGTGGAAGAGATGCCCCGGGAAGGTGTGAGGAAGGGGTGCGGACCCCCACGCCCTCCCTGGGAGCCACCCTCCCAGCACCTCCAAGTTCACCATCTGGAAGCTCCCTGAACCCCTCCATTTGCGGTTTGTATGGAGGCTCCATTACAAGGGCAGGGCTGATTAAATCATTGGCCATTGGAGATTAGCTGTGTCTCCAGCCCCTCTCCATCTCAGGAGTCAGAAGTCTGAGTGGGGCAGAAAGTTCCAACCCCCTAATCACAGGGTTCCCCTGGCAACCAGCCGCCATCCTCCAAGAGTCACCTCATTGGTATAAATCCAGGTAAGGCTGAAAGGGGCTTGTTATGAATAACAGATGCTCCTCTCACCCCATCACTCACGAAATCTTCAGGGTTTTAAGAGTTCTATTCCAGGAACCAGGACGAAGACCAAATATCTATTTCTTATTATACTATAATATGACAGGGTGGCCCGTGCCCAGGAATGCCATGTGAAGTCACCAGGAAGCATGGTGCCTCTCGAGTGGGCAAGGAGGGCTGAGGGGCCTGGTTGGTGAGGCCTCAGATGACCACTGATCATTACAGGTGAGGGTCAGGGATTCACATTGAGAGGCACCTCTTCTCCACCTGGAGACACAGAAAATGCGCAGCCAACAAACTAGGAGGTGAGGCAAAAGTGAGTCAGGTAATGAAAGCTCAGGGCCGTGAAATGGGAAAGTCAGCTACGAAAAACGGGTGGTCGTAATGCAGAATGCCAAAGGGGTTGTCTGGAGGCCGGCCCACTGAGTGGAACTTTCCCATCTCCCGTCCCTAAGATGCAAGGTTGTCCTCCTTTTCTGACCACATTCAGACAGCGGCCTCTGGTCCCACTCTGCATGCCCCCTGGACAGCAATCCCAGGCTAAAGTCCCGGTCAGTGCCATTCTCAGAGCTCTTGCCAGAGCGACGTTGGGTATGGGGGGAGGGGTGTCTCACGCGAGAAAAAGTGCCCAGCAAAGGAGATAAGCTAGTCCTGACTGCAGAGCACGGTCTCCAGCCTGCTGAAAGGGCCCCTTCTGAGACATGGGCCCCAAGAAGACAACCAGGGAAGAACCGTGGACACAACAAATCGGCCTCCGATTTGACTCAGAGGTCACCGACCCCTCACAACATCCGTGAACTCTAGGCTAGCGCTGGTCATCTCAGTGTCACAGAGAAGCCCTGAGCATCACAGGCTTAGTTCCGGCAGGCTGGGGCCGCCCCTCCCGGAGCCCCACCCACCGCAAGGAGCCCCGCCCAGCACAACCCCGCCCACATAAGAGCCCCGCCCCAGAACCCCGCCCAGCTGCAGCCCCAGCCACGCCCCAGCGGAGCCCAGTCCACCACAGGGAGCTCCGCCACACAACCCTACCCACCCGCAGCCACCGCCCAGCCAGGAGCCCGCCCCAGCCAAGAAGGCCCTCCCATGGCCCCGCCCCCACAATTTCCGAATGCCGCGGTTGCCATGCTTTCCACGGAGCACGTTCAAATCCAGTCGGCTACAAGCCCACGTAGCTCACCCCCGCTCCTTCCCCTCGAGCGCTGGGTGCCCGAGTGACACCGCGAGAACCCCCCACCACCGCGGACCCCGCCAAACCTGGTGCGCCTAACCATTAGCGACGCATGCGCGCTAATGTCTCTGCGCGGAGCCGGGGAGGCGGAGATGGGAAGGGTAGTGGGGGAGGCTGGTAGTTGCGTCACAATCTCCTAAGTCTCGCGGGCGAGCTCATTAGCAACAGCGCCGCTGGTGTAGTGGTATCATGCAAGATTCCCATTCTTGCGACCCGGGTTCGATTCCCGGGCGGCGCAGGGCATGTTTTTTCTTTCCCCTCAACTCAAAAAAAACCCGAGAGATTTCATAAAGGAAAGAAAGACTAGAGGGAAGCATCCCATTCCGATGCGACACGAACGAGACAATTTTGGAGTAACAAGCGCTATGAAAATGTGCCAGAACAGCCACGGGCACCGGGTGCTGAGCCAATGGGCGCCTGTAAACCAGCCCCCCAAGCTCCTCGCCCCGTCCCCCTGCGGAGGCCGCGGCTCGCTACCCGCCTCTGCGGCTGCGGGGCCTTTAAGGCGCGGCGCGTGTCCTCCTGGGAATTGTAGTCCGTGTGTGTGTGGGGGGGGGGGCGGTGGGTGCGGCTGCTCGGCGGCCAGGCCACAGCTCCCGATGGGCCCCGCGGCGCCGGACTACCACTCCCGACGGGCCCCGCGGTACCACGGCACCACTCCCGACGGGCCCGGCGGTGCTGGATTAACACTCGCAACAGGCCCCGCCGCGCGGGACTAGAAAGATGCTGGTGGCGGCGGCCGCCGAACGGAACAAGGAACCCATACTGCGCGTGCTGCGGCAGTACGTGGACGCGGCCCAGCGCGGCGTCCGCGTGCTCGAGGTGGCCTCGGGCTCTGGCCAGCACACGGCCCACTTCGCGCGGGCCTTTCCGAACGCCGAGTGGCAGCCGTCCGACGTGGACCAGCGCTGCCTGGACAGGTGCGGCGGGAAGGCGGGACCCCGGGGGTGAAAATGTGCCCCGTCCCGCTGCCCTGGATCCCCACGCTATTGTGATCCCTCTAAGCCTCCCCCAAGTAGGGTTGCAGAAACGGCTGCACAGGCCACCCCACCCACGGGCTGCCTTCCCGCAGCATCTTGGCCACCACTCAGGCCCAGGGACTGCCCAACGTGAAGGCCCCGCTGTACCTGGACGTGAGGTGGGATTGGGAACAGTGGGGCGGGATCCTGCCGCAATCTCTGGACCTGCTACTCTGCATCAACATGAGCCACATCAGCCCCCTGAGCTGCACCGAGGTCTGTGGGAGCGTGGGTGAGCTACCCAGGGGCCACCCACCTGCGCCATGCGGCATTCCTTCCCCTGCACTGGGAGGGAGCGGGATGCCAGGTTTGCCCTGAATCAGAGACAGGGCACTCAGGCCGGGGGAGGTCAGGCTGAGATTCCAGTCCTGGGCCCAGGGCTCTTTTGGGCCCTGGGGAAAGCTCCTCACTGCTCTCCTGCTTCCCCCACTTCCCAGGGGCTCTTCAGAGCAGCAGGACACCTGCTCAAACGCAAGGCGCTCCTCATCACCTATGGGGTGAGTGCTCCTGCCTGAGAGGGGCCTCTCCTGGCAGGACCACCCCAGCCGGCCTTGGCTGTCCCCGCCTTTCAGGACTCCTTTCTTGTCTCCGTATTTTCAGTTGCCCTTTTCCCCAGCTTCCCATTATCACTGAAACACACTCAGGCCCTCCTCTCTCCATCACTCCTCTGTCATCTGCCAGTCTTTCTGCACCCCGTTGGCTCAGCAGCTGATCCTCAGCTGTTCCCCTCTGGGAAGCAATGAGGGGTGTGTTCTTTCCATTCTGTGGGTGCCATCCTGCAAGTCTGCCCAGTGGATGACAGGGGATGGCTGAGCCTGTGGATAGCGGACAGAATCGTGTTCTCCGTCTCCACAGCCCTATGCCATCAATGGGAAGATTTCTCCTCAGAGTAACGTGGACTTTGACCTCACCCTCAGATGCAGGTCAGAGCTGGGTGGGTAGGGGGTTTGGTTGGGGGGCAGGTGGGCTGGATGACCCCCAGGCCGATTCCACCTCCTTCTCTCCTGCAGGAACCCAGAGTGGGGGCTGCGGGACACGGCCCTTCTGGAGAGCCTGGGCCAGGCCAGTGGGCTGCTCCTGGAGAGGCTGGTAGGTGGGGAGGACTGTGGTCACAGGCAGCCTCCCTGGGGACCAGGAGCAGCTTCTCCAGCCAAAGTATCTCCCCCAGGTGGACATGCCAGCCAACAACAAGTGCCTAATTTTCCGGAAAGAGTAAACCCCTTCTCCGCCATGCCTGTGTCCCTGGGATAAACCCCGATCACCAGCCCCTGCCACCCTGGGCCAGACTATGGGGACTGGCCCTCCCCAGACTGGGGATTCTTATCCAGTGGCCACAGGGCTGCTAAGAGCCTGGGAATAAAGTGTTTCCTGCTGTCCCATTGCTGGTATCTGCCATGCCTCCTCCTGGGAGCACCCCTGCAGGGTGCTGGGTGGGCAGGCTGTGTCTCCAAGGGTTCCATCCTGGGGACAAGAAGGGTCTGGCCTGTGGGTCAGGGCTTGGGGGCATCCTGGACTCTGCTGCTCCACTCGAGCAGAGAGAGGAGGGAGTGAGGAAGGACCCAGGGCCTGCTGAGACAGGACTGAGCTGGCTGCCTGGCCCTCCAGGTGTGGGAGGTGGCACCCGCCTCCGAGGCTGGTCCTCACTGGTGCTCCCTGGTGACCTCAGACTGGAGCCAAATCCCCGTGTGGTGGCAGAACCCCGAGCACCGTTAGGCTATGAGGTCCAGGACGCTTTTATTCAGGCGGAGGGCGGGGAGGGTGGGGCGGGCCGGGAGTGGGTGGTTTGTGGGGAGGGCGGGCCGGGTGGGCAGGCTAGTCTTGGAAGCGGTTGAGCAGCTCGCAGGCCTTCCTCTCTAGCAGCTCCGAGATCTTCTTGACGCGCTTCTCGCTGGCCGCGCGGACGTAGCTGCCCGCGTCCAGCATGGCCACGCCGTCTCGCACTTCGCCCATGATGACCAGCGGGCTGTCGCCAGCCGTTACGTTGGGGCAGGGGCAGGACCGGTCCATACCACTCAGCGTCACCTCCAGGTACTTGGTGCCCAAGAGCCTGAGGCCCATCTTGTCATCCTTGAGCACGTCGTCCAGGGCCACGCGAGCGATGCCGCCGCCGCCCGCCTCGGGCTCCTCCAGCACCTCTGTGAGCCGCCCTACAATGGCGAAGTCGCTGTGGCACAGACTGAGCGCCAGCTTGCTCCGGAGACGGCAGGCCCGGCAGGGCGGCGTCCGCGGTACGGGGCAGGCGTCCTCGCAGCTCTCGCGGCTCTCGAAGTTGTTGCCGTTGCCCTCGCAGCCGCTGTACTCAAAGGGGTGGCACTGCTGTAGCAGCGGACTGTAAGCCCAGCGCGGCTCCCAGCCCTGGCAGGGGCCCTGCACGGCCGGCAGCACGCAGGCATCCCTGGGGCCACGGGCGCAGGCCTGCTGGCACGCCTCGTAGGTCTCGAAGCCCTGGGCACCCCCGGCACAGCTGCCAACTGGGAAGGTCATGCAGCCGCCCCGCTGCGGGTCAAAGTGCCAGAGGACCTGGCCAGAGGGGGTGCCGACACAGGCCTGCGTGGTGGGCAGGCATTGGGCTGGGGCGACGGCCACTGGGGCCCTGTCCTCGGCCGGCTCCCGCTGGACCACGGAGAGCGGGAAGTCGGCCCGCAGCAGGCCAGCGGCATTGCGTGCGGTGCACGTGTAGAGGCCGGCGTCCTCCAGCCTGGCATTGTAAAGCACCAGCTGCCCGATGCTCGTGACCACCACGTTGCCATACATCTGGTCTGGCCGCATGATCAGGTTCTCCCGCTGGTCACTCTGCTTCTCCCAGGTCACAGCGGGTGGCGGGCGGCCACTGACATCGCAGTGGAGGCTGGCTGTGCCCCCTACATACACTGCCTGTGGGGAGGGGCTGCTGTAGAGGGCAGGGGGCACCAGGGCATCCCCTGGTGTCGGGCGGGCGGTGGTCTCGGGGGGCCCGAGGCTGCTGGGTGGCCTGCTGAGGACGTGCTTGCAGGGCACGACGTGCAGGCGGAGGCCACGCAGGCAGGCCTCGGCGTCCATGTAGCAGCGGTTGTAGTAGGTGAGGCCGTCTGAGGCGCAGGTGAAGCTGGGCTCCTTCTCACAGCGGTCACGGCAGCGGCACACAGGCTGCCCATCCCAGATGTCACAGTCGGAGCCCTGCTGTGGGCACATGAAGCCATCACATGAGGCCGCCAGCTTGGGTGTGGCCAGGCCGCCGTCAGGGAAGCGGGCTGCCACGCAGCTCTGCAGCCCACACACGTTGGTGCAGCACTTCTCAGTGGCAGCGCAGTCCTGCGGAGGGGGTGGGGGCGGACAGCTCAGCGGACACCCAAATACCCCTCCCCCTTCAGCCCTGCCCCAGCATGCCCAGAGAGGGCAGGGGTGAGTCCCCTGCTGCCTCTCCCTGAATCTGTTTCCCCTCTGGGAGCTAAGCAGGTTTGCAGGTTTGCTTTCCATCTGGACACTGAACTACAACTGCCTGGCGCACCCATCACATAAGTCATCTCACTGGACCTCACGGAATCCTCAGACCCCTGGCCCCCAGAGCAGCTTTTGTTATTATCCCATCATACACATGAGGACACTGAGGCTCGGGGAGGACGTAAAACGTGCTCAAGGCCACTGCAGTGGTGCAGGGCCAGGCTGCAAAGGCGGGACCTCCAGACAGGTTTCCGCCTCTCTGCCCCACTGGACCTGAAAACAGCTAGTTGCAGGGTGGGGGTGGGCAGGTCTGAGGAGTGAGAAGGGGGCCTCCAGTTTTCAGACACATGAAGGCAAAGACTGGGGGTAGCTGTCCCCAGGGCCCCTCATACAGAGCACAGTGTGAAACCCCAGCAGAAGAGTGGGGAGCCCGAGGAGGAAGTGACTTCTAGGGTTGAGGGTCCCCTCTGCAGGCAAGGCCTGGGGCGTGGGGGAGGTCTGGGCTTCTCCCATGCTGACCAGGGGCCCCCAAGAGGCCCTGGGCCCCCAACGTAGTCTGTCTCCCCCCAAGCTGGGGCCAGTGGTGACAGTGCCTGTGCTCACCTGGTCTCTGACGCACTCACGCTCACAGGTGCTCTGGGCGTCCACCCACAGGTTGGGGCTGAGCTGGTTGGGGCACACACCCGGGTGGCTCCCGGGCCCCGGCGGCAGGCTGGCCCCCGCAGTCAGCCCAACCAGGAGCAACAGCAGCAGGAGTGGCCTCAGGGCCGGCATGGGGACCGAGGGACCAGGGGGTGGGGGGTGTGGCCGCTAGCCCCTCCTCAGGCCCTGCCGATCCCCACTCCCTGCAGGCATCCACCCTCCGGGATCTGTGATCGGTGCCCCTGCCCTCTGCCCCTGGACTCCCCTCTGTCCCCCAAGGTCGGAGCTCACAGCAGACGCTCAAGTCTCAGGCTGGGTGGGTTCCGGGCTGAGTCTGTGCATGTGGCACCAGCCCCTCCCCCTCCTGGCCCCTCTGGTCAGCTCAGGGCAGGGGGCGGGGAGAGGAGAGGAAGGCTGGGGAGGGGCCAGCGCCCAGGAGCACAGAGACACTGGCCATGAGGGTCACCAAGGGGCGGAGAAGGGCGGCTCTGGCCGGAGACTGGAGGGGGAAACGCTGTAACCGGAGCCCCTCCTCCCTCCAGGCCCTGGGATCAAAGCTGCCCTGCAAGAGGGGGCAGGGCTGGCCAACCCCTCCGGCTCCCCCATCCAACCCTGGGCCTGGGTCT
The DNA here is from genome assembly GCF_965194805.1 of Balaenoptera borealis. Classification (NCBI taxonomy): domain Eukaryota; kingdom Metazoa; phylum Chordata; class Mammalia; order Artiodactyla; family Balaenopteridae; genus Balaenoptera; species Balaenoptera borealis. The sequence continues at coordinate 50,478,533 of NC_138872.1, read as the reverse complement.
TCCCCAGAGCAGGCCAGGCTGGCCTGCCACCTGGTAGTCACTATGTCCAGGCAAAGGTGCAGGGGCTCTGCGTTAAGCCCAGCAACGGTGGGGTTCTCTCCCCTTCCCAAGGAAGATTCCACAACCTTCCCCATACCCCTTCTCGTGGTCACACCGTGCCAGCAGGTCTTGGGGTCAAATCTAAACCCTTCCTACTGGAGGTGAGGCCTTTGCAGCACAAAGGTACCTGATGGGCACGGCCTGGGGGAGGCTGAGGCATGGCAGAACTTTGCATTTAGAGAGCCTGCTTCCCGCCCCTGCTGAAACCCAGGCACCTGTCTCCTGGTTCAGGCCCTTCCTCAACGGTTTATGGTGGTTGCCAAAAAAGTGGGGTCCAAGAGCAGTGGGCAGGGAGGGAACGGTCTGTGTGTGCTGGCTGGCACAGGCGCCAGTCACAAGGGCTGTGGACACTAGAGACGCGGTGAGGGTGTTTACTTGGACTGATCTGAATCTCAGCGGCTGCGTGTGGCCCTGCGTGGGGCAGCGCAGTCCTGAGAGAGATCAAGGGCATCTAAGAGCACCCTGAGAACAGCGTGTCCCAGGAGAACTTAAGGAACTGCAAGGACCCAAAGGTCTTCGCCTGCCCCTCCAGGCCCCTGTAACATTCAGGAAGGATGAAAGCTCCTCCTGGGCGTGGGGTCAGTGGGGAGATCAAACGCAGCCACTGCCAGAATGTGCTTTTCCCAGGGGTCTGGGGCCCCAGGAGTGCCTGCTCTGAGACTGGATGGGAGAGTGTCCTGTGACCCTGTGTCTGTCTGGCTGACCTGAGAGACAGGGTAATAAGAGCCTGGTTTGGTCCAAATGAGACCAAGAGACACCCCAGGTGTGGAGGACACCATGGGTCCCCAGCCCTGTATAGCCACAGCCAGAGGCAGCGGTCTCCAAGCGTGGGGGCTACGTTCAGAGCAACTGCCCCCTTAACCCCAGCCCTGCTGACCTCCAGGGCGTCTGCCGCACCCCTGAGCTGAGCCCTACATACCCTTTTAAGTGGGTGGCTCTCCCATTGAGGGTGCTGGTGGCCCCAAGGCCTGGGTTCTCAGTTGTGGTCAGTCTTGGGGGACAGTTCTTCTGGTCCGCCACTTGCTCAAGCAGCAGAGGGAACCTGGTAGGCCCTGCCCAGGACACTAGTGAGAGCTCAATATCCCAGGTTCTGGCCCCGGGGGCAGCAGGCAGCAGATGGTCCCAGCGGCCATGGGTTGGACTACTGCACAGGCAGGAACAGCTGGGGAGAGCTGCTTCCAGGTCCACCTAGAAACGCAGGGAGGCCTGAAACCGTCTGGAGCTCAGCAAGGCAGTCATGGGGGATGGAGCAGGAACAAAGCAGCCCTCTGCAGTGCCACCCCTCCACCCGCCACTCAGCCCAGTGGGTTAAAGCCAGACTTTCATTCACTCACAACGCAGCCTGGAGGCCAGAGCTGAATTATGTTTACTGTACAAAGAAACTAAAACTGTCCAAAACGAGCCCAGGAACAGTGCAAGTGTGGACAGCAGCAAAGGGTAGTGTTGATATGGTGAATGCAGGATCATCCGTTTCCTCAAAACAATGTCCAAACAAGGGGCTCCTGCTGGCAGGACAGGATGGGTGGGGCCTCCTCTGCCCACCCAACTCTGCTGGCAGCCAGGCCTCAGCCAGGATCCTGCTCACAGGCGCTGCAGCCCCTCCCCACCTCACCTCCCATAACAGCAGCCCTCGGGGCACCCACCACAGAACAGTCCCGAGCAAGGGGGTCACAGGCCAGGGAGGGGCCCGTGGGCAGGAGGTAGAGTTGAGCACCAGTGTGACCTGTGGCCACGTCACCAGCCAGGTGGACGGAAGGAGGCCAGGCCTCCAGCTCAGGCTGGCTGGTGGGTCCTCGAAGAGGAACTCAGCGTCCACCAATAAGAAACGGGTGAGAAAGGTTTTGGTGACGTGTGACCTCACAGAGGGGTGAAACTGGGTGAGGAGCAGCTATGGGATCACACCCAAGGTCAGAAGACAGAAGCTGGCCAGAGAAGGGTCTAGACACCCCAGGAGGCAAGTGGGGCAGGCTCAGTCCAGACTTGCCCAGGGCCTGGTGGCCCCAGTGAGCACTGTCTACAAATAGCTCTGTGTCAACTCGGAGAGACGCTGAGCCAGTTTCATGCAGCAACAGATGTAAACGGAACCGAAGGTGCAGAATCACAGAAGGAAGGTTGATGGCCCCCACGTGGGGAGAGAGGGAGCTGGGGAGGGACGTGGGGGGTGCACCCCGCTTCCCCTTTTCCAAGCAACGTGGGACCTGCGAGTCGCCCCTGGCTCTGAACCTGTAGCTCCATGACACACACGGATGTCATCCAGGAAGGCTGGTGGGAGCCCTGGAAACTGCAGCTCCACCATGCACACTACTGGGGCCCACACCCTCAGCACATGGCGGGCACACTGACCACCATGCTCAGAAAGGCCGATGCATGTAGCTGGGGAGTCCAAGATTGCTGCCCAAAGCTTCCACATGTTCTCCACTGGCCCCCACACAGCCCATAGCCCCATGTGAAGTGTTATGTGAATTCAGATTCAAGCCTTGATGGTGGATTCTTTCCCATCTTTGCCTCAAACACCTCCTCTCTCCCAATGTCCCAAAGCTCGTCCCCTCAGCTGTCATGGGCTCACCGCGTGGTTGCACGGAGGCTTCCCTGCTGGTCCTTTAAAAATGTACAAAAGGGGTGAACCATCTTTTACATAAATAAGAAAGGGAACCTGGTCTCCCAGTCCCCAGGGACAGCCCCCTCAAGGCTGGGGCCAGGCAGAGCCGCCTCCGGGGGTCTTCTCAGCCACACCTCGGGGTCCTGGGCGTGATCCGCCACCATCCCAGCAGCATGGCCCTCCACTGTCCTGTGGAGCTGGTCTGGCTGAGACCACCAGCCTACTAGGGGCATCCCCACGCTTCCCAGGAGGGACTGTGTGGCCAAAGTTTTCCCTGCACACAGCGCTGGGCCCAGCGCCCGGCTGGGAGCACTCCCCAAGCGTGAGCCCTCCCAGAGTGCATCTGGATGGGGCATGGCCTGCCGAGCTAGGAGATCTTGCAGTTGCTCCGCGAGCAGTTCTGTGGTGGGCTCTGGGGTGGTCGGATGGACTTGGACCGCTTGAGGCTGTTGCCCTTGCTGCCGCCGCCCCCTGCTCCACTAGCCAGTGAGTAGGAGCGCCCGTGCATCATAACAGCGTTCATGCCATTGGCCATTGAGAAGGACTTGAGGTGGCTCTTGATGGTGACAGGAAGCGGGAGCTTGTCGATGAGGTGCACGGGGGTGCAGGAAACAATGGCCCGGCAGCAGAGGTCCTGCAGACTGAACACTGCAGGTGGGGGGTCAGAAGATGGGGGGGCGGGGTCAGACCGTGGGGAGGGGGATCAGACCATGGGGAGGTGGGCGTGAGGCGCGGGGAGATCTCGGTGGCCAGTGGCAATCTCGCCAGCAGGTAAGCACAAGTGACGCCTAGAGGGGGCTGGGATTGGGGAGGTCTGCAAAGCTCCCAGGGTTCCTGAACCAGAACACCCCCAGACCCTGCCCCTGCCCCAGGCATGCAGAGAGCAGCCACTGGACGCCCTGCTCCTGTTTCATCCCCGGAGCCACAGCACACCAAGAGGTGCCCTGGGAGACCCTGCAGGGCTCGGCGGCTAGACCTCCAGCCCCTCAGCCTGGGCGACTACTGAGCTTCCCTGGCCGCCTTGGCAGCTCTGCTCTGGTGGGACTGCTGAGTCCAAGGGCCTGGGAGGCAGAGCCTGGAACCTGTCCGCCTGCTGGGGGTGGGACAGGTCAGTCACGGTCCCGCCCCTCCTGAGCCACACCCCCAGCCCCACAACCGGCCCCGCTGGGCACACTCCTCACCTCGGTTGGGCCTCCAGATCTTCTCCATGCCGTGCCGCATAAGCACGATGCGGGACAGTTCGGTGAAGGACTCGATGACGTTGAAGTTGCACAGTGGGCTGACCTCGAAGAAGGTCATGCAGTTCTTCTCCGCGTAGGCACGCGCCTGCTCTGTCGGGACTTGCCGCTTGAAGGCCAGGTGCAGCCGGTTCCCAACCAGGATCCGGGGGACCCCGGGTGCGTGCTAGGTAGCGCACAGGACTCAGCAGAGGCACGAACGCGGGACGCCCCCTCTCTGTGCTGCCCCCCCCCCCCGGGGGGCCCTCTGTCGCTTCTGTGATGAGGTGGGGCTCCTTGGGGCACAGGACCCCACTGGGAGAGTGCCATAGCAGTCAGCGCATGAGAATATGCAGAGCCGGGGCACAGGAGGGGCTGAAAATGGGGGTAACAGAGGCTCCTCATGGGGGATGGGAGCGCACATGCTGGGCAGGGGGTGACCCTGGAAGGGGGTGTCCACAGGAGCACACCTACCTCATCGATCTCCTTGATCCACCGGTCAATGCCGTCGAAGGACCAGCGGTTGGTGATGTCATACACCAGAAGGATCCCCTGCAAGGGAAACGCAGGCATTACGAGGCCGAGGCGCCGCCCAGATGGAAGGGGTCTTGTTCAGGCTTGGCCCTACACCGCTCCCTCCCAGCACAGGCAGGGCCAGGGACACTGGGGCACCAGCCAGACAGCTGTCAGGTGGACCATACAGTTTACTCAACAGGAGGCATCGTGGGAAATGTGCTTTGAGCTTTCCTCTTGCGTTTCAGGGCGGCTCTGTGCACAGGGCTCAGCTAGACCCGTCCCTGTCTCCTCACCGTGGCCTGGCCCTGTGGCCCTGGACGCCATCGTGTGTGGGGGCCGCCTGACTGTCAGGGATCTCGTGGACTCAATACTGCCTCCTCCCTCCCCTTGAGGACTCAGCTGGGGCAGAACTGGCATTTTTTCAGTGTCTTTTCTCCAAGCACGTTGTATTACCCTGTGATCATTTAAAAGTCACTCGACCTAAGACAGGTGCACACAGGACCGCGTATGGTGAGGGGCTGCATCGCTACACTACCCAGCAGTGCATTCTTCCTGGGGGGCACCGAGCAGAGGTGTTTCTGAGTTTTCCAACCCACACTTGCTGAGGACTCCAGTCACTCGGGCAGCTGCCCCCACAAGCCGCACAGAGGATTTGCTGCAGGGACTTTCCTGTCATGTTCCTTAGAGACCAATTACTCCATCTGCCCAGCTCTCCTTGTCGTCTGTGCCTGGTACATCTCAGCAGCTGTCACGAGCCTCAGGAAGGCAACTCCAGCAAGTGAGTGTGGCCCCCAAGCCCACTGCCTGTCTCTGGCCTTACATCCCACCCTGAAGCAGTCTCTGCCAGAACCCAACCCCAAGCAGGACTCACACCCCTCCCCATCCCAGGAAGTCTTCTTCATTCAGCCCACATCTCTATCACACACAGGGGAGGAGAAAAGTGCAGCTGAGATGGAAGGAACAGGGCACCCTCCATCTCAAAATGAGGAATTTTAAAGCCTTTCCCCTTAAAAATGTCCTTCAAATTCCAGAACATGAGGTCCTGTTAAGACAAAGGTTGAGATTACTTTAACCCATCCTGGTGGCTCCTGCTCCCTGGATGGAAAGTCTTTTTTTTTTTTTTTTTTAATTTTATTTATTTATTTATTTATTTATGGCTGTGTTGGGTCTTCGTTTCTGTGCGAGGGCTTTCTCTAGTTGCGGCAAGTGGGGGCCACTCTTCATCACGGTGCACGGGCCTCTCACTATAGCGGCCTCTCTTGTTGCGGAGCACAGGCTCCAGACGCGCAGGCTCAGTAGTTGTGGCTCACGGGCCCAGTTGCTCCGCGGCATGTAGGATCTTCCCAGACCAGGGCTCGAATCCTTGTCCCCTGCATTGGCAGGCAGATTCTCAACCACTGCGCCACCAGGGAAGCCCCTGGATGGAAAGTCTTGCGCAGAGCAGGGCGGAGCTGCCTGCTAGGGAGGAATGCCAGGCCCAGAGGGGAATCGGTTGCTGTGGTGGGCAACAGAGTACACTGACAAGGAATTCATCCTGTTCCCGGGGGCACAGGGACCAAAGCCGTCTCCCTTGGTGTTGGGATGGGGGTATAGCCACCCGCCTTCCAACTTGGAAACCCCCTTCTAAGAAATAATTGAGGACGTATCTAAAGACCAGCCTTGCCAGATGCTCATCACGGCATCGCTCATAAGACAAAGATCAGGAAACAAACTAAACGTGCGGCCCCCAGGGCTGCTGAGCAGTCCAGCGAGGTGCAGACTCCCTAGGTAGGCAGGCAGGCGATGAAAGTAAGGATTCACTTGAGAGCACCTGTGCTGATCACATGCATAACAGACTGCAAGGTGACAAACACGGATCCCAAACGTTACATACAGGGCAGTTTTTAAAAAAAATACAAGTATAAACACTCCACACACCACACAGAAAAGGTTTCCACGGACGTGACCACACATGGAAGGGCTGGACGGGGACTTATTTTCTTGCTTATGCTTCCTATGTAATATTTATTAATTTTTTTATTTTTTGGATTCTATCATCTTTATTAAGCTATCAATGTTACATTTTATACATAATATCTAGTTGTGTTCTCAAACGGATCTACTTTAGGGGACTTCCCTGGCAGTCCAGTGGTTAAGACTCTGAGCTTCCATTGCAGGGGGCGTGGGTTCAATCTCTGGTCAGGGAACTAAGACCCCACATGCGGTGGGGGGAAAAAGAAAAAAAGGATCTACTTTAGTACATCGTGTTAATAGTAAAAAGCCAAGTAAGATGGCTGAACTTCAACCTAGCATTTTTTTTTTATAAATTTATTTATTTATTTAGTATTTTTTGCCACGTTGGCTCTTCGTTGCTGCATGTGGGCTTTCTCCAGTTGTGGTGAGCGAGGGCTACTCTTCATTGCGGTGCGCAGGCTTCTCATTGTGGTGGCTTCTCTTGCTTCGGAACACAGGCTCTAGGTGCGCGGGTGTCAGTAGTTGTGGCTCCTGGGCTCTAGAGCGCAGGCTCAGTAGTCTTGGTGCACGGGCTTAGTTGCTCCGCGGCATGTGGGATCTTCCCGGACCAGGCTCAAACCCGTGTCCCCTGCATTGGCAGGCGGATTCTTAACCACTGCACCAACAGGGAAGTCCCCAACCTAGCATTTTAATATCCTCTGGACAAGGCAAGCTAGAAAAGTCAATCACTTTGCACACATGTAAGAGTAGTGTTCCAAAATGACTAGGAAGCTGCTACTTTTAAGCAGGGGAGGAAAAAAAACCTTTCACTTTTGTCTTTTATTTCCCCAGCAAATTATACTTTCAATTAACAGCAACAATATCATAAAAAAATGCTCTGCTTTTTAAATTTCTGTACTTCAGTACGAATTAAAATAGTAGTATTGGAGTATTTTGGGAGTGTAACTGAGCCTCTTTATCGATAACCTGGTCCAGGTTGGGTATAGCCCTAACCGAAGGGAGGACGGCTACATGCATAAGGATTAGACCCAATTGGTACTTCCAGGAGGTAGAGTGAAACCTGGTCTTGGTTGACAGGCCCCGGGTTGGCTTGGAGCCATACTGGGTTGTAAGGCAGGGGCCACAGTGTAATTAGTGGGCTGTAAGTCTATGGAGGGTGGGTAACTGCTTGCCTGGTACTGCTGAGCCAGGTGAGCAGGCAAGTTGCTGAGACTGACCAGAAAAGGCAGGAGCCGGTGCCTGAGAAGTTGGTTGCTGGCCATGTCGCTGGAACTGCTGAGGCTGTTGAGGTGCATTTGGCCGATACAGCCTGCATACTGAATACCATTCTGCTGTACTGGCTGGGAGGTGCCTGTGGCTGCTGAGTGCCATGGCCAGCCTGCTGCAGGTACTGCTGGCACATCTGACCTTCACTCTGACCTGCTTGAGTCTGAGCTCCTGTACATGGTGGCTGCTGTGGTTGAATTCCTGGTGGGTAAGCTGCGGAAGAGGAAGCAATGCTGTTGCGAGTTCCTGAACAGTCTTCTGCAGGAGCACTGGCTGGCCCTTGAAACCTGATCATCTGTTAAGCTGAACGCTGACAGGACATTTTTATTGATTTCACCTTGGTTTTTTTTTTTCCTTAGATATTTATTTATTTAATTTATTTATTTGGCCACACCGGGTCTTAGCTGCGGCATGCAGGATCTTCATTGTGGCATGCGGGCTCTTAGCTCCCGACCAGGGATCGAACCTGGGCCCCCTGCATTGGGAGCGTGGAGTCTTAACTCATTATGGAGCGGAGGATTTCTGCAGAAACTAACGCCTGTGGCTGGCGATTTTTAGTTTGGCCGGTCAAAAAGTTAATTCTGTTATTTCACTAACACTTTGCGGGTTATCACGTTCAATAGTTACACCTGACACACCTGTAAAGTCCTCTAATTTTCAAGAAATGTTGTCTTTGATCCACTTTTCTGCAGAAGCAAAGGAGTTTCATTTTCACTTTCCGTATCAGAATCAATCACTAAGGTTTTTTGTCTTTTTGTTGGTCTACTATTCACATCGTCTGAATCAAAACTATATTCTGAAGAACTATCATCTTCTGAGACACTAGTGTATATGTCGCTTGGACAATCAGAGAAAAGAATCTGCATAAAATTCACCAAAATATTCTACTTCACTCAAAATTTCACGATGCGTCATTTTTGAAAATTTTACATTTATAATATACACAAGGTTGGAACAAAAACCTAATGGAGCAAAATGTGAATGATAACAACAATCGTAAGTTGTATAATGAACCCATGATCAATTTTAAGCTCTAACAACTTTGCATGGTGATGTTAATTGTATCACTCTCTAAAAACATATTGATACATCTCCGGTCAATAATACGTTAACCGCTAGACCACCAAGGAAGTCCCTCACCTTGGTTTTTGAAAGGATCAAAAGCTGACATACTTGCTGCCATAACCTGAGCAGACTGTTTTCCAGAAGAATCAGAAGCAGCAGGCTTTTTTTTTTTAAATGTCCTTTTCTAGCAGCAGGTTTTTCTTCCCTACCATTCACAGTATCATTTTCAGGAATGTTGGTGGACGGTCCTGGTTCTCCAGGTGGTTCCAAGCTATCCAAAAGTGATTCACTTTATTTAGAAGTTCTATCAGTTCTTGATGAAGATATTTCACCTGACTTGATTCAAGGCGTGTTGGTTGGCAGTTAACATATAATGTCGGTTTCAGTATCCTACTACACTGAATTGCAAAGGTCAGAACTATCAAAAACTGTTATAAGATCTCCATCTTCATGTTTATATTTTATTGTAACTTCATCATTACTCAGAAGATTTCCTCTGAAGAGTCGCTGCATCATTAGCACTAATTCATCATAAGTATTATCTTCATTATGAATGGGAATTCGCTGAATATCCTCCCCAAGTTGAGCTTTGATGATTAGCTTCCCACTCAGATTCCACTGCCCAATCATGGTGGACTCAAGGATGTTCTATATATAAAAGTCTAGAGAAAGATGGTTTGTCCAGGTCACTGCTGCAGCCCCTCCACAGGTCTCCGCTGATCGGATCGGTGCAAGGCTGCCACTGCTGGACTCTGGGGCATTGGAGGAAGGCTGTGCTCACAGCCCACTTGGTTGCCCTCCCCAGGGCCACCGCATCTTGCTGGCAGGCTCTCACGGGCCCCGGCCAATCACACAGACCCACCAAGCCTAGCGAAAGCTCGGGCCAGTACTGGCAGGTGGGGAAAGAAGAGGGGAGGGCCTAAAAGCTCAAGCAAATGAGGAGAAGCCCATTTCTTGGGTTCAGGCTTCAACTGCACCCTGAGGCTGTCAAGGAGCCTGCCCCTGGTTGCTCCCCCTGGCTGGCGCCAGCCTCTGCCCACCACCACCAACCACCACCTAAGTCTGACAGGGCAGGGTGATGACAGAGAGGTCACAGGAGGAAGGACACAGAGCTGGTCACACTGCAGACAGGGACCTAAGTGATCATGGGCTTGGCAGAGAAAAACACCTAGGGTCGACCACAGGTGGGATAGTTGAGAAACCAAAATGAGGCTCCTGGTTACCAGGACCACCCCCTCAAAGGACTCCAGAATCAGCTGTGTATCTCAAAGAGCCAGAGGAGGGGCAAAGAGATTCTCACTATATTTCTTTTCTTATTTTTTTGCTTAGCTTTTTAAAAGTTAGTAAGTACTCTAGGGTATAAATAGAAGCTCTGGTCCCTTAACCCCCCCAGGAATCATCTGTCTTTCAAGCATCTCCCAGGCGTTTCCTAACCCAGACTGGGTCATGGTGCAAACCGCCTGGCACCCGCAGGGCCCTTTCCCCACAGCGGCCAGCACCTCATGCCAGGCTCATCAGCTAGCACTGCTGTTGGGTCTCAGGTAATGCACCTAATTTTATTACAAACATCAGCGATGAACCTCTGAGTACATACATATAACTCGAGCTGTAAGAGAGAATCTCTGGATGTGGAGCTTGGGCCTAGGAGTGCGCACCCTTATTGTTGCCAAGGTGATTTACTGAGCTTATACACCAAAAAACCCACAGGTTTTAGGTATGAACAGTTTGATGAGTTTGGACAAATATATATACCTATGCAATCACCACCCCAACTAAAGCACAGAGGTGCGGTTTTTAATTAAGTTAGTTTTGGAGTGAGTAATGCATTTGTGTGGTAAAGCTGCCAAGGAACCAGGGGCTGTGGCTGAACACACCTGCCCACGCTCATACGCACGGGCTCTGCCCAGAAGCCAGCACACTGACAAGGGGAGCAGCCATCAAAGCCGCTGACCCACACTCGCCCCACCCAGGCGGGGCCAAGTGGCAGGCTGGTGTCCTAGTCAGCACTCGCTGGATGGTAAGCACGCACCTAGACCACTCTCCATGTGAAACCCGAAACCCTCCCTCCAGGAGACCAGTGCCTGACTGAGCTCCCCCTGGTCCTAATCCAGCTGACCCCAAACCCCAACTAAACAGGACGTTGCCCACCCCTGGATCCCTCCACACGCGCAGCCGGGGGGCACTGGCGCAGGGGACCGCTCTCCCCCTGAGTGGGAAGCGTGGGTCTCCTGGGCCATGAGTGGCCACCTCAGACATCGGCAACAGAAAACAAGGGCCACAAGACAGAGAGGGCCAGGGGTTGGTTGGTGGCTCTGTGGCCTGGGCCCTGAGAGATCTGCAAGGCCTCTTTGTTCTTAACCGAGGGTAGGAGGGTGACAGGAAAAACAAGACTTGGGAAGACAGTTATGCCAGTCTGCACCAACGGGCCGCACAAAGCCACGCTGGTGCCAACTCTGGAAAACACCAACCAGGCAGGATGGAAACAGGAAAGGTGAGGCACTACTGTCTAGGGAGGAGCACCCACGGTCAGCTTTGCGGCCAAAAACCACCTATCCACCCACCATCCAGGCCCGAGATGCGCACTCAGAATCTGCAAGGCTCCTCCAGCCCAGAAGCAACAAGAACCCCTGGAATTAGCATAGAATTAAGCGCAAGCAACGACACATACACACTGACTGCTGACTGCTCTGGAGAGGATGTGGACGTGGTAAAGGTGTTCCCTTCCCCAAAGCGCATGCTCTGGCGAACGCCCAGGTTCTCAGGCGTGCCCTTCTGTCCTGCTCCGTGTTCACATCCGAGCAAGCGGACATCTGAGCCCGTTCAGGTTCAGTCTCCCAGGACCTTCCGTGATATTTCCCAATCGCCCAATTATCATAACCCAAGGTAACTACTCCCCTTATCTCTTCATTTTCTTTTTTTATCGAAAAAGTAACAATGTGTGTGCCATAAAAAACTGGGAAACATTCAAAAGCAAAGGGAAGACAACAGAACTCATCAGTAATCCCATGGTCCAGGAATAATGAACAACTCCCCTCGGAACATGGCTTTCTCACTTCCTTGTATGTATGAATCATTGTCAGGGTCCCTCCTCTACAGAAGGTGGCCCGCGGGACACACTCCTTGGTGCTCAAGCGCTCCCCGTGCGTCCTCAAGGGCCCGGCTGTGAGGGCCTTGTCCTTCCTTAACCTCACATCCGGTGCCGTCCACACCTGAGGGCTGCTGTCCCTGACCACCCAGCACCAGCTGCTCCAGGTGGAACTGCCAGGTTAACCACCACCTCTGCGGCCCCTCACACCAGGCACACACTGGGGGGTGGAGCCAGAGGACAGGCAGCACCACCGAAGGACGAAGGACGAAGGACAGAGCTGACGAAGGACGAAGGACGGAGCCTCTGAGCACAGCCTGAGGGTCCTCCACCCACATTCACACCTCAGCAGGGAGGGAGGGGCTCTCACCACCCCTGAGCGTTTCTGGCTCAGGAGGGGGAGCCTGGTCACCTGAAGACACCATCGATTCCTGCTCACCAGGCAGAAAGGACGCCCGGGGCTCCCCATTACCCAGGCCAGATTGAAGGGGTGACAGGCCCCACACAGCCAGAGGCCCTGACACGGGCCCATGGGCCCCCTGGCGGAGCACCCTGTCTGGGGAAAATGGTTGGACAGGGCTGACTGAGGGGTCTCCTCAGCAATTCCAGAAGCCCAAGGGGTCACGGCCCCGCCCTGCACAAACAGGGCTGGTCGTGAATCCAGTCCCCTCATGCTGAAGCAGCGAGTGGGTAGCTGGTCTCTTCACACAACTGCTTCTTCCCCTCCTTCCAGCCTTGAATCACACACAGACCCGGTCAGCATGCAAGCCCGTCGTAGGGAGCCCAGCAGACACAGAGAGGGACGAGCAAGTCCCCAGGCCCCCCAGTGAGCCCCCTCGCAGGCCACAGCTTAAGTGCTCTTCCAGGGCAGGCCCCGCCCGGGACAGCCCCCACCTCCGCTCCCTGCTAATGCCCTGCCCTTTAGGACCTGCGACAGCCCCTCCCACGGTGGCCGGCTCCAGCTCCCAGTCCCGTGGTCTGATGAGTGATCCAGACCGGCTGGCCCTGGGAGCTCCGGCAGCCTCCTCACTCAGCACAGGGAGAAGTCACCCCTGGTGAACCAGATGATGGGGGATCTCTCCACAGTACGGGGTTCCCACACACCTCCCGCAGCAGCTCTGGGCAGCGAGGGCCACAGGAGCTCGTGGGGCCCTGGCACCCTCTGAAGGCTGAGATCCCTCCACTCAGGGGCATCCTTGTTTGGGCTCCTGGATGGAAGGCTGATGTTCAAACGTAAAACTTCCTTGGAAAGAACCCTGCACGTGGTGTCTGACAGCACCGCATGTGTGAGGAGAGCGGCCCCTCTGGAGAACAGCCCCGGCAACACCGCTGGTCTTACCTGTGCGCCCCTGGAGTAGGACCTGAAGATGGTGCAGAACCTTCCCTGGCCCGATGTGTCCCTGAAACAAAGGGGGTTGGGGATGCGGCCCGTGGGACCCCAGCATGCACAGCATGACCCCCTCCTACTCTGCTGCACATGCTGGCCAACCTCCATGGGCCTGGGCACCCCAGGAGACTGCCCTGCGGGGCTGGAGAACCCCAAACCTGGAGCAATTTACATCTCAACTTTGAGGTTCTGGAAATGCCCTAACGTGGAGCCCAGTAAAGGGCGAGGCGAGAGGGGCTGTGGCCCCTGTGGAAGTGAGTCTTTGTGGGCAAAGGGAGCTGGGCTCTGCCCGAACAAGCAGCCCTGGGCCTTCTGGTTTCTGCATCACGTTCCAGCCCATGTTTATACAGGGGCGGTGTCAACAGCTAGTCTACTGACACGTAAACAGGGCGCCTTCCAGTCTCTTTAAGGATTCCTGAGTCACTTCACTTGGCTTCCCGGCCCGCGCAACAACTGAAGTGTGGCAGCCAGGCACCTTGGCCGCACAGCCTGACTCACCAGAGTTCCAGCTTGACCCGCCGGCCGTCCAGCAGGATGGTGGTGGTCTTGTAGTCGATCCCTGCAAGGAAGCAGAGGGTGGCTGAAGGACCCACCTGGCCAGGGCCCAGAGGTCCCTGAAGCCAAGTGGAAGTGTGGCTCCAGCCCAGGGAGCCCAGCGACCCCAGCTGGCCACCCTCTGTGTCACCCCAGAGGCCCAAGCCAGGTACCAATGGCACCGGCCAAAGGGAGGGCAGCTGGTCTCAGCATCGGCCCACGTCGTGTGCTTCTCAAAGCTAATGGGTCTTCTGAGTTCTTGGGTTCACCGCAGCTCCCAGGTACTGACAACGGGAGCGTGCTTGGAGCATGATTTAGTGGTACAGTAATGTCTAAAATGCCATTTCTCTGGAGAGGTACCTGGAGAACCTCTGCTTGCCATGTCTTTAGTTTTTATTCTTTATAGTTTTTAAAATTGAAGTATAGTTGAATTATGTTTCAGGTGTACCGCAAAGTGATTCAGCTATACAATCCTTTTTCAGATTCTTTTCTATTATAGATTTATATAAGATATTGAATATAGTTTCCTATGTTACACAGTAGATCCTTGTTTATTATTTTTTTATACTTTTAAGCGAAAAAAGTCAGTCCGAGAAAGGTGGGTAGGAGCAGGGCCAGTGCTGGATGCATTACTTTAGATGTAAGATCTTCAACTGGTTTGTGGGCCATCAGGAAACTTCCTAAAAGCTGTCTTTCCTCTCCCTCCCTTAAGCCTTAAAAATGTCATCAGCTTCTTGGCTGTTTATAACACTTGCTCTAAGAAGGCTTGGAAATGGGCATTTTTAATGCAGACACTGCTCTCACACATTGTGTGTGCGTATGCGAAGCCAACCTCAGAGAGCTGCATGTGGAACCTCTATCCCCAATGTCCTTCCATCTGCCTAACTTCTAACCATGTGTCAAAACCTGGCTCCCACCCATCAAAAGACACTCAACGGAATGAAAACACAATCCACGAAATGGGAGAGAATATTTGCAAATCACATATCTGATGAGGGACTGATATTCAGAAAATATGAAGAAATCCTACCACTCAACAACAACAAAAATCCAATTAGAAAATGGGCAAAAGACTTTCTCCAAAAAAGATATGCAAATAGCTAATAAGCACATGAACGGATGCTCAACATCACTAATCAGTAGGGAAATGCAAATCAAAACCACATGAGAGGGACTTCCCTGGTGGTGCAGTGGTTAAGAATCCGCCTGCCAATGCAGGGGACACAGGTTTGAGCCCTGGTCCAGGAAGATCCCACATGCCGCGGAGCAACTAAGCCCGTGTGCCACAACTACTGAGCCTGCGCTCTAGAGCCCGCAAGCCACAACAACTGAGCCCGTGTGCTGCAAGTACCGAAGCCCACGCACCTAGAGCCCAAGCTCTGAAACAAGAGAAGCCACCGCAATGAGAAGCCCGTGCACAACGAAGAGTAGTCCCCACTTGCCACAACTGGAGAGAGCCTGCGTGCAGCGATGAAGACCCAACGATGAAGACCCGACGGAGCCAAAAAATTAATTAATTAATTAATTAAAATAAAGAAAAAACCACATGAGGTATCACATCACACCCATTAGATGGTTATTATCAAAAATCCAGAAAATAAGCAGCATTGGTGAGGATGTGGAGAAATCGGAACCTTTGTGCACTGCTGGTGGGAATGGAAAATGGTGCAGACACCATGGAATACAGTATAGCATTTCCTCAGAGAATTAAACACAGAATTACCACGTAATCCAGAAATTCCACTTCAGGTTTATACTGCAAAGAAGTGACAGCAGGAAATCAAACATGTATATATTTGCACATCCATGTTCACTGCAGTATTATTCACAATAGTCAAAAGGTGGGCACAACCCAAGTGTCCAAAGATGGATGAAGTCCATCTGTACAACAAAATATTATTCCACCTTAAAAAGGAAGGAAAGGGACTTCCCTGGTGGCACACTGGTTAAGCATCTGCTTGCCAATGCAGGGGGAACATAGGTTCGATCCCTGGTCCGGGAAGATCCCACATGCCGCAGAGCAACTAAGCCTGTGCGCCATAACTACCGAGCCTGTGCGCCACAACTACTGAGCCCACGCTCTAGAGACTGCGCACCACAACTACTGAAGCCCACGCACCCTAGAGCCCACACGCTGCAACTACTGAAGCCCATGCACTCTAGGGCCCGCGTGCTGCAACTACCGAGCCCGCGTGCTGCAACTACCGAGCCCACGTGCTGCAACTACTGAAGCCCACGCTCCTAGAGCCTGTGCTCTGAAACAAGAGAAGCCACCGCAATGAGAAGCCCGCACGCTGCAATGAGAAGCCCGCGCGCCGCAACAAAGAGTAGACCCCACTTGATGCAACTAGAGAAAGCCCGTGCACAGCTACGAAGACCCAATGCAGCCAAAAATAAAAATAATAATAATAAAAATTTTAAAAAATAATAAAAAGGAAGGAAAAGTCTGACACATGCTACAGCATGGATTAACCTTAATGACATTATGCTCAGTAAAATAAGCCCTACACAAAAGGACAAATCCTGTATGATCCCTTCTATGAGGTCCCTAGAGCATCGGATTCAGAGACAGAAAGTAGATAGAGGTCGCCAGGGGCTGGAGGAGGGGGTGGGGAATTAGTGCTTAGTGGGGACAGTTTCAGTTGGGAAGATGAGAAAGTTCTGGAGCTGATGGGGGTGCCACTGAACTGTACACCCAAAAATATTTAAAATGGTAAATTTTATGTTGTGTATATTTTGCCACATTTTTTTTTAAAAAGGGAAAGAAGATTCTCCTGCACATATTCTCAAGCTAAAGAAACACTCTTCAGGGAGGAATAGAACTCAGGCCCGTCTCCACCATCCTTCCTCTGCATCCACCCCTCCCCTCAACTGTCTGCTGATAACCCACTTCTTTGGGTGGAAACTCCTGGAATTCTCTGTCAAACAGGAAGCTCAGATTTGGCCCAGGACACCCTCCTTTCAGTCCTGGCTCTACAGCTGCTGTGAGCTGGGCCCCATGAGGACAGTGTTGGAAACAGCAACTTCCAGGAAGGCTCTGGATGGGGATGCCCATCCTCTACGCAATGTCACCTCCATGTGGTGGACCAGCCCAGCAGGCTCTGGCCATGGGGACTGGACACCCTCCGCCATGGGCAGCCCCCATGAAAGGACCCCGACCGAGGTGGCACCATGGTCCAAGGGCCCAGCCTGGAGCTGAGGGAAGGAGCGGGCGCCCAGGAAGGGCCCAGGGGGAAGCAGGGCACAGGGAGCGGGGCTGCTGCCCTCGCCCGCCTCTGGGGAGGACGCCAGCCTCTGCACACCGTGAGGTTTGCACAGCCGGGCGCCTTACCCACCCACCGCCTGCGCCCGACCGACCCCTTACTCACGACTTCAACTTCAGAAAGGATGACCAGTCCCCACCCTCCAGGGGCTCTGCTCAAAGCTCTGCCAAATGCCCAAGAGAGACCTGTGGGGACAGGCACTCAGAGCCAGGAGCGGGCACCATGGGGGGTCAGATCTGCTCTCCTCCCAGCACGTCCCCCCGCACCTCCCACAGCCCACCAGCTGGGTCAGAGGGCTCCTGGAGAACAGGGTTCCCAGGGAATGGGCCACTAAACCAGTGAGACTCCCGCCCAGGAGCCCTCCCCACAGCGTGGCACTGGCACCCCCAGAAAGGCTGAGCAGCCTTGTGAGGGGACTGAGGGCAGTGGACAGCAGGTCCCCACAGCAGACGGCAGTGTCCAGCTGAGAATGGCCGGGGAGCCGGCCGTGCAGAAAACACGGACAGCCTGCAGGTTGACACACTCCCTCGGAGGTCAAAAAAATCTCAAGTAGGGGACTTCCCTGATGGTCCAGTGGTTAGGACTCCGCACTTCCACTTCAGGGGGTGGGGGTTTGATCCCTGGTGGGGAACTGAGATCCCACGTGCTGTGCGGTACAGCCAAAAATTTTAAAAAAACAGAACAAAACAACTCACGTATATTTTTCATGCGTGCTCTCCCTCTCACCTGCCCACCTCCCAAATCTGGATAAAAATGTACGGTGTGCTTTATGAATCCATAGAAAATACTGACACGGCAAGTCCAAAGAGAGGCCTGCCCGAAGCCCGAAGAGGCAGCATCTCCTGTAGGCAAGGATGGTGCCAGCCAGACTCCACGGCTGAACAGCTCCGACAGCTCTTAGGTCTCAATATCTGCTGTTGCAGAACTTCAATCACCTCTCCCTCACCTCACCCCACCTGTGCTTGAGAACGTGAGGAACAGAGGTTTCATGGAAAGCATCTAACACCTTGTACAGCACAGGCATGACTGCTGAGAACACAAACCAGCTCTCAGGAGCTGGAGCAGCTGCCCAGTGCGCAAGGGGGCGGGAGCAGCTCACACACAGGAGGGGTCCCCAGGTGACCAGGCCTCAGGCTCTAGGACTGCAGACACCCCCTTGATAGACACAGGGCTCGGGAGGCCGCCAGGGGCCAGAGTAGACCTCCTGTGTCCCCACTGGGGGCTGCCCAGTCACTTAGCCCCTGGCTCGGGGGTCCCTGCTGGCCCCTCACAGCCCAGGCTTCAGCTCTCTGCACCTCCCAGACTGTCAGCCCCTCTCACCTGAGGTGTTCACGAGTTCTTAAGAAGGTCTTCCTACTGTTTCATGGGGTTTCTGAAAGGAGTGCAATTCACTTGACACAAGAGGCTTTTTAAACTTCTACTGTCCACCAGGCACCCAGCTGTCTCGGGCAGCACCCGGCCAGGACCTGCAGCCTGAGCATTCAGATTCCCACCGACGTGTCCCCGCCGGCTGGGTATTCACAGCGCAGCACCGGTGGCTCTCGCTCTGTGCCGAGACCCTGACCCGCCCCGCGCAACGTGTGGGCCCCACCCTCACACCACGTTTTGCAGGGATGCTTCCACCTTGTGAATCACAGGAGACTGTGTTGTTTGTTCGGAATTTTAACGAGAATTGTTCACCATTTTGGAAAAAAAATCACATCACCCACAGTAATACCTATATCAGGTACATTTTTCTTGTCACTTTCTCAGCATCTAGTACAACTGTCCCCAAGCACTGACTTGCTTAACCACAAACGACCTTACGACATCTCACTGCACCCTTTTCTTCCTCCTTTACGTTACCGACGTATGTATACGTACGTGTGTGTTTTAGTTCCTAGTGTGGGTAGAACAGATGATCTACTAACTTCACTCCTTTTCAGGACAGTAAAGGGGATGCTGCAGAGCACTGGTCCTGCTGGCCTCCTGACCCCGTTTCTGCATCGCTGGCCTTGCACCCAGCAGGGAGGAGCTAAGCACCAAGCAGCTCGCCAGCTCTGGGAAAACGTGACAGGCTGGAGAGGCAGGAGCACTGTAATTACCTGGTTGCTGATGCTGCCGCCTGTGCAAGAGGTGCTTCAGAGCACAGACTCAGAGATGGGGGAGGTAGAAGGAAGAAGGCTACCAAAAAGGTCACTCAAGTTTCATCTTTCCTTTTTTTTTTTCAGATTTTTAACAAATATTTTCTTTCTTTTCTTTCTTTCTTTCTTTATTTTGTTTGGCTGTGTTGGGTCTTCATTGCGGTGCACGGGTTTCTCATTGTGGTGGCTTCTCTTGCTGTGGAGCACGGGCTCTAGGCGTGCGGGCTTCAGGAGTTGTGGCACGTGGGCTCAGTAGTTGTGGCTCACGGGCTTAGTTGCTCCGCAGCATGTGGGATCTTCCTGGACCAGGGCTCGAACCCTGCATTGGCAGGCGGATTCTTAACCACTGCGCCACCAGGGAATTCCTCAAGTTTCATCTTGACAGCTGCCCACATCCTAGTGATTTGGGGAGTCTACCAGGCACCCCCACGGGCCCCCCGAGACAGGGACACACAGGAGGAAGGCTGAGAGCTGGGTGGCACTGACCAGAAGGACACACCCCTGTCTTCGCAGCCTCCCACATTCGGGCATGGGGCGTCTCCACCTGAGTGGGGCATCCACGGCCACAGCGCCAGCCTGTCAAGGACAACCTGACCTGGTGCAGAAGCCACGTTCCTTGGGCTCCTTCTCTCCCGCACGGCCAGTCCTCCCTCAGGAGTCACACTTCCCACATCTGTTGGCACCAACTCAGAACAAAAGACCCCTAGAAAATTCATCTTCACTCCACCCCTAGGAAATTACAAGGTAATCAGGGCAAAGGGAACAAACCAAGTTAATTCGCAGCTTCAGCTCGTGTGTACAAATCAAGACTGCAGATGTTTTAAAGCCTAGTTCTCCATCGCTCCTAGGGAGCAGGAGCCAGTCAGAATGAAGACCACTAGGCACAGCCTGACTGACCCCCAGGTGGAAGCATTTCCCACGTACCTGTCCAGGCTCAACTCAGACCCACCTGCAGGGAATGGCAAGGAGGGACGTCCCACCACACAGCACATCCCCCAACCTCTCTTCTGTCTTTATGTCTGTTCAGTCAACACTAAGTGCCTAACCATCCAGCTACTTTCTAACAACATGAAAAGCCACAGGACAACTTGTTAAAAATTCATAACAAAGAACAAAAACTGAGTGATAAAAGACTGAGTTAGGAATGAAAGAGAAAATGTTAATCAATGCCTTCCTCTGCAGTATTAAATCCAGCACCTGAAACTGGCACGCAGCTCCCAGGCAGCATGGCCCCAAGCACACGCCCTCACAGGCAGCAGGGGAGCCCGCGGTTTCACGGGGGGGCTGCAGACGCAGCTCGGTCCCCACGCTGGAGGCGTTGGTCTTCCAGTAGAGCTCCCAGACCTCGCCTCCTGGACCCAGTCAGGCTCCCCATGCATTTCCAACACGAAGCCAACGCACAGCGTCAGGGCGCTGTTCCCAAACCCAAGACAGGCAGCCGCTGTTCTTAGTGCTACTCCTTAGGGAGGGAAAATAAGGTCTCGCCAAGTTCCCAGAGACTGACAAAAACAAAAAAATGTCTAGGTCCTCTTGGAACCAGAAAAAACTTCCAGCGACACAGGCAGACACACAGAAGTGTCTGGGACTCACACACTGCCGTGCAGGCAGCCCCAGGCTAAGCAGTCCTCCTGGACATGCCTGACCATCCTTTACGCGTCCTCCCAAGGGGGAGGCCACAGCACAGGCCTCTGTCAAGGCCACACACCTCGCACCACGGCGTGCGTGGAGACAGAGGAGGGTCTCAGAACAGTGTGCGGGCACTAGCAGGTGGGCACAGGTCCCGCCTCCCGGCACTCCCACCCCAAACATGCCCCTCCCGAGGGTAGTGCGAGCTGAGACTGGCTTCTGACCCTTGGAATAAGGCCGAGTGACGACGTCCCTTCCGTGATCACGTTGCACGGGACTGTCCTGCTGCTCCATGAAGCAAGCCGCGCCGGGGAGAGGCCCGTGGCCAGGAACGGAGGGTGGCCGGCTGTTGCCAACAACTACATGAGCTCGGAAGGGATTCCGCCCCAGCCCACACCTGAGCACAGTCTGTGAGAGACAGAGGCCCTGTGAGGCCCGGCCAAGCCATGCCCAGATTTCTGACCCACAGGAACTGGGCGCTAGTAAGTAGGTGCTGTTTTAGGCCACTCAGTTTGTGGTATTTCTTGGTTGGGTTGAATTCCACAGACTGGGACTTCCAAACAGCAGACATTTATCTCCCACTGTCTGGAAACTGGGAGTCCAAGACCACAGCGGCTGCAGATTCTGTGCCTGGTGGGATGGCTTCCTGCTGTGTCCTCAGGGGCAGAGGGGGCAAGGGAACTCTCCAGGATCTCTTTTACAAGGACAACAACACGCCCTCCTGACCTGATCATCTCCTGAAGGCCCCACCTCCTAAGACCACCACCTGAAAGTCAGGTGTAAGTGTGTGAATTTGGGGGGGACACACTTTCAGTCCACAGCAGTAACTAATCCTGGCAGCATCTTGCAGAAATGCAAACGTGCACTCCTCCGACCAGCCTGTAAATCCCTACCAACACAAAATAACAGAACCTTCATCAGGCTGTGGTGGGAGAGTCCTAGTCCCTGGAACCTGGGGACATGCTTCCCACAGGGCAGAGGGGCTTTGCAGATGTGATGGGTTATGGGCCTCAAGAGGGGAGAGGACCCTAGGTTACCCGGGTGGGCCCAATGTCATCTGGAGCCCTCAGAGGTGGGGACCCTTTGCCGGCAAGTCTGACAGATTAGACGGAAAGAGGGTCCTGACCTGGCTTTGGAGGTGGAGGAGGGGGACATGGTGAAGAGTGCAGGTGACCCTGAGAAGCTGGGACAGCCCTCTGTTCACAGCCAGCAAAGGAACAGGGACCTTGGTCCTACACGGTGACTAATCACTACACCTACAGAACAGTAAGATGACGAGGAACAGCAGCAACACAGAGGGAACGTCACAGCATACCAGTAACCGATGGTATTCCCCTCAGCATCGTTCTCTATTATAAACAGACTCAATACAGGCTAAAAATCCACCCACTGGGAGGATTTAACAGGAGGTGATCCACAGGATGGAATGCTGTACGGCCCTCAGCATGGCGAGGACGGAAGCAGGATATAGAGCGAACACAACTCTCATACCCTCCTGATGGGATAGAAACTGCTCGACTGCTCTGGACCGCTGGGTGGTATCTACTAAGGCTGCACCTGCAGCCCAGCAATCCCCCCCTCACTGCATCCCAGACAGAAACACAGACACTCACTCACCAAAAACACGTGTGAGAATTTTCACAGCAGCACTACTCAGAGTGACCCAAACACGGAAAGTCTCCCAAAGCCCACGTGCAGAGTAGATGAATACACTGCCGTCCTCACACGTGGAACGCTGCACACAAAGGAGGCATGAACCACAACTACACACGGCGATGTGGCCGAAGCCCACACGACACGGGGAAAGAAAGAAGCCACACACAACTACACACCGTGTGGTTCCGCTCATAGAAAAACACCAGAAATGCAAACCAGTCTGTGATGTAAAGGTCAGCGGTGGCCAGGTCTGGGGCAGGGGGCATAGTCTGCAAAGAGTGGAGGGAGGGCTTCCCTGGTGGCGCAGTGGTTGAGAGTCTTCCTGCCAGTGCAGGGGACACGGGTTCGAGCCCTGGTCTGGGAGGATCCCACATGCCGCGGAGCGGCTGGGCCCGTGAGCCACAATTGCTGAGCCTGCGCGTCTGGAGCCTGTGCTCCGCGACAGGAGAGGCTGCGACGGTGAGAGGCCCGCGCACTGCGATGAGGAGTGGCCCCCGCTTGCCACAACTAGAGAAAGCCCTCGCACAGAAACGAAGACCCAACACAGCCATAAATAAAATAAATAAATAAAATTAAAAAAAAAAAAAAGAGTGGAGGGAGGTGATGGCTTCTCAGGTGAGTGCACCTGTCAGCACAGCCACTGAACTGCAGGCCTGACACAAATACAGGTTCTTGGTTACATAAATTATACCTCAATAAAGCTGATTAAAAGGGAAAGAGGCTGATGACAGCCAACGCTGGCCAAGACGTAGAGCTACAGAACTCTACGTGTTGCCGGTGGGGACTCAAAATGAAAGGTCACTTCAGGACCCAGTCTGACCACTCCCTGTATGGGAAGCAGACACACACATGGCCAGCAACCCCACTCCCAGAGACACGTACACACGAGGATTTGTGCGTTTGAATGTCTCATGTCACTGAACCAGACACTTACAAAGGGCCAACATGATAAATATGTGTATTTCTCCACCAAAAAAAAATTTTTTTTTAATTTTGAAGGATTTGTACAAGAATGTTCATAGCAGCATCATTCACAGTAGCCAAAATCAGGAAACCCAAACCATACTGATAGGTAAATGGACAAACAAACCAGGTGCCTGCGTGCACAGGAGGGCCACCAGGGATAGGATGGCACTTGCTGCAGTATGCGAATGTGAATGGACTTGCTGAGATGAACGAGCCGACGAGAAAGGCCATGCTGTATGGTTCCACTTATAGCAAGTGCTGGCAAAAGGAACCTAGAGACACAAGAAGCAGGCCAGTGGGGACCGAAGGGGCACAAGAGAATCACACCTAACGTGCTGACCACGCGGATGTTCTAGGGACAAGGACGATCTGCTGGCTCCAGCACCTGCCCTTCTCCAGAGGGGGCTGGCACCACGGGTACATGTGCCAGCCTGCCACCAGGGCTGCTCAGGAACAGAGAGGACACAGAGGCACCTCATACAATTCAAGACGTCCTTGTACGCTGGCACGCGGTATGGGGAGCAGCAGCTCGAGGGTGGTTTGTGGGCTGGTTTCCTCAATGCCTTAAAAACCACGCCAGACCAAACCAAAGCAAAAGCTTTCTGCTGTCCATAAAGAGCAAGCACACTTTGCACACAAAACCTGGCGAAACACGGATTATAAAAACAAACAAACAAACACAACTACTCATAACCCCAAAACTCAAAGGTTACCATTAACATTCTCCTAGATTTCACTCGATTCTGTCCTCCATCTTACATACATTTATACACTATGTAATTCGACATGCTTTTTTTCCCACTTAACAAGAAAACAGAGAGATTTCCCCATATCATTGAATATTCATTAAATATTGTTTCAAACCAGCATTTTTAAAGGCCCTATAATATCTCACTCTACAGATATACCATATGTCCCCTGCCAGACCCCTGGGCTGCTTCAAGTTTTTCCCTGCCAGACCCCTGGGCTGCTTCAAGTTTTTCATTTTTATTAAAAAAAAAAAAAAAAAAAGCCTTGCTTTTCTCCACTTGTGTCCCCTTATGTTCCCCAGGATAGACTCTTGATCACTTCGTGGAAAGGGAAGTGTCTCACAGCTTTGGACACAGGCTGCTGAGTCCCCCA
The DNA here is from genome assembly GCF_965194805.1 of Balaenoptera borealis. Taxonomy (NCBI): domain Eukaryota; kingdom Metazoa; phylum Chordata; class Mammalia; order Artiodactyla; family Balaenopteridae; genus Balaenoptera; species Balaenoptera borealis. Next base: position 50,454,056 of record NC_138872.1, on the reverse strand, counting down.
GCAAGACGGCAAGCGCCGTCAGACTTGCTCTGTGAGGAGCTCCCGGGTGAATGTTCCATCCTGCTGGATTTTAAGGTTAAACATCTTCCCATGTATTCTTCACCAGGACCTCCTCTCTGAAGGGTCTGTGTGTTGCCAAGTGACTTGAAGTAAGGAAGATACTCCCAGCAATGACAACACGACCAAGCTGTTCCTACTTGTTGAGGGGCCTCATCGCCGCCGACCGGGACCCAAGCCGTGTGCGCAAGACTGTGCACATGTGTGTGCGTGCGCATGTGTGTGCCTGCGCATGTGTGTGCCTGTGCACGTGTGAGCCAGTGAGCGTGGACCACGCTGAAAGGGGCCTCTGCCGGCCACACCGCACCGGAGCCCATGCTCAGGGACACACCTCCTCCTGCCCCAACTATGTCAGCAGGAAAATCAGACTCAGCTCCCAATGCACGCCAGAAGTTTGAGGACCAACAACATCGGACCCAGGAAGAGAGAGAGGCCTAAACAAGGGAAAGCAGAGATCAATGCAAAACAACTGGCTAAAACTAGGGGACTGCTATAAGCCACACCAGCCCAGGGCTTAGCAGGCAACGGCCAACAGCGGCAGGTGGGCAAAGTGGCCAGGCAACGCTGCTGCCGAGTTGGAGCTCCCAAACCCTCCGCGGTGGTTTCTGGACCTAAACACAGACCCTCGGCACCCTGCTAAACATCTCCGTGTTCCAAGGCTGCACAAAGCATCTTACGTCCCTGTTATCAGCCCTCCCAGCGAGATGTCGCACAGACCTCATCTGCAGGCACCCACCCTACCTCTGCCCAGGTGATGGACAACCACTGCCCGGGAAGGTGCAGGCCGGCAACAGCTCAGCTTACACCCCAAAGAACCGCTTCAGTCCCAGCGCGTCTGCCCAACCCCAGGGACCACAGTGCTGTGCTCTGATTCACAGAACACACCGGGTGGCCTCCCGGGCTCACAAATATGTGTTTATCACCAGCCAAGACCTTTGCCCAGGGGTGGCACTGACTCCCTCGCCCAGACCTGGCACCTGGCTGCCTGTGGAGAGCCGGTCCACGTCCAGGGCTCGGGCCTTCTCCACTCTGTTCTTCCTCTCTGGGGATGGGGGCTTCCTCTCTGTATGCTGGCTTCCTGACACCACACCCTCTGCACTCCTTGGCTAAACCTTGGTTAGACCCCTCCTCACTTTCCTTCCCTCCTCACGATTCTGGAAGCCTGTCTGCCAAGCAGCCCTCCTCCTGTGTGAACAGCTTCCCTCTTCTGAGTTCTAGCCAAAGGGCCGTGAAGAGCCGAGGTTGCCTGATCATGCCCCACCGCCTCCATCAGCATCAGTTTACCCCATCACCTCTGTTCCCCTGTCCCTCCTCTACCTTCTGAAAGACGTAAGTCCACAGCCAACGAGGTCCTGGACATTCTGACCTCCGCAGAAAAAATCGTGCAGCACTCTGGACACCGGAGTCTGCCCGTCACTATCAGACCCCAGTCATGACCAGAAAACCTAGGTTACCACCTTACCCTCAGAGTTCAAGTTCACTTTATTCACTTTTATTTCCCAGCTCATTCCCAAAGGACTTAAAGGGCCCACCTTCCCACATTAAGGGTGACCCCGCACACCCGGTTTTGGCGCGGACGGCCCCACCTCGGTCTCTGATGCCTGCACTCAGTTCCAACGCCCTTCTCCCGAGCGCCCAGGGCAGTAAATCCAGGCCCACCCGCCACCTCTCCCTCCCTTCGCGCATTCCTTCTGCAGCTCACTCCAAGCCAGGGTGCCGGACACTGAGACCTTCCCCACTTTCTCCAAGCGCCTGATGGACGACGCCCTGACTGATGTGGCCCCAGGCCCCACGACACCCTGTAAGCGGCGTGTCCCCACACTAGATGCTGCCCGCTCCCCGGCCTGGCTGCAACCCCGCCTCCTCCTCCTCCTCCCCTGCCCAGGCCAGGTAAGTGGCCAGCTCTTCATGGACCAGCCACCATGCACCCTGCCAATTCCAATTCAAACACAACAGCAGCCGAAAGTGCCCCAGGACCCTTCCCACCTGCTTCCCCACACCCTCCTAGGGTTTCCTTCCTGAAACACACTTCTACCTGATTCATCATCCAAGACACAAACGCTCTTGCTGATGGGAACAATGATATCATGTGTGCACGACACAACACAGCAGTGTTGCTAGGACCACGCAACCCCTCGAGGGAGACCAGCTCTGCGCTGCCCGTGCCTGCCACTGAAGCCTTCGCTGTCCTCTGCTCAAACTTACGGCATGTGCTGAAAGCTGGGGAAAGGCTTCTAAAACTGAAAATATTCTAGCTACACACTTAACTACTACCTGAAAATCTAGCAAAAGCCATGCCTATCCAAATTACAAATCAACGTAACTAGCATAATCCGAAGCAGGTACCAAAATCCGTCCCTCAAAGCCTGCCATCCTCTTGTGTAGGGTAGGTTGGTCTTTATACCACATGTAGCACATGAGTACCTCCCACAAAGGGGCAGACTAGAGAAATCCCTCCAGGCGTGCAGATGGGTCTACGTGTGGCCCTGTCTGGCTTCCAGAAACTTCTCTGGAAACTGGTGGTTTGCTGTCCTGGTTAGTGGCTGACCCTGGGCACTCTTGGGGCTCTGCTCTGCTGGCACACCCAGGAGAGAGACAGGCAGAGCAGGAGCACTGCAGTGAAGTTAGAACAAATGGGCCTTGGTGACTGGTCCCAGGCCCCAGAGCAGCGGGAGGGGCCCCAGGACCTGGGACAGAGACGCCAGGAGGGCAAGAAAGTGCAGGGAGAAAAGAAAGAGCTCAGCTTGGGAAGCACTGAGGACAGGAAGTGCTGGAGGGGAGGGTTGTGGTCATCAGAGAGAGAAGCCAGGCCCAGGCCCAGGGTGGAGGCGAGGGTAAGGGCCCAAGAGTGAGTGGTGAGAAGGGGTCACCCCCGCAACTACAGTGCCGGGCTCCTGGCAGCCAGACTCTAACTGGGGGAGCTCAGCGCCCAGCTGCCCAGCGCTGCCTGAGCCTCGGTTCTTCACCTATAAAATGGGAGGATACTGGTGCCTCGTCCAGGGTGGTGGGGAGGAGAGGATGAGGAGTGCCTGGCACACATCACATTTGGGCCCACACCTCACCTCAGAACCTGGCACCTCACAGAGGAAAGGCAAACCCAAAAAAATCACCCAGAAAAATGGGTGAGATCCAGACACAGGCACCCAGGCAAGCACAGAGACAGAGAAGGGACTGGGAGGGGTTGCGTGGTGACCATCACCACAGGGGTGCCACACCAGGCTGCTCTCTGCACCTCCCGTGTGCAGCTCTCAAGCTCGCACTGGGGGCAAAGCAGTGGAGAAAACACCAGGCGTGCACAGTCCAGCACGAGCGTCTGAAGATGCAGTTTCCCTTAGATCTGCACTGAGGACAGAAACCAACTTCCAGCCAGAGAAACACCTGGAACTGTCCAGGGACATGGTGACGCACTGGCACGCTGGGGCGCAGGCACACAGCATCACTGGGTCCCAGAAACAGAAACAGCCAGCAGGCCCCACAGGTTCAGGGCAGACCTCCACGCTGGCCATGCTTTGTGCACACCCGTCACAGTCACCTTGATCCTCCAGCCATCAGACCTCCTTCCTTCCATCCCCCACGCCCTGGGCTCAAAGGAGGCGAGCTCCCACCAACACTGACCCCGAGGAGTGGACAGCGAGGATGGAGTTATGCCCACTCTCTAGCCTTCCAGGACGTGGGCACATCAACCACAATGTGTTTTCCTGTAGGCCCCCAACCCTCCACGTGAAGACTATTGGGAACCAGGGTGCGGAGGATGGAATTGCCTTAACCGAGGCTGTTCACCGCCCTCGGTAGAGTGGGAAGGGCCCAAGCATGGCAGCAGAACGCTTCCTGAGCTCCGAGGTGCACCCGGAATGCTGCCTCGGTGCCAACACTAGCCCGGCGCCCCAGGGGCCCACCAGCATGGAGCAGTCTGGCGCTGCGCTGGGGAGAAGCTGCTTCCAGAGCCTGGCCCGCCCTCCTGCCAGCTTCCACCATGCAGACCCCTGCTGCCTGTGCTCTGAGCCTAACTAGCCAGTGGCCGGCCCTCAGGAGCCTCGACAACGACGATGACGCCGCCGCCACCACCGCCAAGTCCTGACGACGGCAAGTCCTGACGCGTGCACAGATCCCTCTCCTCAGACCACTACTGGGTATTAAGAGAAAAGAAATCAGAGCTCCCGAGGGGAGCAAGCTGATGCCCTGACCGAAAGGACTGTCTAAGAGGGGGCTCTCCTCACCGTTCCTGGCAGACGGCCCTCCCGCTGGCCCAGGTCACTATGAGTCCCTGCCGTCTCCACCACCTCAGGCAGGCCTCAGCCCTGCTTCGGTCAACGTGTCACAGGAAGTGCAGCAACACATCACTCCCCGACAGCAGGGACAGGAGGCAGGTCCCCCTCTCCACCTGTGGCTGTGTGTCCCCGAGCACTCGCCGCACCCGGCTGGAGGACCCTCGGAAGCAGAGATCACGTCCTGGGAAACCGCTGCTGCCCTGATGGAGCCCAGGCCCTCATGCTCTGCCGGACACACACCGCCGGCCTCCTGGGCGCGGGGCTCTGGAAAGCAACAGCACCTCTGGGGAGGCAACTCAAGCGTCCACCATCTACACCTGGAGAAACACCTGGCAGTGGCGGCGAAGGGGCCGGCTCAGCCCCGGAGACCTCCCACTTTCCCTCCCGCCCCTAAAATGAACCCAAGGCCCTGCTTTCCCGGCCTTCCCTGGGGCTGGGAGCATGTGCTCGGGGAGGCGGCACAGCCCCCAGCAGGAAGGGTGCTCGGCCAGCCCAGGTAACCCCACGACTCTAACGAGTCCTAAAACGAAAGGGTGGGAAAGCAGCGCCCACACTCTCGGCCGCTACAGGCAAGCAGTTTAGCAAACAGCCGCCGCTGGCGGTGGTCAAGCGGGACCGACAACAGCCCAAGACACAAAGCCACAAAGGGTGTGCAGAATGAGGATGCCAAGAAGCAGAATTCCTCAGGAAAGACAGCCCAGCCAGGAGCACGAAGGTCCTTGGGGAGAGAGGGCCCGTGAGCCTGGGAGGGGCCGCAGGGCAGGGGTACCGGCCACAGGGCCGCACTGGCCCCTTCAACCGCAGAAGCTGAGGGGAGCTCAAGCAGGTGCCAGTGACGGGTATTTGCTGTGTATTTTGGCCACACGTCCAGAAATCTGGAGAAAACGTTTAATTCCGTCAAGAACGGGCATCTTCCTCCAGCACTAGGCATTGATGCTCTAAGCCCTTAGCCAACGGCTTGCCTTTGAGTACACCCAGGTATGCACACCTGATGTGGACCCGCGACCAAAGAAAAGCCCTTCTTCCTCTGGAGACCCGCGGCCAAATCTCCGCCCCCAAAGAGGCCGCGGGCCCCAGAGGGCCTCGGCGAGCTCGGGTCGCTGCTCCCCCGGCCCCCGCCCGGCCCCGGCCCGAGACCAGGCGGACGGCAGGTCGCCGGGCAGCGCCAGGTGCGCGCAGCGGCCCGCCGGCCGGCCTTACCATTACTGTAGGCGTACGGGGACTCGGCCGCGCCGTCCTGCAGGCTCTCCAGGATCTCACCCTTGCCCACGTCGCTGTCGCCCACCAGCAGGAACTTAAGCAGGTAGTCGTAGCTCTTGACCGGGCTGCCCTGCGTCCCCATCGTCGCTCACGCGCGCGCGGGCCTCGCCCGCATGCCCACTGCGCCGCGGAGCCCAGCGGCGGAGGCCTCCAACCGACCTGCGGGCGCCGACGCTGGTGAGCGGGACCTGCGGACGGCGAGGCCGCCCCGCCCGCACCTGTTCCACCGCCCCCGCCTGGCCTCTTCTTGCTCAGCCTCAGCGCCGCCGCCGCCGCCCCGCCGCTTCCCGCACGGCGCCGCGCAGACCCACCGCCCCGCCCCGCCCCACGCGCCGCCATTGGCCGCCTGCCACCTCCCTTCCCGCGACCATTGGCCGTTGCCCACGCCCGTCAGCACCACTAGCGCCCCAGCCCCCTCCCCGCTTCCCAGACTTCGCTGCGAGACCTCCGCTCGCCCCGCCCCGTCACCGCCCCGCCCCCACACTGTTGCCATAGGTCACCCACCGCCCCCTTCATGCGGCCATTGGCCCGTGCGCACGTCCATCACAGATGCCCCGCCCCCACCTCTTCCCACGCAGCTCTGCGAAGCCTCCGGTTGCCCCGTCCCATCGTCGCCCCGCCCCTCCTTCCAGCCGTGGCCATTGGCCCTTCGCCTCCCGCTTCCCAGAAACAGTGGTCCGCCTGCACGTCCGTCACAGCACTACCGCCCCCGCCGCTTCCCGCAGAGCATCCCAGACTCACCAGCAACCCTGCCCACTGCCCCCGCAACTCCTCGGCCCTCGCCCGCCCCCTCCCCTTCGCCATTGGCCACCGCTGCCGATCTTCCCAGAGCCACTGGACCGTCCGCACGTCGATCACGGCCCTCTAAGCCCGCCCTGCTCACCCCGAGCTTCCCGCCCCCTTCCGAGACGCTCACCAATCAGGAACTTGGAACTCCAGGTTGTTTGCATACGCCCCCTTCCTTCCGCAGACGGAGAAGGATGGTGGCGGTCCCCGAGTTGAGGTGACGCGGCTGGGTCCAGCAATACTGAAACCCCTAGAAAGCTGTGGCCGCTGCTCCCACAGAGACCCCGGAGAGGACAGCGGAGCCCACCCGGAACAGCGCTCTCGGAAGCCGCTGTCCCCGCGGCGGGGGCGCGGCGAGGGCGTGGGGGGGCGCGGCGAGGGCGTGGCGGGATGAGGGCGGCCAATCGGCGCTCAGAGTGGCCGGGGAGGCGGGACTTCCGTTCCCGCGTGGGGGCCGGGGCCGAGGGGGCGGTGGGGTAAGCTGGGGCGCAGGGGGCGGCGGGGTGACGCATGTGTGCTGGCGCAGGCGCAGGGTCCCCAGCGCGGCGGCTCTGCTCTGGCCCCTCGTCTGCCCCCCCCCTTGGGCAGGGCCTGCAGGTGACAGCGGGGCTCCCAAGGCTCGACGCTGCGGAACGTCGGGGTCAGCGGGCTGGTGGTCCTCCAGCTCCAGAGACGACGGCAGCACCGGCTCTGAGCCTCCTACCCGGGGAAGAATCGGGGTCAGGCCGGGTGGGGGACCCAGGAGGGCCCAGGAAGAGGGTTAGGGCGTGAGGCTCTGAGGCTTGACCAGGGGGCCTCGAGGAGGAAGTGACTTTGGGGTTGTTTACAGAATGGATGGGTTATGAAAAGCCTATGAAGTCGTGCGAAGATACAGTTTTACTCTGCAAGATGGAAAGTGAAGCAAAATAATACCTTTTTCACATATCAGATTGGCAATGTCGCATGTGGGCCAGGATGTGGGGAACAGCTCTCTGGGAGGGAGGTTGAACAGCCTAATAATTCCGTATCTCATTGAGCCTGGAGAAATTCTCAGAAATGAGCTCAAAGAATTTCACTGTAGCGCTGTGGTGATGGTGAAAGTAGTGAAGCCATCTGGAGCCCCCGATAGGGTGCCATTAAATCAACCAGGTTCACGCAGCCCCTTCGATGAACAAGGTAAGATGCAGGCAATACTGACCTGAGAAGACAAGCAAATGATAGTACAGTATATCCAGTGCAACTTCAACGATTATGCTTTAAAAACTTAACAATTCATTTCTTTCTAGATTTACATATAGCGAAATGTTATGTATGCACAGGATAAAACCTGGAATGATGCTCACCAAATGGACAGCATCGTTTCCTTTGGGGTTGGAGGTGGAGAGTGATGTTCTCGTCATTGATAACATTTTCACGAGAACATATTCACATATGACATGTAATTGACAACTAGTAACTCAAAAAGTTCAGCATAAAAGTACCATACAATGCAGCAATTCCTCTCCTAGAGGAATGAAAATATACATTTACACAAAAACTTGTGCATGAAAGTTCACAGCAGCATTACTCACAACAGCCAAAAGGTGGAAACAACCCAAACATCCATCAACAAATCAATGGATAAACAAAATGTGGCTTATCCACACAATGGGTTTTCATCCATAAAAAGGAATAAAGTGCTGATACCTGCTACATTTCATTTATGTGAAACTTCCAGAATAGGTAAATCCACAGAAAGTAGACTAGTGGTTGCCAGCGCCTGAGGGAGGGGGAAATGGTGAGTAACTGCTTAATGGGTACCCTGTTTCCCTTTGGGGTGATGAAAATGTTCTAAAATTGGTGATGGTTATACTACTTGGTAAAGCTATTAAAAATTATTGAATTGCACACTTGAAATGGGTTTATTTTATAATATGTAAAATACGCTTCAATGAAGCTGTTGAAAATTATAAATCAAAAGGATACGTTGTCCAAGCTGAGCCACTAGACTCAGCTGGACGAGGCACTGAGGGTGTGTGCTAGGGAGAGGCCACGTGTGAGTTGGGGCTCCCTAAAAAGCAGGTTTGTGCAGAGAGAACAAGCACATCATAGTGACCAGGCCCCGAGGGCTGCACCGAGGACAGCTGGGCTGGCACATCTGCCCAGCAGGCGAGAAACAGGGCAGCAAGAACTCCTCCCAAGGGATCACTGAGCCTGGGCTGTGTCTCCAGCAGCAGGTGGTCTTCACAGAGAGCAGACCCCTGCATGGGCGAGGCACAATACCAAGTGACCACCCCCTGCAAGCTGCAGATAACCCTCACTGGGCAGTGAGCCATGTGGACTCTGCTGTTTCACTTTGGTGGGGTGCCTGGGGAGGCTTCCTGAGGAGCTGGTCCCTCTGTTGGGTGGGCAGCAAGCACCTGGGCCTTTCTCACCTGCCTTCAGGGAGAGGCTCTCCTGGTATCCTGGCCCTCTGGGACATTCAAGGGCAGAGGCTGGCCAGGGATGGGCAAGGCCACCTGCTCATTCGTAATCCACGGAGTGGCCAAACCCTGGATGCTGGCTTACAGCAGACACAGCCCCCAGCGTGTACAGAAAGGGCACATGCACCCACAACACAGTGTTTACAGAAACAACAGCCAGTGGGCGGAGTCTTGTTAGCCTTCAGCTGGTGGGGGCGGGAAGCCGAGTCCCCACCACCTGCCACCCCCCAACCACGGCCAAGCTGGCCTCTCTGGCAGAGGTCACTACACCCAACCTGGAGCCCGCCTCAGCCTGGCTTTGCCTACTCCCTGCTTTGAAGTCGCTGAGGCCCCTCTCTGGGGCTGGAAGCCATGTGGGGCTGACATGTCCTCGGTTTGTGAGGCTGCCCAGAAGGGATGGTGGGTGAGAAACTATTATCATTCCACTTTGCAGAGAATTTAAACCAAAAGCACCCTTTGTACATCAGGACTTCCCCTGAAGGGGCTCCAGCAGCTGTAGGCCCCGCTGCCTGGTTCTCCATCACCAGGGACGAGGTGAGGCCGGCTGGGTCCTTCCCAGCACAGCTTGTGCAGCAGGCGTGACCATCCCTAGAACCTGTCCATGGAGTCTGATCTTGGGAGCAAGACTCAGCAACCTCTGTCAGCTGCTTCCTGTCCTCCTGATTTACTGGTTTCCTGTGCTGCTCCAGTTCCCTCTGACCTCCGACCTCCCAACCTCAGAGCAGAAAGGCACTGCAGGAACCCACAGGGTCTGGGGCAGTGGGGCCCAGTCGAGGGAGGGATGGCTGGAGGGGTGCCATTCCCTGCTGTCCAGGAGGCCCTGTGGGTGGAGGAGCTGGCCTCCAACATAGCTGCATGCCCTTCTGCAAGGACGCTCTGGGACCCACTAAGTGCCAGGCCTGGCCCAGGGGACCTTGGAGGAACCTCAGGCCAAGGACAAAGCAGCCCAGAACAGCCCTCCGCTCGCAGGTCCTGGGTCAGCCCTGCGAGGTGCCCAGGTGTTGCGTGGTCGAGGGTAACCCTGGGCCCCTCTGAAGGCCCTGGAGGTGTCTGGTGAAGAGCCCTGACAGTCTCCCCTGCGGTTCCCACACCCACTGGCTCCGAGCAAGGATGGGGGCCAGGCCTCCAGACCCAGCCTCTGTCCAGGAGGGAACAAACGAGTGGTCTGGGGTGTCTCCTTCCCCCCACTCCAGGATACCCAAAGCTGTCCACTCTGAGAAGGGCCTGGGGACCACCCATTGGGGCAAACAGACCTTGGCCCTGGTGCCCTAGGAGCTCTCACACAAGTGTCAGTTACTTGGCCCCCAGTCCAGGCCTGCTGCCAGGAGAGGCCCCACTCAAGTCCTACAGGCAGAGGGCGCAGAAAGCTGTGTGCATCCGGCAAGAATCAATAGTGGACGCTGCCAGCTAGTGGGCCAGAGGGGGAGGAGGGACGGGACAGTCACGTGGTCGAAAATATCTCTGTACTAATCACTTGTTATGTAAAAGGGAGAGTAGCTTTACAGAGGAGAACCTGGTGGGTCAGGTTGACGTCACTGGTTTGGGCAGTCACGGTGTAGAGCACAGAAGCTGAATCTCAGAATCATCAGACGAACCCCACATAGGGACAGGCTGCCAAGTGACTGGCTGGATCTTTGAGGACCCCAGTGCTGGGAAAGGCAGAGACGGGCTGTGGGGTGCTTGAAGGCAAAGGGTCCTTGAGACTGGCGCCCAGGAGCACGGGAAGCGAGGTGCCCTGGTTACACAGGTCAGTCCTTGGCCTTACAAGATATACACTGGGCATCTTAGGAACACAACTGGGGCAACTGATGATCAGATGGTTTAGAAAAGTTAGAGCATGAGCACGAAAAAGCAGCTGTGGCAGAACATTAGCCCCGGGGAATCTGTTGAAGGTTGTGATGTGCTAGCTGTTTCTTTGAGTTGAAATCACATCAAAGTAAGTTTTCAAGGACAGGAGGGAGCTGGCGGGAGTGAACTATGTGGCTCAGACCGCCTGCTTCAGCAGCTCACCGCCCCTCTCTGAGCCTGTCTCCACACTGGAAGAGCACCGGGCCCTTCTCTGTGGGTGGCTGTGAGGACCTGTCTGGGAGGTGGTGGCCCCAGCTGAAAGGGGAATCGTCCACTTTTCAGGGCAGCCTGAGGGTCAGCCTCGGAGAAATTGTAGGACAAGGCTCTGCCAGGTCAGCGTGGCAGGGTGGTCAGAGCCCTGGGTTGGGGATGAGGGGCCACAGATGAAGGCTGTCCCTAGGCAAGGACTGTACAGGTCCAGGGACGACACACAGGCTGGGAGCAGCCTAGGACATGCAGGTGGCACGTCTTGGTGGCTGCTAGTGGCTGGAGTGACCACTGTTCCCTCGGCCAGCTCTGGTGCCAGACCTGGGCTGGCCCTCGGGAGATGGGCAGGCAGCCCCTCACCTGCCACGAGAGTGACAGCTGCCAGAAAAGGCCTGGAACACAGCCACCACTGCCCAGCAGGCTGGGTGGAGCAGGGGAGAGAATTCAGCGGGAGGTGAGGCAGGCCCCATGTGCCATCTCCGTGTCTTGGCATCTGGTGACTGGGAAGGTGGCCCCAGAAATGCAGGTGATGGAGGCTCTTCTCAGCAGGCTCTGGGGTGTGGTCCTGCCCACCAGGACCCATGTGGGGCCCTCTGCTGACCCTCAGTGGTGATGCAGGCCTGGCAGTTGCTGAGTGACCTCTTTGGGCTCCAACCCCTTGCCTCCATAGCCAGTACAGCAGGCACAGAGGAAGCCACCTGAGGGTCCCTGGAGGCTGCAGGTCAGGCAGAGTCCATCAGGGAGAGCCCCTTCCTGTGTGGAGTCCACAGGTTTCAGGTGGTGACATATATATATCAGAGCTCACCCCTGCTCCCAGAGAGGTCTGCACCCCTGCCCCCAGCCCCCAGCCCTGCCCTGGGAGCTCCTCACACCACAGCAAGGCCAAAACTGGAAAGCAAGTGGCCCTGGGTCCATCCATCCACCCAAGGACATCTTCAAGGGGCCAGAGCCTACGTACACACGCACCAGACCTGCAAAGAGGCCTGCTCTAGGGGACAGGGAGCCCAGTGCCCCGCAGCTTGGCAACAAACAGGAAACAGGCATGGTAGTCATCTCAAGACAAACAGTGGGGGCCAGCTGTCCTGCCACCCCAGGAGAAGGGGCGCCTCCCCAGACCCACTGCCCACGTGGTGATGGGAAGGCAGAGCGGCACACTCCAAATACGTGGGAGGCTTTATTGTCCCAGCAGAAAAGACAGAGCCAGTACCCCTCCTGCCCGACCCTGGGCTGGTGGGGACTCCCCCAGGCCCCCTCCCACTGTGGCCCACAGCCAAGGAGCGTGGGTGACAGAAGTGGACAGTCCCAAGTACCTGGGATGGACAGAGAGCGCTGCCCCGCCACCTACAGCATGATCATCTCCAACACCACGATGACACACCGTATGTGACGCCACCCGCATCTTGAGGCTTCCTCCCCCTGGGGATTCTGGGGCTCACACCCACACTCAGATTCTGCTTGCGGCCAGCAGGCAGATGCAGCCTGAGTGCTAGGGCCCCTCCCTGGGGGCTGCAGGAGCATCTGCCCAGGAGAAGCCAGTGAGCGAGATGGAAGATTTGCAGGGGTACAGGGCAGGAACGGGGCAGCCGGGTGCGTGGATCTCTGCTGACAGCTCCAGGCACCCCATGTGGCCTGGCTTCACACAGGGACACCCAAAGCCCTGAGGGCAGCTCCTCCTGCAGAGCAGTCTCTCCAGGAGCATCAACAAGCCTTGTGCGAATCAGGGCGTGAGGGGCGCTGCTGCCCAGCTTCCTGGAGCTGCTGGACTGCGCTGGGGGTCAGCAGTGGCTTGGATCCCCCAGACTGGCTGGCTGTGGCTCCACTGAGACAGCTGGAAGGCACTGGGGACCCAGGAGGGCATCCCCCAGGGAAGGAGATGCTTAGGGGCGAGAGTCTCAAGGACAGTTGAGTGCACCCTGGGAAGGATCCCCTCCACCCCATGACAGGGTGGGGTGCCAGTGAGCAGCCAGAAAGACCTGCCAGCCCACCCCACTGGGAACGGGCATGGTGGGCAGAGGCAGGGCTCTGCACCCCCTCCTAGGGTCTGGGTATAGACTGGGGTGGGGGGCAGGACGGGGCTCCTGGATAGGCCTGGGGGGCCGGTGTGCACCAGGTTAACTGTGCCATCACAACAGGTCAGCAGGGGGTTCCCGAGGCAAATGTGCTGGTGCTGGAGCGTGGGCCGCTGGCCTGGCTGGCCGTTCCCGCATCCTCCTGCTCACCACTCCCACGACCTCAAAGTCAGGAGGAAATGCAACGGGCAGGGCCCCGGCAGGGCCTGCAAAGGCCCCAGACAACCAGGGGCAGGAAGGCAAAGAGCAGAACCACGTGCTACCCTGACACCCTGGCAGGAGGTGGTGCTGGGCTGGCTGGTGGCCAGGGTCCCTCAGTCCTGCTTGTCCCCTCTCTGCCTCCAGGGGTAGATGAGCTCCCCGAAGAACAGCTTGCGGCACAGGGAACCCCAGGAGTGCTTGGGGTGGCAACCACAGGTGGGGAGGCGGTAGGTGTGCACCACGCGACTGTAGGGCAGGGGGTTTATCTGGAAGCACAAGGGCAGCGGTCAGCCGGGACACAGCCCCCAACTCCCTGGGAGTCCAGCTCTCTAGGCCCGGCAGGCCTTCGTGGGGGGTCCCCGGGCTGGACAACCATGGGGCAGGGCCAGTTCTGTGCCAGATGCGCTCTCGCCTGGGGTACACGGGGGTCAGGGTGAGCGGCCTGGGAGGCAGGCTTGGGCCACGGTCAGGCATGCTCTGCTCTGGCCCGGCTGCGGGGCGCCGACCCCTCCATTCCAGGACTCACTCAGCTCCCTGGAGCCTCCTCAAGTGGGAGGTGTCTCAGGACACCCCCGAGAAAACCACACAGGGCCCGGCTGCCTCAGCATCTGACCTCTCCCCTCAGGCCAACCGGACACCTGCATCCAGCAACACAGGCACCTGGCCTGCTCCCTCCCGCAAGACAGGCCCCAGACTGCTTAAGATAAAGGAGCTCAACAGAGTAGGCCTCAGGTGTGTCCTGAGGCCTTTGCCAAGTCTCTGCTATTCCGCCTGGAAGGAGAGCCCGGGGGCCCAGGGCAGGAGACAGGGATGCAGGCCCAGCAGGCAGGTGCCCTGGGTGGTTGAGGGTGTCTGGCACAGCATAGGGAACCCCATACATGGGCCCTGCTGGGGGAGGTTCCAGGCACAGAGGATCATGGTGCCCAGAGGCCTTGGGGGTGGGCGAGCCTCCCCCGGGCCCCACCCCTCAGCTCTGCTGGGCCCTCCTGCCTGCACCTCACCCAGGCCCGTGAGGCCCACACCCAGGGCGGCACAGAACATGCCTCAGAACATGGGCGGCCTCATGGCGGGCAACAGCATGAGGGCTGCGTGGAAGCCTTACCTGCATCAGGAGGCGGAGGGGCCTGCCAGTCTCGTGCTCCAGGACTCGGAACTTCACACCGGCTGTAAGGAGAGCAAGGTCCCCATGAGGGAGGGTGGCCCTCCAGGGCTCCCAGGGCCCCGCAGGCTGCCCCCACCAGCGCTCCTGCTCCGAGCGGCACTCGGAGGGCTACAGGCTGCCCGGGCAGCAGCTCGCCTCTCCAGCCCATCCTTCCCATCTGCCTCCTTGAGCTGCAGCCTGGCCCTCGTCAGGGCCTCCTGCAGAACTGCACTGAGAGACCAAAGCCGTGGGTCTGGCAGGCGGGGAAAAGCCGGCAGGTTGTGCTGCTTTCTGAGTAGGACGGGGGTTTTCCCAGAGTGGACGAGGCACTTGCTGGGTGGTGGGCACCCTGCTGTCATCTCAGTGCCTTCCAACTGCTGTGTGCACGGCTGACTCAGGGACCCACCTCACTCTGGCCTGCGGTGTGGGCTCTCAAGCCTGGGGATTCCCAAGGCGGAAGGTTCTTGAAAGGAGAAACAGGAGCTAATTATCAATTGATGAAGAGGCCCCAAGGCAAACTCGGTGGAGAGAAGAGGCGGCATCTGTGGCCTTTTATGTGAAGTTAAAAGGACTCTGCTCTAGCCGTGAGCTGAGGGCTGGGAGAGGAAGGTGCCGGGTCCGGGCTCTCCACCTGCCTGCTTCCAGGCATGCTGAAGTGTGGGTGGGGCCTGGGGGACCAGGGAGCATGGGCAGCACTACACATGGGCCCCTGGCCTGGGCCACCTGGGGGTCTGTGGAGAACGTGGCTTGGAAAAAGGGTTTGAGGACATCCAGTGGGCAGACTCAAGGCCCAAAGCCCAGGGAACATGCACATTCATGTCTTCTGACTCGGAACTGGCTGGGAGCAGCAGCCGTGAACTCTGGCGTGCGGCCGAGCTGCCGGTTGCAAACTAGTCCAGGGCCTCCTGGGCATGCTGGTCAGCTCAGGGGCCGTGCCAGCAACTCCTCAAGTTTCCCGTTATGTTCAAAGCCCCTGAACTCGATGAGCCAAACCACAACTCAGTGACCAGTTGGGTCAGGCCTCCCTAGGCCTGCCGTGGGGACAGCCTCCCGTCAGGGGGATTTGGCCAACCCGTGGCTGGTGTCAGCATGCAAACAGGGGCATCGCCTGCAGAGGGGATGGCAGGAGCAGCTGGGCTGGTGCGTGTTGTCCCCGCAGGTGGTGGCCTGCCGGGGGCGGGGTGGGAGGCACGCCTGTCACACAGCTCTGGCCAGCCCGGCGTCCTCCACCCTGGCCGGTCCCCTCCAGGAGGAGGGGCACCAGCAGGCACACACAGCTCCACACAACCACACGAGAGGTCTTTTCTGAGCCACTTTCAGGCACCACCTACAGGACTACTGCAGACAGACCTCAGAGCAAACGTCCACACTCGTCACAGGGGAGGCTGAGGAGGCGGGAGGGCTACCTGTGCGGCCTCTGAACCTGAGGGCAGGGGGCCTCTCCCTCCAGCTCACGCCCTGGGACCAGGCTCTTGTCCTCCCTGCCCACCCCACACACTGCCACATCCAGGGCCCACAGGTGCGCCGCCTAGCCAGCACGCAGACCTACCCGCGAGCCTGTAGGGCCGGCAGAGCCGGAGGCCGAGTGAGTACAGCGGCAGGGAGTTGATGAGGTCCACAAGCAGATGGATCAGGCCCTGCACAGTGACCACCAGGAGCCGGAGCTGCATCACAGACAGTGCTCAGGGTCTCTGACCTGGGACTCTGGCCACAGCCACACTGCATGCCCCTGAGCAGAACAGCCTGACGGGTCCCAAGAGGAGGGCAGGGACCCTGCCCTGAACCTGAGGTCTGAGCACAGGGAGGCAGGGAAGCCACAGGCTGGAACGGTCTGCCCTGCTGCCAGGTCAGAGGAGGTGGTGCTCCAACCCAGGGAAACGTGCCACTGGGCCCTCAGCCCAGCCACCTGGGGGCCACTCCCCTCCTGCTGTCTGTGCTCGCCTCCCCCATACCACGGGAGACCCCTGCCCTCCGTGAACCCAGCTGCGTGTCCCAGAGCAGTAGTGGGTGGTGTCCCCCCCGGGTGGGACCCCTGCCTGTTCCAGGGCCAGCACACACTGCCCAGAGTCCAAAACAGCCACACCCCATGTGGCCGGCAGGGATGGACGACCTGCCCACAGCTGCTGGCAGTCACCACTCCAAGCACTGTGGGCTAGGTCCACTGGCCAGGTGACACGCCCAGCACCCCCATGGTACACAGCACTTGGCTCACCAGTGTGAACACCAAGTAGTACAGGGCCGTGGTGGGCAGAAGGAAGACCAGGATGGTGAACAGCAAGGTCCCGATGAACAGCTACAGGGAGAAAGGATGCAGCATCAGCAAAAGTCCCGTGCTGGGCGACAGCCCTGCCAGCACTAGCCACACCCCTGCTACCCATCCCACCAAATCCATCCTGTAACTGAGCAGAGATGGAATGCCTGCCGGCTTCCTGAGACCACTTGGGAAAGCCTGCTCAGGACAGCTCTCTCCAGTACTGGGAGGGACACCTGCCTCCAGACCCGGTGACGCGTGGGGTGACAGGGGTTGGGGAGACCAGCTGACAGGGTATACAGCCTGTACACCAAAGACAGAAGGGTGGTGAAAATTAGGCAGCAAAAAACATGCCCTGGAAGGCAGCACTCAGGGTCCCCGTGTCAGGTCTGAGCAAGCTAATGGGACTAGCCAGAGCCAAGCCCCGTGCGAGGTCACCTTAAGCGCCAGCAGCCCTGTGGCCTCCCGAGAGCAGGGTCCATCCCCGCCTGGGCAAGGTTCTGCCCTGTCTGAGGCCCCGCATACACCCTACCCCTTGCAGCTCCCCGCACACCCCGGAGCCCTGCAGAACAGGAGTGAGGCTGCCCCTTGTGGTGCCTGAGCAGCTGCACCGGCCCATCTGAAGGGGCAGCTGGACTGGAGCTGGAGCCGGTACCTGGTCCAGGTCATAGGAGCAGGAGTCCACGCGCTGGCGCAGAACATTCCACTTCTTCCCTCGGAACAGGCGCCAGAGTGAGGACAGGCCATGGATCTTCAGGCAGTATAGCCTGCAGGACGTGGTACCATCAGAGCTGGGCTGGTGACCCCATGCCCACCTGGCCCCGGAAGCCTGTCTGTGGTGCCCAGGGCTCGGGGGGCTGCACTGTGTCAGCCCGCAGGGGTGGGGGGTTGCACACCCACCTGGCGCCATAGACATAGAAGCAGTAGATGTGGAAGGTGAGGAGGGCTATGATGTCTGAGAGGATGGACAGGGCGACCGTCAGGCCCAGGCAGGCTGAGAGGCCCACGTGCCACAGGATGCGCTCAATGAAGGGGGACATGAGGTGGATGTAGCCTGGTGGGATGGGGGTCAGCCTTGAGGGGGGAGCCCAGGGAGGTCCTGGTCCCCCCAAGTCCACCATGAGGATGGCTGCCCCAAGCTTCTGGAAACTGTGAGTGGCCAGCACAGCACAGCAAGGCTCCACACACGGGATGCTGGGTCAAGAGGAAGCAGAGACCAAGGGGACAGGGCCTGGCTGGGCCCCACTGCCCCCCCCTCAGCTAGGGTCTGTGTCCCTGGGGGCATGGGCTTCAGGAGCCAAGGTGTGGGTCAGTGGGGCTGGGTGAAACCCTGAGGCGGCCCGCCTGACCACTGGGACTCACTGATCCACAGGTGGATGTGGTACAGGAAGAAGCGGCCCAGCACCTGGTCCAGAGCCCGGTTCATCTTGAGCCCAGCGGGTGCGCCCATCAGCCACTGTAGCAGATGCTGGAGCTCCTCGGCCACGTGCTGCAAGGACACACGAGGGCCACACCGTCCATCAACTGGCCCCACCCCGGTTACCCATCTGGGTGACCCTGCGTGAGAGTGAGGGGGTCAAGCCCATCAGGGGCCCCCGTAGCAGGCGGGCGGGGCGGAGGTGGGTGCTGGAGGGTCCCGCAGAGGTAAGAACAATGTCAAGTGAGGACCAGAGATAGCACAGGGACCCTCACAAGCAAGCAGAGAGGCCAACTACTGTCCTGGCCGCCCCAGGAGGAAAGCTGTGCCAGCCCTGGGGGGCAGGCCTGCAGGACTCCTAGCCTCATCACAAACACTGAGGCCACAGGACCGACATCCCTGCCCCACAGTCTGCCACCTCCCTCCCACGTACCAATGCAGGCCTTTCCCAACCCTGGGTGAAGGCCTCTGCCGTGTCAGGAGCAGTGAGAAGGGGAACAGAATGTTCTTTATAAATAGACCTTATTTAATATTTAAAGGATAAGAGCTTGGCGGCAGGAAGAGGCTTTCATTTTTAAATTAAATATTTATATTTCTGAGCAATTTTGCAAAAGGGAGGCCTAGGATGAAGCTGGCCAAAAGGCAGAGCATGGATGAGCAGGGCGAAGCAGCCAAGCCCCCTCCCCAGCCCCTGGGTCCTCCCTCCTCCCTCCTGGGCCAGGCCTCCCTGAGAAGCTATGGGACTCTTGGCCTATAGGCGCTCCTGCCTGCAGGGTCCTGGCCTGGCCACAAGCAGGCCCAGTGCACACTTGTGCCTGGACGCTGATGACAGCAGGCAGCGGCTGAGCCCACAAGGACCTCGCAGCCAGGCTGCAGCCGCTCTACCACACCCAGGGCCAGGAGCCCCACAGAGGCCTGGGCAGAGGGGGTGGGGGGGTGGGGCACTGAGGGACCAGAGGGGCTGCCCTAGACAAGAAGACAATCTCCCAACAGAAGTGACAGGGCCTCCGAAGGAGGCAGAGAAGACGAAGGCTCAGAGCCAGCATGGACAGACCGTGGGAGAATGACTGTGGAAGGGAGAGGAGGCTGGGGCAGCGCCCAGGCCCTGGGAACGGTGCACAGACTGTGCAGGGCAAGTTCAGGAGCACAGCCGATGAGCTGGTGCCTCTGGCTCTCAGCATGGGAGCTGCAGAATTGGTGCTGGGAGCAGGGTGGGAGGCTGAGCTTGACCACACAGACACCTGGACGCACACAAGGTCTCTGTGACGCTGACTGTGCAGAGCGCCCAGGCCGAAAGTGAGCCACCCCGAAGAGCCAGGAGAGCAGAAATGGTCATGCACGGTGGGGAGGCAATGGGGATGCCATGACACTCAGCCTGGCAGGGACGTGGCTTCCCCTAAAATCTCCAACACAAGGGTGCTCCAAACAGGCCACCTTCAGGAAGAGGCCAGGAGCTGGAGGGCCCGGGTCTACACAGCCCCACCTATTCTGTAAGACACAGCAGCTCCTAGGGGACTTGTCTGGGGTCAGGGGTGAGCTGCTCTGGCTGGCTGAGGGGCCTCTGCTGCCCCCAGGAAGGGTCCTGCCCCTCAACCCTGGGAAACAGGTGTTCAAGTACACCTCAGCCAACTCACGTCAGCCACAGGGATGAGGGCATCAGCCAGCTGCCCGATGAGGTCCTTCCTGTGGAGCCAGGACAGCAGCATGAGGCCAAGGGCCACATCCAGGAGCACAGAGACAAGCATGTTGGCCTTCCTGGAAGGAGGGGTCCAACAGGAGCGAGTGGTGAGGGTGGCATGGCCGGAAAGGGTCAGCTTGGGCAGGCCTGCTGTGGGGAAGGGGCTGGGCCCATGGCGCGTCTGGCCACTGTGGAGACCAGGGAAGGCCCCTCACCTCATCAGCTGGGCGGGGTTCTTAGCCTTCCGGGTGCTGAAGATGAGTGTGAGCTGCTCCAGCCGGTGCCTGAGCTGCTCACACGTGGAGAGTTTGCTCCAGATGAAGGACAGTGGCCACAGCTTGAACACCCTGCGGAGGAGGGGAGAAGGATGGGCCTCCGGGTCCTCTGGGGTTCTTCTGCCCGCCAGGGAGGGAGGGCCATCTCAGCCATGGCCAATATCCCTCAACGTGCAGAGAGGAAGGGCCCTGGTAGCCCCAAATACCAGTAGCCACACTCCTGAACTCGGCGGGGCGGGGACATGGGGGGAGGACCCAGGTGGGCAGCCCAGCGTGGGTTGCGGTCGCTCACGACCATCAACTGGGAACGCAAGGTGCTGACTCCAGGCACTGAAGCTGAGTGCCTGCAGGACGGGTGTCCGTGTTGAGGGTTTCAGCTGACCTGACTGTCCAATGAGACTGATCTCTCACGCAGCAAAGAAAGCACCAGACACTTCACAGACATGCAGGCATTGAGGGGAGATGTTCTCAAGCAAAGGTGGAGAAAGCGTCCAATGGCAACTCAGAGGCTGGCTCCCACCCAGAGCCCCGCTGCTGGCAGGAGGGACCTCATGCAAAGTGCAGAGCCGCCAGATGACCATGCTCAGGCCCTCGGGAGGAAGGAGGTCTTGACCTTGAAGGTTTGAAGCTTCTGTCCTCAGCCAAGCCACTCTGACCCAATTCCAAGAGTGAAGTGTGGTCCGCACTGCACCCCCCGTTCCAGTCCAGTGGAAGGCAGCCTCGCATGGGCTGCAGAGACCCCCATGCAGGGTCTCCCTGAGGTTCAGGCCAGCCCTGGGCAGCAACAGCCATGCCCCACATGGACGTCACAGGGCTCTGACCTCTGCCAACAGCCAGCACCTGCCTACCTAAGGGGCAGATCGGGATTCAGGGCACTCGAGCGGTTCAAAACCTTTCTTGCATTCTTTGAGAGCTGACAAAAGGAACTTCTCTTCCCAAAGTTGCACCCAGGCCCAGACACACTTTCACACGATTCACTCCAAGGGGCTGTGAAGCTCTGAAACCCACCACGCAGGTCAGGATACCCAGCAGCCCCCACAGCCCAAGGTGGTGTGCACACATAGCTGCTGGGGTCTCTTTGCAGGGACAGGCCCAAGCGCTCCCAGAGCCCCTGGTGAGCCGGCGAGGCCAGTCCCCAAACCTGACAGCCGAACCCCTGGACCTGAAGATGCAGCACAGTTGTCCCGTACCAGGTGGTGCCACCAGGGAGGTGGCTTCTCACAGAGAGAGGGTCCTGTGGCTAACTCGCCAGAACATCCGCGTGCTGCCCCAGCATCCCCAGGGCCCCCAGGGGCTTTTACAAATCCCTCAACCAGGCCCGCAGCCAGGAGTGTTCCGGTAATTCTAGAGAGCGGCCCAGGCTGGGGACCACGCCCCCAGCCCCCCAGACAGCGAGTGGATGCTGTCCCACAGCCTCCCAGGGCTGCCTCTCCTGCGAGGCCGAGGCCAGGGAAGCAGGTGGGCCTGTGGGTCTGCAGGAGGACAAGCAACTCCCCAGCAAGGCAAACGGTGGCCCCTGCGCAGCAACAACCCAGGTCTGTTCATCATCTAATTCTCCTTTCAGAGGCCTGAGCTGTCTGAGGGTCACCATGTATCCCTACTCAGTGTGTCCCACGCAACAACAGGGGCTTCCAGGAAGCCTAGCTTTGCCACAGGAGCGAGGGGCACCAGAACAGAAACCACCACTAGGGTGTCCTCTGAGCTACAGTGGGGAGGGAGCGTGGGATGAGAGCCGGGGTGCAGGGGGCAGCCGTGAGCCTCAGAAGGGCCATCTGGGCCTCCATGACCCCTGCACACCAAGGGGTGGGCCTAGGCCTCAGGGGCCCGACTCTCCCTCGCCTGGCCCAGGGGCACCTACCGACAGGCGCTGGCAGCCGAGACGAGAGACAGCAGGCAGGCCAGAAGCAGGCAGACAGGCCCTGCTGCCCACTTGGCCAGCTCCACGAGGATGCTGGCCTCCACGCCCTCTGACTGCCAGTGGCTCAGCCGCACGGGGCCCTCATCGAACTGGTCACTTTGGAAGAGTGCCTCGCTACGCGCCACTGTGTCAAAGACAGCAGCCAGGCCCCCCGCGCTGGCTGTGGTGTCCCCAGCCTGGCGGTCGGGCAGGACCGCGGGCGGGTGCAGTTGGGACAGCAGCACCTTGCGCTGGTCGTAGAAGATAAGCATGACCTGGTCCTCGCCGGAGGTGGCATGGGAGGTGGGCCCCTGCCAGTGGGTGGCCTTGCAGCTCCAGGACTTGCTGCCTCTCTCCCGGCATAGCTGGAACCAGGGCTTGTGGGAGAAGATGGCACCCAGGCCCTCCAGGAAGTGGCCCAGGCTCTCCTCCGGCTCCTGCCGGCGGTGGCACCAGGTGCCCAGCACAGTCACGCCCACCTGACTGGCCTGCTGCACCTGGGCCAGGAGCTCCTTGACCTGGATGGGTATGAAGGGAAAGTGCACCACAGCCAGGACCACGGCACTGCGCTGCTCCGGGACCCACCGTCCAACCAGGAGGCCGCTGTCCGCCGAGGCACAGCACGTGGGGAAGAAGGCCTTGAGCACCATGCCGGGGCCGCTGGAAGAGAGGAGGGGCTCAGCTCAGAGCTGCTGCCGCTGCCACTGTGACCCGAGGACCCGGGGTGGCTGGCAGTGCTGGGGCTGCAGGTCCTGGCCAACAGGTGGCCCTGACAGACACATCCACGTGGCCACTGGGCCCACAGGTGGGGGCGACCCAGTTTTGGGTCTGGTCACGAGGCTGGCAGGGGGGCCCGGTTGTCCATCTCTGCCCCTGGCTGCTGTGAGTACAGGCCCAGGCAACTCCCATCCCTACCCTGAGGCAGGGCAACGCTTCCTCACTCCAGACACAGGCAGGCTGATACACGTGAGGTTCCGTGACCTGCTCACCACCACTCACAGGCTGTGCTGGGTTGAGCACAAGGGTTTAATTTTTTTTTTTTTAATAGTAATCTTTTATTTATTTATTTTTTAATATTTATTTTTGGCTGTGTTGGGTCTTCGTTTCTGTGCAAGGGCTTTCTCCAGTTGCGGCAAGCGGGGGCCACTCTTCATCGCGGTGCGCGGGCCTCTTCACTATTGCAGCCTCTCCCGTTGCGGAGCACAGGTTCCAGACGCGCAGGCTCAGTAGTTGTGGCTCACGGGCCCAGTTGCTCCGCGGCACGTGGGATCCTCCCAGTCCAGGGCTCGAACCCGTGCCCCCCACACTAGCAGGCAGATTCTCAACCACTGTGCCACCAGGGAAGCCCCAAGGGTTTAATTTTTGTTTTTAGGGAACTGATTAGTTTTTGATGTGTAGCACATGGAAAAATCTACAATCTCATTAACAATTAAAGTAATTTAAATTAAAAATCGAACAAACCTTGATTTACTTACTAAGCTGGCAAGAATAAAGATGAACATTTAAACAAATTGCCGCTGAGCTGAGGGAAATCAGACGCGTGCACACTGCTGGCAGCTGTGGGCATTGGTACAGGTGCCCCAGAAGATGCCTGGGGACATGCCTGGTGCCAAAGCCCACCTCCCTTCCCAGTGAGCCCCCTGGGGGAGGCTTGGTGCTCAGGGAACAGGTTCAGCTCCATGGGGCTTCTGCTTCTACCCCAACCCTCCAGCCTGCGGCTGTGCCCATCCTTCCCTGGGAGCCCCATCCTCTTGTCACAGCTGAGCACCTCCTTCAGGACTACCTATTCCCCCAACCAGGTAGTGTTCTAGAAATGGGGGTGGGAGAAGTTCTCCAGCCCTGGAGAATGGCTGAGGGGACACCAGCCTTCCCAGGACCTCTGAGCAGCAAGGACATCCCCGAGCAGCTGCGATTCCTGAATCCTGCAGGACTGTGAGCCCTGCCTTGCACAGGAGCCAGCTCACTGCGGATGTGGATTCTCAGTAAGCACCTCATTTCCCACCTGAGCACTCCTAGACAGGGCCTGACGGGCAGGAGGTTCACCTTGGTGAGGGTTCACCTTGGAGCTCGCCCTTTCCTAGACACTAACGACCCCGCTGTGTCAGCACAAAGGGCAGAGCAGCTGCCCTGAGCTAAGGTCCCCAAGTTGGAGCTACACCTGAGAGAGGGACACAGGCCCCAGACAGAGCCTGGCCCTCCAGGCCCCAGTGCTCAACAGGCCCTCGGAGAGAGGGGGACAGAGAGGGACGCACATGTTGGGGAGGTGCGACATTGAGGGAGCCCTTTCCTGAGGGTCAGGGGGGCTCTGGAAGGGGCCTCAAATGCCCAGGGCTTAAGAGGCAACTGGTAGGACTTCCATGGTGGCGCAGTGGTTAAGAATCCGCCTGCCAATGCAGGGGACACAGGTTCGAGCCCTGGTCTGGGAAGACCCCACATGCCTCGGAGCAACTAGGCCCGTGTGTCACAACTACTGAAGCCCACGTGCCTAGAGCCCATGCTCTGCAACAAGACGCCACCGCAATGAGAAGCCCATACACCGCAACGAAGAGTAGCCCCCACTCGCTGCAACTAGAGAAAGTCTGCCCACAGCAACGAAGACCCAACGTAGCCAAAAAATAAATAAATTAATTAAAAAAAAAAAAAAGGCAACTGGTGAAGCTGCTTTCCTCCCCTGCAGTCCAGAGCGGGGCTGGAGGGGCGAGGCTTCTCCCACCTGTGCGTGTTGACAGAAAAGCGTCCCTCTGAGTCCAGCAGCAGCTGGACTCCCAAATGCCCCTCCCCCCCAGAGACCAGAGAGGGCAGGCAACATGGGTGTCAGCAGGGGAAAGCCTGGAGCCCAAAGGCAGCCCCGGGGCTAAGTTCCTGTGGCCATCAGCAAGGGCATCAAGGACCACCTTGTCTTACTGACACTTCTGCACAGGCATCGTGAGAGGCACAGAGCAATTCTGCCTGTGAGGATCCCAGTACATCTCGCTTGGTGACCACCATGGGGGACCAGCCATCATGGTCCAAGCCTCTCAGCACCAGCCTGTCGGGACCCACCAGCTCAGCCAAATGACACAATCACACCCTGCTCAGGGACTCCTTTCACAGGAGCTAAGGAAAACTGCCCAGAGCTACTGTCAGAAAATAAACACAACTGGCCTAACAGTGAGCAGATGCTCTGGGCGAAGCTGGTTACACGGTGGGTTCACTTTCAGAAAATTCACTGAGCTGTACACATACGATCTGTGCACTTTCTTTGTGTGTTTTATGCTTCATCTACAAAGTTTACCTTAAAGAAAAAAAAAAAGCTCCTCATGTCTGGGGAAGAGCGGAGGGCAGAGGTTGGTGTTCCCATCTGTGGGGTAGTGAGAGAGAACTCTTAAATCACGGGGTAAGTTCCCATCCCCACCCCTACCTCAGCCTCTGGGAGTGACCAACACAAAGAAGTCTGCTCAGATCAGACAGCCAGGAAAAGATGAAAGAGGAGGCAATCGATAGCAGAGGTGCAGATGGGAGAAAGCGGGGCAGTAACACGGGGCCGTGTGCATCTTTAAAGACTGTGATAAAAACAAGGGCACAGGCCTGGGAAAGCTGCCTCTGTTATGAATGACACCTGGTTCCCTGTGACTCAGCCCATTCCAGATCAGTCAGGCCATGCAGTCACTAGAACGACCCTCCCCGCATAACCTGAACTCAACCATCTACCTTGTGAAGTGGACATCCTGTCATCCTCCACAAGAACTGATTCAGGGCAAAAGCCCAGTTATGACTGGCCAGGGACATCTCACTGGCTAAAACAGTCCTCTGCGGAGCCTCCTGGTCACCGCTCCTCAGTAGCTCACAAGAATTCATTGTTACTCCCTGTGTTTGTGTTTAAAAAACAACAAGCATTCAGTAAAGAATGCTCTTCCCCTCTCTCATTTCAGAAAAATGGACACGAATGTAGGGCTCTGGTTTTTGCCCTGTACTGCAGTCAGGAACAACTGTAAAGCTCTGACAGCCAGTTCCATTGACCATGAATGCCCTTCCAAAGGGTCCACAGAGGACCCGGGTTGGGATGGGCCAGAGGGAACCGGCCGGCCGGCCGCCCTTCACTCCACAGGGCTGGGGTCCAGACTCCCCGCCAGGGCATCCACGCGGCCCGGCCACAAACTCAGGGCTGGGCGGGCGGGCTCCTGCAGGGGCTGACGGGTCCTCACTGCCCTCCCAAGTCTGAGGCCCACCCTGGCCGGCGGCCGCCGGCCGGTGGCGTCCCCATTTTACAGATGAGGAAATAAAGGCTCCGAGAGGCAAAAGGCCTGCGCCGCCTCCGGAAGGAGGCTCCGGAGACCCTCGGGCTCCCGGGCCTGCTCCCGTGGCCGCCGCGGCAAGAGTCGGGGCCCAAAGCCCGGAGGGGGCGGCTCCCCAAGGTCGCGCCGCAAGGACGCTGGCCCGCCCCCCGATTGCTCACCGGCTGCTCCCGGGTCCGCGCCCTCAGCTGGCGGGGTCGGGATGGGGTTGGGGACCGCGTCGGGCGGGCCCGGGCGAACAGCAGCGCTCGCAGCCCCCAGCCCCGCCTCGGCGGCGCCGCGGGACACGAGCCCCATTTCCGTCCGCTCCCGGCGTTGCCGCGCGACGGTCCTCCCCCAAAGGTGCCCGGGCTGCCCGCCGGCCCTCGCCCGAGCGTTCCGTGCACGCAACGTTCCGGTCCCCGGAGCCGGTGGCCCGTGCGCGCAGCGCCCTTGTTCCTCCTGCGTCCTTGTCCTCCCCATGCCCTGTGCACAACGTCCTTGTCCCCCATGTCCTTGTCCCCCTCGCAGCATCTTTGTTCCCCCTCCAGTCTACCCACAGTGTCCCCAACACCCCTGCCTTCCAGTTCCCCACCTTCCCACAGCCACCAAACCTCCCCCATGCCTGGTTTCTTCATCTGAGGGATCCAGTAGACCTGACATTTGAGGGTCCCAGACCTCACCTTGTCTCCACCATCCCAGGGTGAAAGGACCCCCAGGCCCTGGATGGGGTCCCAAAAGAAGCTGCCACCCCAGCCCCAGACTGGCCCCTTCGCACCCCAGTCCCTGCAGAGGCCAAGTGAGCTACGAAGGTTGGAGGGCCAGCCCAGGGTCTGAAGCCATCTGATCTGATGGTCAGGAGGCGTCCCTGGCCCCTCCTGTTCCAGGGGACAATACCCCTAGCACCAGCAGCAACTACTAAAGTTTACGGAGCACCTGCCCCACACACTTCCTTACACTGACCCACTTAATACTGCCCCACCTTTGCAGGGGCCGGGACATATGGAGGGGACCTTGTCTGGCAATGGCCTAAACCACAGACCCCTGAGACCATCCCCTCACCAGCCCCCAGGGGCAGGACTAGGCACTGGCCCTTTCCCCTGAAGACCACCCACTGGAACTAGGAGCCTGGCTGGGCCCCTGACTCAGAGTAACCCCACACACCCCCTACCCCTTCCGGCCTCATTTTCCTGCTATTTTTAAGCAGCAGGAGTCTGTCCTCACAGGAAGGCTCTTCTGCACTTGACCACTGCCCAGAACTCTCCAAGCAACCCCACCCATGAGCTTGGAGCTGTTTGATCCTCATTTGCAGTGGAGAAAATGAAGGCTCAGACAGTCTCACATGGGAGAAGTGGACCAGGAGCATGGAGGCTTCCAACCCAGCCATGTGTCACCCCAGGGCACCTCTGGGGGGGCCCCTCCTCTGCTCCCCCCTTACCTCAGCTGGGCCCAGAGAAGCTTCAGGAGGCTTGGCACCTGGGGCGCCTCTGAAAATGGTGGACAGTGCAGGGCCGCGCCCCTGCCCAGGCTGCCCAGCCCAGCCCAGCCCAGCCCAGCCTGGCCCTGTCTGCCCAGCCACACCCTCCCTGCCTGCCTCTGTCTGATTAGGAGGCTGGGGCTGGGGCACCTGGTGAGAGATCCTGCCTGGGTAAGTGCTGGTAGCTGGCCCAACACGCTGAAGATCTCCAGGCTTCAGCTGCCGGCCCCAAAGCGCAGGTCTCCTGGGCCTTGGAGGCTGGGAGGCAGCTGATGCAGGCTGCCGACCAAGTCTGAATCCTCTTCAGGAGGAAGACAGGAGGCCAGGCCCGGGCCCGACAGCAGTGCTCAGGAGTGTCAGCAAATGTGCAAGGTCAGGAAGGCATGGCCAGCAGCCCTGGAGGACCCTGCAAACCCTGAACATTTCTCCCGTCGTGGTCCAAACCCCGGGGACTGGACCCACGCACAGTGAGGGGCTGCTCCCGTTCAAGCCCACCGGATCAGGCCAATTCCAAGTGGGACTGGTACACTTTGATGTAGCCGTCCTCTGCGTCCGCCACCATGAGCTGGCCCTGGGGCGCACAGGCCACACCCAGGGGCCACCTCAGCCCCTCGGACACCAGGCAGATGGGTGCCCTGGCCCGGGGGAACAGGGTCACCTGGCGCCGCTGCTCGTCCGCCACAATGACACTGCCTGCTGCGTCGGTGCACACGCCTGCCAGGGTGCCAAAGTGGTGCTCAGTCAGGTCTCCCAGGGAGCACAGGGGCTGGCGGGCACTGCCAAACAGCCGCACGTCCCCGAACTCCTCACTCACAGCCAGGCCCCCATCAGGCCCCAGGCCCACCCAGCAGGGGCCCTCCAGGCCCAGCATGGAGGCGGGGGCCAGTGGCTCCAAGGCAGGGCCCAGTGTGAAGCTGTGCACAGCCCCGGGCATGTGGTCAAGGGCATCCACAGTTAGCCCCCGGGGAGTCAAGAAGGTGCCCACTGTCACCCAGCGGCCTTGAGGGGCTCGGACGGTGTGCTGCAGCACACGGACAGCCTTGGGGACCAGGTCACTGACCACCACGAGCCCAGCAGCTGTCACAGCCACGTCCTCCGGCACGAAGGCCCTGGCCCCTGGCACAAGGCAGGGCAGGTGGCGGATGGAGTGTCTCTAGAGGTCCAGCACGTGGATGCAGGGTGCAGTCCCAGCCGTCAGGAAGAGCAGGCCATCTGGGGAGCAGTGCAGGCCCCAGGGTCCCCCTGCAGCCCCTGCGGGCACTGGGATCCATCCAAGCAGCCGGGGCCGCCAGGAGTGAGTGGGGTCTCCAGGCAGGTCCAGCGTGAGGCGTGGTCCCTGGGACACGGCTGACCCGCTGGTGGGGGAGGCCCAGGAGGTCAGGGTAGGAGGCCAGAGAGCCGGTGCGTGGGCAGACATCACAGCCTCAGCCTCTCTGAGCCAGTCCTCCAACTGGGCCGAGTTTGGGGCTGCAAGAGAAACAACACGCCACCATGTGCCAAGCAATGCGACAGCGGTCCCCCTGCACGCTTCCCGGCGGTGCTGGTTCCTCCTGTTTTACAGGTTTGACTCTGTTCCACCAGGTCCCGACCGCCAGCCGTGCCTCTGGGCCCTATTTTCCCAGATGTGGTCCCTGAACACAATTCTGGGAGACACATGACCCAGGAGGGCTGCTGTGGGTTTTGTTCTGAGGCCGGAATGAGCTCAGGGGCATCTAGGTGTCCGAGGTGGGGGGAGGGGTGACAGATGAGCAGTGTTTCTCAAACGCCTCTGCCCATAGAACCTTTCCTCGAGGCAGGGAAAGTGGCCCTTGTTTGGGGCAGCCCAAGCCCCTGCCCATTGCCCCACACAGCCCTTGGAGACTTCCAACTCCTGAGGGGTGAAGCAGGGGTCCTTTCCTAGGCCTCTCTGGCCGTGGGGAGGGGTCTCCTACCTGGGGAGCTCGGGCTCTGTTGTGGGAAACCAGAGCCTGAGGGGGTGGGAAGAGCCACCTGGCAGAGGAGGGGGGAAGGGGGGAAGGGGGGCGGGGAGGCAGAGCTCTGGCTGGGCCACCTTTGAGCAGCACCCAGGGAAGCTCTAAGGAGTCCAATCACTCAGCTGCTGACCCCACCAGGTACCTTCCAGTGCTGCCACATTCCTGCCTCGGGGCCTTTGCTCTGGCCTCTGGGACATTCTTCACGCTGCCCCTGCACGGCTGGTTGCACTCATGGTCCTCTCAGCCCACCCTCCCCAGGGGGCCCAGGGCCTCCACCACCTGCTGTCTCAGGAGACAGCACCGCCTCCGTCCTCCAGCAGGACCTGGCAGAAGGGGCTGTGCCCCTGACCTGCTGGCTGAGTCACTCACCAGAGTCCGGGGCGGGGGCCTCCAGGGGCTGCATCTTGCACCCCGCCAGACTAGACAGGTTGGGTCCTGTCTCTCTGATCCTGTTTCTGCACCTGTGAAGCTGGGGCCATGCACTGCCAGTGGGGTCAGGCTTATGTCTGTCCATTGGGTGATGAGAAGTCTGGGTGCGGTAGCCAGGTAGGGGTGCTAACGGGAGGCCAAGGTGGGGTGGGTCTCCCTCAGACTCAGGACCTGGGGTTTCTCCAGACACCGCCTGACTCAGCCCGCAGCCCCTCCAGGAAGCCCCTGGAAGGTGGGGGTCAGCCGTGTCTGTGACCCACAGCACTCCCTACCTGACCGCCTGCACCCCAGCTCTGGACACTGCGGAGGGGCAGGCGGCGATGCTATCTGCTACCGGCGCGGTTAATGGGGCGGCCGCAGGTCCTGATCCGACTGGCCCCAGCCCGGCTGGCCCAGCGTGGGGAGCCAGGCACAGGCAGGAACTGCCCTCCCTGGGGCCATTCCTGGGTGGGCGTGGAGGTGTGGCCAGCTCCCAGGAACAGAAGTGATTTGCTGGGTCCGAGGGTCCCCCGGGCACCCCTCCCCGCCTGCCCCCTACCCCCCACCCCCGCCTGTGGGAAAAGCCAAGTCTGTTCGCGCTGGGAGGGAGGCAGCGAGCTGTGAAGGCCACTGATGCCTATCGTGGCTGCAGGGGTTGGCAGGGGCCCAGCGGAGGCCACGCTGGGCGAACAGCCCTGGGCCACAGAATGTGGGGGCACCGTTTAACCATAGAGGGAGCGGCCTCCTGCATGAATCTGACATTAGGCCTGGCCTGTCAGATGGGGGCTGGAGCATGTCCAGGGGTCCCTGCCCACAGCCCATGTGCAGAAACACAGGCCTGACCAGGGCTGAGACCGTGCACACCTGCCTCCCCCCGCCCCACTCTGCCCCCCCCCATAGAAAGCTCCCCACTCTCTCCCCAGACTCCGGTCCCCCAGGGAGGGCCCAGTCCACAAGAGGAGGTCCGGACACTGCCCCCCTGATGCTCAGCCTGGGGACATTTCTGCAGAAGGTGACACTAGACCAGCGAGGGACGAAGGAGGCCCAGACGGGGTGTGAAGGTGGTTTCCATTTTAATGTCCACAACTGTGATCACTAAAGAGCCGTGACCCTCTGCTGTGCCTGTGTGGCCCCAGAGACGGGTGTGGCCACGGCGGGTGGGGTCTGTCCACGGGCATGCTGGGGCAGGCGGGGGGCCAGGCAGCAGGCATGGGGTTGGAGAAGGGCCTCTGTCTGTTAAGGACAGAGATGGCAGTAGGGGCTGTGGTCAGACCTCAGCACCCGCGGGGCACTGCAGGCCAGGGACAGCCTCAGGGGGCCAGGAGCCCCCAGGCCCACCGCGGGTGCCCCAGCTGCCAGGAAGGACAGGGTCCTCTGGGGCCTGGAGGGGAAGACCTGGGGGAGGGACACTGGAGTCAGCCTCACACTTGGTGGTGTGACTGGACAGAGGCTGGGCTGCCAGCGTGCCGGGTGGCTTGGGGGTCCCCCGGACCAGCGTGGGGCCCAGCTCCGGCTGCCCCCAGGGCCCTGGGGGCACCTCATGCCCCTTGGTGGGCGCCCGTTTCACAGAGAGGTCGAGGGGAGTGTCGGGTGGCCGCACGGCCCGCTCCAGCGCCTGGTGGATGGTGAGCAGCTCCCGGCGGATCTTCCCCAGCTGCTCCCGCAGAGGCCGCGGGGCCAGGCCCCCAGCAGGCGCCAACTGGCCCAGGCGCTGTTCCACCCTGGCACAGTCGCCGAGGGCCCGAGTCAGGTCCTCGCCCACGTGCCCAGGGCCCCCCAGCACCAGGCCCAGCGGTTGCTGGGGCAGGGGGGCCGCAGGACCAGGGGTCTCAAGGTCACTTAGCTCCTTGTCCTCAGGCCACAGCATCATGGAGGGGCCGGTCCTCAGGCTGCGGGGCAGAAGCCAGTCAGGAGGCTGTGCTGCCCGCACAGTGCCCCACCCCCTTCACGCCCCTGTCCAGCCTGGCACCCGGGCCTGGGGCCTCGGAACCCCAGAAGGAAGGAGAGGTTGGCTCTCTGGCCTCAGTCTCTCCTCTGCGGCCTGAAGCCCCTATTCCTGGTGACTGAGCTCCAGCTGAGGGCCCAGCCACCCTCCGCCCCAGCCCTCTTCCCACCTCTCCTAACACCCCCACGACTGGGGCCCCTGACACCCACCTGCTCTGGGAACTGAATTTCGTCCGGCTGCAGGGGTCCTGCGGGGGTTCTGGCCTGCCTCCCAGGGCCAGCTTCCTCTTGGGGTTGCTCTGGGCAGGCCGCTCCAGCTCCCCCTCCTGCCCCGGGTCCCTGAGAGCACCACGGGGCCAGGGCCCACCCAGCCCAGGCACTGGCAACTTCAGCAGCCCAGGGACCAGAGTCTCGGGGGGCCCTTTGGGGGGGGCAGAGGGCTTGGCAAGGGCAGTCTTGCCTGCCGGCAGCCCCAGGCTATGCTCCAGGAGCAGGGGGTAGTACAGGCGAGGGACCAGGGCTGGGCGCTCGGGGGGCTGTGGGGCAGGGAAGGCAGTGGCCGGGGGCAGCAGGGGGCTGGCTGAGGCCAGGAAGGGCACGTGGGCGGCAGCGGCCAGGGAGGGCCCCAGGTAGGAAAAGAGGCCCGGGCTGAGAGGGTAGTTGACGCCCAGCAGGGACAGGTGGAGGCTCTGGGCCTCAGGGAACTCCCCGGGGGTAGGCGGGGGGTAGCAGGGGACGCTGCTCTCAGGGCCCGTGGCAGGCACGTCCACCCCGGCCGTGCTCCTCGGGCCCCCACCCCTCCCCGGCTTCCACGACTCGGCCAGGAGGCCACCAAGGCCCGCACCCTTCTGGGGGTCCCTGGCCTCAGGGAGCAGTGTCTCTGGGGACCCCTCGGCCCCTGGCCTGGGGCCCCCAACCCGGCGGCGCAGGGAGAGGACGTCGGTGACCATGTGGTCGGGCGTGGCGGGAGCATCCAGCGCTCCTCGGGGCCGGCCGCTGGGGTCCATGGGGTCCGAGGAGTCCACGGGGTGGCCTGGGGTGGGTGCACGTGGCCGGGGCGCGGCTGGGGCCCGGCGGCAGGCCCAGTCGGGGGAGTCCAGCAGGAGGGAGAGGGAGTCCTTACAGAGGCTGTACTTCATGTGGTTGTAGAGGTGGGACTTCTCCAGGCAGGTGAAGGGGCACTGGAAGCACTTGTAGTTGTAGGGTTTGCCCCAGGGCCGTGGGATATAGTGTGGCTTCTTGGGCTTCCTCGCCCGGGCCCGGGCCCCGGGGCCCAGGCGGCACGAGCCTGCCTCTCCGGACATGGCAGCTGCTAACGGGCGAGCCCCGGCCCCATGGCCACCTGCGGACAGGGCCTCAGTCATCGCCAGCCGCCCCGGCCGATGCCCCCTACCCTCCGTCACAGCTCAAGGCTAAGCGTCCAGGCACCGGCACCCACCCCGTCCCCCTCCCCGGCCTCTGCCAGCAGAAGTGGCTTCCCCGCCTCACTCTCTGTAGGGTCAGCAGACACGGCAGAAAAAATGCAGGACGCCCAGGTAAATGGGACTCGGGTAAACGGGAAATACTTTTTCAGTATAAGTATGGCCTAGCCAGTATTTGGAATGTGCAGTAGAAAAATTATTTGTTGATTATCTGAAATTTAAGCTTAAGTCCTGTACTTCATTGGTTGACCCTACACGCATCTCGCCCCTCAGTCCTGGCCAGTCCCCAGCAGGCCCATTTCTGGGGTGACTCCACCCACGCCCATCTCCCCCACACCAGCAGAGCCCGGGTCTCCATCTACCCCACGGGCACTGGGTGAGTGACTGGAGGAAGCCAAGTATGACCAGACTCACTCCTGGGGACACGGCCCTTCCTTGTCTTAACCCCTCCAGAGACTTTCCTGCCCGCGGGAAAGCCAAGATAAGAGCCGTGAGATGAGAAACCAGCAGAGGTTCTGAGCGCCTGTTTACACCGTGTCCCTGCTCTGCAGGGCGTCGGGTGGGCACTGTGGTCTCTGAGGGGGCCAGCCTTGCGTGGGCCAGGCCAGGCTGGGGGGCGTGGATGTCCAGCATGGCCTCACGGCACAGCCACCTGCTCAGCCTGGCTCCATCTGGGTGGCTGCCGGCAGGTCGGCAGCCGAGCCTGCAGCGGCCGAGCTTGGCCAAGACCCTCCTCTCCCCATGCCCCCGCACGATTGCTCAGAAGCCGCTCTGCACTCCATCTGGGCTGCCACCTGGGCTGTCCACCGCCCCAGTGTGCGCCTCAGCCGGGCGCTCGGCGAGTGTGTGCACACAAGCGTACAGCTCCTGCTGAGCCCTCCTCACTCAGCGACTGGAGGGACCACCTCTGCACGGCTGGGCTGACTCGGAACAGAGAGCAGGGAGGCCACCAATATGCAAGGGGCCCAAGCACACGAGGCTCACACTCCACTCAGAGTGGACGGGGTCACTGCACACATGAATGTACTCGGCACGGCCGGGGGTGTGAGCAGGCACAGGGCGCATGCACACACACACCCGCGCACACCCGCGGACACACAGGGTCACAGTCACTCACGGAAGTAGACACATGTACACTTGCCCTGCTCCCGGGGCTCAGGGACGGCCAGGGCACTGAGCAGGGCAGGGCTGGGGTAGCTGGGCAGCCTTTGGGAGCAGGCCGTCCTCCCCGCTGGCCTTCGGGCTCTGTACATGGCAGGCAGTCATGTCTGCTGCCCCCAAACACTGGATGGGCACCCCCATTATGGGAACAGCCACAGGGGTGGAGAGGGCTGCCTGTCCAAATGGGCCCTGCAGAGGTGGGGTTGGCATGGCCATGACTAGGGTGTGGAGGGCAGGGTGAGCAGAGGCTAAGTGACTGGCTTGTGCAGGGATGTCCACATCGGGGAGGGGACAGGGCTCCAAGAGGAGAGCACGGTTGGGAGGAGGGGGCTGTGCCCAGGAGGGGACCTGGGGCTCCCTTAGGGGCTGCAGACACTCCCTGGACTTGGTGGTGGGTGCAGAGGCAGGCCCCATCCCTGCCCCCCAACCCCCCAAGATACAGATGACAAATGGGTGTGTGTGCTCTGGAGACAGAGGCGGCTGTGCTGGGGCCATCGATCACCCAGCCCTGGGAGCCACACAGCTGTGCCGCCTGGTGCCACCACCCACCCCACTTCCCAGCCGGGCCCCTGGACTGGGGGGGCTCCTCCTAGGCCTCTGGACTAAGGGGGCGAGGGGCCCCTCCTGTGCTCCCTCTTCAGATCAGTCACCTGGCTTGGGGTGGGGGGGCTTGGTTGGGAGCCATCTCAGCAGCTGCTGACCCCACAGGGGCCCAGAGAACACCTGGCACCTGCCCAGCGTGCTTGTGCACAAGCAGAAAACACCCCCAGACAGCAGCACACACTCCCACACCCCCAAAGGCACATTCATTCGCACATGTGTCCCAACCCGTGACTCGGTGCGTGTGCCCAGGGCAGCCTGCACTCCCAGTGTGCCTATGCAGACACCTGGTCCCACTAACCTTTCCCTGTCTGGGGGAAAACTGGTGGCAGGCCAGGCGCAGGAGGCCTCACCCCAGGGTGGGAGAGGGGGCACCCAGCGCTTGGAGCCACCACCAGCCACCAGGGGATTGATTATAGCTCACCCATCCCGGCTGGCGCCCTTGGGACTTGGGAGCACCCCACAGGGCGTGGTGCAGAGGAGGTGACCAGGCTCCTCCTCGGCTGAAGTCGAGACCCCGATTCCCTCCCCCCTTCCCTCCACAGCCGAGCCCGGAGGGCGCCCTCCTACTAGGATGGGGCTGCTGCGCCCTGATGGTCCCGGTGCGCCGAGCCTGGAGGCCGCGAAGTGGGGGACGTGGGGACTGGGGTTGCCCCGCCCGCGCCCCGACAAGCTTGGCGTCCCGCCACCCCGGCGCCCCTCACGCCCTGCCGGGCCCCGCGCGGCCCCCAAACTTCCGACCCGCCGCCGCCCATGCCCGCCGTACCTGCGCCCCGGACGGAGCGGAGCCTGCGGCGCCCCGATAAGTCTGCGCGTGGCCCCGGGACCCCGCCGGAACTTCCCGCCCCGCCCGGCGCCCCTCCCCGCCCGGCGCCTGCCGCGACCCCGCACCCTGCGGGACCCGCACAAGCTCTCGGGGCGCGACTCGGACTCTGGCCTGGGAAACTGAGGAGCGGCCCCCACGCGGTCTGCGGTCACTCACTAGGCAGCGAGTCCCCGAAGCCTCCGCCACGGACCGCGTCCCCCCGACGCCGACTCGCACCTACAGAAGTTGGCGGCGGGAGCGGCCGCGCGTGCGCCACGGCGCCGGGCTCCGGGGGTCGCAGCGACCACCGACCCGGGCTCGCGGTGGGGGTGGGGGCGCGAGCGCCGGCAGCGGTCTCCCCCCGGCCACCTCAGGTGCACCCCCGTCTCTTCCACTTCCCTGCCCACAGTCGCCCCCTCTGCGCACTCACCGGCCTCGCGCGCCCGGGACCCGCTCAGCAGTCTCCGCCGCGCCGACAACTCCTGGATGGAGCCGTGACCGGTGACACCAGTGGCACCACCCGAGCAGGGCAGGGACGGGCAGCGTCGCGGTGGAGCCGAGAGTGGAGACGCAGGTGTGCAGCCGAATGAGGGGCTCCTGGCACCGTCCCCGCCCCCGTCGCCTGCAGGCTGCCGCGGGGGTGCTCAGAGGCAGCCAGGTCTCCCAGGGTCCCCGCAGCGGTGTGATGGGGTGTCAGCGGCCGAGGACGCAGGGAGTGAGGCCGTCAGCACTCATCCGTCAGGGCAGGGCTCTGGCCCCTGACAGCCCCTCAGCCTGAGCCGGGGCCTCTGGGCTGAGCCCCGGGACAGGGGGACCTTGGAGAACAGAGCCAGCCTGGGGAGGGCTGCAGCCCAGCCTGGGAGGGGACAGAACTTAGCTCGGGGAGGGCTGCAGCAGAGAGCCGGCAGCAGAGCCCAGCACACACGGTGGAGCAAGCCTCCTTTTCTGGCCAAGACTTGCCTGCAGTACCCTTCCCTCTTCTCCAAACAGGAGGCTGAATGGGTCTGCACCCCCAAACCCCTGTCCTGCCCACTGACGGCCACCGGCTCAGAAAGAGGGTCACATGCACTCACTCCCCCTTTCTAGAAGCATCACCCCCCAGCCCCCACTCCTCACTCCACTGGCAGGTGCCCAAGGAGGGCTGCATCTGCCTGCTGTTGGCAGGACTCCTCTCCACTGGCTGTCCCTCCTGGGAGGACCCGGGTGAATGAGGCGGGGCCTGGGAAAGGGCCCACCAGAAAACCCCCGCCCCTAATGTCCTCATGGCCAGAGCTGCTCCCAGCCCCACCTCCCAGGGTACTAGGCTCCATGTTGATCCCCGAACTGTCCAAACTTAACGGTCTGGAGCCCACTTCTCAGCTGGGTCCTAGCGGAAGTTCATCTGACCAGCCAGGACCATTCCAGAAGTGGACACAGATACTCAAGACAGGCCAGTAACGTTTCTCAAGAAATTTTTGCCTTTGTTCAGGGGAAGGTGCCTTAACCCAGAGATGAGTGATGTGCCATCTCAGGCATGGGGTGGGGTCTGCTGTCGGAGGGGTGTGTGCTGCCCCAGACCCACTCTGTGGAGGCACAGAGGTCCCCGTGAGGGTCCACTTGGCCTTCCCTGTAGGCTCAGCTACAGGCTCCTGGGGTATCCCAAGCTCAGCTTGGGGGGCTGGGGTGCTTTGGGGAAAAAAGGAGTATTCCAGTAGGGGTCTGTGGGATGGAGAACACTAGGTCCAGAGTCTAGTGCCTCCTGGGCCCTGTGAACCTGGCCTCAGTTTCCCCAGCTGTGCAGGAGGGTGACAGGCCATGGCCCAGTTGTTGGGGCTCTGGTCAGCCACGACAGACGTCTGTAAGGAGCAGGGTGCCATGTCCTGGGGGTGCCCAGTGCAAGGACACTGATGTGAGGGTGACTGCCCAGTGCCACCTTCCCTGACACAACCTGGGGGACTTCATTTCTCCCCGTAAAGTCCACAGGGCAGAACGGGGGCCTGGAGGACTGCTGTGGGTGGCACAGCCCACCAGCCTTTTCCTCTCTGCCCGCCTGGCCTGGCCCAGCTGACCAGCTGACCGTGCAGGCAGCCCCAGGCCGGGAGACAGCTTGAGCGGTTGTCACGCCAGCAGCCCTGTGGAGAGTGGGGGCCGGGAGGCCTGCTCCTTCTGCACACAGACCCCACTCCGGACATACTCAGCCAGGCCCGGGCCCCTATCTTGGGCACTGCCCAGAGAGGGCAGGGGGCACAGGTCACCCTGAGCCAGTGGGGGTGGGGGTCTCAGGGACGCCTCTGTGCTTCCTGGCCCTGCACTGCTGACTCCTCCGAGGGTCTGGGGAGGCCATGCTGCCAGCACAGGGGGCAGGCTGGTTGGAGGGTGTTACCGTCCTCCAAGGGAAGGGAGGGGCCTCTCAGCGTACGGAGGGGATAGCCCAGTGAAGCCAGGTGACCAAGGAGCACCGGAGAGGGGGGAGGAGGCCAGGCCTCAGCATGTTGGGAAAAGCAGGAGTCCAGGGAGGGCAGATCAGCAGAAGCCGTGGAGGCCGCCTCTGTGGATGGGCCTTTCCAGAAGTCTGGGTGGGAGGAGAGGTGTCGGCACCTCCAAGGGGCTCAGCACCTGAGGGGCATGACTGGGCTTCCAGGAGGGGTCTTGCCAGGGGTGCAGGTGGGCCCTGAACTTGCTCCAGGGGTCCCGAGAGCTTGGCCATGGCTGCAGCCTAATGGCCTGTACACGGGGGTGTGAGTCAGGTCAGCCCATCAGGTGCACAGACTGTCTGCTGGTCTGCAGCCAGGCTAGGCCGGACAGCGGTGCCAGCCCCTGT
Source organism: Balaenoptera borealis (assembly GCF_965194805.1). Classification (NCBI taxonomy): domain Eukaryota; kingdom Metazoa; phylum Chordata; class Mammalia; order Artiodactyla; family Balaenopteridae; genus Balaenoptera; species Balaenoptera borealis. Next base: position 50,415,418 of record NC_138872.1, on the reverse strand, counting down.
GCCCCTGTGCTCTCTGCCTGAGGCACTCCCAGGCACATCTGCTCCCTCACAGCTGGCCGGGGCCTGTCCCACTTTCCACCCGGGAGTGGGGCATGGTGGTAGGTCATGACCCACCCACTGGACCCCACCCTGCAACATGTTGGGGAAAGCTTGGGCCCAGGGAGGTGGCCCCTGCTCCCTGAGGCAGTGTCAAGGATCCGCGAGATTTGGGGCTTGGTCCCCCATGTGACCTGAGCCCTGAAACCCCTGCCCATGCTCCTTGGGCATCAGTCCCCTTGTCTGCAGATTGAGTGGTGGAAGACTTGGTCTCTGGGTGCTTCTGGCACCAGTGGGGTCCTAGGGAGCAGTCTTCTCTCCTCAGCTTGTCCTGGTGCAGGGTGGGGTGGGGACACGCAGCCCCTCCCTCTGCCCCCAGAGGCATTGTGGCCATTAACGTCCTCTGCCTGCTTGCCCAAGGCCACCCGCCTGTCACCTCCATTAATGCTGGTACTTGTGCGCCAGGGGCACGTGGGCAGCACGGACAGTGGGTCCAGGGAAGGCAGGGGGACGGCGGTGCAGTGCCCAGGGCAGGCCTGTCTCCTCCCCTCAGTGTCCACACACGGCCTCACCAGGACAGGTGTCGGGGCTGGGCCAGCCTCTGCTTGCCCCGTGGGTAGAGGGACGGCGGTAGAGCGTCTAGGCAGGGTCTAGGAGCCCCTGGGAGGGGTCAGTGCCATGCAGGATGATGGCCACGGCTCATGTTCACCCTCTCACTGATGAGCTCTGGGACACATGGCAGCCCCCAGAGTGTCTGAGGGCCCCTCCACGGGCCAGTGCGTGAGTTGTCCTTGGCACTTCCTTCTCCTTGCCCATTTGAGGTGGCCTCAGGGACCCACGGCTTGGTCCAAAGGGGCAGGGTTGGGACTTCCCTGGTGGCCCAGTGGTTAAGACTCTGAGCTCCCCATGCAGGGGGCCCTGGTCAGGGAACTAGATCCTGCATGCCGCAACTAAGACCCAGCGCAGCCACATAGATAAATAAATAATTTTTTTAAACCCCAAAAAACCCACAGAGGGGCAGGGTCACACCTGAGGGCCCTGGGTGCCAGTCTGAGTCCAGTGAATCTGAGAGCATTGGGGAGCCACAGCAGGTTCACAGCAGGTCTGTGAGGGAGCAGCAGAGCCAGAGAGATGGTGCTGGGTGACTGACTGTGTGGAGAGGGCTGCAAGCAGGTTTGGGGAACTCCACTATAAACCTCTGAGGGGTGGGCGGAGTGTGGCCCATGGTGGGCACATGCAGGGCCCAGATATTCTCCAGGGAGTGTATGGGGGTACTGCCCAAGCTGGTCCAGGGATGTGGGGTGGAGCGGGCCCCCCTGAGGGAAAGGGCATCAGCTGGGAGGCTCCTGGCACCGGGGACCCCAGGAGGCCTCTGGCCCCAAACCTGCTCACTGCACCCCTCCCCCAATTAGCTCCCTACTCTGGAAGTCACCCCGGCCGGCCGCTCCCTGCATGCTTGATTAGCGGCCACCCTGGGGTGAGGTGGGGTGGTGTGGGGTGCAATCCAATCCTCCATCTGCCTCAGGCCCTGGGATGGAGAGGCTCCTGGATGCTCTCTGGAGGCGCCAAGAGGGGCTGCAGCGGGAGTGAGCTCCCTGCTATGAGAGGCATGCCAGCTGGGGCAGGGGCCTTTCCAATCACTGAGGGAGCAGCCTGGCCAGGCGAGTGGGAGGAATGGCTCAGGCCGCCGAGCCCCAACCCAGAGCCCCCACCCAGCTTCTGAGCCGCCCTGGCAGAGCAGCGCCCGGGGCCGACAGCAACCATATGTTGGAAGAGGAGCTGTGCAAGTCCCTCTGCGGCCCCTGGGGCCCAGCCTTCCTGGGCCTGTCACAGGCGATTTTCCCTGCCTGAGTGGCAGGCCGGCCAGCGGGCGGGGCGGTTGGGGGCTGCAGAGCCTGTGCATACTCTGGGTCTGTCCCCCATGGCTCTCGACACTGACCCTGCCAGTCGGGGCAGACGCAGGTGCCGGGCCTGGAGTGGGAGACCCCGACATCCCGCCAGACGCCCGCCCCTTGCGATCACCCCTGTCCAGGTCAAGGTTGGGGGCCCAGAGAGGATCCCGGGAGAGGAGGTGGTCAGCGGGACCAGCCCCGTTGCTCCGTCGTGGGTGGGCGCCCAGGGCAGGCGGGAGAGTCAGCCCAGCGCCCAGAGCCCAGAGCCGTGCGGAGGAGGCGGGAGGCCGCAGCTAATTTGTACACTAAGTGCTTCTGACAGGGATGCCTCACAAGTGAGAACACAGCACCACCCGCCTCAGGAAGGCCACCGCGGCCAACGGGTGGGCAGCCAGGCGGCCTGGGTGAGGGGCCAGAAGGGGGTCGTGGGGGGATCTGGCCCAGCAGAGACGGGGGATGTGGGGAGTGGAGGTGGGCTCCGGACGAGGGGCCCCTGTGGCCGGAGGGTCAAAGACACAGCGGGCAGTGGCTGAGGCGGGGAGCGGGGCTGGGCAGTGTGGAGGCGGCTTGCCCTCTTCCGACCCTCGTCCACCCCTTGCACAGACCTGGGTCCAGGTGCCACCCGACGAAGGCCGAAGGCCCAGCAGGCCAAGTCCACTCCTCGAGCCGGCTCCCCCTCCTTCTCCCGCATCACAGTGGCCACCCCCACCCAGGGCCCTGCCCCTGCCCCTGGCTGGACCGCCACCTGAGCCCCCGCCAGCACCTCCCATGAGCTGCCGCGTCCCCACCAAGGGTGTCGCCTGCGGGGGGACCCCAGCTCCCATTCCCCTCAGCCTCTCCCTGCTGGAGCAGGGGTGCCAGGGGAGCGGGCGCTGGCTGGGGTGAGCCGGGGTCTCCAGGCCAGCCGACAGGGTGGGCACGCAGCCCCCACCCCACTGTGGAGAACCCTGCTGGGCCTCTCTGATCTTGCTTCCTGGGCCATCTTGGGGCTGGAGGAACGTGGGTGCAGGCTGCCCGGGACGTCCCAGTGGTGACGGGGGAGCCCAGCCCCCGCCCCACGGGAGAAGGTCTGGCGTGGCCACGCAGCCGTGGAGCAGGGCGGGCATCTCTGGGTGCTGAGGGGAGATGTGTTGTGGCAGCTCCCCTGCTGCCCGAGGCCCGCCTGGAGCCAACACTGCTGGTGGCTTTAATTGCTTTCACATTCGATAGGCTGGCCTGTGACAGGCCTCTTACACCCGCCGAGCGGCCTCTGCACCCCAGCCCCCCTCTCGGCTAGGAGGCCGGGCCCGCCGCCATTCCAACCTGGGAGCCCAGGCTGGGACTGCAGGCTGTGTGCCTGGTCCTGGCCGCCATCTGTAAAATGGGACAGGAGGGAGGGGGCACAGGACCCCACCACCCGTGGGAGACAAACTTTTCTCCTTGCCCCTCACTCCTCTGCTACGCCCATGACTCTGATGGATGCAGAAAGGCGCCCTGAACGCAGATGTCTCTCTGGGAAAAGCCGAGCACACATACGGTCCTTCTGAGGCTTCGTGGGGACCAGTCTGCCAACCACTGTGGGGTCTGGCCTGAGCCTCTGTCCTACCTGGATACCCAGTCCTTCCTGGGGTGCAGGCAGCTGGTGAACAGGGTACCCCTAAAGGCTCCCTGTGAGGCTGGCCTGGGCACTGGCTCAGCCACCCCGAGGAGCTGTCACCAGGAGGGCCTTGGTGCCCTTCAGCCCTTGGAGGAGAGGTGAGGGGCCAGGAACCCCTGGGAGAGACAGATGAGGAGGAATCCTTACAAAACAAAACATTTTTATTTGGTCCATCGGAGCCTGAGTCTGGAAACACCCATGGAGAATCATCCTACAGGGATGGTACTGACAATTGATAAAATAGCCTCTGTGTCAGAAGAGCTGCCGTATGTACAGGGTTAAAAATACTCACAGCTCAGAGTAAAAGGAGAAACATAAAGGAGGCCCAAAGGGGAGTCTAGTGCTTCTGGGTGCTTCTCCAGGTGTAAACCCACCCCCCTACAAGTCCCATGGGAAGCGAGGGGCCACAGACTGGGCCACCCGCTGCCTGGGGGCTGCAGGACAGTGAGGCCAGGTGGCCCAGGAAGCCGGCCTCAGTCATCCTCAGGCAGACACAGAACTCAGGGCTGAGCAGCCACAGGGAGGATGCTGGGCTTCTGAGGCGTGGAGGGGCTGGGAAGGGCCACACCCTGCATGTGCCTGGACAGGGCTGGCCAAGGATTTCTCCTGGACTGTTCCTCCCAGCAGAGGTCAGGTGGTGCTGAGGACAAACCCTCTCACCAAGCACAGGGCTGGGCCTGGGCTCAGGACCACCTGACCCACTGCCCCAACCCCAGCCTGGGGCATGGCTTCGATCCTGGCTGGCGCTCCAGGAATTGCATAGTGTCCCTCCCCACCCCTGCTTGAGCCCATGGTCGCCAGGCACCTGCCTCCTGGGACACTGCTGGAACTCCAGGAACCCCTGCTTGCCTCATGAGGGCTTGGGGGGAGATGGGACCTAGGGACAAACTGGGGAGAAAAGGCTCCTGACCTCGTGCCCCACAAAGGGGGTGGGTCCCTGCTCTCACCTGGGGTTCTGGCCTCTGACCTTCACAAGGGGGTGGTCCCCGCTCTCATCCTGGGGCCCTGACCTCTGACACACCAAAAAAGGGACTGTCCCTTTTCTCATCTGGGGTCCTGGCCTAACCCCACAACTGTGGGTAGTCCCTGCTCACCCCAGGGTCCTGGCCTCTGACCCCCCAAAACGGGGGTGGTCCCTGCTCTCATCCTGGGGTCCTGGCCTGACCCCCCAAAATGGAGGTGGTCCCTGCTCTTATCCTGGGGTCCTGGCCTGACCCCACAAGGAGGGTGGTCCCTGCTCACCCCAGGGTCCTGGCCTCTGAGCCCCTGAAATGGGGGTGGTCCCTGCTCTCATCCTGGGGTCCTAGCCTGACTCCCCAAAATGGGGGTGGTCCCTGCTCTCATCCTGGGGTCCTGGCCTGACCCCTCAAGGGGGGGTGGTCCCTGCTCACCCCAGGGTCCTGTTCTCTGACCCCCCCAAAACGGGGGTGGTCCCTGCTCCTATGCTGGGGTCCTGGCCTCTGACCCGCCAGATTTGGTTTTGTGAATGGAGCTCTTTGCTGCCTTACCCAGGCAGGAGGCCCCAGGCCATGGGAAGGGGCAGCCTTACCTTGGCCCTGGCAATCTGAGCCAGACCTCAAGGTGGGCTGGTCAGAGAAGCTGGCACACAGCTCCCTCGAGCTAGAGGCCGCTTCGAGGTATTCTGCTTGGTGGTTATGAGGCCCTGGGTAGGAGGGAGGGGCAGGAAGGAAGGCCCAGGGGAAGATGCGCCATGCCGCTGGCGCTCCCTGGGTGGGGGTCCTGAGATTCTGGTTCAAGCATCCTGTGTTGGGGTCTCCCTCGTAAAGTGCGTGTGGGGGCAGGCAGGTGGGGGCAGGGTGGTCACAGCGGCCGAGGCCCATGCAGGCCAGCGACCTCGGGCGTGAGTGGGGGGCTGTGGCTGCCCTTGGAGGCCGTCCAGTCACTGAGGAAGGCCTGGGCCGCCTTGCGGTGCGCCAGGCGGTGGGTGATGGAGAAGCCGGCGTTGCCCTCCAGCTGGGACAGGATCACCAGGACCTGCCTGGGGGAGGGGGGCCGATGAGGGCCTGTGGAGGCTGGGGGCCGCGGGGCGGTGGGGGGGTGGTGGTGCAGGGGTGCCCACCTGTGCAGGGGCGGCACACTGTCCTGGGTGCGCAGGCTGCCACGCGTGGACACCACATTGAAGCTGTCTGAGCAGTCGCACTGCACGTGCAGGTAAGACTTGGGGTGCCGGTTCTCCACCACCACGATGAGCCCCGCCCAGCCGTGCGTCAGGTAGTAGCAGGTCATGCCCTCACGTCCCTGGGTGCAGGTAGTGCAGGTGTGGGTGGGTGGGTGGGCAGCCGTCGCCCTCCCCCTCCCCCCCGGACCCACGCCAACCTCGTGCCGCTCGCCCCTGCTCTCCGTGAGCAGGATGATGGCGTCCGCCAGCGTGGTCGGCTGGGCCTCCACGGGCTCCACCATGACGAGTCTTGAGCTGTACACGGCCAGCACGTGGCCGGGTGGCTCCGGGGTGCCGCGTGGGACCCCTGTTGAGGGGCCGGAGACTGTGGGGGACACTGGGTGAGGAGAGCGGGCAGACCTCCCCGCTGGGTGCAGGCAGGGCTGTGCTGGTGTGGCAGGGCGGTTACCCTGCGGAGTGGCCGGAAGGCGTGGGTGGGGGTCCATGCTGGGCCTGGGTAGGGCAGGGGTCCCACCAGCGGGCCTGGGTGGGGGTTGTGTGAGCGGGCACGGGTCACTCACCCTGTGCGGCCGGTGGGCCCGGTGCGGGGCCCCAGTGGTTGAAGGCACAGCACACCACGGCGTACTCGCCAGGCTCCAGCATCACGTCGCAGTTGACAAACTTCTTGACTGCACGCTTGCTGTGGGCCAGCAGGCGGCCCAGGCTCAGGCGGCCACCGCTGCCGAATGAAGCCCGGAACACCAAGACGCACAGGTCCAGGAGGTGGCTGTCCACCGAGTCCGTGCGCCTGCAGTGGCCCACAGGGGTCACGGGTGGCCAGGCCCTGCCCAGCTGTCCCGCCCCTTCCACCCCGCCCCACCCCGGCCAGGCCCCACCCCTGCCGCCCCGCCCCCACCCACCTGCTGCCCTCCTGGAAGAGGGCGAACTCCAGGGACGCACGCTCCAGCACGGTGAGGGCCGTCACGCCCACCGGCCTGCTGGCCGAGCTGGGGAAGCAGCCCTGCACACGCGCCTCCTGCCAGTCCGAGTGCACCTTGCAGATGTCCACGGAGTCAAAGTACCTGGGCAGCAAGAGGACGGCCCTGCTGAGCAGCCCCCACCCTCGCTCCGGACACGGCGCTCGTCCCTGGGCAGGGTAACCCCAGCAGGCGTTCTGCCCATCGGGATCTCTTGGGATCAGTGTCCCAGAAGCCCTGGTCTTGGCTGTTGCCTGTGGACACCACCAGGGGGCGTGAGGCCCTAAGGCTGACCCACAGACAGAGCCCTGGCAGAAACACCCCCACCCTGTGCTGACCCGGATTCCAGGATGGACCAGGCCTCTGGTTGGCAGGAAGGACAGGCCAGGCTCCCCGGGGAAGGACACCGCATACACTGGGGCAAGCAGGGCAGCCATGGGGCCGACACTGGACATGGCTGCCCAGCCTCCAGTACCTGATGAAGTCGCTGTACTCCATCCAGAAGACGCCTTCGCTGCTGCCGTGCGGCATGAGCTCGCTCCGCAGATGCCCCGGCCAGTGTGGCCACTCGTCCGACCAGCTGCCGTTCCAGGAGAAGCGGCCCCACGGGTTACGAAGGCGCAAGAGCCTGCAGACCACAGGGTTGAGGGCCACGCTCATGCCCCCATGCCCCTGCCACATCCACACACCCACACTTACCTGGAGCCCTGGACGTCACGTACGTCCAGGATGGAGTAGGCATGGCGGGGGCGCAGGCCCAGGCTTTCGTAGGTGGCATCATCCACCTTCATGTTGCCTCCCCCACAGGAGGCGCCCATGAGGAACCTGTGCAGGAAGAGCAGCCCCGCTGGCCTCAGTAATGGGCCTCAATGACGGGGGGGGTGGGCTCACTCTCCAGGGGACCCCTGCCGGCCCGGACCTGCCTCCGGGGAGGTGCAGCACGAGATGGGGGGCCCTCCCTGCCTCTGGGAGACCCACGTGAGACACATGGGACTCAGGAAGTGCTGGCCCAAGAGCTCAGAGGGCTTGCGCTGGGGGACAGGCAGACCCAGGGCCCTCGGAGGCCTGGTGAGGCCGGCTGATCCTGCCAGCTCAGGGCTGCTGCTCCCTGAGGGGTGGGGCCGCCTAACTGCCCAGCAACAGCTGAGTGCAAGGGTCCTAGCACCAATGAGCTGTCTCTCCCAGGCCTGGGGTCCGGGACCCCCCCAGACACTGGCCAATGCGTGTTGGGGCTCAGAAGTCCCCCCGACTCCCCCCACCCGTCTGCCCCGGCTGCTGCCGCCAGGTGCCTCTGTGGGGCTCACTCCACACAGCTCCATGAGGACGCTGATGGTCATCACCGGCCCAAGTCAGGACAGGGCCTTCTAGGTACAGGCCAACGGACAGCATCCTGCCTGCTGCTACCCTGCCAGGGCAGGTGGGGAGCCAGGCTCCAGCTGGAGTCAGCCCATGCCCGAGATATCTTGTGAGACGTGGTACAAGTCAGAGGGCGCTGGCCCCGCCTCTCCCACCACTCCATGCCCCAGCATGGCCGCTCCTCTTACCCAGCCTCCTTAGAACTCAGCATTTTGGCCCAGATGAGGTCAGTGTCAACTGGTTCCTCGCGGGGGTTAGTGGAGCTGACCTGCAAGGCCAAGCTCTCACAGGGGGCGCCGGTGAGCGTGGCCAGGCCCTCGATGGCGCGCCCGGCCTGGAGGGCAAAGTAGGAGCCGTGCAGCTTGGCCAGAGCCTTCTCGATGAGGGCCACCCACAGCTGCTTGCGCTGAGCCTGCAGGGGGGGCTGGAGTTGTGAGGCCTGCTGCCGCCCGGCCCCCGCCTGCCACCCACCCCGTGCCCGCCGGCGCCACCTGGGAAAAGAGGAGGAAGCCAGCCTCGTCGCAGGGCAGCATGTCGTCCACCAGCACCGTTGTCCATGTGCCATCCTTGCAGAGCCGCACCTGGTAGGCGCCCTCTGCACACAGGCTGCGCGTGACCATCACCCGCTCGACCAGGTCCGGCCGCTCGGCCAGCACCGCCAGCGCACTCAGGAACCTGCGTGAGGTTGAGGCTCACGGAGAAGACGGCCCGCCTGCCTGCCGCCCACTGCCCGCCCCGAGTGGGTGCCCCAAACTCACCAGCAGTTCCCCAGGAGCCCCTGAAGGATGTCTGAGGGCCGGAGAGTGTGGAACACGGACCACGAGGTACTGTGGTCCCTGAACACGGAGCAGTTGATCTCGTGGGGCCGCAGCCACTGTCGCACACGCTGCTGGACGCTGTCGCCCGCGGGGAAGCCCACAGACTTGGGCCCAGGGGGGAAGCTGTCGTCCACAAAGTTCACGCCATTCTGCAGAGACCATGGCCACAGGCTCAGGTCAGGCTGGACCCACTGCCCAAGAGAGCACCCTGCTGCCTGAGCCCCAGAGGAAGAGGTGGGCACATGTATAGCCCCCTGACCCTTGTGGATGGCTTGGCTGGGCAACAGGTCAGTGGGAAGTATGTGAGCCCCAGGGAGAGGGTGCAGCGCCCAGCCTGTAGGCTGCGTGGTGGGCATGGGTTGCAGGGGGCCTGGGTGGCCTCCCTGCACAGCCCACTGCACTGAAGGCCCCAGAAAGAAAAGTGGGGGGACCTGACAGGGGCAGGGCAGCCAGAACACAAGCTCCTGGATGGGCTGCCAGCATTGACAGAGGGTAGCAGCATGAGGGGGAATGGACACCCTCTCCAGGTGCCCCTGGGGGTGGGTGATGCCCTGGGCTCAGGCCTCCTGCAGCTCCAAGGGAAGAAGGCATGAAGGGGCACCCCAACCCTGAGTTTCAGCAGGGTTTCTGCGGCTTCGGGAAGCACCAGGCCTGCCTGTTGGCGTGAAGCCGCTACCTGTCCCCACCTCCCTGTGGGGCCACCATCTGCAGGAACTCACAGTGGGGCCGAGGGGTCAGGACCACGGACTGTAGGGTCATGGACCCTTGTGGACACAGAGGGAGAAGGGTCCAGCACACTCAGGCGAGCAGTGACCTGGTGGCCCCACCCAAGCTCAGGGCCGGCGGGTGCTCTGAGCTTCGGGAAGAGGCTACCACCCTCCCCCCAGCTGGAGAAGAGACAGCGGGGGAGGACAGACGATGCAGAGGGGCCTCACCTCCCGGCAGAAGGCCACAATGTTCTCCCACAGGGCCTTGGCCTCGCCCTCGTCCGTCTGCCGCCGCTTCTCCACGTGCATGCTCTCCCTGCGTCTCAGGGGTGCTGCACCCCGGCGCTGGGTCACCAGGAGCTGGGGGGTGTGGCAGGCGGCACAGTGCTTGGCTCGGGGCGTGTTGAGTAGGGTGCAGGCAGGGCAGGCCCACTGGCCCGGGCGCTCAGATGGTGCTGTGGGGAAGAGGCGGCCAGCCTTGTGGGCCAAGCAGGGCCCGGGCTTGTCCACGCTGCAGTCGGGGCTGCGGGTGGGAGGCTCGCCGTGCTCCTGGAAGCCATGCAGCTTGGAGCAGCCGCACGCTGTGCAGCGGGAGGCAGCTGTGGGGTTCCTGAGCGTGCACTTGGCACACGACCAGGTAGTGAAGTCAGGGCTGGAGGGGCTAGCGGGCGTGTAGCGCACGGTGTCGCCGGCCAGGTCAATGACGTCGCTGCCCGGTGTGGCGCCACCAGCCTCACAGTGGGCAGGGCTGGCGGGACCAGGTGGGCGCAGCGTGGTGCCACCCTCAGCTGCCTCTTCCTCCAGGAAGCTCAGCCGCTTGCCCGACAGTAGCTCCGCCAGGCGGGAGGTCCCGGCCGCGGTCCGCCCCAGGCCCTGGGGGGGCCCCTTGGAGCTGGCAGAGGGCGAGGGCTGGGTGGCCTCAGGCACCGGTGGCTGCAGCTGGGGGGGCACCTCGCGGCGGCTGCGAGGCACAGGGTTGTTCTGGAGGGTAGGCGAGAAGGGGCTGAAGGGTGGCCCCCGGGGAGGCTCCTGGTCCGCAGCAGAGGGAGGGTTGGCATCGGCACCTTCCCCGGGCTGGGGCGGGGCAGGCATGACGGGGAAGCCTGCAGGAGCCACGACTTCTGGGACCACCAGGGCCTCGGGAGGAATCCTGGGCAGCGAGAGTTTCCGCGGCCCCCCACAGGCCGAGCAGGAGCTGGCCACGGGCGTGTTGTGCAGTGTGCAGCGCTGGCAGGCCCAGCCACTCCCGGATGCGACCGCACTCCCCTCTTCCCCCTCCACCTCCTCCGGCCGCCCCCCAACTGGCTCCACGGCCGCCAGCCCTGCCGTCTGCGCAGGCCCTGCCTCCTCCCCGCAGCTGCCCTTAGGCTCCGGCAGGACCCCGTTGATGACGGGTAGCAGGGAGGCCCCGGGGATGGGCTCGGGGGCAAAGCCACACACTTCGCAGGCCGCCCTGCCCAGGAGGTTGCGGAATGTGCAACGGGTGCAGGGCCACTTCTGTTCCTCCACGCTGAGCCGCAGGATCTTGTCAAGGTCAGGCTTGTGCCGCGGGGCCTCGCAGATGGAGCACTGGCGCTGGCCGGCCGGGTTGAGGAAGGTGCAGCGTGCGCAGGACCACTCCCCGACCGCAGCCATGGGCCCGGGCGAGTGCGTGTGGCTGCAAGGGAAGGCCGCGGTCAGTGATTTTTGACAAGGGTGTCAAGATCATTCAATGGGGAACAGACAGTCTTTTCAATCAATGGTGCTGGGAAAGCTGGGTTTAAATGCTAAAGAATGAGCCAGAGCCTTACCTCATGCCACATTCAACAATTAGCTCAAAATGCATCAATGACTTAAATGTAAGAACGAAAACTATAAAACTCTTCGAAGAAGAAAATGTGAGTAAATCTTCATGACCTTGGATTTGGCAATGTATTATTAGATACGATACCAAAAGTACAGGCAAACAAAGTGGAAAAAAAAGAACTTCATCAAAATTAACAACTTCCATGCTTCAAAGGACACCATGAAAAAAGTGAAAAGGTAACCTAGAGGAGAAAATATATGCCCATCATCTATTTCTGATCAGGGTCTAGTATCCAGAATATATAAAAAGTTCTTATAACTACACAACAAACAACCTGTTTTTAAAAATGGGCAGAGATGGGGACTTCCCTGGTGGTCCAGTGGTTAAGACTCCGTGCTCCCAATGCAGGGAACTGGGGTTCGATCCCTGGTTGGGGAACTAGATCCCGCACGCCAAAACTAAAAGATCCCACATGCTGCAACTAACACCCAGCACAGCCAAATAAATAAATAAGTATTATTAAAAAAATGGGCAGAGGACTTGAGGAGACTTTCCCCCAGAGATACACAAAAAGCCCATGAAAAGATGCTCAGCACCAGCAGCCATCAGGAAAATGCAAATCAAACTACTACAAGGTACCACCTCATACCCAACAGGGCAGATGGTAACAGCACTGGCGAGGATCTGGAGAAACCACAGGCCTTCCCTACGTTGCTGGTGGGAATGTAAAATATTACAGCTGCTTTGGAAAACAGTTTGACAGTTCCTCAAGAAGTTAAACAGACTTACCACAATTGTGACCCAGCTATTCCACCCCTAGGTATATGCTCAAAGAATTGAAAACTGGTGCTCTTCACAAACACACATCCACACATGCTCATGGCAGACCTGCTTACAACAGTCAAAAGGTGTAAACAACCCAAGTATCCATCAATGAATAAATGGATAAACGAAACATGGAGTATCATTCAGCAACCAAGAAGAACGAAGCACCAACACACAACACCAACGAGCCCCGAAAGACACAAAAGGCCACACGCGGTGTGATTCCATCCACGGGAAATGTTCAGGACGGGCAAACCCAAAGGCAGAGAGGAGCCTGATGGTTCCTGGGGGCTGAGGAGGTCGGTGGGAGCAGGGCTCTGGGAGCCTCTGGGGTGGGCAGAGCTGGCCCCGCAACCCGCCTCTTGAGGACTAACCCGGGTGCGAGGGGCGTCCACGCTCCACACACACAGTCTCCTACCCTGACTGTAGCTGCTCTGCTTGGCAGAAAATTCAACTGTTCTTTATAACAAGGCATGAAGCTTGTGCTTCTTATGGTATGTTTGTGCCAAATCCTTCAGGAAGAAAGAAAAGTTCCCTCTTCAAAAAAAACAAACAAGGGACTTCCCTGGTGGTGCAGTGGTTAAGACTCTGCACTTCCAATACAGGGGGCCTGGGTTCGATCCCTGGTGAGGGAACTAGATCCCACATGCCGCACTAAAGATCCTGCATGCCTCAACTAAAAATCCGCATGCCTCAATTAAAGATCCCGCATGCCGCAACTAAGACCCAGCTCAGCCAAATAAATATTAAAACAAACAAATAAACAATGTCCCCCAAGCAGCGCACTGTTCCTTGGCCCAGAGCAAACCGTGAAGCCGCCTTCTCGGGCGTGTGGCTGAGACTCACAGGCTGCCCACAGCACCCAAGTGGGTGTACGGGCCCTGGGGTGACCAGCACGGGGGTGGGGCCTGGCCAGGTCAGCTTTGGCCTTGGCTTCTGCACTACCAAAAGCCTAAGAAATCTGCCTGGAGATGACTGGAGCCTCCCCCGCTGCTCCCCACTGAGAGAAAGGCCCACGGTCAAGGCATGGGTACATGTGTGCCCACACAGACACACACGTGCACACGCACGCTGGGTCCTGGGCAGCCTCCACGTGGGCCCCAGGCTCAGAGGATGGTCTTTTGCCCTGGGTGCCCCACCTGGCCTGCAGAGCTGGTCTGACGCTTTGTGGACCACCTGCTCCTGGCAGGGGTGTCCAGGGAGAAGACTTGGGCCCTTGCCCCCAGCACAGGACAGGTGGGCCTGGGGCCCTCCTAGGACACACCTGCCCTCAGCTCCAGGCCCCTGGTGGTCCCAGACATGCCGAGCAGACACAGGAGGGGGAGAGAGCCCAAGTCCCACCCACTCTCATGACCCAACAGCTGGCCAGTCCCTGGGCCGGATGAACATGAGGCCACACCCAGGACACACAGCAAGTGACACCTGGAGGCGGTGGGAGCTGTGCTCCCTCAGGGACCCCTGCGGCCCACACCTCAGTCTGCACCTCAGCGTCACCAGGTGGGCGGAGATGAAGTGGCTCTGGGGTCAGCGACCAGGTGTCCGGAGGAGCCCTGGGCCTTCACCCCCACCCCCTCAACTACCCTGCTCTGGTCTCCACACACAGGGTCACCCTCACGGCCACCTTGGTGTGCTGGGGGCCCAGGACCTGGATCCCTAGAGTGTCCGAGGTGAGGCCAGAGCACCAGACAAAGCCTGGAAGTCAGAGACCAGCATACCGAACTCCAGGACACGGGCGTTACTCCGCACGACAGGAAGGCCAGCCAAGTGGGAAACGGACACGAAATACCTGCTTTGCCCTCAATTCCCTGGGGCTGCAACACTCAGCTCCAGTTCAAAAGGGAGGTGATGGAAGGGCCTGGGACACGCAGGGCCTGCAGGAGCCTGGGGACGGCCTTTTCCTCCCCAAAAAAGCTGAGAGGAGTAAGTGTTGTCCCCACTCAAGGACCCTGCTTGGTCAGGCCAGCAGACCCGAGCCCAGGCTCCCAGGCAGGATGTGGCCACCTGACCCCCTGCTGGTTCTGAGGGGCACGTGGGCCCCTCCCTCCAAGGTCATCCTCAGCCAGCCTTGGGCTGTCCTCTCCGCCTCTGTGTCCCCAGGGGAGGCCCGAGCTCATAGGTGGTGGATGCCCGTTACTCCTCAAGGCCTCGCAGCTCCTGGCCTGGCTTGGTGGTGGGTGTCACGCCCAGACCTGGAGGCTCTTCAGTGAAGGGTGGGCTGCATGCGGCAGGTGTCCTCACGATGCCCGGGGCCCATGAGAGCAGGGGAAGAGTCAGCTGGACCATCTGCACGTGCATGTCCACGTGTCCAGGTATGGGTGTGGGGAGGGGTCCTAGCAGCTGGCCTTTCTGCCCCTCTTCCTGCATCTGTGGCGCCCAGCCCCCCGCGCCGCTCCTTCTAGTGTCCATGCTGGGTGTCTGGATTCCTCAAGGTCACTGGCAGCTCTTCCCACAACTTGCTCCCAGGGGCAGACAGTACCTGCCTGGAGTGCCAGGCCGGATGCGCCAGCCCGCGGAGAGGCCTGGCGGGAGGCCAGAGAGTAAGAGAGGGCGCTGCCTGCCCAGGCCACTGGCTGGTCAGTGTGAGCCAAGATCCAACAGGCACACACACGCTGGGGCACAGGGTCACCACCTCTGCTGCTCACCGCAGCCCCCCCGCCCCCTGGACCCAGTAATTCTACCCCTGGCGATTTATCCTGAGGACATAAATACGCAGAAATAAAATGACACGTGTGCGTGGAGAAAGGCGTGAAGAGGTGCACCAGCCACTGGGGATAAGCTGATCAAACCAGCATGAACGACCACCTCAAATCACCAGGAGGCCAGGATCAGAACGGTGGGCGGTAACAGCATTGGGAGGGTGGGGAGAAACCAGAACCCTCCCTGCCCGGCTGGTGGGGATGGGAAACACTGCAGCCACTGTGGAAAACAGCCTGGCGGTTTTTCAGAAAGTTAAACATAAACTTACAATAAACACGAGCAACTCACTTCTATGTATCTACCCAAGAGAAGTGAAAACACACGTCCATGCAAAAACCGGTACACAAATGTTCACAGCAGCAGATTCATAAAATCCATGGGCGAAGAGCCCAAATGTCCATCAACTAATAAGCAGGTAAACTCCACACAGTGGAGCATCATTCAGCCATAAAAGGAGTGAAGCACTGATACTACACCGTGGATGAGCCCGGAAAACACAATGCTCGGTGAGAGAGGCAGACACAAAGGTGTGATTCCCTTGACGTAAAACGTAAAATGTCCACTTTTGGTCTCTGTGGCAAATCCACAAAGACCAAGTGGATGAGTGATTTCCAGGGGGTGGGAGGTGACCGCAAATGGACAGGAGATGGGGTCTTGGAGATGCTGTGAAACTGGATCGCGCTGATGGCTGCACAACCGCACACGTGGACTAAAACCACTGAGCCGCAGGCTTAGGAGTGGAGGGTCTGGCGGTGGGTTACGTTACACCCCGATAAAACGCGTCACTGATAAAGTAACAAGCGAACTGAGGCGATTTGCTAACTCCTGGTCCCTGCCACCATCCGCTTCCCAGCACATCCCTCTGGACCTCAAGCCCTCATGACTCCGTCCACTAGGGTAACTCAGACAAGACCACTTATACTACCCCTGAAGCTTCCCAGGAGGCGGGTCCTGCTCCCACACGCCTGCTGGCCACCTAGACGGTGAGCCCAGGACATGCGTGGGGCCCACAGACACCAGGAAACTGTCCTACACAAGTGGGCTGTGTCCGAGAGAAGTGACAGCCAAGGGCGGCTGGCAGGGGCCTTCGGGAGATGGAGGAGGGTGTCTGCTACCCACTAAGCCCAGGTGTGGGGGCCCAGGAGAGTGAGGCTGCTTCTGGCTGGAGGTCCGTGGACCCTGAGTGTCTGCTGTGCACCAGGTACCTCTCCCTTCAGTGAGGCCACAGGACGGGGCAAAGGCGGGGGCGTCCGTGTGTGCGTGGCTGACGTCGGAGCCCAACTCACCCAGACGTGAGCAGTGGGCACAGTGCCCGGGCTGCCCCACGCCCGTCACCCCAGCACCCCAAGGGGAAGCTCTCCAGGTGATCCAGGGCAGCCAGGGCGGGTCTGAGCGCAGCCACAGCTGCAGCTGGCGGGAGCTGGCGTGTGCAGCCTTGCCAGCGGGCACTCATGCCCCCCTCTGCTCCCTTGCAGGCAGCCACATCAGAGCAGGGCACCACGCATGGGTGGGGGGCCAGGGCAGTGCCCCCCAAATCCCATGGGAAGCAAGCCAGCATTCTCGGTGCATGCTGTGCCCCTGCCCCTCCCCACCCAGCAAGAAGCTCCAGCTCCAGCAGACAAGCAAGCCCCGGGCTCAAGGTGGGCTGAAAGGTCCCGTCCCAACCACCTCCGACCAGCCGGGCGAGATCTGCAGCCCAGCTCCAGGAGGGGCCGGCATCCCGGGCCTTCTCTACTGAGTGAACAACCCCAGAGCCTCTCGGGTGTCTGGGGGAATGTGAGTCGCCAGAGGACCCTAAGGAACAGGGACCCCACTTCTCTGAAAGTCCCTCTGATGAGGAAGGGGCACCTGACAGCAGCACCCGTCCCTCAGGGCCCCTCGGGGCCACGCCATCTCCACCTTCTTACCTTCGGGCCCGGGGGCGTGGGGGCTGGTGCTGCCGGGTGACCAGGGTGTCACCCCAGACAGGCCCCCCAGGGCCGCTCCTACACCAGCCGGCCGCTGCCGGGGGCCCCGGGTAGGGCAGTCCCCTGGGGAAGCCGTGGTCCGACTCCGTCTCAGTGGCCAGCGAGGAGGCGGAGCTCCCCATGGCCCCCGCGACGGTGGCCACGCTGAGAACCGGGCCTGGTCACATGTGGCCGGCGGCGGCTGGCGAGGTGGAGCATGGAGGAGGGCACCCACGCAGGAGACAAGGCGGCCGGGCTGGTCCGAGTCACACAACAACAACAGAAATGACACAGAGAATAAAGAGAGAGAAGAAACAGCGTGATTCACAGGCACCAAGCCCCCAGGAGCCCAAGGAGGTTCCCAGCACACAAGTGGCCTTGGGGTGGCAAAGGAGAGCCCAAACTAGGGGTCCCCACAGCCGGGGTCCCGACAGGGCTGCAGCCCCGGCGCACAGCTCGCCTCCGCCCTGGAGTGGCACCCCCTCTCTGCTCCCACAGGGGAGGAGCGGCTGTGCCACGGTCGCTGGCCAAAAGGGTATCAGCCTTAAAAGAAAGGATTTAGGGGATATTTAGCCAGAGAAAAGAAAAACAAGGGAGGAGAACCCAGCGGGGCAGGTGAGCCCTGGCAGGACGGCCTCTGGGAGGGGCACTGGGCACCGTCCAAAGTCACAGGGAGGTGCAGTCGCCACCATGGCCCTTCCGAAGGGACAGCTCCCCGCACCCAGAGATGGGTGACCAGGGAGGGACCCGGGAGGCTGCCCGCCTTCCAGGGGGAGGCCAATGGGCCCAAGAGCATCCGCCCTGAAATGGGAGGCCAGGTGCATCTCATTTCAAATAAGGCACGTTCCAGTCAGGTTCAGGGAAGATGCCTGGGCCAGGCTCTGGGCCAAGGTGGGCGTCTAATTGGCTCTTTGGCCAAAGAGGTGACCAGCAGCCCTGCCCCCAACCCCAGGTCCACCGTCACCCAATGACACCCTTCTCCCAGCTTCCAAACAAGTCCCTTGGACACAGGGGCCAGCAGCAGGGGTGGAAATGGTGGACGTGTCCTTGCACACAGGCAGGCTGGAGGGCGCCCAGGCCTCTGAAGCACTGGTCCATGCTGCGTCCAGGGGACACGGGTGGGGATGCCCACACCTAAGTGACTAGCAGCACATGCAGCTCTGGAGGCTGAAGAGGTGGAAGAAGTCTGGGCCCCTGCCCCGTAACGGCTTCAGTCAGACCAGCCGAGTCCCCTGTAGCAATACCGTTCACCTGGACCCTTTCCTCCAAGGGACATGGACAGGATAGAGCAGCATAGGGCCCAAAAGGCCTGGAGATCCCGAAAGTCACTTACCACTCAGGCCTCCCCTGCTCAGCACGACCAGAGCCGACGGTGGGGGCAGAGGCCCCAGTGGCCTTTAAAGCCAACACTGCCCACCTGGACCCTGAAGGAAGGGCTGAGGCTCCTGCCGACAGGAGTGCCGTCCAGTGGGAGCATCACACGAGCCTCAGGTGTCATTTCTAACCCTCCGACAGCCACGAAAGAAAGGCAGGACAAGTAAACGGAATCTCTGTAGCATATGTTACATCACCCAACACGTCCAATGTGCTGCCAGGTCGGTTTGGAATCAGGATGAAACACGCGTGAACCACGTACCACCTACGCTGAGTTGAGGTCCTTCCTCTACTGTGGTTGATGCTCACCTCCACGAAGATGGGCCACACTCCAGGGGCAGCAGCCATGGCCGCCCAAGGTTTCCGTACTGGGCTGTGCTAGAGCACACTCCCAGTGGTCACGTCCATCTCAAGCAGGGTCACTCAAGACACCTGTCTCTCCCATGATTACGAGTTGGACACCGCAACAACTAGAACAGCCCCCCTAGGTTCCTGAACCCCACTCCACATAGGAACCCTTCGTGGGAAAAGAGCCCAAGCGTTTCTGACACTCCCCTTTCACAGCCAAATCCTGAGCAGGTGAGGGCTTGAGCTGAAGCTGAGCCCACTGAAAGGTGTCCATGGAGCAAGACTACTCAAGCCTGGGTCCAGGCCTGTGGCCACTGTGAGAACAAAGGACGGGTGAGGGTAGACAGTCCACCTGCAGCCAGGTCAGGGCTGGCATCACGTGTGCCTGACGCAGGTAGAGCTGAGGGAAGAGTGAGGACACAGCCCTGGACCTCCCGGGGGCCTGTGGGCCTGGCTCGCTGGGAGGAAGGAGCACCAAGGTCCTGTGAGGACCCGCCTGCTCTTCACTGACGCCCTTAGCCTCGGGGGACTGAGCACTCAGGCCTGTCACAGACACTTGGGGTGCACGCTGGTGCCCCTACCGCATGTGAACAGCACACGAGGCACCAAGAGGGGCCAGCTCTGCACCCAAGCCCGGCAGCAGCTGTACCCCACGTGCCAGCCTCCCGACACACCTTCAGGAAACTCTGACCCTGCAATCAAGAGGGTTGGGGGAGGGTGACCTGGAAGGGCCTCTCTGGGGAGTTCTGGGGATGGCAGCACCAACACCCCCACACCCTGCTCGGCCTGCCGGGGTGATGGGGAGCCCTGGCTGCCTGGCCCAGGCCCTGTGCTCCCGCCCCAAGTCAGGTCCTTTCATCCATGCCTTCTTGTGTCCTTCACTCACTCACCAGCGCCCAGGCCGCCTGGGCTCCGACGGCACTGCCCAGGGCTGCTCCCTGGCTGCTCTGTCTCAGGAACAATGCAACATAATCGCGTCTCCCGGCAGAAGCCTGGGCTCAGACGCTGGCAATGCCAGCCTCCTGAGGGCCCGAAGGGTGGGTGTGCCTGTCCCACCGCCCAGACCAAGCCAGTGCCTCCTTGCCCTTGTTCGGGAACCGCTGCCCTAGATCTGAGCGGGATGGTGGCCTAGATCTGGCCTCAGGGAAGTGCAGGCATGGGGCTACGGCAGCCCCCCACCCCCCACCCGGCGTTACCAGCACTCTGCAGCGGCTGGGGACAGCAGGGGACCCTCCCCCAGAGTGACAAGAGCACGAAGGGCCAGACGAGGGTGACCCCTCCTCAGGACCCTGCGTGGGACGCGCCTGTCTTGGTGGTGGCAAACCGGGTCCCGGGGGTGACACCCCACAGCCTCACCCAGCTCACCTCGTCCCACTGCCCTCAGGGCACTTCCCACAGCAAGTTACCCGACTGAGGACTAGGGCTGAGCCGACACCTGGCAGAGGCTGAACCCCAGGTCCAGGGCGGGGAGGCACGGTATCCTTACTCCCTGTACCCCCAACGCTCCGGGGGCTCCCGCGAGTCCTGCGGGCATCAGCACAGGCTACCCCTGCTAGCCTGTGGGGCGCACACACAGGGCACCAGAGTCCCATGGGACAGCCAGGCTCTGCAGACACGGGCCGCCTGATGATGCTTCCACACGCGTGTACACGCTTAACCCAGCCGTGTTCACGGTGTACGTGCCCCACACCTGGCTGGTTTGCCATGTGCCAACTGCACACCACCTCCCACTCAGGGCCCCGGGCACAAGTCTCGTTAAATCTCATCTTGTAATGACGGTGCTTTCACAACTGCAGCAACCCCAACAGGCCGCCCAAAACCAGCCCGGACAGGGCATGGAGGGAGAGCAGCCGTGAGGGGACCCCAGGCTTTCCCAGAGCATTGCTCCCTGTGCCCGGGTGCCCCAGCTGCACCCACCAGATGTGAAGCCTGGTACTCCTGCCTGAGGGAGGGACAGGCCAGGACAGTGAATGAACCCACCTACGTCCCTTCCAGAAACCGGGCTGGGACAACACCCCCCATGCCAGGAGGGCCCTGTCCCAGAATGGGTGGGACAGCATCCTCCCACGGCCACCCTCGAGGGGTCAGGCGCCCATATCAGCAGCTCATGGGCCCAAACCTGCAAGGTGGGAGGGCAGTGGGGTGCAGAGTTAGGGGCTGGGCCACTGGGGACGTGGCGGCTCTACCTGGGGAGCACCAAAGGGACAGCAGACACAGTCCAGGAGACATGTTTGCCTTGCAGTGTGCCCGGAATGCCGGGACCACAGCCCCAAGCTTCAGGGGCATGGCGGCCTGCAGGGCTGTGAGGACCAGGGTTCTGAGGGGGGTGCCCACACCGCTCCACTGCAGCCGGACAAATCCACGGTGCTCGTGCCTGGGCTCTGCCTTGGGAGGTGAGGCTTCGTGGCAGGTTTGCCAAGAGCACATCCACCCAGAGGGCATGCCCTGTCCCTCTCCTGGAAGGGTCTGGACTCTGGCCCCTGGAGCAGCAGCCCCAGCCCCCAGGCTTATCGGCAGGAGCCAGAGTCCGTCGGAGAGTGGTGTCGACCGGCCACATGACTCTGCCTGCCACCCCGAGACTGGGGCCAACCCCGAGGCAAAGGCCACACAGAGGCCGTTCCACCTCCACTGCCCCAGGGAAACACTCCCATGGGAAGTGGCCAGGGACTATGACCCTTTAGAAGCTGCATCTGTCCCTCACCCAGAGATTGGAGGCCCCAGGGGCGTGGCCTGATTCAGCTGCTCCTTGCTACCTGGTCCAAGGCCACAACTACCTCTATGCCAGCCAGGGCCATAGGGAACAAGGCCTCCCTCAGCCTGGCTCTGCCCATGGCTGGGGCCACCAGGGAAAGGTGCCCAGGTGGGGCAGAGCTCTGGGCAAGCAGCCAGTAGCCATCGAGACTCATCTGGACCCAGGTCCTGGCACCACCTGGCCACTCCAACTGCCCACAGGGCACATGTCCCCCTGCCAGTCTTTTCTAGGAGTGCTGTGAGGCCCAGGTGCCCTCCCAAGCCGGGCCAGAACCCCACAACAGCATCGTCAACCTCTGAGAGGAGAACTGTGGAGGTTCTGCTGAAAATTGCTATCAACGCCCCCAAGAACCAGGTCCAGGAACAAAATGGTAATGAGCACTCCCTGTCATCCAACTTGGGGAGAAATGCTGGAGCCCCAGATCCCTGCCTGCACACACTCTAAGGTGGCCGCTCTGCTGGCGTTTCTGGACTTCTCTGTCTGTCCAGCACCTCAGCCCTGAAGCATCCAGCCACAGGCCAGAACTCAGGGCCCCACTGGTACTGGTCACATAAACGATCAGCAGGTGTCAGGTGGGATTTGCTCTGCTCCTAGGGCCCCTGCTTTCTGGGGAGGGAGGAGCGGAGACAGGCCCCTCAAAATCAAACCCGTGGGTGAGGGGCAGCTTGTCAGCAAGGAGGCTGGAGGACAAGCCGTGGGGGTCTGGGCTGCCTCCCGGAAGGAGACAGGGTCACGGCCTGTCCTCTGTCTTTGGAGTCGTACCCGCCTCAGTCGTACGTCATGAAAAAGGAAATTATTGTCAGGGAATCAGGGATGCCACCAGGATCTCGTTTCTAGTTCACGAGTTCACTGCCGTCTGATGATGTGTGTGCTTGGTTTTGGCACTGCCACATTTCTGTTCGCCAAGTGGCAGCAGGAGCAGCCCTGGCCCGGGCAGCCCAGTGACCTCGGGCCTCGAGGGTGGCAGAGCCACCTCACAGTGAGGGCACTGGAGCCTCGAACTCACCCCAAAGGGAGGTACCTTTTCAGGAGCTGCAGGGGCTCCAAACGCGTGGCCTTTCCCCTTCCGTGGGGGGAGGGGCAGGAGGTCCTAGAAGTGTGGATGTGGAGGGGTCGGGTGTGGGAGGACTTCCCCTACTCTGGCCTTGGGCCAAGACGACCCAGAGGAGCAGAAGCCATGGATGCCTTCCTTGGGACAAAGACACCATGACTCTTGTCAACAGCAGCTATCAACCTATTTTCCTTCTGATATTTTGCAGCACCATCCAGGCATGTCCCCCAGCCTGGCCACCAGCAAAAGGGGGTTGCAGCACTTGACCTCAGGGAAGCAGACAGCAGGGTGTGGAGCAGTTGCTCAAGCGAGATGGTGCTGCCAGGACAGGTAGTGAGGCCGTGTGTCCCACTCGGCCTTGTGCGAGTCCACCCTGGGTGCCCCAGACAAGTCCTTACTGGAGGGACAGCACATCCCGCAGGCATCGGGAGGCCCCATGCTGCTCTCCCACAGCCCCCGGCTCCCTGCACTGTCCTGGCAGCACCAGCACAGCCATCTGCAGAGTGACCCAGGATGACAGGGTGTGGCTGGGCAGGTCTCCAAGCCCAAACTCCACCCACAGCCTCCTTCCAGCTCATTCAAAGAAGGTGGAGGCCAGTGACCCTTCCTCATCCATGAGAGGCTGAGAGGGGCCATTCTGGATGCCTCCCCCTCCAACCCCGGAGTTCCCCTCCGAGTTCAGAGCTAGGTCACCAGAGCTGCCTGCCAGCGAGCAGCCTTGGTGCGAATGGGGCAGTGCTGGGCACAGGGGGAGCTGGGGACAGCCAAAGGGGTACCACAGGCCTGCTGGGCATTCTCGGCAGAGCGGGGCAGGGGGTGGGGGGGAGTGGTCCCTGCCTGTGAACTTGGCAGAAAGGATTAGGCAAGAGAGACAAAACCATATTCCTGCTTTGGGATGCTCCTGTGGGTGCCGGGTGGGAGGGCCTGAGGCAGTCCAGGCAAAAGAGCGGGGTGAGGAGCCAGCTGACCCGGAGGCCACGGAGCACCCTTGGTCAGAGTCTGGGCTGCACCCCTTAGGCTCTTCACCAACCAGCTCAGGCTGGTGAAAACATCTGTGGTTTCAGAGAATTTTTAGGGCAGCAGAGTCCTTCTTCTCAACTCCATGTATAAAAGACAAACCGTCGGGGGTGGAAGGAAGAGGCTGAAAGGCATCCTCGTGGATCAGAGACCTGGATGTGCAGCCCCATCCAACCCTCCCCAACAGCCACAGCTGCCCCTCAGCCTCGGCCTCCGGGTCTGTAAAGTGGGGCTTAGTAGAGTGCTACCTGAGAGACAGGGGCCCAGAGAATTTCATGCAGGGCCTGAGAGCAAGGAGTTTCAGCAAAATTACCCCATCAAGAAGGGCAGAGGGGTTTGGAGCCATCCTCCGGATGCAGGATCGGAGGGCCCAGCCACTTCCTGCTCTCAGAGCCTGTGGTCTGGGGGGGGCTCAAAGCAGAGACACAAGATCCGAGACCGAAGGTCCCTGTCTAAAGCTGTGCAATCACTGAGCTTTGGGCCCAGCGGGGCTTAAGCCTGGCTCTCAGTAGGTCACGAGGTTACCAGCCTGGCTGCTCAGGGGAAGCAGCTCTAGAGAGTTTCAGATGCAGAAGAAAAGAGGAGTGCTCCTCCCGGGAGCAGAACGACCTGAGAGGAAGTAAGGGGAGCTCAACACCAAGGCCAGGCTGAGCTGGCCTCTCCAAGACCTGCTCCCACCAGCCAGGCTGCAGAGTAGTGGCTCTCAGGCTCCCCGTCCATCTGGGGCCCTCCTTCTGCAACTTGGGCCAGGGAAACACTACCTCTCTCCCCACATTTGAGAAAAGCACTCAGAAGTGGAAGGATCGACTTACCCCCTCCCCCCAGCCTCTGGGGGTGGGAGGGTGATTACTGGCATCCTCCTAACAGTGGTTCACACAGTCCCCCAGACCCAGGCAGAGGGAGGAACTCAGGGATCTCCAAAGGAGGGGCTCCCAGGAAGAGCTCGGAACTACCAAGCACCCAGCTGAGCCCGTTTCCCTCACAGGACGCCATGGCTCCGAGCCACAGGACCCCAAACTCCCAGGCCTGGCCTTACTGGGGTCCTGCTGCCTGGAATCCGGTCACAAATTCCTGTGTGTTACGGGGTCCCGAGAGCCAGCCCAGTCAGGGCCACTTGACCACACAAGGCTGCGCTGGTCAGGGTCAGAAGGGCCCCTCCTGTGGGCAACAGGAAGAGCTGGGTCAGCCGGCAGCCTAGCAAACATTCTCAGGGCCACCATGGGTAACTTTTCGGTTCGCTCCAGCGCCAGCAAGAGAGGGACGGGAGGAGGAAGTGTGGTTGGTGGCCAGTGGGCACACAGGGCGCGCCTGCTCCCCCACTCCACGGGGCCGCCCCGGGACACATCCCCTAACGTCGCCGGGGCCGGGACACTGCTCGGAGGTAAGGGCACTCAAGGGCAGGAGGGGCTGAGGCCGCCTCCCGTGTCCTTAACACCCTGGGCTGGTCTCCCCCTGCCCGAGGTCCCGCCGGCTCCCCTCTCCAGCAGCGCCCCCAGCCCGGCCGGGACCGGCCAATGCCCAGGAGGCGCCGCCCGTCAGCCACGGCCCCTCGGGGGTCCAGGCCGTGCCCCCGGCCCTGGCCTGGCCCAGGAGTGGGACTCACCTCCGCAAACCCGCGGCGCCTCCTCAGTCCCCGCGGCCCGGGCTCGCTCGCCTGCGCCGGCCAACCCACAACTTGTTCTCGGAGAGCGGGCGGGCCCTCTGCCGCCGGCGCGCTGCCCCGACGGCCTCCCGCGCTGAGTGGTGGAGCGGGCGAGCGCACCGACCCGGCCCGACCCGTCCCGCGCAGCGCCCTGCGCCGCCTCCGTAGCGTAGCGCCCTGCCGGGGCCCCGCGGCTACGGCGCGCCCGGGGCGCACGCGGCGCTGTGAATCCCGCGCCCGGACTACCACTCCCACAAGGCGGCGCGGCGCGCGAGGCAGGCCGGGAGGCGGAGTCCGGGGCGATGGCCAGTAGCCGCCTCCACTGGCGCTCTCCGACTTCCCGGGGCGCCCAGGGAGGTGGCCGAGCCCGGTCCCTGGCGGCGCTGCGTGCTGAAGGGGGCCCCGACGGGACCGGGACTACAACTCTCAGAATGCCCCGCCGGGAGGAAGGGGCGGGACCTCCAGCCCTCCCCGGTCGCGGCGCTTCCGGTTGCCGTGCCGGTAGGCGCGGGGCTGCGGCCGCTGGCCTCTCTCGGGCCCCTGACCGCAGACCCGCCAGCTCCCTGACGGGGTCCTTCTGGACTTGTCTGCTTCCTCGGGTCCCCGCAAAGGCTTCATGGTCCGAAGCTCCGGTTCGCTGGGACCGACCTGGGCTGACCCAAGGCCGCGCCACTCAGTGTGAGTTGGGCACGTTTCTTGTCTGAGCCCCAGTTTCTCCTCGGCCACCGGGGAAACCAGCACGCCCGCGCCGCTGGGAGGACGGAGGGAGGCGCAGTTTGGCGCCTGGCAGGAAGGAAGCCGGTGTGGTGAGCGGGGGGCCTCTGAGCAGAATCCGCCCCCATTCGCAAAGAGCCTCCTCAGGGGCGGCCGCCCCCTGCCCTTTGGGCAGCCGGAGGTCCCTCTGTCGCCTAGAGGCTGTGGAGGCAGCAGGACCTGCTGAAAGAGCTTTGGTGTCAGCGGTTTACCAGGCACAAACGAAGCACGGAGAAGCCACGGCGGGGAGTGGGGATGCTGAGGGCGGAGCTCCAGGGACCGTGGTATTCAGGGGCGCGTGGGGATCCTGAGAAGGCACGGCCCATGCAGGAGACACGGAAGCAAGGCCCCTGAGCTAAGACAGATTTAAGGAGAGTGGTTGTGGTCCAATTCTGCCTCCAGATGGAGAGGAGTTTTGCAAGGGGAGGTTAGGTAATGTTTGCTCCAGCGTCCAGTCAGTAGGACCTTCAGGGACAGCGCTCAATGCTCCTGGAAAACCTCCATCTTACTCTCCACGTGATGCAGCCAGGACACCCACGTCCCAATCGTAGGTGCTTGGGCTCAGACAGCCGAGACAGAGCTGCTTCCTGAGTGCCTCTGGGGACTCAGCCCATCTCCAGCTTCCTCACCTGCACGAAGGTGACAATGACAGGCCTCTGACCAAGGCCTGGTGGCTGCAAAATCACTAGAGGATGGAGTCAAGGGCCGACTCCTAGTGGTGGCTCAGTGACCACAAGTCCCTTTCCTTCCCAGCCCCCTTCCGTTTGCACTGCCTGGGGTGATTGGGCCAGAACCGGTGTCCACAGCCCTATAACCTCCCAACAAGAAAAACAGCCGAAGTTGAGCCTGATAGCCTCAGGTGACCTGATAGCTGAGATTCCTGCCAGTTCACTGCAGGGTTTTGCAGAGCCAGTCCCTACGTGGGGGTGGGGAGAGAGCAGGAGCATCCCAGCTCTCCCCAGTAAGGGGCCAAGGCCTGCTGTCATAGGGAGAAAGCCCAGTCACCAGAAGAGGGCCTCAGGAGGATTCTTCAAGACTGTCCCAGGAGGGAACTGGAAGGAACAGGTTTCATGTGCAGGGGCAGCAGGAGGACCAGAGCCGCGAGACTAGGGACGCATCTGTATAATCAACCTGTGATCATCTTAGATGTTCTCAGGCACACAGGTGTAACTTTTAAGTAACTATAAAGCAGAAGATAAGTGACCTTCAGGAGATAGCCACCCAGAGGGGAGAGGGGGTGGGGGGCGGCATTAGTTCAAGTGTCCCTGTGCAGGTCTCACTCGCGCTTTTTGCGGCTTTGGGACACAGCAGTGAACAAGACACCCAAACGCTCTCAAGGAGTGGAGATTCCATGGGGATGAGGGCACAGGGACCCTCCGTGGTGTGACAGGCACGTGGGAGCTGAGGCCAGCAGGCGGCTGAGGACAGGACACACCTGTGCTCTGGCAGGTTTTACATAACGACCCGTAATCACCTGCTTTGTGAGATGCCCTCACAGGGCCTCCATCTCCTGGTCTTTGAACCACCAGCAGGTGGAGTGACAGGCACTGGTGCTACAGGGCTGGGGGTGAAGGCGGGCACCCCTTCCTTTAGTGTGGACAGGCTGGAGCAGGCCTGAGCCAAGGACCCGGGCAGTACACATGGGGCACGAGGAACCAGGGGCTGGGGCCGGCTGTGCAGCCACCTGCCAGCAGTCTGCTTCCAGGGGAGGGGCAGAGTCTTGCTCTGTGCTCTTTGGCCAAGACCTCGAAGGGTGAAGCCGGGGCTCTAGCAACGTGAGGGAGGAGCTGACTTGAGACAGGATCTGCTTTGGGGCTGGGGGTGGAGGGTCCCCACACGGGAGAGATGCACTTTTGATACTGGCCTCACGTGTCCCCTGCGGCCCCCTCCAGCACTCTCTGGGCACGCTCCGCCTGGGCCACCCTCTGTAAGAGGCTCTCCAGGAAGCTCTTCCTGGGCAGCAGCCAGGCACTGCCGTTTCCATCTACAATGGGTTTTTGTCATGTGTTCTCCCACCCCACCCTGTCCCAAGGGGGCTCTGTCTCTAGTAGGGCTGGGACCCCTGCAGGACCAGGGCAAGGATCTCAGCCTAGCCTGGTGGGACCAGCTGGACTGCGGACAGGCCCCCATGTTTAAGAGTGGAAATGGAACGGGTTGGCAGGCCTCAGTGGGGTACGGGGAGGAGCCCCTTCCTAGTTTTGGCTTCACCTGATGGAAAGGCCCCTCCCCACACCCAGCCTCTCCTCCTAGGCAGAGACGGGCCCTTCAGGCTCCTGACAGACAGGCCCGGGACATCACCTGGTGTCAAAGCAGAGGCACTGGAGGCAATGGTCTCCTCCCAGGTCAGTAGAGACATCCCCAGTGCAGCAAGGCTAGGGACAAGGCCCTCCCAGGCCCCCACTGACCTCCTGAACCTGCTGGAGCACCCCGGCACCCCCAGTGCTGAGCCGGCCCCCTTGTGCAACTCCACCAGGAGTCTGGGGGTGAAGCCCACACCCCAGGCCCCACCACAATGCTGCCCTCCCTGGCTGCCCTGGCCACGTGGCCCACTGGTTGCACCTGGCAAGCACTGGGCCCTGGGGGTGGCCAGGTACAAGTCCCAGCCCCACTAATGAACTTGATGATGCATGTGTTGACTCTGGGGAGCTACCCCCTCTGAGCCCCAGGAGCATGGTTGGGGGCCTGCATCCTCTCCAGGCCCTCCCCCGAATCCTGGCAGGGATGCCGGCTCCAGGCAGGAACTCCTGCGACACGTCCACACCCTCCAATTGCCCCTTCGGTGCTACTCACACAGCACCCAGGGCTCCTGGCGACCCTCAGAGTCTTAATGCCACACCCCCAGCTGAGGACAAGGCCTGGGGGCCCTGCTTGCTGCAGGCCAGGCCAACCTTTCATCACCTGGGGGCTGAGTGGGCAGCAGACCTGGGCTCAAGCCCTTCTCTGCCCCACTGGGTGGTCGGGTGGGGCCTCAGTTTCTCCATCTGTGTCTGGTACGTAGGTAGCTCAGTGCAAGGGGGTGGGAGATGCCTGGGCCAGGGAATCAAGTTTGGGGGACTTCTAGCTAACAGCCCCCCTTCAAGTGAGATTTGGTCCCTCACCCTTAGAAGCTCCTTGGTGGCACCCCCATGACTGCAGTGGCGCACCTGAGCTCTCTTTCCCTGGCTTCCCTGCCAAGCCTTTCCTGCCCAATCCCATGGTGCCTTTGCCTTTCCTGTGTCTTCCTTTGGGTACTCTCTGTCTGCCCCTACCCACTTCTGCCTGGCTGGCCCTCAGCACCATGTCAGCAGCCAGGTTGCACTTGGGGGCTGTGTCCTACCATGAACATGTGGCCCTGGGTCCCCACCACGTCGCCCCGCCCCAGGAGCATCCTCAGTTGGACTCCCCTGTGGGCCCAGCCGGGAGGGGGAATCCTGCCGCCTCTGGGAGGGGTTGGCTGGACCAGAAGGCCTCCTGCTGTCCAAGCCCAGACGACGCCATGGGGAGCTCCTGGCCCGCCCCTCAGCCCCCTCAGATGCAGCACCAACTTTCATCGGTGCTGGGTCCCCTGGCCTCATGCTCCTACGTCATCCAGGCCACTGTAGCTTGGCCTGGAGATCTTTCTCGAGGGGTGAAAACAGGGTCAGCGTGCCAGCCAGTGCCCAGCGTCTGCGTGAAGGTCTCAGAGCAGCTTGTGTTCACAGAAACAGACCCAGTCTGTGTGCGGGGCACAGCAGGGCGGGGAGCAGAGTTCCAGTGTTTATTATCGTACATATATATATTTCATGTGTATACACAGATAGTTTTCTCTCTTAGAAGTATTAAAAAATTGATCAACCTTCAATCTATAAAAAATACCTACTCTACACGATAGAAAAATCTCTCCTCCAAGTTTACATTGATTTACACCCAAAGCTTTCCCCAAAATATACAATACGAGGCAACATCTTAAATCTTAGTGTAGAAGGTGGGCCATGTGGAGGGTGGAGGGACACAGAGCCACACACACGCTCGCTCACGCACGCACGCACACACACACCCTCACGTATGCGCTCGCACACAGCAGTGGCCCGCCTGTGTGCAGGGTCTTGGCCCACCTGGGAGCACCCGGAGGCTCCTGGCTGGCGCTCAGGCTCGGGGGGGCAGGCCCAGCAGCCCCTGTGGGTGATGCTGCTGCTCCTGGCAGTGCAGGTGCCGGGCAGGGGCTTCCTTGAAGGAGCCCCGAGCCACCAGGAAGGCCTTGAACTGTGTACTTGTGAGAGCCTGCCCGCCCCAGCCTGCTGCAAAGTGCACCTTGTGGAGACAGGACGACTCCTAAAGACCTCAAACTCCCAGAGGAAACTGATTCCAGACATTTGGTTTCCTCGGGCCAGCGGAGATCCGCACAGGGAGGAGAGGACACACCCCTGGGAGCCACAGCCCTGCCTGAACCCCCAGAGTCAGAGGGGAACAGCAACACCCACCCGATGCAGACAGCACATTCTACGCCATGACTCTCAAGTCACAGGAGGGTCAGCGCCCAGGGTTACTGCAGCGAGGGGCTGGCCGTGAGCACAGGCCCATGGCCTAGAGGCCCCTGGGCCTGAATCTGGACCAAGGGGCCCCTTCTGGTTGGGTGCCAGCCTGAGCAGCTCCAGGAAAGCTGGGGGGGGGGCCCTGCAGCTCCTGGCCAGACCCTGACACACACTGGCCTCTCCTGCTTGTCCTCCCCCTGCCCCACCATGTCTGGCGCCAGGGTCCTGGGGCTTCTATGCCATCCAGGAGCGGCTGAGACTTGGACGGCACCAGGTCAGGGTGCCTGGCGGGGACCCATTTCATTCCTTTCTTCCCTGACAAGGCAGGAAGCGTGGGAGAGGTCACAGAGGGGTTCACCCCAGCCTGAGAGACTGTCTCTCATTCTCTGCAGAAAGGAGGGCGTAGCGAGAGGCCAGAGCCACCACGGGCTCCGGCCCCAGCATCCCTCCTCCCGCACCCTGCCCTGCCCAGCTGTGTGCTCCACGGTGGGCGAGGGACCTCGGTCTCGGCCGCGTGCGTGCTGTGCTGGAGCCCCGCCAAGTGGCACTACTTGACCTCCAGGATGGACGGGTTGGTCTCCATGATGGCCACGATGATCCTGTCGATGTAGTCCTGCAGGCGGAAGTTGATCTCCTCCTGCTTCTGGATGGCGTCCATGAGCTGTGGGAGGAGCCAGGGGTCGGTGCCAGGTGCCCAGACTGCGGACGCCCGCAGGGGATGGGGTGGGGTGTTACCTCATCGCGGGAGACGGAGCTGATCTCTGCGGCCAGAGACTCGGAGAAGGCCGTGGAGAAGAGGTTCTTGGCGCCCTGGATGCTCAGGTTGATGATCTGCCCGTTGAGCTCGTCATTCTGCTCCTTCAGGCTGCGGTTGTCCTGGGGGACACGGGGCGTCACTCCTGGGCCGAGGCAGGACCACCAGCTCCGGCACCGGCCCCCGGAAGCGTGAGCCCAGCCCATACCTGCTTCAGCCTCCGGACCTCCTGCTCCAGCTCACTCTCCCGCGTGCGGCTGTTGTACTCCTGCAGGCCTGCGCTGCTGCTGCGGCCCCTCCTCTGCTCAGCCTCCAGCTTGAAGAGCTGCAGATGCTCCAGCTGCTTGCGCAGGTCCTCGATCAGCTGCAGCAGCGGGGGTTGTCTCAGCTTGGCTTCAGGACCTCTGGGGCGGTCTGAATGCCAATGGGGGGGGGGACCTCGGGGCTCTGTGCTCACCTCCTGGGTCGCCTCCTTGTCCCTCTGGAACTGGTGCCTCTCGTGGCTCAGCCTGTCCCCCAGCTTCCTCCTGTTCTCCTGTTCCTCACTGAGCCGCAGCGACAGCTCCTCAATCTCATCCAGCAGCTTCTGCTTCTCCTGCGAGAACGAAACAGTTGCCGGAGACATGCCCGTCTGCCGCCCGTCCATGCAGCTCTCCTCAGCTGTCTGCACCCGACACGTGGCAGGTGGGCCTGCGAGGCGCCTGGGATGGTTTCTGGGAGGAGGCCAGAGCCCAAGTGCTCTCAGATGTCCTCAGGGTGCAGAGTTGCCCAGGGGTCCCTGGGTGGGGAGGGGACCACGGGGCACAGGGGGTCAAGCTGAAGTCAGCCCCTCAAGGACATCATCCTAGATTCAAACCAGGGGTTAATCTATGCGTGACTCTCCAGGCCCAAGGATGCCGGGAAGCCGGGCAGGGTCGCGCATCTTCCAGCAAAGGGACGGCCAGGCCCAGCGTGTCCTGGCTCCCTCACCCCCGGGGCCGCAGGGCCCGGTGTCACCAGCCTACTCTCGAGCAGCACAGCTCCCTGGCCTGCAGGCGCACCCCTTGGCCGGCCACACCCCCGCAGGCCCATCGGCCAACAGTGCGGCTGCCCTGCTTTGGAGAACCTGTCTCAGGTCCCGATGGCCCACAGGCGCCCGGGGCGGAGGCTGCCGGCAGCTCACCTCCTCCAGGCGCTCGATGCTGGCCTTCAGGCAGGGCGTGCAGGACCTCAGCTCACTGTTCTCCTCGTCCAGCTGCTGCAGCCTGGGGCACAAGAACAAGGCTGGGACCCGCGGAGCTGTCCCCCGACCGCCACACGCACCCACACGAGGGTCCTGGGCCAAAGCTTCTCGTAAGCCAGGATGGTGTCTCCACACACCTCCGGTTTACAGAGAAGCTGCAGACACAGAGCGAGTCCCACGGACCCTGAGCCCCTTTCGGCTTCTCCAGGCACCTGCTCAGCATCGTGGCGTTCATCACACCCACACTGGAAACGCGAATGACCAACCCATGGACTCAACACAGCTTTCCCACCAGCGCCCCTTCCCGTCTGGGGTCCCCGCACCGCATTAGCCGTCATGGCTCCTCTGTCCCCTCTGGTCTGCAGCAGCCTCTGGACTTCCCTGGCTCTTCATGACCTTGACAGTTCTGAGCAGGTCTGGTCATGTATTTGGTAAAATGTCCCTCAGATTGGGCTTGTCTGGTGTCTTCTCATGACTGGAAAGGTTGTGGGTTTGGGGAGAATCCCACAGAGGAGAGGTACCCTTTGCATCACGGGTGATGTTGACCTGGATTGCCTGGTTGGGGTGTGTCTGCCAGGTGTCTCCTCTGTCGAGTTCTCCTTCTCCTGTCCCTTCTCTGTCGTCTGGAGGCCAGTCACGGGGTCCAGTCCACGCTCCAGGGACCCCCGAGCGGGCATGTCTGTGTGTTATTTGGTCTCCTCTGCAGGAGTCCACGTTGGGTTACACTCTGGATGGCGGTTCCTGCCGTGCCCCAGCTATGCCCACTGGGAGCCATGACACACCGTCGTCTGTGTGTGCTTCTGTTCAAGCGCCTCCCCGCTTCCTGGCACTCCAGGCTCTGCCAGTTTTCCTCTGTGCCAGCCACAGACCCAGCCCTTCTCCAAGAAGCCCCAGTTCCTTCCATGGCCCCGCTGTCCTCACCCCGCCAAGAACCCCAGGGAGCTGAGGGAGGCCATCAGGGTCCAGGCACATGGAGCTGCTAACTGAGGTGCAAAGAGCAGGCAGTGGTGACCCCGAGTCCCATCTCGCTCTGTGAGGGCCTCATGAGGCCCTGTCCACCTCGGGCCCCTGCATATGCTGTCCCACTCAGCCAGCAGGATGTCCCACTTGGCCAGCAGGATGCCCCCTGCCGTGCAGGCTCTGGTGCTGGCAGACACGGGAGGCAGGACGGCCCGCCCCTAGGCACCCACAGCCCGGTGGACAGGGCCCCACGGAGAGGCTGTGGCCCGCGGGTCCACTGGACGGCACTGTGCCGAGGCCCAGGAAGAAGGCTTTCCCGGGAGGTGACACCGCAGGCCTGCCCCCGGGGAGGCCTCCCGTCCAGGGAGACCCCAGCACAGCTCTGTGTGCAGCCCCTCCTGCCACCTCCCACTGTTGAAAATGTGTCAAAATTTATTTTCCAGCTTTAAGAGCTGGAGATAAACACATGCTAAAGAGCCTGGAGTTGTCGTTCACGAGTGTAAAACGGCTGCACGTTGAAGGCTGAGAGTGGTGCCTGTTCAGTTAAAGACTGTGAAATACCCGCCTCCCCGTCACTACCCACCCAGGAACGAGCTCTGCAGGGGGAGGACGAGCAGGAACCTCCAGGTGACTGTTGACTTGTGGACATTTAGGTTCTCTGCTGGTTTTCTTTGACAAACAACGTTTGAGATCCACGTGTCACCGTGAGTGAACGCCCCCAGCCTGAGTTCCTGGTCCACTCCTGTGCCTTTGTGGGGTGTCTGCACAGAGTATGTTCCCCTTTTCCTGACTCATCTAAGGCTTATGCCTTCAGGGAAGCATAGGGGTAATTTTCTCAAGTTGCCTTAAAAAAAGATTTTGACTTTGATTTTGAATGGTGCAGCATCCACTGGAGAAAGATTAGA
The DNA here is from genome assembly GCF_965194805.1 of Balaenoptera borealis. NCBI lineage: Eukaryota > Metazoa > Chordata > Mammalia > Artiodactyla > Balaenopteridae > Balaenoptera > Balaenoptera borealis. Next base: position 50,381,355 of record NC_138872.1, on the reverse strand, counting down.
GAAAGTGACATCCAGGTAGTGTCAGTCTTTGCCTTCAAATACTTTGTGGCCTTCAGTAGAATTTTTTAGTTTTCTACACGAAGGTTTTTCCACTGTTTGTAAAATCAAATTTGTTCCTAGGTATCGTGCCCTCCTGGGGTGGCCAGCTGTTGTGGTGAGAGCCCAGCTGCATTTCTCATCAGCCCTCTCCCCCACCTGACCTGCGGGTCCCCCGTCCCCTTCTCCCCAACCTGGTCTGCGGGTCCCTGGTCCCCCTCTCCTCCACCTGGCCCGCGGGTCCCCTATTCCCCTCTCCCCAACCTGGCCCACGGGTCCCCCGTCCCCCCTCTCCCCCACCTGGCCTGCAGGTTCTCGATCTCGATGCTCTTCTCTCGCTCCATCTTGCACAGGAGCTCCTTCTGCTTGCGTGTCTCCTCCAGGACCATCTCGCAGGCTCTCAGCTCCTGCTCCTTGAGCTGCTCCTCCAGGGCATTGGCTCTGCAAGGCAGAGGGGGAGGGGAGAAACCGTCCTGAGATGCTGCGCCTGGAGCTGGAGAGAGCGGCCCTGCCCAGAGGGGGGACAGGAAGGCACTGAGACATCCCCCAATGGCCCACAGCTCTAGTCAAGGGCAGTTCTGAAGCAGGACATGTATCCCCCAAACAGCCTTCACCTCACACTGAGGGTGCCTGGCCTTCAGACCACGGCACAGTCCTGACAGCAAGGACATCATTCCCAGGGGAACTTACCCCCATCCTGGCCTGCACCCACAGTTGCCTCCTGCTCGCTGGGTGTGGGCAGGAGACCCTCCCGGGCACAAGCCCACAAGGTGCCTGGCCCCAGGGCACCTCGCACTGATACTCCAGGCTGGAGACATGGTGTACAGACCCACCCCACCCAGGTCAGCCGTGGCAGACTCGAAGGCAGGTATAGCAAGAACATGGGGACAGAAGGAAGATACACATGGGGACCCTGACCCTGGCTTCTTCCCAGACCACCACTCCCACGTGCAGGAGACAGGAACGGACCAAACCACAGAGAAGGGCTCCAGGCCCTGCCTGTGGATGGCCGAAGCCCATGCCCCCAAGCTGCCCGTCCACACACGGCTTCTCATCTGCTTTTTGGTACTTCACACCCAAGAGTGAACAGACAGCCAAAGACCACCAGACATCACAGGAAAGCTCTTAATACAAAGTGGTCAAAGCAAACAGAAAAAACGACCTGAAGGAGACACACATCACGCGGGAAATACCACAGAAGCCCTGTAACTATCACCCTCAGAGGCCTGAGACACCACGTCCACGAAACAGGAGCAGCTGTCGCAGAAGGAATGGGTAACAGAAGTAACTCTTAGCAATTAAAACTACGACACGACAAAATTTTAAATTCAACAGAATAACTGAAGGAGAAAACCAAAGATTATTACACAGAAAAAAAGAAAAATGAGAAAGGTAGAGAATAAGGAAGTAAAGAAAATGAGAAGGAAGGTCCATAAGGTCTGATATCTGATTAACAGAAGTTCAGACAGACAAGAAAATGGAAGAAACTCTGAGAGACACGTTTTCCAGATTTAAAGGCTGGAAACCACGTGCCCTCAGCACAGGAAACAAGAGACCCTCACAGCGTCGGGAGAGAACAGGACCTCACAGAGCAGTGAGCCTAGCGGTGCCAGGGCCCTGGTCACAGACGGGACAGACGGCAGCGGAGCCAGCTCCCAGGGACCCAGCTCCCAGCGGCATCCCAGACTCAGCCACACTGTCGATGGTGGGGGTGGCGGGGGGACACGACACAACCCCGTTTTCAGACATGTGAGGCCTTAGGAAGCCTGGCTCCTATGCTGCGAGCAGGGCATCTGCTCAGAAAGCGAGTAAGCAAAGAAGAAATGCGGGATCTGGAGAATAAGAAACCAGATGTGGAGAAAGCAGGTGGAACTCCTGGGATGGAGGGAAAGGAGAGCAGTGCGGCGGGTCAGTGCGGCTGGGAAACGCCAAGCAGCAGCAGCAGGAGTGTGTGCTTGAGGGGAACTTAGGCAAACACTGGCAGAAACGGCCCCAGGAAGTGGATATGACAGGCCCCGGGGCTGGGTGGCCAGGCGGGGCACAAAGTGTGGACTTTCCACCACATATGTGGATAACTGATAAATGCCCATTGGATGAGATGAACCTCCGGTCAGCTGGAGAAAGGAGTCTGGTGGCCCATCCAGATCTCCCTGGACAAGGACAGGGAGGGAGTAAGGAATGCCCTGCAGACGCAGCACTGGAGCCCCAGCCCTCGCACGAGCAGGGCTGACCCCACCCCTGGCTCTGCAGCAGGGCCACGGGCAGGAAAGCGGGCGGCCCCCGAGCCAGGGTCTCGACCACACAGGAGAACATGCTTCTGCTGCTCTGTTATAGCAGCGGGCGAGGCGCCCAGGACAACATGGCACATCCCGGTTCCCAGCCTCCAAGAGCAGGAGGACAGGTCATGAAGGCCCATCTCGCCCAGGAGAAGCCACAACAGGAGGCCAGCGTCCCCCGGAGCCTCGGGGCCCGTGTCCAGCGCTGGTACAAGTGCTCGGAGGGCGAGGAGTCCGGGGCTGCAGAGGGTTCGCCAGGGCCAGGCTTCGCCCAGACCACATGCCGTGCTCCCAGCCTCTGGACCTCCTGAAAGGGGTCTGTGACCCCAAGCCTCCGGCTGCACACGGGCCAAGTCCCTTGTCCTCTGTAGGAGAAGCGATGCAAACTGGGGTGAGGTACACAGCGTGACCGGCTTCCCAACACCGAAAACCACACCATGTGCTGTGAAAAGTCTGCAAAACCAGAGATGGGGAAGCGCCTGCTCCCTCCTTACACCGACTTCCACAGGGCTGTTATTTCTAACTCAGAGCTCGCGGCTCCCACGTGGGGCTCAGTCACGCTGCTACACCCCAGGAGGACCCCATGCTTCAAGGGTGGGTCAAGTACCCGAGCACAGGGAGCTCTGGAGGCACTGGCCCCGCCCCAGAGCCCCCACTTGCTGCCTCGGTTTCCTCGTCCAGGAGATGCGGAGATGGAAGCAAGCCTGCGTGGGGTGGGGGGCGCGCCTTTGGTCAGGACGGGTCTTGGAAGCGGGGCACACGCCAGACACCCCCAGCCGGGAATCCCAGCCGGGCACTCTGCAGGCAGGGTGTCGGCCCCGGCTTCTCCTGAGAGGTCCCTCCCTCACCCTTTCCTCTGGGGAGAGCCCTCCGCGAGAGCCTTGCTCACCCCACATCATCCAGCGAGCTGGCCCCCAGCAGCTGGATGGAGGGTGGTGCTCAGAGAACCTGAGGGGAGGAGAACAACCAGGGGGTGGATCACACCCCACAGGCACTAAGAGGCCTGCGCTCACCTGTGCACCAGCTGGAGGTTCTCCTGCCTCAGCCGGCTGTGCTGCTCCCCGTTGGCAGCCGTGTCCTTTTCCAGCTCCGACACTCGCTTCTCCAGGAAGACAACCTGGGGAGCAAGATGGTGGTTTGAGAATCAAGGGGGCGGGAGAGTGTGTGCCCTACGCAGACTGTCCCGGAGGCCACGCCCACCAGGCTGGACACGCCCCGTGAACGAGGCAGCGCAGCCCCATGGGCACCAGTGAGGACATGGAGCACGCGGTGCCCTCGAACCTCAAAGGCAGAGGAGCTGAGGGGCCGCAGGCAGGGCCACTGCTCTGCCAGACACAGCCCACAGAGGCGGCTCACGCTGGGGACTCGAGTGACAGAAAGGCCCAGGGTTTGGAGCCAGACACGCTCACCAGGCGGTGGGAGGCGTGACGGCCAGACCAGAGAGCTGGGGAGGGCTCTGCAGAGCTGAGATGCTGGAGGTGCTGTAGAGGTCCAGGAGGTGGGGGGCAGGGGGAGGTGGGCGAGGGGGACAGAAGGAGGTGGGAGAGAAGGTGGGCGGGGTCTGTGGCCACCCTGCCCCTGCACTTCCTGGAGCTGTTCCTGGAGCCCCGGGGCCTTGGCCACGGGGAGGCTGCCCTGCCCCCGGCAACCTCTCAGGAGTGGCCGATTCCACCGTCCTGGCTCTAGGATCACTGCAGGCTGCAGGCCCTCCCGCCTCCCTGGCCGGCACCTCTCCATGGACAATGTGACACCTCTCCTGTTCACCCCACGGCTGCCAACCCGAGGAAACCCGCCAGAGATCATCAGGGCTGGCGGACGGCGCAGCCCCGACGGTGCCATCACCACCTCCCGCTGTGCCCTCTGCACACCTCACCCAACACACCCACCAGGGGCCTGCGCCCGAGGCCGCTGAGTTGTCCACACGTGGCCCTCCAGCCCTGCCATGCATCCAGGGCCTACCTTGTCAGCAATGTCCTCTTCCATGCCCTCCACGGGGTCTGGGGGAGGGTCCTGCAGGGCCTCCATGGTCAGGGCCCCTGACTGATGCAGGTGCCTGGCGAGAATAAACAACAGCCCTGTCCAGAGAAGGTCCTTCAGCAGAGCAAGGAGAGCAAAGAAGGGGAACAACTTCACGGCCAGGGCTGTACACATGAATACCCCCAGGCCGGTCTGGAAAGCAGAACCCAGCAGCAGGCGGGCAGGTCTCCACCGAAGGGGACTCCGGGCAGGACACCACTACCGAGGGCTGGGTGAACAGGCCATAGTCTGTGGAGCCCAACGGGCCCGGCCTCCTTCCCTACCAGCTACTGGGCCAAGATACTTTGAACTTGGGCAATAAAACAGGACGTCACTCCTCTCGGTGATACGAAATAATCTCATCTCCCCACCCCCCCACCCCCCGAGCCGTGAAACATTAATTCAAGGTCACAACCTGTGGGCACACCATGACTTCCACGCCCTCTCCATCTCTGACTTCCAAGCACACCTCCTGGGGCAGGCACGGCAAGACACACTCGGGGCCTCTGGGGGCCAAGCGTGAAAAGGGCACAGGCCCTTGGCTCTGACACATGCGGGAGGAGCCTCAGCGCTGTGTGACCCTGAGGAAGCTAGGCACCCTCACTATGCTACAGAACGGGGATCTGCAGGCTGCCACATAACTAAGGACACAGCACAGATCCAGTTCAATAAAACACTGTTAAAAAGTACACTCTCAGGACTTCCCTGGTGGTCCAGTGGTTAGGACTCTGTGCTTCCATTGCAGCGGGCCTGGGTTCGTTCCCAGGTTGGGGAACTAAGATCCCGCATGCCATGCCACATGGCCAAAAAAAAAAAAAAAAAAAAAAGTACAGTCTCTTTACCAAACATATGAAGTTCTATTTCCTTTTCAGCACTGACTGAGCTTGCGCATTCCTTACATTTCTTTTCCAGAAACATTCTCAGGGGAACAAAAAGGAAGGGCATCTTTATCCCTGTAGACCACAAACCCCCAACTGTGCCCTGGGGGGTACGTATCAGCGCATTTCTGTGGATTTCACTCAATTCCCCGAGGGCGCTGAATCCCAAGGGCCAGGGGAGGACAGACCATCAAGTTGCCATCTAATCACTCCTCTTAACATCCATGACCTTGACCCAAATGTGAGCTCCTAACGCCACTCCTGGGGCAGGAAGCTGCCCACCCCAGACCCAGAGACCACCCTGAGGAGGGGCCAAAGCCTGGGGGCTGACACCCGATCCTGATCTCAGACCAGGGGTTCAGGCATTTTCCAAGGGCTGAATCTGGGGTCGGGGTGTGTGGCCACAGCATGTAGCCACCTTAGGGTAAGGCCAAGGTTCCGCCCATGGTGGGTGGGGAGCTTGTTTATTTAAGCCCATCCCGGCTCAGGAGACCCACCAGGAGAAGGGAGGGGGGATGCCTGACCCACCCCAAAGGGAATCAGGTCAAGCCTGGCCGGTGGACGGGACTGCACCCTAAATGTCACCCGACCCCAGACCTGCTGTCGCCCTGTGGGGTCCCCAGGCACACCGATTCCAGAGCCATCTGCACCCAGGCGAGCACACACCCAGGTCAGAGGCCTGGGCTGAAATGCTGCCACAAGAGTGAAATGACAGCAAGCATTTTGAGTTTCCTTGGAAGGCTGGTGGCAGTTCTAAGGGCAGAAGAGCAGCAGATTCAAAGTGCACGTGTGTGTGAGTGTGTGTGCACCGAATGCAGACGATGCCTGTTTGTAAACAACAAACACCTGCAGGCTGGCCTTTTTTATACCAATGGGTATCTGCAAAGGAAGATGAATTCTCAGAGCAGCAGCCGCAGAGGCCAAAAGCCGAGGAGCGGGGCCCTGGTGGCTCCAGGTCCATCCACGTGCCTGGTGTGGGAGCAGGGAGGGCAAGTCAGCTTCCTTAGTCTCACCAGCTGCAGGCTGTTTGGGTAAAAGGTGGAGCGAGAAGGGAAGTAACGCTGAAACTATGATCAAAGCATGGTCTGGAATTACTAGGACGCTCCCAAGACCCAGGTGATGGAGAGAGCAAGTGAGGAGGGTGGGCCTTTGGATTCACCTCTGCTTCCCCTGGACCCTCAGCCCTTAACATGATAGGAAAAGAAAAACAAGTGTTTTACATCCTCAGGGACAGAAGCAGGAGAGTAGGACAGCACCAGAGATGAGATGTCCAGGGCGCCGGACGCTGGAGGAGAGCCCAGGCAGCTGGCACCTGAGGGGCAGCAGGGAGGAGCTCAGATGGGGGAGGGGTGGCCCCCACCAGGCGCCCGACTCAGGACTGCGGGCCTCCAAACGGGCTGCACCACAGCCTGTGAACTACCTGAAGGTTGGCAGCCAAGCAGGACCCCGCTCAGAGGGAGACCTCTAGCAAGAGAGACAGAGCTCAAAGAAGGGTGGGGGAGCCAGAGCAGAGAGGCCGCCGTCAGGGGCTCTGGGGGCAGGGGCTCCAGGGGTAGGAGCTCCAGGACCAGTAGGTGGGGTGGAGGGCTCTGCGGATCGCGCTCCAGAGAGGCCCGCAGAGCTCAGGGCAGGCACTTCCAGACTGGAACCACGCCTCTCACTCCACCCAGCGTAATTAACGGCGGAAAGGACGCACAGGATTCGCCCTGAAATGTCTGAGCTTCAGGGACAGGGAGAACATCTTTTAAAAGCTTCCAGAAGGGAAAAGCAGTCACAAAGAAAAACCAGCAAGCACTAGACTGTCCTGCAGCAGCGCCAGGACTAGAGGATAATGAGCAACGCCTTCAAAATGGCTAAACGGAAACCACTTCTGATCTGGAATTCTACCCCAAGCCAAACCACAGGAGTAAAATATCCAACAAGGGCTCAAAAATTTATTTCCTGGGCATGTCTTTTCTCAAGAAGCTACCAGAAGACGTGCTGGATAGAAAATGGAGATTAAAAAACGGAAGAAGGGGCTCAGGGGGTGAGATGATCCGGCACCTGAAACAGACACCAGGACCCGGTGTCAGGGAGACACGCGGGGCCACAGCTGTGCAGCCCACACAGCACGGGCGGAGAGGGTTAGGGCTCTGGGGGAACCATCCAGGCAGCGGCAGGGCCAGGCAGTGGAGGCAGAAGACGATGCAAATAAAAACATAAAGGCAAGCACTGCCTCCAGGAGAAGCAACAACTCATCTTAGAAAGGAAATCCAGTAACACATCACATGGCTTCCTGTGAAGATTGCTGGCGTCTTACAAGCCTAGAGAGGGCCTGGCAGGAGGGGTGAACGCATGTGCTGTTACCTCTCACTGCAGGAAGCCAGTGGGCAGCTCCCAAAACTGAAAAATGAAGAAATGGTCACCAACGCTTGTTCTTTAGAAGCTCCTCCACCTCCTCCTCACCTTGGGGAGCCAGCAGGGGTGGAAAGGACGCAGCCCTTGAAGGAGGTGGACCCAGACCCGGGCTGTGGCATCAGGGCCCCCGCTGACCCTCCCCACCAGGTTAGCCTACAGCCCTCACATGGGAAAGACTCAACTGAACAGGAGGAAGGACAAAAGTTTTCACCACGGACCCCCAGCCACAAACCCAGGTCCAAATCTACTGCTTTGGAAATTCTTTTTACAACCCGTCCCCTCAAACTATTTTCAATCCCAAACCATGAGAAGTAACTTTCAGAAGTTTTTTAAAAAATACCTTGAAAACAGTATTTTCTAAACAAGTTTTTAAAGCACTGTGACCAGTGACACATTTCAGAAGAGCACCTCAGTGGGCACCCAGGGTTCCTACCTTGCCACCTTCTTGCTGGAGAGCCGCTTCGATGGACTGCAGAAATCAAAACAAACAGGAAAACGGTGTCAGAGAACAGACAGGGAGGATGAAGAGGAAGCAGGAAACTCAGGCGAAAGAGATATGGGGCGGGGGCGCGTCCGCAGGCATGCAGCACCCGCTCCCGAGGCCAGCTCCATGCACGGAAAGGCTTGCTCAGCAAAACATTCAGGGGCACGGGGACAATCTCAGGGGCCTGTCACCTGGTCCCAGCCCTCAAGGAAGTTTCAGATGGTGTCACAACCGGGCCTCGGTTCAGGGGCTGGCCCCAGCGCCTGGACCCACAGGTGGCCATGCTGGGTTCGAGCCATCGGCCACCGGCACGTCCCAAGTGCTTTTGGAGCCACACTGCCCTCCAAAGCCTCGGCCGTCAGAGGCTCCACACAAGGTGTGACACGGGCCCATGTGTACAGGAAAGCTCTGTCATGGGTTTTAACTCTGGCACTGACATTTCACCCTCTACCACCCCAGCTGCTCAGAGACTCGCAAAGCTTTCCTGCCGCCGTTTCAGGACAGGAAAGTCAGCCCCATGTTGCCTGCCTGACGTGATCACCTGCAGTGGCAAAAGGGCCAAGCTTACCGTACCCCTCGTTTTGCTTCCCAATTTAACTGCTAAACTATTAGCTTCAACCTATGAGAACAAGAACAGTGTCACGGCCATACAGACACACCCCCGTCAGTTACTGTGACCCCCTCAGGCTGGGGCAGGAAACCCTGTCTGGGGAGACACGCTGTTCCCATCACCAGCAACTGTACCCATTACCAACGCACTGCCTCTCTGCTCCAGGCTCGTCCTGCCTACCAGCTCCTGGCCCCTGTGATGCTGCGTCGGCAGAGGGTGCTGGACAGGGACCCAGGAAAGGGCCTGCTTCCAGGTGCCCCTGCTGCCTGGGCAGCACCAGGGTTTGAACTTGGGCCCTGATCCCCAGATTCCCGAATCCCACCTGGGCGGCTGCCCCTGACACCTCCCAGGCAGTTCCGTGGTGGGAGTCCCTCTGGTGAGACCCCTCCCAGCGAACAGCTTTCCTAGAAGCCAGCGGGTGGACTTCGGCAAGTTCTAGAAGGTGCGGCTACGCCCTCTGCAGCCGGTGGGCGTGAGCCGCTGCTCCTCCCTCACAGCTGCTGCCCCGTCTCCTCCTGAGCTCTCCTCCCAGCCAATGCCACGTTACTCCAATCCCCCGTTACAGTGGTCACTCTCTTTATTAAACTTTCCTATTCAAGTTACTGTGTGGTCCCCTCTTCTGACTGGGCCCTGACTGATGCTGTACATTTAACACAAGTCTAATTTCATCCTGAAGCAACAGGAAAGGACAGACCACTGTCCAGTGTACTGTCCCCCTCCAGGGGCTGGCATCACTTGCACCTTTGGTAAAGCAGACTTCTCAGTTTCTACAAAATGAACTGTTTTACAGAGGCTCCCAGGTATGTGGAAAATATGTATGTTCTGAGGTTCAATGGGTAGAAATTATATCAGATGTCAAAGCTGCTGTCTGAATATGGTTTGGACTAAATCACCTTTCACCAACCACAAAGCATGACCAAATACATTTATTTTGAGGCAATTTCATGGAAACCAATGGGTAAAATTCACATCTCCTTAAGTGAGTGTGTAGGGGAAAGTTCCTGACTGATTATAATGAGGGTTCTGATGGCATATTAACCCCCTTGTTAGTGCCTGTCTTAGGGAACAGGTGGCTGAAACTGGACATGAGACCCGCTGGACTTGCTGGCTGGACTCGGCCACGTCCCGGTCTGTTCTCTGCCCCACAAAGCCTAGCAGAGGCGACTATGGCCGTCCTGGGGCAGGTCCTCAATGTGGGAAAAGATCACTTCCACATCAAGAACCTTCGGAGGGTGAGAGCTGAGATACGGAGACGACAGGTCCCCACTCGGGAAGGACAAATGACCATCCCAGCCAGGCTGAGCGGCCATCCTGGAGCGCTGAGCACTGGGCTGAACACGATGGGTAAAGGGAGGCTGGCGGGTCTCTGGAATCCCCGGTCTCCCCGGAAGCCCCTCAAAGAGCACCTCCAGTTCTCCTCAGCGCTGCTGGCATCCCCAGCTCCCCTCTGAAGCTGCCAATCGCCCTATCCCTCACCTGACCAGGTGCTGGCTGGACCCTGGCCCGAGCTCTGAGCTGCACAAGTGCAGGAGGAAGGGCTGAACCAGCACCGGGGAATGACTGGCTGTCGGTCGCAGGGCCCACCAGGCAGACTGAGCGGCCGAGGCCAAGCCCCAAGGGCAGATGGCAGGCCCGGGAGGAAGCGTACATGCCAAAACCATTAGGATGGTTCACCTTCCATGCAACTCCCACCAGTCCAAGGCCCCTTCCTCCAGGAGGTTGCCTGGGAGCCCACAGCACTGGTTGGCACGTCCCACCCCTTCCTTGCTGCCCGCACAAGAGCGCCTGGCAGTCCCTCACCCCCTCCGCTGGGCTGGGGCTGTGGGGTGCGCCGCACGAGGGCCCATCTCTCCTCCACACAACACGCTAATCAACAATCTGCCTAACGGACACGTCAGCATGTGCAAACCACCCAAAATGTTTCCTGCAGCTGGAGCCTGTGAGGCTGTGAGGAGCCAGGTGCCTCCTCCTGGGACTCTCTCTGACTGGGGGTGGGTACAGGGGGCGGAGAGGGAACCAGGAGATGAGGAGAGGGAGAGGCGAAGAGCAGCAGGCATGGTGGATCCAGCGGCCCCTTCTGGGGACAGAGCAGCCAGTGACCCTGCCGCTGACGGAGGCTGCACAGCCTCCCGGAGACCAGCTCAGGGCAGGGCTCACCCCGATTCAAACTGACGCCTCTGACAGCTGCTCACAAGTCTGCACTGAAGACCTACTCTCACTTTAGATTTCCCAGTGCTGCTTCTTGTGATTCTCAACTTCAAACATCTTTTAGTAAAACGGAGAAAGCACATCTTTCTAAAAGCAGACTTTCTCCCACACGCTGGCTGTCCTCAGGCAGGGCAGAGGCAGGGGACTGGACCGCAGCATGCACACGGGGCACCAGACCAGGAACAGCACATGCAGGGCAGGGGCCGGAGAAGAGTCTGCTGTCCGCACACCTGCCCGGCCTCTGGAGGAAGCCCCCGGAGTGGGCCGGGCACAGGGAGTGGCACCTGGGCCAGGGAAGTGGGGGCGGCTGCGGGCAGGCGGAGTCTGCCTCCCCTGGGACAGAGAGCAGGCCAGGCACCGCACAGGTTACCTATTCTTTTCAAGATCGTTCAGGCGAGCAGAAAGATCCTCAAGGCGGTTGATTTGTTTGTGGCACTGGCTACAGTAAAACTCAAAAGCCTCATCCGTGAGGATGCTGTGCAGCTTGGCGGCAAGCGGGTCAGCGCTGGAGGGACGAGAGGTGTGGCTTCAGGAGAGAGCAAGGACCGGGTGGCTGCACGGGGTGAGCTGTCAGGCGGATGACGCGGAGGCCTCTGTCACCCTCGGCACCACCTCCGGGACCCGCAACGCCCGGCGCAGTGGTTGGGGGCACCTTCCTGGTCAGGCTCTCAGAGGACGCAGGTGCAGCCCCGCGGCTTCGTTGTAAAACAAGAACCCTGCTTTGCCAAGAAGTAAATGACTGGACACACTGCATCCTCCTTTGTCAGAAACACGTCAGCGCGAGAGCAACACACACGGCCAGGGGGCGTCTTACTTCCTTTTCTATAACCATGTCAGTAACTGTCTAAGAACCACCAGAACCAAGAACTATGGGTGGACGACTTTCATTAAAAACTCATAATTCCGTTAGCCGTGCCGCGACCTAATCTCAGTGGGCTTTCAGGGCACTGGTAACGGCAGCCACGTCTTGGGGGCATTAGGACCCCAGGCTACAGAAAAGTTAAAGTGAGACATCAGTCGTAGCGCAGAAGTAACCCTGCGGACATGGGATGAGGGACGGAGACACGGAACAAATGGAGAGATCACCAAAATGGGGAGACACACGTCCCGTGGGGCCACAGCCTGGCCCTCGGGGCAGCACCACTGGGAGCACGTCAGGCAGCCCTCCTGGCTTGGCCCCCGCCCAGGCCCTCGGCCTCTGCTGTTGGCACAGCTGGAGAATTTCCAGAACTGGGGGCAGAAGGGAGAGGTGACTGACATGTGCAGGCTGTCCGACCAGGCCAGGGTCTCCCCGAGGGGCCGGCACATCCCCTGACCTGGATACGAGGGTGGGTACTTTCTCCTAGGGCCTCCTGCAGCCCGAAGAGGCAGGAGAGCCGGGCAGGAGCCAGCTCTCTGAGCGAAGGTCCTGCCCTTTAGATGCCACAGTTGAGTTTATTCAAAGCCGGAATTTTCCAGAGAGTTTGGGGATTCATAAGAAAATGAATCCGAAGAGCCATTTGTGATGTTAAACCTCCCTCAGAGGCCAGTTGAAGGGCACAAACTTTCACCTACAAGAGGAATAAGGTCCGAGGACACCACAGATGATAACACTGTGCAGGCAGACCTCAGAGATACTGCGGGTTCACCTGCAGCCTGTCGCAATAAAGTGAGTGTTGCAATAAAGTGAGTCATGTGAAGTTTTTGGTTTCCAGTGCATGTAAAAGTGACGTTTACACTATACTGTAGTCCAATAAGTGTGTAAAAGTATCACATCTAAAAAAACAACGTAGGGAATTCCCTGGCGGTTAGGACTCTGCACTTCCACCGCAGGGGACACGAGTTCGCCCTCTGGTCAGGGAACTAAGATCCCGCAAGCCACATGGCACAGCCAAAAATTAAAATATTAAAAATTGAAAAAGAAAAGAAAAAATCCATGTGCATGCATACCTTAACTAAAAAATACTTTATTCCTAAAAAATGCTCACCAGCATCTAGGCCTTCAGGGAGCTGTAATCTTTTTTTTTTTTTTTTTTTTTTTTTTTTTTAAGTAGACGGCTGCTCCCTGTTGGGGAGAGGAGCTCTTTCTGTTTCTTTTTTAAAATAAATTTATTTATTTATTTATTTTTGGCTGCATTGGGTCTTTGTTGCTGTGCATGGGCTTTCTCTAGTTGTGGTGGCTTCTCTTGTTGCAGAGCATGGGCTCTAGGCACGCAGGCTTCAGAAGTTGTGGCTCGTGGGCTCTAGAGCGCAGGCTCAGTAGTTGTGGCGCACGGGCTTAGTTGCTCCACGGCATGTGGGATCTTCCCAGACCAGGGCTTGAACCTGTGTCCCCTGCACTGGCAGGTGGATTCTTTTTTTTTTTTTTTCAGATTAACATCTTTATTCTTTTTTTAAAAATTTTTATTTATTTATTTATTTATTTATGGCTGTGTTGGGTCTTCGTTTCTGTGTGAGGGCTTTCTCTAGTTGCGGCAAGTGGGGGCCACTCTTCATCGCGGTGCGCGAGCCTCTCATTATCACGGCCCCTCTTGTTGCGGAGCACAGACTCCAGATGTGCAGGCTCAGTAATTGTGCCTCACGGGCCTAGTTGCTCCGCGGCATGTGGGATCTTCCCAGACCAGGCCTCGAACCCGTGTCCCCTGCATTGGCAGGCAGATTCTCAACCACTGCGCCACCAGGGAAGCCCCTGGCAGGTGGATTCTTAACCGCTGTGCCACCAGGGAAGCCCTGTAATCCTTTTGCAACAGTCACATCAAGGATTGCTGATCACAGATTCCCACAACAAACAATCATAATGAAAGTCTGAAATATTGTTAGAATTACCATAATGTGACACAGAGACACGGTGCAAGCAATGGCTTTGGAAAAATGATGCAGGGCTTCCACAGGCCTTCAGTGAGTTAAAAACACAAAGGGAAGTGCAGGACGAGGTCCACCTGCACAGCAAGACTGAGATTGCTGAGCAGGGTGTCAACACTCACACACACACACTCACACACACTCTCTCACACACACTCTCTGACACTCACACACTCACACACTCTCTCACACACACACAGCCTCCCTCAAGCTCACTGCAAACCACAATGTGATCCACAAACAGCACTGTGAAACCCGTAAAGCCGAGTTTCCCAGCCCCAGCTCCGTGCCCTGGGACTCGGCTGAGGCCCCATAAACGGGGAGTGACTGGGACCATAACCGATGAGAGGAACCACAGCCAGCTGTTATCCCAATAGAAATCTTAAAATTTTGACTGTGGCATTGTTCAATTATATTACAGTGTATAAAACAAGTTCTCTGTGAACCAAAAGGGGACCCTCCCCCTTAACAGAAGAGAACGTGAAGAGACAGGGCCCTGGTGCAGGGTTGTTACCTGGGGGTGAGGAAGACGGGGTCTCTGCAGCCATGCTCCCCGTTGCAGAGGGTCTCTGGGGACAGCTCCGTCTCACTGCCCTCACCATAGTCCTCGAAATGCTCCTCGCCTCCTATCACCGTGACGACCGACTGGCTGTGCAGGTGGGACCTGCAGAGGCAAACTAGTGTCAGCTGCCGACATGGGCTGCGGGCACCCCAGAGCCACGGACGTGACCTGAGCCTCCAGCAGAAACGTGCGGTGACCACACGTGTGAGTTCGTGTTCTAACAGCCGCACTAGGGAAGGTAAATGCGCAGGTGAAATACACTTTAACAATGTACTTCACTTGGCCCAACATACCCAAAATCATCACTTCCAAAACAAGATCTTCACATTATCTATGTCCTTGTGTCATAATAAGCCTTTGAATCTGGTGTTCGCTGCACCCCGGGCACATGGCAGGTGCTCCCTGCCCCGGGGCCGGGCCACCACCTCACCACGGACCCCCCCACCCCCCGAGATCCTGTGAGCAGGTGCAGGAGCTGCCCCCTCAAAGGGGCAGGCCTGGTAGTCAGGAGGGGCCAGTCTCTGTCCGCTGCCCAGACCCACAGTCGCACGACACACAGCGCAAGCTCCCCGAGGCACCTGACCCCAATGGTCTCGGGACGTCCGACGGCTCTCTGAAGAGCATGTCCGAGTCTGACTGCCTTCTCACACAGAGACAGGAAGAAATGATTCCTTCCGACAGACACCATTTCACGCTACGCTGCTTTCTGTTTCTGTAGATGAGCTGCTTCGTGGATCCATGTGCCCAGACCCCGGGAGAAGAAGCTGCCCCCAAAGTGAGAGGGACCATGCACAGCCTCCACGTGCCGGACGTGGACGCTCGTGGGCGGCGAGGAGCCCAGCGCCTGTCCTCATGTCAGAGGGGATGCGCGCTTGGTGCTGGGGACCCAGGGCAGACCACGCAGCTGTCACGCACCGCATCGACAGAAAACGGGTGGCTTTAGATTACAATCGGCATCCTCGCGGCAATTCAAGATTTTCTCATTTGACACCAACATGACTTCAACAAATCCTAAGGGCAAGTCACTGCTTAAGCAGCAAAACAGCCCAGAGCCTAGAAACTTCCAGAGAAAAACTAAGCCCTCATAATGGTTTCCCAGATTTGACACTTCAACTTTGATTACTTGACCCAAATTGAATTTAATTAAAAGAACTTAGGGACTTCCCTGGTCGTGCAGCGGTTAAGATTCCACACTCCCAATACAGGGGGCCCAGGTTCAATCCCTGGTCAGGGAACTAGATCCCACATGCATGCCGCAACTAAGAGTCCACGTGCCACAACTAAGGACCCCGTGAGCCACAACTAAGGAGCCCACAAGCCACAACTAAGATCCAGTGCAACCAAATAAATAAATAAATATTTTTAAAAATTTAAAAGAACTTACCTTATTACCTTAAAAAAATACTGATCAGGGGCTTCCCTGGTGGCGCAGTGGTTAAGAATCCGCCTGCCAATGCAGGGGACATGGGTTCAAGCCCTGGTCCGGGAAGATCCCACATGCCGCGGAGCAACTAAGCCCATGCGCCAGAGCCTGCGCTCTAGAGCCTTTGAGCCACAGCTACTGAAGCCCGTGCGCCTAGAGCCCGTGCTCTGCAACAAGAGAAGCCACTGCAATGAGAAGCCCGCGCACCGCAACAAAGAGTAGCCCCCGCTCACCACAACTAGAGAAAGCCCACGCACAACAACAAAGACCCAATGCAGCCAATAAATAAATAAATAAATAAATAAATAAATAAATAAATTCTTTAAAAAAAAAAAAAAAAAGTACTGATCAGGAAGCTACAGCGAATGTGGCATCCCCAACCCCACGTATTTTACCCTCACACCTTCCTCCTTGGTCACTGCAAGCCACTCCGGGCTCCATCTCCACACGCTGGGCTTGGCCCCTGGTGGCCCTGGAAAGTGTTCCTTCAGTCCCAACAGAGCCCAGTGGCCGAATGTGCACACACGATGCCCCCTTCCCCACCAGACGGTCACCCCACACCGCAGCAATCAAGGAAAGACCCCAATAAATGGAGCAATAAACTATGTTCAAAGACTGGGAGACCCATAGGGACAAGATGTTGGTTCTGCCCAAATAATCTACAGATCCAGCAAAATCCCAATCCAAATCCCAGCAGGTACTTTTTTCCAGAGACTAACAAGCTAAATCTATATAAAATCCACATGGAAATGTGAAGGCCAAAGGTGCCAACGCAGCCTTGTAGAACGAGGCTGGAGGGTGCACATGGCCGAACGGCAGGACCGGTGGGCGACAAGCCTGGAGCAGAAGGACTGAGTGGTGCTGACCTGCGCAGGGCACACAGGGCCAAGCAGGGCGTCCAGCACAGCCCATGCACTCGGCCACCTTGTGGGGCAGTGAGGAAGGAGGGAGCTTCAAAACCGAGCCTGAGCTGATGGACATCTATACAGGTAAAATGACCCCTGCCTCACACCATGCACAAAAACTCCCTTACGGGGAGATGAAAGAGCTGAAAACAAAGGCAAAACAATAAAGCTTTTAAAGAAAAGCAGAAGTAAACGTCACAGTGATGTAGAGTAAGCAGAGACCTCTGAAGCAGAACACAGACGTGCCAACCACAAAAGACAAACAGATACACTGGACTACAGTAGAATTAAAAACGTCTGTTCTCAGACACCCCAAGGAAGTGAGAAGATGACCTGCAGAGGGGGAAAAAGATGCCTGCAACACACCCGGGACAAAGGAGTCCCCTGAGACGGAGGAAGAGCTCCCACAATTGAAGACGGAGGAAAAGACGGCCCACGGGACCCGGGGAGGCCAGATCCACCCACCGCCTGTATCCGCAGAGGCAGCCGACGCAGAGCTGAGAAGCAGTGCTGGGACCATCAGGCCACGAGCCTGTTTACTATCTGGCCTCTACGGAAAAGCTTGCAGAGTCCTGCAATCAACAAAGGGGCGAAAGCCTGGAACAGGCACCGCACAGGAGAGGGTCTCCACGTGGGCAGCCAGTGCAAGAAAGGCACTGCCCCCGTCAGGCACCTGGGAAACCCAAGTGAGGACCACCTGCTCTGCGTGCCCTCGGACAACGGGCGTGAAGAAGCGGAGGATGCCAGGCGCTGCGAGAATGGAGAGCAGCTGGAACCCGCAGGCGGCTGGCAGGCAGGGAGCTACCAAACCCCACCCGTAAGTGTCTGACCTGCAGTAACTCCTACAGAGGAGCCTGTGCCCCAGGTGCGCCCTACGCCACCGAGGAACAAACCCGGCCACCGAAAGACGTGATGCTTATATGCAGCAGCTTTATTCATGAAACCAAAACTGTGAGCAAACCCAATGCCCCAATGCCCACTGACAGGAAATTAAGAAGCTGTGGGCATTCACACAGTGGAACACTCAATAATAACCAGAATAAACCACTCACAACGGTGCACACAGACATGGATAAACCTCACAGCCATGATACCAAGTGGGAGAAGCCAGGCGGAGAAAGGATACACACTGTGTGATGACCCTTGAGTGAGGAACAAACCAGAAGCCAGGGTACCAGGGAAGGAGCTGGTGGGGGGGGGGGGGGCGGCGGGAGGGCTGGCGCCTGGGACAGGCATGCCTTCTTCAATTAGAGAGGAAAAACACAAACTCTGCAGGGGCCAAACAAGAAACACAACGAAATACAATAAGCAAAATTCCAGTTTCAAGGCATCCCAGGGAGCCGAGGGCAGAACCGCCAGCCGTCACCTGGGCCCACATGGGCCACCTGGCACCTGGCCTCTCTGAGCCGGCCCTTTCCCCTCACTGTCCTCAAACGCATGGAGTCAGGGTGCCATAAAGATGAAGACGTTTGAAGTGTGTCTCGCCCTGGGTCATAAGAATTGTGATGACAAAATCCAAAAGACTAAGCGAACGTTGTCTCCTAGGATTCCTATCTGTACAGAGGAGCACCTCCTGACAGAGGCTGCAGGGTCAGCTGGGTGCAGGCTCTTCCCAGGACCGCAGCCCTCCACAGGCTCACACTCCCCTCTGGATCACCCGACATGAACCACCCCATGAATCCATCTGCCATCAGCCCCGGGCCATGTAGATGGGAACAGACCTGCCCGGGAGCAGCAGCAGGGCGCCGTGGCTGGGCTCCTCCGTGGCGTCCAGGCATTCGGGGGGCACCAGAGTGCCTGTGTCCTCATCCGTGAAGGTCTCACACTCACTGTAGGTGCTCTCGGAGCCCATGTATGCGCTGTCTGTCACCTCGTTGGCCTAGGAGAGAGAGCCAAGAGTCAGTCCCGGGGCCCGGGAAAGGACCCCGTGGAGGAGGAGCTTGCACGTGGGAGATGTCCCTCCTGTACTTCTAAGCAGAAACAGTAGGTTACAAAACACTTCAGTATTTTAAAAAATGAAAAATAGGCACACGTTCAAGAGCAGAAAAAATGACTGGAGTGATTTTTAAACTTAGTTATAGAAATATGCCTAAAACGGACACAAAGTATCCCAACATCACAGGATACATGCCAGAACAGCCCGTTTTGTGGCTTTCCAGCACTGGAATGAATTCTACCCCAGGAACTAATGTTCAATAATGTAAGACTATGTCTTTTTAAAAGTCCCCATCAGTATCTGCTATGTACGTGCAAGCTATTGCTTTGAAATTCAATTACGTGGTCTAACCTCAAAATACGAATTCATCAATTATTTGACCAATTATGTTTGCTAGTTAAATGTCTACTTTCCCGGACTTCCTGGTGGCGCAGTGGTTAAGAATCCGCCTGCCAATGCAGGGGACGCGGGTTCGATCCCTGGTCCGGGAAGATCCCACATGCCACAGAGCAACTAAGCCCATGCGCCACAACTACTGAGCCTGCGTTCTAGAGCCCATGAGCCACAGCTACTGAGCCCAAGTGCCACAACTACTGAAGCCCACGCGCCTAGAGTCCTCCCGTGCTCCGCAACAAAAAGAAGCCACCGCATGAGAAGCCCGCACACTGCAACGAGGAGTAGCCCCTGCTCTCTGCAACTAGAGAAAGCCCGCACGCAGCAACAAAGACCCAACACAGCCAAAAATAAACTAATTAATTAATTAATTTTAAAAATGTATACTTTCCCACTAAACACATCTTTGTTTTTACTCTTGTGGACCCAGCACCGAGCACAGGGCTGGGCGCACAGCAGACAGTAGATATTTGTGGACTGTCCAAATGAACTTAAAACTGAAGAACCATTAAACAGGCCATTTTCAATTTACAATCTCAGCTTTAACTGAAGGGCAACTTCATTGGTTAGGAGAAATAGCCAACCTTTCATGCTCGAAAGAGTCTGAGGTTAACAATTTGCAAACAAGAATTCAGAGAAGCAACTGGAGACGGTGCACTTTGTCCTCGGGCTCTGGTGCCACAAGATGAGGATGGGGTGAGGGAGGCAAGAGGGCCCCTGATGGCTGTCTCCGTGCCTGCGCCCAATGGAGACCCAGGGCCCATCCTCGGTCTGCCGTCCACTGTGTGACCCCAGCCCGGGCTCTCGAGCATCCGAGCTGTGCTGCCTCATTTGTAGATCAGGGGCTGCAATGCTGATCTCAAGAGGTCGCAACCACTCAAGACTTAGAGATCACACAGGCAGGTGCGAGAATAGAGCCTGAAAGCCGGGGGCTCACGTGTCATAGGTGGTGCAACCCCTGCCTCCTGCACATAGGACAGAATGAAGCAGGGAAGGCACCCGAGGTACCTACTGCAGGCATTCCATGATGCTCCTTATTTCCAAGGGAAAACCCCATATTCCTTGGAATCTCAGGCAACTAAGTAATTCACAAAGAGCGTTCACTTCAAAATCTGAAATCAGGAAATCCCTTCAAGAGGCCCCCACTCTTTCTCCCCACCACCAAGCAGGTAGCTCTGGGCTCAGCCTGCAGGTAGGGACACTGTCCGAGCCAGGCAGGCTCCGCCATGTGCGAGGCTGGGCCCGCTGCTCCTGGGCCGAGGGACAGCTGCCCGGAGCCCTCCCCTCCCCTCTGCTTGCCCTCGAGCTGGAAGCAGGCGGGGCCCACACACCCCAGACTTGGACTGGGGGCCTCAGAGATGGCTTCCTGTAGGGGACAGAACATGATTCTTGAGGTCAGCGTTTAGACAGCCGACCACCACCACTTCCAGCAGAGGCTCCTCTGGCCAGTGTGGCCCCAGGTCCTCGCAGGCAGCGGGGTGCGCAGAAGTGACGGCCAGCTCGGTGCCAGGGGAGGCCCGGAGCTCAGGCCTGTTGACCTCACCCGCAGTCATGCCGCTGAGGCCGGGCTGCAGCCGGAACCCTCCCTGGGGCCTGGAGGACGGTTCAGGGTGGAAGTAATTCCCCACAATGCAGGACGAGGCAGATGCCATGCAAACCCGACTGTGCCCACACCTCGCAAGCAGACACGCCCACCTTCCATCCTCATTCCTAAAGCAAGCCCGGCCCCGGGGGCACACAGAGCAGCCCCGGGGGCACACAGAGCAGCCCCAGGGGCAGGAGGCCCAGAGGCTCCAAGAGGACCCAGGGCAAGGCCCAGGGAGGGCCGAGGGGACCAGGAGGACGGGGCCAGCTCGTTTCACAGACACTGCCCACCTGCTCACCCCCTGAAGTCCAGGCTGTCCTGAATAAATTTCAGCAAGCCAGATAGTTTTCTAGGGCAGGCGGGCGAACACCTGCCTTTCAAGAGGGCAGAAAACTGTCTGTGAGCGTGGTCCACTGGAGGAACACCGAGGGCTCAGAGAGGCACCCCAGCGGCCCCCATGTGCTGCCAGACAGGACCTCGCTTTGCCAGCCCACCGTCTATGCCGCCAACTTAAAAATGATTACAAATTACACGTTAGGATAAGCTCATGTGGAAATCAAAGTGCACTTTAGAAAGCTTGGCTGTGTTTCCTCACCGGTTAACAAACGCTGGGCCAGCGGGTGGACAAGGAAGCCCGTGCTCACGGCCATCAGTGAGGGGCTCGAGGGTGCCCAGGCCTGCCTGGGGCCCTCGCTGTCTGGTCATGGTCCCTCCAAGGGGAACAAGCTGCCGGGCAGACCGTGGCCAGTGTCCAGCCTCCTCTTACCCTCAGATGCCAGCCTGGCCAGGGCCTGGCTCCTCACACCAGCTCCAGGAAGGGCGCGCTCGTGGAGACAGCCTTCCCATGGAATTGGAGTGCCGGGGACTCTGTCCAGACCGGTCGTCAGCTTCCAGCGGCCTTCTATTTGCCCATCGTGCTGAGGTTCTGCAAAACCTGTGTGTCCACCTGAAGGTACATCACTGTCTCGGAAGGAGTTTAACCCGCTCCCAGACATGCTCCATTAAACCCACTGCACTAGCTGGCAAGGGGGGCAAAGTTCAGGAAGTGCTTGCTGGGTTTTTAACAGTCAGATCTCAAAACAGAGCAGCTTTTGTTCTTGATTTTCTAAGCTTTCTGATAAGAGTTTGAACAAAAGACCTATTTCACCATCATCTTATTAAGGCCAAGAGTTGGAGGAGAAGGGAAGGCCGGAGAAGGCACAGCAGAGACCACGCTTATCATTCCGCTGGCGCCTGCTCTCTGCGACTTTCCCATCGTCCCTCTAGAAGTCCTGACATGCACTCGTCCCCGCGGGCATCAGGTCCTCTGCCAGTCCGCCCTCCACCTCGATCAGACTCTCAGACCCGGAACCACCTTCTCATCCCCAGAACGTCAGGGACAACCCTCATTCACCGCCCCGCCCTTCCCCTTCTCAGAATCGCCACTTTCTCCTGGGGAGAAAAGAATCAGAAACTTTCTCCTGGGGAATTCCCTGGATGTCCAGTGGTTAGGACTCCGTGCTTTCACTGCCGAGGGCCCAGGTTCAATCCCTAGTCAGGGAACTAAGATCCCACAAGCCATGTGGTGAGGCCAAAAATTTTTTTTAAAATGAAAAAAATAAAAACTTTCTCCTAGGAGCTCTCCTACAAGCTGGGGCCAAAGGGATGCTCAGTCAAACACCGGAAGCCACGGGTCCCCCAAAGCGTTCCCAGCAGGAAAGGACTCGGGAGCAGCAGTCCACCAAGTGGTACTGCAGAGTGCACCCTGACCAGCACCGCCGTGTGCCCAGACAGAAAATGTTCAACAAAAGGCTTATTTATCTCTGAAGATCGCCAGCAGAGGGTCTCCAGATGTGGTATTGGATATAATACACATAATCTTCACTCATATTGTTATGGGACTTACTGGGATTACACGATTCAAAAGTTTTTTTAAAAACAGCTTTCTAGGGCTTCCCTGGTGGCGCAGTGGTTGAGAATCTGCCTGCTAATGCAGGGGACACGGGTTCGCATCCTGGTCTGGGAAGATCCCACATGCCACGGAGCAACTAGGCCCGTGAGCCACAACTACTGAGCCTGCGCGTCTGGAGCCTGTGCTCCACAACAAGAGAGGCCACGACAGTGAGAGGCCCACGCACCGCGATGAAGAGTGGCCCCCGCTTGCCACAACTAGAGAAAGCCCTCGCACAGAAACGAAGACCCAACATAGCAATCAATCAATCAATCAATCAATCTAAAAAAAAAAACAAAAAAAACCAGCTTTCTACAAGTTTCTGTATAGCACCTAATTCCACTCCCCTCAAAATTACATATAAAAACCTTGAAAACGGGGCTTCCCTGGTGGTGCAGTGGTTAAGAATCTGCCTGCCAATGCAGGGGACACGGGTTCGAGCCCTGGTCCGGGAAGCAACTAAGCCCGCGGAGCAACTAAGCCGTGTGCCACAACAACTAAGCCTGCGCTCTAGAGCCCGTGAGCCACAACTGCTGAGCCCGCGTGCCTAGAGCCGGTGCTCCACAACAAGAGAAGCCACCACAAGGAGAAGCCCACGCACTACAACGAAGAGTAGCCCCTGCTCGCTGCAACTAGAGAAAGCCCGCACGCAGCAATGAAGACCCAACACAGCCAAAAATAATAAATAAATAAAAATAAATACATTTAAAAAAATAAATAAGTAAATAAAATAAAAAATAAAAACCTTGAAAAGCATAAAAACACACGGAGGAACTTTTAAGGCCCAACACTGTATGATTCTAACCAGCTCTATGACATTGTGAAAAAGCAAAACGATGGAGACAGTAAAAGATCAGAGGTTGCCAGGTGCTAGTGGGAGGAAGGGACGAATCTGGGGAGCAAAGAGGATTTTTAAGGCAGCGAAACTGCAACGGTAGATACATGTCATGAATTCATCCAAACCCACAGAATGTACACCACCAAGAGTGAGCCCTAATGTAAACTATGGCCTTCAGTTAGTAACAGTGTATCGACATTGGTTCACCCTTTATAACAAATGGAAGATGTTCACTGCAGGGAAACTGTGTATGTGTGTGGGGTGTAACGGGAACTCTCTGTACCGTCTGCTCCATTTTCTATGGAGCAGAAAACCTAAAACTGCTAAAATGTAAAGTGTATTAATTCTTTTACAGCAACCAAAAAACTTAAAAAGAAATATTCCCTCCTTGTTGAAAAAAAAATGAAGATCTGAAAACCTGAGAAGCATTCCTGCTGCATACTCTGAAATGTCAGGTTCCCACCCACATCCTCAGAAGGTGACAAGCGCAAGGTGGGGGCTGGCACACCTGAGAGGTGAGGCACCATAAAGGTGGGAGGGCCACACTTGTGGGATGCCAGGGGGGTCCACCCTGCAGAGGACGGGAGCCAGCGGTCGGACAGCACCCCAAGCCTGCTCCACCCAGGCTTCAGGAGGCAGCCCCAGCGTCAGTGGGCCTCACCCTTTTGGATCAAATGTGTTGACACTTTTTACTATTCTGAGTAACAAAACTCATTGTATTAGTTCCCTGGGGCTGCCAATTTCTTTTTTTTTTTTTAATTTAATTTAATTTAAATTTTGGGTTTTTTTTTTTTTGGCGGCATTTGGGTCTTCGTTGCTGCACGTGGGCTTTCTCTAGTTGCGGCGAGTAGGGGCTACTATTTGTTGTGGTGCACTGGCTTCTCATTGCAGTGGCTTCTCTTGTTGCGGAGCACGGGTTCTGGGCACGCAGGCTTCAGTAGTTGCAGCACGCAGGCCCTAGAGCGCGCAGGCTTTAGTAGCTGTGGCACGTGGGCTGGGTAGTTGTGGCTCGCGGGCTTAGTTGCTCCGTGGCATGTGGGATCTTCCCAGACCAGGGATCGAACCTGTGTCCCCTGCGTTGGCAGGCAGATTCTTAACCACTGCGTCACCAGGGAAGTCCCAGGGCTGCCAATTTCTAACTACCATAAACTGGTGGCTTAAAACAACAGGAATATATTCTCAGAGACCTGGAGGCCAGAAGTTGGAAATCAAGGTGTCAGCAGGGCTGAATTCTTCCTGAGGCTCCAGAGGAGGACCTTTCCTGCCTCGTCCAGCTCCTGGTGGCTAGGGGATGTCTCGGCTGGCAGCCGTGTTCCTCCAGCTCTCCCCACGTCTTCATACCGCCTTCTCCCCCATGTGTCATCTCCCTCTTCAAAGGACATTGGTCATTGGATTCAGGGCCCACTCTACCCAGCATGATCCCATCTTGAGATCCTTAATGAGATCTGCAAAGACCCTTTCTCCAAATAAGGTCACGTTCACGGGTTCCGATGGACCTTTTGGGGGGTACCATTCAACCCATGACACCTACACATAAAATACAAAGAATCAATATAACGCCCACACGGAAATACGAGAGAAGAACAAAACGGACGACATTGATGGTAAAGTGTGTGCTGGTGTGTCAATGTGCTGGAGAGGTCTGCTGCTGGCCGACCATTAAGTGAGGAGACGGGGTTCTCCAGACGCTCTGAACAAGAAAAGCAGGCTCTCCCCCCGACCTAGCTGCACTTCTGGAAAGTTCAAGGTGTGTCATTCCACACAGAGCCTTCCATGCCTCGCCATCCCACAGTCTCGGGGTCTGGCAGTTGACTTGCCAGCTGACACGTCAAGGTCTGCACACCCTCAGCCCTGCGCAGCCACACCATGCCACAGCCAGCACACGTCCCAGCTGGGCACTTGGCCTCCATGTACCAGGACTGGGCCTGGCACCACCAGGCCACACACAGAATGAACACACCAGCTGTTGCTGAATGGGGAACGCAAGGTGGGGTGGTCCCTGCCCTCAGGGGCTCAGGCCCAGGTGGGACTCTGGGACAAAGCTGTGAGGGGTGAACGCTCCCAGGTGGCTTGGAGGCCTGTGCTGGCAGAAGTGAGAGACAGTCAGGAAGTGAACCTGTGTCATCTGAGGGATGACTAATACCTGGGCAGTTTCTCAGAGCAGGGAACAAGCTACAGAGACACAGAGGAGGGCAGTGGGATCCTGTGGGGTGTTACCATTCACAGGGACTCTCAGAAGCTCTTCATTTCACAAAGGAGCTCGTGCTCTGGCCTTGCTTGGCAGTCTGGCAGAAGGGGACAGCAATGTCACAGGCGAGCCTGTCCCTCTGCTGACAACAGGCCACCAGCCCCGGGTGCACAGCACGGACAACAGACACCAGCCAACCACAGCGTCCCCACCAGTGTCAGAATGAGCCCTGCCTGCCTGCCCTTCATGCCATTCCCCACAGAAACAGCCGTGGAGATGACCAAGAGACACATGAAAAGATGCTCAACATCATTAATTATTAGAGAACTGCAAATCAAAACTACAATGAGGTATCACCTCACACCGGTCAGAATGGCCATCATCAAAAAATCTCCAACAATAAATACTGGAAAGGGTGTGCTGAAAAGGGAACCCTCCTGCACTGCTGAATGTAAATTGATACAACCACTATGGAAAACAGTATGGAGGTTCCTTAAAAAACTAAAAATAGAGCTACCGTATGACCCAGCAATCCCACTACTGGGCATATATCTGAGAAAACCATAATTCAAAAAGAGACATGTACCACAATGTTCACTGCAGCATTATTTACAATAGCCAGGACATGGAACCAACCTAGACGTCCATCGACAGATGAATGGATAAAGAAGATGTGGCACATATATACAACGGAATATTAGCCATAAAAAGAAATGAAATTGAGTTATTTGTAGTGAGGTGGATGGACCTAGATCCTGTCATACAGAGTGAAGTTAAGTCAGAAAGAGAAAAACAAATACCGTATGCTAACGCATATATATGGAATCTAAAAAAAAAAAAAAAAAATGGTACTGATAAACGTAGTTGCAGGGCAGGAATAAAGACGTAGATACAGAGAATGGACTTGAGGACACGGGGTGGGAAGGGGAAGCTGGGGCGAAGTGAGAGTAGCATCGACATATATACACTACCGAATGTAAAATAGTTAGCTAGTGGGAAGCAGCAGCATAGCACAGGGAGATTAGCTCAGTGCTTTGCGATGATCTAGAGGGGTGGGATAGGGAGGGGTGGGAGGGAGGCTCACGAGGGAGGAGATATGGGGACATATGTATGCATATGGCTGATTCACTTTGTTGTACAACAGAAACTGACACAGTATTGTGAAGCAACTATACTCCAGTAAAGATCTATTAAAAAAAAAAAAAAAAGAAACAGCCGTGGGGACCAACGAGTGAAGCAGGATTTAGGGTACATGAGGAAGAGAGGGTGTATCTGTCAGATGCCCGCTCAGCTCTCTGGGGAAGACCACTTGCCTCAAAGGTAACGAAGTCATCGAACTCCTCGGGGCAGGCTGGCGGCTCCTCGTCAGGGGCAGGCGTGACGCTGCAGAGCTGGCCGTCGGGATCTGCTAGAGAAAGAAGACCCTGTTCAGCAGGTGGCCCAGAGTATCCCCAGAGAGGTCAAGGGGGAAGGTGCGTGCATGGTGGACGTGAGCGGGACCTGGACTGGCCATGAGAAACCCGGGGGGAAGGAGGCAAGCAGTGCAGCCCCCAGGGAAACAAGGCTTTGGGCCAGCTCTCAGGGGGCCGGGGGGGGAGCCCGAATGACAAGAGGGCTGTTCCTTAAAGAGCTGGCAGTATTGTAAAGAGAAGGAGTAAGACACCAAGCTCTGCCACGCCACCCCGGCTGGAGAAGGAATGAGGTGCCAGACTCCACGTTTTATTTATTTATTTTGGCCACGCCACGCATCTTGCGGGATCTTAGTTCCCCAACCAGGGACTGAACCCAGGCTCTTGGCAGTGAAAGCGCGAGTCCTAACCACTGGACCGCCAGGGAAGTCCCAGACTCCACGTTTTAAAGAATCTGTCTTGTCTGGGGAGGTGTCAGTGTGGTAACATCTGTCCAAGGTGCTGGACCCACGGCAGCTTTTATTTTCTCCTTTTTTACTTAACTTTATCTTCTACAACACATTTTATTTTATAATAAGTTTGAAGGAAATGCTATTGTTTCATGCTGGATAACGCTGACGTCAGCACCAGAGACCCCACTTCTCAGACACGAGCCCACAGCAGCGGCCCTTCTGCAGGAAAAGCTCTGCTCCCACGGCCTCTAGGCAATGTCAGGGCATAGCCCGTCCCAAAGAGCATGCAAGACGCCTATGTTTCCTGAAGCTGTCTCATTACTGTGATATCATAAGAAATATTTATTTGGTCTTTGTCTCCATTGGTTCCTGGCACAGAGCTCCTAAAACCCCGGGGATTTCCTGAGTGAAGGGGTGAAAGGAGCATCTTTTATTCATAACAAGCCCCTTTCAGCCTTACCTGGGTTCACACCAGTGAGGTGGCTCTCAGAGGATGGGGGCTGGTTGCCAGGGGAACTTTCAGCCCCACTCCTGACCTCTGACCTCCCGGGAGGGGGAGGGGCTGGAGACACAGCTAATCTCCAATGGCCAGGGATTAAACAGTCCTGCCCGTGTAATGGAGCCTCCACACAAACCCCAAATGAAGGGGTTCGGGGAGCTTCCGGGTTGGGAACACACTCAGATACCAGGAGGGTGGCACATCCCAAACTCCATGGGGACAGAAACCTCTCCATGCCAGACCCTGCCCCATATACCTCTTCACCTGGCTGTTCATTTGTAACCTTCATAATATCCTTTATAATGAACTGGTAACAGTAAGTAAAGCGCTTCCCTGGGTTCTATGAGCCATTCTAGCAAATTATCAAACCTGCGGAGGAAGTTGTGGGAACTCTCGATTTGCAGTCAAGTCAGACAGGAGGGAGGGTGACCCGGGCACCTGGGCAGTTGGTGTCCCAGGTGGTATCCACAGAGCACAGAGGACTGCGTGGTGAGGAAAACCCACAACACGGATCACAGCAGTGACTACTCAAACACATCAGTTCCTTGTTGAGTGTGTTTCACGTGACCTAACAAAACATCAGTCACTTATTTGTATGGAGTAGAGGCCTTTGAGGACCAAGTGGACCAGCAAGCCTCCTGATGCTCCTGGGAAAAGGACTCTGAAGGGTCAGTACTGGCCTCCTTGGCCAGAGGACGCTCTTGTCTGGCGTCTGGACACCACGTCCCCAGCTGGGCTCTGAGGCTTGGAGCCACAGGACAGCCTGGGGAGGGGGATGGATGCTGCCGGACCCTCAGCGGAAGGACACATGGCTATGTCCTGTTTTTTTTTTTATATAAATTTATTTATTTTATGATTTTATTTATTGTTTCTGGCTGCGTTGAGTCTTCATTGCTGCACGCGGTCTTTCTCTAGTTGTGGCGAGTGGGGGCTACTCTTCGTTGCAGTGCACGGGCTTCTCATTGCGGTGGCTTCTCTTGTTGTGGAGCATGGGCTCTAGGCGCGCGGGCTTCAGTAGTTGTGGCTCATGGGCTTAGCTGCTCCGCGGCATGTGGGATCTTCCCGGACCAGGGCTCGAACCCGTGTCCCCTGCACTGGCAGGCGGATTCTCAACCACTGCGCCACCAGGGAAGCCCTATGTCCTGTTTTTGAAGAGTTCTCAATTTGAACAGAATAATCATGCTTCCCCTCGACAGTGAAGCGGATTCAAACATTTACACGTTCAGTAACCGTGAGATGCTGCTCCAAATTCAAGACTGCAAAAGCCCTTTGGCTGCTTCCGTCTTAAGAATCACAGGTACTTTTGCTGCTGTTGCTTTGTACCGTTTTCCCCAGGGGAGTGTGGCTCAGACGGTGGCTGGAGTGAAGGAGCCTCAGAGCGTGGCAGGCTGGACCTGGACCCCGTGCTCGCTGCCCACCACGCCAGCCCACAGCCCTGCAGCCCCTCATTGGAGGCCTGGTCTTTGGTGCAGGTGAACTATGGCAGAACCATGGGGAGAAGGTGACTGTGGACGGAAGGCTTTGGCATCTGGGGCAGGGGAGGGAGAAGACCACTTACCCCGGCGCAAAGCTGTAAAATGCTAGGCTGACTCTGCCTATCTTTCCACTTTCAAATGTTAAGTCTTGCTTGCACTTCCAAAAACTGAAACAGAGAATTCAAAACTCTCAGAAAGCAGCCAATCATCTTAGCCATGGTGGACACGAGCTCAGATTCCGGGGGGGAGGGGGGGGGTCCTGCCGCATGCAGTGGAGGAACATGTGAACGCAGCTCACATTTCTACGATCTCCATGGGAACTAAATATGGTTCTTCTATCAGTTTTCTCAATTAAGTATCAGTTTTTACTGTTTATTTATCTTATTCTTCCAGAGCCTGGGGGTGGGGGATGAGCCAGAGCAATGGCCCATTTGTATCAACCACCCTTGATTTCATTCTATTCCTGAAACGAGGCCTGTGGTGAGGACAGCAGACTCCTGCACTCCTCTGCAAAACTGGGTCAGTACACGGAGTCAGTGCTCTCCACTCCAGGACGCAGAACGAAAGTCTGACAGACGCGACAGGCCGGCCATGGTCATGGCAGGCGTGCCGGCAGGAAGACGTGAGGTGAGCTCTGGCTGAAAGCAGTTCAGGTGATCATGCTCCCATTCTCCCAAATGCTACGAGTTAACAATTTCAAAATCGTCTCTGACTTGCTTTTATTCTAATTTTATTTTCACTCTCCATTCGTAACAAAAGTTAAAAGATGACGTCAAATTACCAAAAAAAAAAGAAGCAGGGGGACTTCCCTGGCAGTCCAGCGGTTAGGACTCCGCAATTTCACTGCCAGGGCCTGGGTTCAATCCCTGGTTGGGGAACTGGTATCCCACAAGCAGTGAGGCCAAAAAAAAAAAAAAACAAGAAAAACAAAAAAAAGGAAAAGCAGGGCCCACAGCCCTGAACTGCCCAGCAGTTCACCCACTGTGCGGGGAGGGGCGTCCCCACCAGCACTGCCCACTCCAGAAAAGGCCAAGTCTCCTGAGGCACCCACGCTGCCCAGCCCAGCCCCCCGGCCTCCCTGCAGCCCCAAATGTGCAGCGTGACCCCAGGTCCCCTTCCCAGACGCTCTCCGGGAGACCTGTGTGCCCCCAGCTTCACCGTCCCCCGAGTCCCATCACCTCCCGGGGTTGTCCGGGCTGTCCTCCACTAGAAAGCCAGCTCCACGGGTGCTGTGTCCCCGAGCCTGGAATGGTCCTCTCGGCAAAGCCGACGGCCCTGACAGGTCTCAGCTGCCCCCTCCCACAGCCGCAGCCCCTTCATCCGCCTGATTCAAGCTCTCATCATGGCAGCCTCCCCGTAGCCTGCCCACCCGAGGACCCCGCCCTATCTGCTGGCCAGGCTGGGCCCCTGACCAACCCTGCCCACCACCCCCCACCCTCTCTGCTCCCTCCGGCACACACTTCAGGAGTGGGGTCTGCTCTGCATAGGCTAAACTGGGGCAGGGGGACACCAGCTGCAGTGTGGCATCACGCTGAGACCGAGCCTCACCCTCCCACACCACCGCGTGGGACGCTGCTGTTCCAGAATATTTGTGCCACTGAAGAATCACAGCACCACTTCCCGGAGCATTCAGGCTAACTCTGGGACAGCCTAGGAAGCTTTTATTTTTAATTACAGTGGAAATGTTACCAAAAAAGAACGTAAAAATAATGAGACTCAGTGATGTGTGTGGGCCCCAGAGGCGGAACTTTCACCTAGTTGTCCTGACCTGGGGACTTCCCTGGTGGTCCAGTGGTTAACAATCAGCTTTGCAATGCAGGGGACGCTGGTTCGATCCCTGGTCGGGAAACTAAGATTCCCACATGCCGTGGGGCAACTAAGCCCACGCGCCGCAACTAGAGAGAAGCCTGCGCACCACAACGAAAGATCCCGCGTGCCACAAGACCCGATGCAGCCAAAAACATATTAAAAAAAAAAAAAAAAAAAAAGTTGTCCTGACCTGGAGGCTCTGATTCGGGAGGAAGTGAGGACAGAGGGCCCCGCAGCTGCAGAGGGAAGGGCCCAGGCCAAGGCAAGGAGGGAGGAGGGGTGTGGCGAGCCCCATCTCAGCATCAGGTGGAAGGTTGACCACAAGGGACAAGCAGGACCCAGGAGACAAGACATTCTCAGACAACCATCTTCTCTCACCAGGTTGATAAATCTATGCACACGAAACTTCGAGACACATGCAACCAGGGGACAGCCTCGGGGACAGCAGCTGGCACCCCTCCGGCTCAACAGATGGGGGTCACTCTGCTCCCACGCCGGGGCCTGACGGGCTGGTGGCTGGAGAGCTCTGACAGCGCACTGGGTCGCGCCCGCCTGGTCATGAGTTTTCCAGGGAGCACATTCTGACTCCTGAGGCCCAGGGTTGGGACCCCATAGGTCACGACCCCCCAGGAATTCCTACAGCTGAGCTTGCTCTGTTTCTCGTCACCTGTGGGCCTATCAGAACAGAGCAGCCACTGCCCAGCAACAGAACTGGGGATGTGGGCTCAGAGAGGCTCAGAGAGGGCCTCAGAGCCACACAGATAGCCCCGGCACCGTCTCTCGCTGGCCACTGTCCTGGGCTCCTTCCTGCCCACACCCAGGGGCCTTGACCCTTCAGAGAAAGCATGGTCTCGGCCCTGGCTGGAAGGTGCCCCGTGGTCAGCAGCTGCTCCGTGGTCACCCCAGGGAATGGTCCACACCACTCCCCCCCGAGGCCATGGGCTGAGGGTGGGCAGCAGCATGCCTAGCCTGGCTCATGTCAGGCCGAGTGTCCCAGCAATTCCCGTAAGTTCTTGAATTCTAGAATGTTCTGCTGACGTCCCGGTACAGCACTCAGGGACTTTAGCACCTTCTTCCCCACAAAATGGCTTAGTCTCTGCTTACCTGAATATTCAATTTGTTTAATTACTGTGACCACATAAACATTGATCCCCTCTGGCCGAGAGTATTCCAGAAGCACATTTTCCTCTTACTCCACGTCTTGTTTTTCCTGGCATGAGTGACTGCTTGCTGGCGTCCTGGGCTTGACCCCTATGCACCCACCACCCTCCCACCCCCAAGCCCTCGGGCAGAGCTGCAAATCCTTCTCCAAGGACCCACCAGTCCTGGGGCCCTGGCTCCCATCACCACCAACCTGCGGCCAACCCATCACATGGGGTGAAGGTGAAATGAAGCTGCTGAAGACAAAGACCCACAGAGCCACCTCCTCCGGGACATGTGACCTCCTTACTGACCCCCGGGACTGAGACCAGGCAACCCAACGCAGCGGCTCCAGCCCCGCTGGGTCCGGACACCCAGGGACCCATCGGGAAGCTCTCAAGCACACGCGGCACACGCGTGAAAACCAGTCACACGGCAGACCTCAAACTCCAGGCACAGCACAGAGATCCCATTCTCTGACTATCACACACATGATTAGATTCAAATTATTGACAAGATCTTAAAATACATTTAGAAATTGTTTAAAATAATTGATGAGTCAAAGAAAAAAATCACACTGGTTTGTTAAAACTAAGAGAAAAAAGCCCACACCTAGAGTTTCCCAAAGGTTAACCGAGGAAGCTGTGGGCGGACAAGCCAGCCCCCAGCGTCCTGGGCGTGCCTGCGGTGGCCCCGGCCCCGGTGACCTTCCCGAAGGCCTGGCTCGGGTGCCTGCTGTGGGGCGGTGAGCACACCATATCAGGAAGCACCAAGACATACTGGAGGTGGAGAAGCAAAAATTTGCATGAAGCCACCAAAAAACTTTGCGCAAGGGATGAAGTTTTAAACAACTTTCTGTTTTAACCGCACACCTAACCTCCAAAAAATCACTGAAGGACTACAACCCGCTGGTTACACAGATCCAGACACAGGCACGAAGCCTCCGCCTGCGGACTCTCAGCCTGGAGCCCAGGGTTCACCTCGCCCACCCCCCACCCCAGTACCACCTCTGGGTGGTACTACCCAGCTCACCACACGGGCCTTGGGACTGCCCCCCACCTGGACCAGCCTCGTGCCAGCCGGCCCAGAGAGGGCTGCCAGCCCGGACCTGGCCCGTGGGGTCCTCCAGCCCGGCCCCACCCACCACACTGAGGGCAGCTACACGGCCTGGGCATGTGCCGTGCACGCATGGGGTCCCCAGGCTGTGCGGGGCCTCCGATGGCGTGCGTGCAGACTGACTGGGAGAAAGAGCCAGTGGGGACTTGGGGTTTAGGAAACCTTGCCCACGTGACACTGCTAGGCAATAACTTGGGGGCGGGGACAGACAAGACAGGTGACACTACCAACAACTGCTGATAAGACCCAAGGGCATCCCTTGACCCAGCCCCATCAGGTAACTGATGGCCCCACCCAGGTCTGCACGTCCTCCTCTTCCTCCGCCGAGAGCAGGAGGAGGGAACAAGCCTGCGACTGGGACCTCCCACCACCCTCACCCCAGCACATGGCCACAGATGGGGAATGAGAAGGAAAGCTCTATTCAGAGCTTCGGGATTTTATTTAAAAGGACAGCATATGGGCAACCAGTGAGAGTGTGAAGTGTTCGCTCTGGCAGTTCTGTACGAAACTAAGCTCACAGCCAGCACGCGACCAGCCATCCCATCCCTGGGCACAGGCCCCAAAGCCATGACAACACTGTCCACACAAAGACTTGGACCCCAGCGTCACTAGAAGGTTCATTCATTGTGGCCCCAAACTGGAGACATATTACTGTCCATCACCTGGGGGGCGGACAGACAAACTGCATAGGCATGCAGGCGAGCACAGCTCCACACGGGAAGAGTGCCCTGACACGCGGCAGCACGGGTGAGTCGCAAGCATCACACGCGGGCGAGCGCAACACAGGAGTGCGGCCAATGGTTTATTTATGTGATGTCCACAAGAGGCAAGGCTAATCCATGCTGACAGAACCAGCCAAGGAGATGCCGGCAGGAGGGAGGGGATCACTGGAAGGCCGGCAGGGAGCTGTCTCCGGGGGCAGTAAGGCTCTGGGCAGGGGTCTGCATCCCAGCAGGAGAACATCAACATTCACAGACGGGCACACAAGATTTGTGCGTTCACAAAAGGTAAATTTTGACTCAAAATAAGACTGCAAACGAATACTGAACTCTAAGTAATGACTGATACACAGGACGAGGTGTTTGGGGGAGTGTATGGTAGTATACCTGTCTAAAATGCATCCCATTTAAAAAAAAAAAGATGGATTGTTGGACAGATGTATGGGTGGATATATGATATATAATGACACAAACGCAGGAAGATGTTCCCTGCAGACTGTGGACAGCAAACACACGTGTGGGTGTTCATTGTGTAAGTCTTGCAATGTTTTTGTATGTTTGGAAGTTTTCATAAAAAAAAAAACTTCTGGGGACTTCCCTGGTGGCACAGCGGACAAGACTCCATGCTCCCAATGCAGGGGGCCTGGGTTCAATCCCTGGTCAGGGAACTAGATCCCACATGCATGCCACAACTAAGGAGCCCCCCAGCTGCAACTAAGGAGCCCATGTGCTGCAACTAAGAAGCCGGCAAGCCACAACTGAAGGAGCCCTGGATCTGCAACTAAGGAGCCAGGCTGCTGCAACTAAGACCTGGTGCAACCAAATAAATTAAAAAAACAAAAACAAAAACAAAAAAAACTTCTGGGGAAAGGGGCAGTAGACTTCTAACATTACAAATAAGTAGTTGAGTCAGTGAATTCTGGAGTACAGGGCATGAGGAGCAAAGAACGAGGTGGGAGAGAGGGCCTCCTGAAACCTGGGATGTTTCAGGGGCTCTAAGGAGGAGGAGGCTGTGAAGCTCAGCAAAAGGAGTCTGAGGAGTGAGGGTCACTAATCGGGGGGCAGGGGGCTGAGGGAGGGGGCTAAGGAAGGAGTGAGGCGACAGAAGCACACGGTGGGGTGACTGACCTCCATTTCTGATCGCTGTGATCCCTCGGTAGAAGTCTTCGAAACTAATCACGCCGAGCCCACTGGGATCCAAGTACCTCGTTAAGTCCTTCACCTGCAATGGCCAAGTGAGAATGTTATCGGAGCCTTCACACTTTGGGTGGTCGGGGGGTCGTGCATGTGACATCTCACCACATTCAGAGAAGCAGGAGGCTTGCAAGGGGCGGTGCTGAAAGTAAGGGCCATTGGGTCCTCTGACTGGAGTGCCAGCAACAGCTCCAGCCAGGGCACAGGTGGCATCTGGGGAGATGCTGCCAACAGTACCCAGAACCATGAACCACGAACCACGGAATAAGACCCTGCTCTCAGGCCAAAAGCCATGCTTCTTGAGTGTGCTGAAGTTTTAGGCATTACTGCAGTCAGGATCCAGGCGCTATGCACAGCACAGACCTGCCCATCCCAACAGGCACCCCAGCCGTGCAGAGGCCTTAGTAAAACTGACTCCAGCAAGTAGACTCTGGACATCAGAAATAATAGAGTAAGTGGGATAATTCACACATGATGTTCCAGAGAATGAAACTCTCCAAAAAGAAGATAAGTTTCTGTTTGTAAGTATAAACTGGATTTCATAAAAATTTAATACTTTTGCTCTTTAAAAGACACCCTTAGACAACACTGTAAATCAACTATACTTCAATAAAAATTAATTTAAAAAAAAAAGACACCATTAGTATAACTAAAAGACACAGACTGGGAGAAAATATTTGCAAATCATATATCTGATAAAGGACTTGCATCCAGAACGTATAAAGAAATCTTAAAATTCAACAAGAAGACACACACAATTCGTTTTAATGGGCAAAAGATTTAAATAGACATTTCATCAAACAAGATATATAAGTGGCTGATAAGCACATGAAAAGATGGTCAAGATCCTGAGTCCTTAGGGAAATGCAAACTAAAACCATAAACGGCTGTAATGAAGACAACTGACAACAACAAGTGTTGCCGAGGAAGTGGAGGCACAGGAACCTCCGACGCTGCCAGGAAGGGTGGGAAATGGTCTGGGAAATCTGGAAAACCAGGGCCAACCACACAACACAGAAACTCTACTCTTAGGGATCTTTGCAAGAGAAAGGAAAACGTGGGTCCAAACAAAGACGTGTATGCAAATGTTTCCAGCAAGCGGCATTATTCAAAACAGCCAAGGAGCAGCAGCAACCCAGATGTCCACCAGCTGAGGAACGGATAAACACGATGTGGTCCCTCCATACAAAGGACTACTCTTCAGCCATGAAAAGGAATGAAATACTGACACACATACAACGTGAAAGCGCCTCAAAGACATTCTGCTAGATAAAAAGCCAGGCACAAAAGACTACAAATCATATCTTTTCACTTACAGAAAATTTTCAGAAAAGACAAACTTACAGAGCTCAGTGGTTTCCTGG
Organism: Balaenoptera borealis; assembly: GCF_965194805.1. Taxonomy (NCBI): domain Eukaryota; kingdom Metazoa; phylum Chordata; class Mammalia; order Artiodactyla; family Balaenopteridae; genus Balaenoptera; species Balaenoptera borealis. The sequence goes on along the minus strand of NC_138872.1, from coordinate 50,344,672 downwards.
GATTCTGGGGTAGAAGCAAGGGTTGACTGCAAACAGCACAAGAGATCTTTCTGGGGTGTAGAGATGTTATAAAACTAGGCTGAGGTGAAGGGCATGACTCTATAAATTTACTAAAATTCATGAACTGTACACTTTAAATGGATGAATTTTTTGGTATATATGTTATACTTCAACAAAGCTCTTAAGAAACAAATGAATAGAAAGATAAAAAGGATTCAAGGGAAACTGACAAATACTGAAGTAAGGCAAAGAAGATCTAATATATGGATATTAGAAGTCCCTCAGAAGAAAAATCAAAGCAAAGAACAAATATTAAAACTATACTTAGCGACTTCCCTGGTGGTGCAGTGGTTAAGAATCTGCCTGCCAATGCAGGGGACACGGGTTCAAGCCCTGGTCCGGGAAGATCCCACATGTCATGGAACAACTAAGCCCAGGTGTCACAATTACTGAGCCTGCGCTCTAGAGCCTGTGCTCCACAACAAGAGAAGCCACCACAATGAGGAGCCCGCGCACCGCAACGAAGAGTAGTTCCCGCTCGCCACAACTGGAGAAAGCCTGCGTGCAGCAGCAAAGACCCAACGCAGCCAAAAACAAAATAAATAAATAAACTAAAAAAAAAAAGAAAACAAAACAAAACAAAAAAAACTATACTTAAGGGACTTCCCTGGTGATCCAGTGGTTAAGAATCTGCCTTCCAATGCACAGGTTCAATCCCTGGTCGGGGAACTAAGACCCCACATGCCTCGGGGCAAGTAAGCCTGTGTGCCACAACTGCAGAGCCCACACACCACAACTACTGAGGCTGCACGCTCTGGAGCCTATACACCACAACTGGAGAAGCCCTCATGCTGCAATGAAGGTCCCGCATGCTGCAACAAAGATCCTGCATGTCACAACTAAGACCTGACACAGCCAAACAAATAAATTAATTAGCCAAAGCAATCTTAAGAGAAAAAAACAGAGCTGGAGGAATCAGACTACCTGACTTCAGACTATACTACAAAGCAGTAATCAAGACAATATGGTACTGGCACAAAAACAGAAATCAGTGGAACAGGATAGAAAGCCCAGAGATAAACCCACACACCTATGGTAAGCTAACCTATAACAAAGGAGGCAAGGATATACAATGGAGAAAAGACAGTCTCTTCAATTAAGTGGTGCTGGGAAAACTGGACAGCTGTATGTAAAAGAATGAAATTAGAACACTCCCTAACACCAAACACAAAAAAAAACTCAAAATGGATTAAAGACTTAAATGTAAGACCGGACACTATAAAACTCTTAGAGGAAAACATAGGAAGAACACTCTTTGACATAAATCACAGCAAGATCTTTTTTGACTCACCTCCAAGAGAAATGGAAATAAAAACAAAAATAAACAAATGGGACCTAATGAAACTTAAAAGCTTTTGCACAGCAAAGGAAACTACAAACAAGACAAAAAGACAACCCTCAGAATGGGAGAAAATATTTGCAAATGAAACAACAGACAAAGGATTAATCTCCAAAATATATAAACAGCTCATGCAACTCAATATTAAAAAACAAACAATCCAATCAAAAAATGGGCAGAAGACCTAAATAGACATTACTCCAAAGAAGACATACAGATGGCCAAGAGGCACATGAAAAGCTGCTCAACATCACTAATTATTAGAGAAATGCAAATCAAAACTACAATGAGGTATCACCCTCACACGGGTTAGAATGGGCATCATCAGAAAATCTGCAAACAACAAATGCTGGAGAGGGTGTGGAGAAAAGGGAACCCTCCTACACTGTTGGTGGGAATGTAAATTGATACAGCCACTATGGAGAACAGTATGGAGGTTCCTTAAAAAACTAAAAATAGAATTACCCTATGACCCAGCAATCCCACTACTGGGCATATACCCAGAGAAAACCATAATTCAAAAAGACACATGTACCCCAATGTTCATGGCAGCACCATTTACAATAGCCAGGTCATGGAAGCAATGTAAATGCCCATCGACAGACAAATGGATAAAGAAGATATGGTACATATATACAATGGAATATTACTCAGCCATAAAAAAGAACGAAATTGGGTCATTTGTAGAGACGTGGATGGACCTAGAGACTGTCATACAGAGTGAAGTAAGTCAAAAAGAGAAAAACAAATATCGTATATTAATGCATATATGTGGAATCTAGAAAAATGGTACAGACAAACCGGTTTGCAAGGCAGAAACAAAGACACAGATGTAGAGAACAAACGTATGGACACCAAGGGTGGGGGGCTGGGATGAACTGGGAGATTGGGATTGACATATATACACTAATATGTATAAAATAGATAGGTAATAAGAACCTGCTGTATAAAAAATAAAATCCAAAAACAAGAAAAAAAAGTAATTTTAAAAAGAAAAAACTATACTTAAGAAAAATTCCCTAGAATAAAAAAAATGTTTTTAACTACATATTTGGTTTTTTCCTTATTTTTTTCCTTGAGACTTTATTTTATTATTTTTTTAATTGAAGTACAGTTGACTTACCATGTTTCAGGTGTCAACTACCTATTGAGAGAATATATCACGTCCCTAAGAATATCAACTCCCATCCCCAAAAGACCTCATACAAGACTTACTCTGGTGAATTTCTTAGACTTTAAAGGAAAAGAAAAAAATCCTTTGAATATGCAAAAATCAAGTGATTTATAAAAGAAAATTAGATGATCATTAACCTTTCTGGCAGCAACACCAAGTAACAAGGGATATTCGAATTCCACCATCCCATGTGTTGTTGAGGACTGGGATCCCCAACACGACTGAAAAAGGAGAAAAAGATATAAGACTGAAGATGCCAGGCAAATACCCTATTATCCTGATTTTGAATTTTAAGTACCACCATGAAGCATCACTCATGATGTACTAAAAACAAAACAATCGCTTTCTATTCTGTCCACTTAGCAGTCAGCACCCCTCACACCCAGGTGAAGGTATTTACATTCCAATTCCCATTAGAGGGAACCAGGACCCTTGGAGAAGTGCTAGGGAAAGTGCAGGCTGAGCCTGGACTATCTTGTCATCCCTGAGAGCAAAGATGCTGTGAAAGACTTTGTCAGGTCACATCAAAGAACTCAGGAGCCAACCTGAAAGTGAGTTGACCTGAGCACTGACTGGACACACCAAACTCGCCTCAACCCACAATGGAGTGACAGCAGTAAAAGTCACCACTTATCACTGGAGACACTAGGGAACCTGCTTATTATTGTGAAAATTAACCCATAAAGGGAAAGAATCCAGCGGTGGGCCTGCCTTCCCTACACAGGCATAATGGGGCCACAGTAGATGAACGAGGGCAATAGCTCTGTACAGAACATCCCATCTACTAAGCACAGCAGCGATGGGATCAGAACAGCAGGTCCTGCCCGCGATCCTTGGTGAGGTAACAACACGTCACACATCACACAATACGATGTTCAGTGCCCCCAAGGGCACAGAAGACACACCCAGACACCATGTGTCTCTGATGGAACCGTGAGACACTGCCTGAATCCACCCGGAATCCAACTGCCAATTTACAGGAAATACAATGATCAACATGTGTTAACAATACTGAGGGGTGTAATCAACAAAACCCAGTCCGTGAGACCCTTGACAGAGACAGACAAGGGACCTGCTGTCTTTAAGGGAAAAAAAAGATGGAGAGGAACCTTTATTGAGAGACTCAGGAGAGGGACGTCCCTGGTGGCGCAGTGGCTAAGAATCCGCCTGCCAACGCAGGGGACACTGGTTCGAGCCCTGGTCCGGGAAGACCCCACATGCCGTGGAGCAACTAAACCTGCGAGCCAAAACTAGAGCCTGTGCTCTAGAGCCCGCGAGCCACAACTACTGAAGCTCGCAAGCCTAGAGCCTGTACTCCTCAACAAGAGAAGCCACCGCGAGGAGAAGCCTGCGCACTGCAACGAAGAGTAGCCCCCTCTCGCCGCAACTAGAGAAAGCCCACACACAGCAACGAAGACTCAAAGCACCCAAAAATAAATAAATTAAATTAATTAATTAAAAAAAGAGAGACTCAGGAGAGATACATCAACCTACTACCATGCAGGGACTTTTTGGATCTGGACTCACATTTTTAAAGCTTTTAATCGTATTTATAAGATAACTAGAAACTTGAATACTGACTGATGCAGGATACTGAATACTGATTATCTGATGATATTGAGGAATGGTGGTTAATTTTTATAGGTGTGACAATGATATTTTGGTAATTTTTCCAAGTGCATTGCTTTTCTTTTTTTTTCTTGGCCGCGTCACGTGGCATGTGGGACCTTAGTTCCCCGACCGAGGATCGAACCCGTACCCCCTGCATTGGAAACATGGAGTCTTAACCACTGGACGGCCAGGGAAGTCCCAGCGCATTGCTTTTTTGATATATACTTATTGAAATATTTAGGGGGTAAGGCATATATGTGGTTACACGTATGTACCCGGCTGGCATGGCTGAGAAGTGTCAGAGCAGGGGGGCACACACCAGGGAGGCATCACACAATTCTCTCTAGTCTTCTATAGGCTTGAACTTTCCATAATGAAAATAAGAGAGAAAAGGAGAAAAAGACCAAAGAAGAGCAAGAAAGAAAGAGAGGAAAGACGGGGGGAGGAGAGGGAGCAAAGGAGGAGGCAGTCAGCCAGGGAGAGGGCGGACCTTGGACCACAAAGGGCTGGCGCATGGACAGGGCACACTCGGGGAGGGGTACAGGCAAACAGGGCGCTCAGCAGTGGAGAACCCACTCTGGCCAAGGCCCCCCACAAGCACTGTTCTGTGCTGGGCAGGCTGGTGGACGCTGCCACGGTCAGCCCTCTCACCCATCTGCTGACGTGCGTGGACAGGGACCAGCTCAAGCTGACGGACCCACAGCTCAGGATTCTCTAGCCTTCCCCCATCCCAGGGCCTGTGTGTTCCTGAGACACTGGGCTTGGAAGTCCACTCAGAAGCTGACTTCCTGAGACCATGGAGTCTGAATCCTCCCTCCTTATCTCACGAAGGCCTTCATTCCTAAAGCTCCTCGCTTGCTGGGGACCTGAAATCCACAGTGGCCAATCTGTCCTTAAGATTCCTAAGAATTTCAACAATGAAGCTACCAATTGGACACAAAGTACCAAGCTATTCATTCCTAAACATTAACCAATGCTTTTTAAACAAATTATTAAATAGTTACCATGTTAGAAAGAGCAAGGATGAATCAAAGCATTCATTTTTTTTAAACTCCACTTTAGGACTTCCCTGGTGGCACAGTGGTTAAGAATTCACCTGCCAATGCAGGGGACACGGGTTCGATCCCTGGTCCTGGAAGACCCCACATGCCGCAGAGCAACTAAGCCCATGCGCCACAACTACTGAGCCTGTGCTCTAGAGCCCGCAAGCCACAACTATTGAGCCCGAGTGCCACAACTACTGAAGCCCACGCGCCTAGAGCCCGTGCTCTGCAACCAGAAAAGCCACCACAATGAGAAGCCCGCGCACCGCGTGGAAGAGTAGCCCCCACTCGCCACAACTAGAGAAAGCCCATGCGCAGCAACGAAGACCCAACACAGCCAAAATTAAAAAAAAAAAAAAAAATCCACTTTATTTTTCTCTATGATTTGGAGGATAAATCAGTGTCCATGCAGCTAATGACTGGGGGATGGTTCTATTCTCCAAGCCCAAAAGTACTCCATTCAGAGGCCTTCAGGAAAACAACAAGGCTGGAAATTAAGAACCTGCCCTTTGTTGCAAAGAAGAGACAGAAAACCAAGCTCAGAGGAGTACACCCCATCCAAGCCAGCCAACACCCCGTCGGGCAGACAGACACAGGAGACCACAGAAACACCCCAGGAGAGAACCCCACTCTGCAACCAGCTGCAGGCAGGCGGGCCCAGCTTCCACGCGGTTATTCTAACAAGAGAAATTTACTGGCAAATTATATTGTTTCTGCTACAGACGTGCAGACATAATCTGCAGAAGAAGCCAGAACAACTTCTCCAACCACAGCTAACTCCAGCCACAGAAGCCCCAGTCACAGAAATCATGGGAAAGCACAGCCCTTCACAAGGAGAGCAACCCTTCTTCCTGCACCTGCTCGTTACTACTGTCCTTGAACTGTAACATTTTCAAAACAGCTTGTGTTTTATCAGAAGCACCTCAACCATTTACAGAACACTCCAGCCTACATAAGTAGAATCCTGACAAGTGCACATGGAACATTTATCAAGACAGTCTATATACTGGGCCATAGAACAAGTTTCAAAAGACTCAGGTCTCAAGTCAACGTCATTAACCATTAGGGAATGTAAATTCCCACTGCAGTGAGGTGCATGTGTATTTGAATGGCCAGAATGTAAGACTGGCCACACCACGCACACCAAGTGTTTGGAGGATGAGAATTGGAATTCTCCTACACTCTGCTGCCAACTGGAAAATTCCACAACCACTTTGGGAAACTGTCTGGAAATTCCTAAGAAGGTCAGCCTTATTCCTACCACACAATCACACAAAAGAAGTCATTTCACTTCTAGGTGTTACTCAAGAGAAATGAAAGCAGACGTCCAAAGCAAAACTTGTAAACGAAGGATAGCAGAAGCCTTATTTGTAATGGTCAAAAAAATGGAGACAACCCAAATGTCCATCCACCCAAGAATGTATAAAATGTGGTATTCCATGGGGGGAAAAAATAAGCAGCAGCAGCCATGGTGACAAGAAGCAAAATGTTCTAGGGGCTCCTGTAGCAATACATAAACTTCATACCGACGTGAGGGTGGGCAGGCGTGGGTGGGAGAGAAGCTGATGGTAGCTCATCCCGAATGTCCACAATGAGCCCTGCAGCTCGCCCACCTAGAGACATCTGACCTGCTTTCTAGGAGCATCTATAAAGCAGTTAAACTACGTGCCGTATATATACAATGGCTTTCCCTGCTGCCGAGAACTCCTCTCAGCTGTCCTGGGCTGCTCTGCCCAAGCACCTGGAGGGACCAGCCAGCGCCCGAGGCAGCCAGAGGCCACCTGCCTCTGCACCTGGAGGGGTGATCCTAGATCACCTGTCACGATGAACTGATTAACCACCCCTGGTTTAAGAGGGAGGGCTTAGAAAATTCTAAAATAAAAGCATCGTGCTGGTCTTAGATGGACAAGGTCATTCCTCATGTATCACATTCAGGAATCCACTTTTGTCTTTAGACACAGGTGTTGCAGTGTCGCCAGCCGTGTCCTTTGTGGATGGAAGGCGCCCACTCAGAGCCCAGCTGTACCCTGTGACTGGGAGGCTCTTCTTGCTGTGCTTTGGGACAGGGACACCAGAAGCTGCTGTCTCCCTACGTCTGTCATCGCTAGGAGTTTGGAGGATTGCTGTTTGAAGATCTTGGTGCGGGAGGTGGGGGTCAGGGAGGCTGGGGTCTGGGGCAGGGGCACCTCCAGCCACTTCAGGTGATGCAGCCATTCCTCCCACCTTATTTCTTTAACAGCTTTATGGACATACAATTCACCAATTTAAAGGGTACAATTCAGTGGTTTTTCGTATATTCACAGAGCCGTCTCCATGTTATTTTAAAGATAATAAAATCTTAAAATGCACATGAGAATACTCGGGAAAATAGTCAAGTGGAAACACTCAAGCTTTATGCAAACGTGCTGAAAAGATGAAACAGAATTTACAGGAGTAACAGAGAACATGTCTGTTCAACTTATGCAACCACGTTAATCAGGGTGAAGAGGAGGCACTGCTGGACGCAGAGGCCTCTCCAGCCCTCCCTGCATCTCAACTCCCAGAAGGGGCACTATGGGCCCCCCAAGGGGCTACGAAAGGGTCCCCCTCATGGCCCTTCTCTGGATCAAGGACGATCAGGCCCTGCTCCCGGACACGTGAGGGCAGCGTGCAGTGTGCCCTCCAGCCTGTCACCTCTCCGCACATAACAGAAGTGGAGGCGTCATTCCTTACGGGACACCCCTGGACTCCCAGCCTAACCCAGGCCCCTTAGAATAAGTAAAGGAGGAAAAGAAGAAACCGCACAGTTATCCAGCACAGGTACGCACAGGTATGCAGCTCAGCAGCCGCGGCGCTGCAGGCTGGAGCAGGACAGACCTCCCTCACTCCCGCCCGCCTGGCTCCGTTCGGAAGCCCTTCTTTCTGCTCTTCAGCTTCGGATGGTTTTGGGGGTTCACTGCCTCTACGTCTAACTAATGTGCTCCTGGTGCTACTTCGTGGCTTGTCAAATTTACATGCTGCATTTTGGTCTCCTATGGTGAAAAGCAAGAATTCAACACCACCCTCCCACCCCAGTTTAGCTAGGCCTTCTGCAGCGTTCACATCATGGAGTACAGAAATATTTTTCACTGGAGAGCACTGCCTTTCTTACATAATTTCTTCCTCTGCTTAGCAATTCCCTTGCTTTCCATGCCTCCACTGTCCACACACCTACTGCTCTATCCAACCTTCCCCAGACCCCCACCCCCCGGCCCCACCCGACTCCTTGTGTTTCCTCATGCCGCTGCTCCCAGCCCGCGTTCCCACCTTCCATGCTGGGAACGCTGTGTCCTCCATTCTTAGTGCCCTTCATCTCACAGAAGCCCCTGCAGCTTCGTGAGGAGGGGTGTGCGGTATGCACCCTGAGCATCCTCCTTTCTTAGTGCCCCTCATCTCAGAAAAGGCCCTGCAGCTTCGTGAGGAGGGGGTGTGTGGTGTGCACCCTGAGCATCCTCATCTGAGGCCAGCACTCTCCCCTTACCTGGGCAGGTGCCTGCACCCGGCTGTAGGGTGGAAACCTGTCCCGATGCAGTGGGAAGGCCATCCACCCCACTCCTGCACGTGCTGTGGCCTCTGATACCAACCCCATCGTAATGCTTTGTGTGCGGCCTGTTTTAATCTCCTTCTCTTTATTGGGAGGATTCGCCATATTTGCTGGGGGTACTTTCTCCTCACAGGAAGAGCCCTTTCACCTGGAGACGCAGTCCTCCTGAAGGTCCCTATGACGGTGTCTCTGGGCCCCTCCCCACACCTGTTGGTCCAGCAGTGCACCTCATTAATCACGCCCTCGTCCTTATCTTTCATCTCCTAGTATCTCTGCCTTTTAAAGAAGTTTCTGGGATGTATTCTTGACTTGATCTTCGTTTTTAATTTCTTATTAAAGAAATGCTTTTATTTCGTTTTTAATTTCTGAGGGTGTGTTCTAGTTCTCTGAATGTGATGTGTTCTTTAATCTGACAACATAAATCAAGTTTCATTTTCCAAGTTTTCTTCTGCTCTCTGCACTGACTCTGTTCCCTTCAAGTGCCTTCCACTTTTTCTTTTTTGTTTTTGGTTTTGGTCTCTGCCTTTCTTGTTGGAGGCTTCCCTAAAGTATCTGAGGTCCCTGACCGTCCCTCTATACTTAAAAGTGGTCACTAAAAAGCTGACGAGCTGGGCTTGTCGACTGGGGACCTTACTGCAGGTGCCTTGGGCAGAGACCTGGCTCTGTGTTGTCCGCTGCTCCAGGACTGGACGCTATGGGGACAGGGTCCTGAGAGGGCTTGTGAATATGATGGGATAGCCGTGTGTGGCAAACATGAAGGCCAGTGCGTGTGTTAACTGTAGCAGACAGCTGGTCACAAAGAAGTAAGCTGTTGTGCTGTGAGGGCCACGTGGCTGGACCTGAGGGTGGCCAGTAGGACCCAAGGGCTGTTGCCTGCCAACCACCAGCAAGAAAACAGGGATATCAGCCCTACAACCACAAGGAACTGAATGAGCGTGGTGGAGGACCCTGAGTCCCAGGCGGGAATGCAGCCTGGACAGACACCAGGCAGAGGGCACGGCCAGTGCAAAGGGCCGGAGGAGGCGAGCCCGTGGCACACAGGGAGCCTCAAGGAGGCCAGTGGCTGGAGCAGAGGGAGTGAGGGGTTGGCAGCAGAAAGGAGGTCAGTGCCCTGGGAGAGCTCCGAGCACAGGAGTCACAGGATTTGCCTTAACACTACTATCTGGCTGCCTGTGAGCCAAGGCTGCAGGGTGGGGCAATAAGGCAGTGCTCCCACAAGGCAAGCAGAGCAACAGGCGAAGCCTGAGAAGTGGTGGGACTCTGGACGTACCCTGACGACAGAGCCAGCAGCATTTCCCAAATGGATCAGAAGTCGGGTGAGAGAAAGACGTTTTGGCCCGAGTCGCTGAAAGGGTGGGACTGCTGTTTACTGAGATGGGGACACTACAGGTGGCACTCAAAGCTTCAGCCATGAGTCTGAGACGTCCATCTGACATCCCAGCATGAGCCCAGCATCCAGGAGTGCACCGGGCTGGAGAAGTGATGTTGGGGGTCATCAGCACAGAGGCCACATTTACAGTGTTAGCCTGGGAGTCAGTGAGACCAAAGTGGGAGGAGCAGCCCTGGGCCTCCAGCCCTGGGTGAGGAACTAGCGAAGTGAGACTCAACAGCCAGCGGTGTTCAGTGCTGCATGCGGCAGGGCAGGCCAGGCAGGTGACGCACAATCACGAACCAATGTAACCATGACAGCGCAGGCGTCCAGAGCGTCTGCGGCTTTCCTCACTCTGACCTAGAAATGGGGCTGCCTCATTGAGCCTTCACTTTCCGAAGGCTTTTAATGCCTACTGCTACTTTACCTTCAGAAAGGCTATGATGGCACGCTTTCAAAAATCTTTTAGTTGTGATAAAATATACATAAAATTTACCAGCTTAACCATTCTTAGGTGCGCAGCTCAGTGGCATTAAGTACATTCACACTGCTGTGCACCATCACTCCCAGCAACTCCAGAACTTTCTCATCTTCCCAACTGAAACTGTCCCCACTAAGCAGTAACTCCCCACCCCCTCCTCCAGTCCCTGGCAACCTCTATCTACTTTCTGTCTCTGAATCTGATGTTCTAGAGACCTCGTAGAAGGGATCATACAGGATTTGTCCTTTTGTGTCTGGCTCATTTCACTGTGCAAAATGTCCTCCAGGTTTGTCCGTGTTGCAGTGTGTGTCAGAATGTCCTTCCTTTTTAAGGATAAATGGCAGTCGCTGTATGCATACACCACATTCTGTTTATCCATTTATCTGACCATGGACACTGGTGTTGCTTCCACTTTTTGCTGACTGTAAATAGTGCTGCTATGAACAAGGATGTGCAAATATATAATGGTATAATTTTAAGAAGAAAAAATGTACATGCAGTGTGATTCTAACACAATGACATTTAGCAACCTGGGTAAATATTATCATATTACTTCTCAAGAGGGTCTACGTGTAAAACGCTAGTGGTTTTTTCCCATTTCCTAGTCTCCCTCCACAGCTACTGAAGCGCTTTGAATTTTATGTCCTCTGTTTGAAACTGGTTGTTTTCCTTTCTTGGATCATGGACACTTTCCCCTACTGTATTAGCGTCCTGTGGCTGCTATAACAAATTACCACAAACTTAGTAGCTTAAAACTACAGAAACCTATTCTCTTACAGTTCTGGAGGTCAGAGTCCAAAATGAGTCTTTAGGCTGAAATCAAGGAGTTGCCAGGGCTGGTCCCTCCTGGAGGCTCCAGGGCAGAGTCTGCCCCCTGGCCGTCTGGCTGCCAGCATTCACTGAGGCTGGACACCCCAAGCCCGACTTCCATCGCCACACAGCCAAGTTCTCTTATCCTCCCACCTCACTGTTATAAGGACCCTTGTGGTTCCACTGAGGGCCCACCAGGATAACCCCATCTCAAGACCCTTAATTTAATCACATCCACAAAGTCCCTTTTGCCATGTAAGGTAATGTTCACAGTCTCCAGGGAATAGGACCTGGATGTCTTTCGGGGCCACTGTCAACTGACCACACCCAACTTACTTTTTTAAAATAACACTTTATTGAGATACCATTTCCACCCTTACTGTTTTAAGTCAATCCACTCCTCTTGGAAGAAATTCAGCTTACCTGAATGTTGATTTTATTTTACTTTATTAACATTTATTTATATATTTATTTATTGAAGTAGAGTTGATTTACAATGTTAATTACTGCTGTACAGCAAAGTGATTCAATTATACATATATACATTCTTTTTTATATATATTCTTTTCCATTATGATTTATCATAGGATATTGGATATAGTTCTCTGTGCTATAAAGTAAGACCTTGTTTATCCATTCTTTATATAAAAGCTTACATCTACTGACCCCAACCTCTCACTCCATCCCTCCCCCAACCCCCTCCCCCTTGGCAACCACCAGTCTGTTCTCTATGTCCGTGATTCTGCTTCTGTTTCACAGATAGGTTCATCTGCATCATATTTTGGATTTCACATCTAAGTGATATCAGACAGTATTTGTCTTTCTCTTTCTGGCTTACTTCACTTAAGTATGATAATCTCTAGCTGCATCCATGTTGCTGCACTGAATGCTGATTTTAAACCTTTATTCTCATCCGTTTGGCAGGGGCCCACTGCCATGGTCCATTTTGCTCAATGCTATACCCCAGGGTGAGAATGGTGCCTGGCCCATGGCAGGTGCTCAGTAAACATTTACTCAGTGAAAGGAGGGCTCTGTCACAGGGACCAGCAGCTGGACGCAACAGCGGGGGGCTGGTCGAGACCCCATTAATGCGGCCAGATCAAACCATGCCCCAGAAGAACACCTGCGTCTCCCAGAGCAGGTGGCTGCCCAGAGTGGACTTTCATGTCCCCCTTTATGGGGAGAGACCCCCACCTCCCCACTGGGGAACCAATGTCCTCTTGGACCCTGTGCTCTGCCTCAAGGAAAGGCCTCTCTCTCCTTGGTGGAGCAGGCAGCCCAGAGTCACCATGTAGGGACAGTGTCTAAGAAAGACACCACCACAGAAGCCCAGGCTGCTACTGGTGGCTCCTGGGCCCAGGCTGGCATGGCATGAGTTGCCACTGAAAACAAGCTCTTCACAGAGTGAATCACGCTGATTAGGATGGACTTTCTCATAAAAGTGTGGTACAACCCTCGCTTTGTTCCTAGGAAGATCACACAAGCACAGGAAAGAGCTGGGGGCACACATTTCAGGGCCTTCCAGCAGCTACGTCTCCAGAACATGGCAAAGCCTCTGATTTGCACATACTCACTTTTCTAGATAAGAAGAGACACAGCGCCACAGGCCATGTGAAACAACAGATAAAACCCCTACTTTAAGGTACCTGACCGCCCTTGGCCCTAAGGCTGCCCCTGTGTGCTCCAGATGGTTACAACCCAGGGCACTGGGTAAGCACAGCCTGGGACCCAAAACTCTTTCCCTTGTGCCTTCAGCTCCCTCCTGGGTGTATCTGAAGGCACAGATTTACAAGTGGCACAAGGACTTCATTATGTGATCATTCTGCTTAAACAAAGAGCCCTGAGATGGTCCTCTGCCCCTCGCAGGCTGCCCAGGTGAGCCAAGCCCCCCAGGTGAGCTGTACCAAGGGCGACGTTGGGAAGACGGCCTGCGAGCGTCACTCTTTAAGTCCCTGGAAGAAGACACCCTCTACAAGGAGAGCTGATGCTGCAAAGTCACCACCAGAAACAAGGCAAACCTCAAGTAGAGCCCCGCCCTCAAGTAGTGCCAGTGTTTTGCTTCACTTGGACAACCGACTTGTGACGCGGGCCAGAGAGGCCAAGGCAATCAGCGGGGGAAAGAAGAGATGACAAGACGCAAAAGAACATCCTCCCATGCAGGTCCCAGAAGACCCAGGAAGACCGACACCCCCAGCCCAGGACCATCAGGACATACCTCCTCCACTCCCCACACTGCACTCAGCACAGTCTCTCCCCCCACGTGCCCCATCCTGCTCGCTGGGGCTTCGACCTGCACCTGGCCCAGGGTGGCACACAGCTGGGAACAAATGCGCGAGCGCCCAGAAGACAGGCTCTCTCCCGCAGTCCTTCGGGTCTTCTCGCAGAACCGTTTCCCCACAGGAAACCCAGTACAGGAGCCAACAGTTACCTGGTTCAGCCACCTGACTGGGGACAACGCCCTTCAGATGTCACTCCCCAGCACCAGACCAGGTCAGAAACAGCCACACCCATGTAGTCTGTGGTTGGGTTTCAGTAGTTTTGTTTTGTTTTGAGATTTGTTTAAACCTAAAAGTGACAGTTCCTAGATTGTGACAGTACCTAGGACAAATCTTGAGAGGACTGAAAAAAAACTCCAGAAGCTCTAAAATGCGAAGCGTTAAACCTTGGAGCTAAATAAAGCTAACTGTAGAACTGGCCTAATGTCTATGATCATCACAATTTTTTAAAAATTATCAAGAGATCATGCAACAGTGGAGAAAACTTCTAAGTCAGCACAAAATGAAAATTCTTCAGGCTCTCATTCTGTCCACTATCATCCTGTTTTCTCTGCCTTCATCTTCTGCACTTTGCTCTTTAAAAGCAGAATGCTAAACCAAAACAAAGACAGTATTTATTCCTTAATGATACAGACTGATGGCATCCATCTGAAATATATAAGAAGGGATAATAGCACAAAAGAAAGGAACTCTACAGAAACTCATAACATTTTTACAGCTCCACAGGATTTTAGAGGCTGCTTGAGCCGACCCCCACATCACAGGTTAAGAAATGGAGGCCAGTCAGCACTCACTATGACACAAAAGATACACACACAAAAATACTGTTCACTAACACTTTTAGAGAAACATCAGGTCAAATACACTCATAAGAAAAATGCAAGTTAAAACTACACTGATATACCATTGTCCCTGTATCAGATTGGCAATACTTTTCTAGAGGACAATTTGGTGTTAAAAACATTTAAAAAATCATTTAAGATTTATACATGTTTCCCCAGCAATTCCATTCTTAAGACTTTAACCTAAAGACATAATAAAGATTGTGCAGGAAGATTCAGCTAGGAGAAAGCTTATAACAGCAGAAAAATGAAAACCTAAAATACCAAAGACAGAGGATTAACTGAATAAATTCTAGCACATTCATTCATATGATGGAAAAGTAGGCATTAAAATCATGTTGTAGGAGTAAATCTGCCAACATTGAGAGATGATGACAATATACTGATTTAAAGTAAATTAAAACTGTAAGTTAATTGTGACTCTGGTTTTATTTATCTCTCTTATATAAATAATGACTTAAAGCCTAGAAGGTTGAAATGATTCACAATGCCAGATGAGATTTTCGTTTTCTCCTTTATTTGCATGTTTTTATGTAAATGTACATTATCTTGTTATTGCTTTAAAGGCAATACCAACCTGAGAACAGGTTCTTGATTCACATGTTACAAATGCTAAGATTCCTCCTACGAGAAAGTTCTTAGTGTAAAAGAGAAAGCCAAATGTTCCTCCAAATGCGGATTAAGCCTCACTTAACCAGTACTTCTCGCAAAAGGCATCATAAGGCAGGCTCCTTGAAGGCAGTTTTTAAAAATAAAATCACCAAGAGGAAAATGTCTGGTGACTTTGTGGCTTTTCTCTCCTCACCAGCCAGAGTGTATCACGCTGATAAGGATGGACTTTCTCATAAAAGGGCTTTCTGTTTCCCACAGCAAAAAAGTCAGCCTTGTTTTTCCTGGATTTTAGTAGAGTAAACCAACCCACCCAAAGCTGGAATGAAACACAACCGTAAACAAGTGGAAAAAGAAGAAGGGCGGGTGGAGGAGGGGAGGAGAGGGAGCCACCTGCCCCCGCAGCGTCTCTCCTGACTCTTGGGAGAACCACACCCGACAAGGGAGACTGTCCTGAGGTCCCCTCTGTGGTCAAAGAGCCACTTGATAAGCAGCCAGCGGAGCCAGAGCTCCTGCCCAGAGGGTCACTCACAGGCGCTGCCCGTGAACCCCACGCACACACGGGAAGCACAGCTCTGTGCTTTCCCACAGCTCAGCAAACAGGGCTGCTTCGACAGCACAGAAAACAATTTATCTCCTCCCGACTCCCTTGGAGTGCTGCTCCCAGGAAAGCACCACCACCTGGACCGTGGACAGCTGAGTAGGAGAGCCAGCTCCTGCACACAGCGCTGCCCAGCCTCTGCTTCTCTGCAAACAGCAGCAGCCTTCACGAGAAGTACCCAAGGCTCCAGAAGGAAAGGAAAAAGTGCTTTAATTCAAAGTATGTGCGCCCCCGCCCCCCCATTCTCTCCACAAGTACCCCTCACACTGACTGGGCCTGGGCGAGGCAGAGGGGCAGGAGCCAGGAGGGAACCTCCAGGGTGACCGCCACAAAGGAAGCCTGTGCCCAGGCCCAAACACTGACTTTCAAGCCTGACCAAAAAACATACTTGTTTACTGGTGACTTAAAAAGGCCTCAAAGGCCCCACTAATACACTCAGCTAGCGAGGCCCCAGTCACCCGTCACCACAGTGCTGGGACTTTCTCCCCAGGAGGCAGCGCCCCAAAGTGGAAAGTAATGGGACTTTGGGTCTGACAGCTCCAGGTTCAGATGCAGCCTCTCTCAGCAACTGTGTCTTCTCAGAGCGGCTCCGCAACAAGCTCCTGGTCTCACCCTCGACACATCTGCTTGGGCAGGACAAGGGTTTTCCCTCGCAGCCAAGCTCTCCACCTCTGTTCCTGGTCCCACCCCAGAGAGTGGGACGGAAAGTGCCCACGGCACAGCGGGGCCCTCGGGTCACTGTGTGCAGCCAGGGTCCAGATGCACGGCTCTGGGGCAGAAGTCTCCCAGTGATGCAGCAGCACCTCCTGGGCACTCGTTAGGGATGCAGACTCTCAGGTCCCACCCAGGACCTGCTGAAAAGGGGACCTGCTGGTGAGACCTGGCACTGTGTTCTAACAAGCCATCCAGGCCATCCGATGCCACTGCAGCTTGAGACTCTCTGAGCAGAAGGAGGAGCAGAGGCCTGGCCCCAGGAGGACTTCACGGGACCAGACAGGACGGGGCTGAAGGAGCCAAACAACCTGTTTGTTAATATGTAACTCCAGGGGATTCCCTGGTGGCAAAATGGTTAAGAATCCGCCTGCCAATGCAGGAGACACGGGTTCAAGCCCTGGTCCAGGAAGATCCCACATGCCACGGAGCAACTATGCCCGTGCGCCACAACTACTGAGCCTGCGCTCTAGAGCCTTTGAGCCACAGCTACTGAAGCCCGTGCGCCTAGAGCCCATGCTCCGCAACAAGAGAAACCACCGCAATGAGAAGCCGGCGCACCGCAATGAAGAGTAGCCCCCGCTCGCCGCAACTAGAGAAAGCCCGCGCACAGCAACGAAGACCCAACGCAGCCAAAAATAAATAAATAAATAAATAAATTTATTTATTTATTTAAAAAAAAAAAAGTAACTCCAACCACCATCCCCAGACTCCCCGAGACACCCACAAGCGGGAATATTAACCCCACCTCCAAAAAACAGTGCCATGTAGGGACCCTCCTATTTCATAGGTTGTGAATCTGAACCTGGATTCCTCCTTCCTTAAACACACAATCAAAGGGCAGACTGTGTTATTACATCACAGGAAGAGGGCCCGGGGCCACGAGTGTGTATGGCTCAGGACAGGAGAGAGCAGGGCAGGGCGAAGTACTCCAGCCCATGCACGGCGCCACCAACTGGGCACGTCCCAGCTCGCAGGAGGGTTTGTGTACAAAATCTCTTTGTAGTGGAAATTACAGAGTATCAGACATAAGGGATTATTTTATTACCATTACAGGAAATTTCAAATCCATATTTAATTTTTGTGACTTGTCTATCTGTGGGTCTTTAAATAAATAAGCAGCATTTTCTCGGGGAGGGGGTGGATGTGGAGACAGAACACGCTCCACTGTCAACAGAAACTGGGGGAGATTTCATGTCCTAGGATGTACACTTCTGGAACATTTGTTTTTTCAGTAATGGACAAATATGACTTCAGTCATCAGGAGCATCAAAGGCTGAAGGAACACGGACCCAAGCTGATCTTCTCAGGTCTCAAGAGGCTGGATGAGGAAGAAGGTGGGCAGGCATGGACAGAGCTCGCCTCCCCAGCTGTGCCGCCCAGACTCAGCACACAGCATCTTCAGAAGTGAGTCTGTCTTTCCTTAAGGGATAGAAGGGTCTCACTGTGTCTCTTGAGCAGCTTTGTGAGGAAGATGCATCTCCGACTTTCTGAGAAACCAGAGGCAGGACGCTGGGGCAAAGCAAGGGGCTCTCTTCCAGCAAGAGGGCGTCCTTCAGGAAGTTAGAGTGCCAGCCAGGCCACGGAGTGCCCACCATCACCTGTCCTCAGGGGAGAGGGGAAGGAGGGGAAGAAAGGAGCCGCCTGGTCCACCTCTCCCTGCACTTCTGGCTTCCACAGAAACCAGTTTCATCCCCAACATGGTATCCCAAGTCTTTTGAGCCACTTAGTAAGTTTTCAATACAAAGAAAAGAAACACAGCAAAGTAAGGTCCAGAAACATTTTAAGCAGTTCCCAATTTTTGAAACTATTTACAAGCTCACCACATGTAACATTAATAATACAACATAATAACACTTAACACATAACCAGGTAAATGGAACATGGTTTTGGAGCATGACTATACTTAGGAAATGAAAAGGTTAACACTGAATATGCTACTCATACATACAGAATTGGAAACAGGAGATTCTTAGGAGGCAGAATAAATGTTTTTCACAAAATAGAAATTAATTAAAAATCAACCAAAGGAAAAAATAGGTTCTGATCTGTTGAAGGGTCCCAAGTAATCAAGACACGGCAAAAACAAACACACAGAAACCACAGACAAGAAACAGAGCCTCCCTTTAAAAGAAAAGTATTTACTCTTCCTACCCAATTTCAAACAGCCCCCAAACCATTAATTCCTAGAAGGCAGGAAATGTGTTCCTAATTTCTTTTGGCAACTCCCCCTAAAAGGCCAGCACTAGCTTCCTGCACACCTTTCAGGTAACCACACACCGCCCCAGGGCCCTTGAGCCACAGGCCATAAATATACATGCAGCTTTTTAAAGTTCCTCTAGGGCGTCCCAAAGGGAATTAAAATCTAGAGAACACGGCTCTGCACACAGTGAGCCCTCAGTCACTCAGAGTACCCCCCAACCCGTGTCAGCACCACACCTGCCTTATTCACTGCTCACAAGCACCTGTGAACCAGGCACTGCCAGGACCCTCACTTGGACAGAGGCCTGGAGCAGGTGAGTATCTTGCCAGGGCCACCAGCCTTTGGCCCTCACACCCCCTTCCTCAGCCCCCTCTGCGATCTCCATGCCCCAGGGGCCTCAACATTCGTGTTTTCCAGAGGCTTCACTGGTGACTCCAGCTGGACACCATCGGCCACAGCTGGTCGCCCACACCACTCCCCCTTGTCCTTGCTGACAGACCCCCATCCTGTCCAGGTCTTCCTTCCTTCATCCATGTGTGTCTGCAAATATCTGGGAGGCCCACCAGGCACGTTCATGGTGGGCAGGTGGGAATGGAGACAGAGATGACAAATAGCAGCATAAGTAAAACATGGACTTTGCTAGATGGTTCAAGTGCTAAGGGGAAAAGCAAAGTGGGGAAAGGGGAACAGAGAATGCTAGAGGCAAGGAATGGCCTGTTAGTGCAGGGGAGGCCCAGCAAGCAAGGCTGCCTGGAGCCAGGCCAGCAGAGTGGTCCTGACTGGTCACCCAGTGGTTCTCACACGCCTCACCCTGCAGAGTGAATGCTGTGTCCCTAACAAGCCTCTGGGCCCTGCTGCCAGTCCAGGGACCCTACTTGCAGGGACCAGCCTGGGGAGTGCCTACAAGCAAACTGGCCAACAAAGGGGAGGGGGTCCAGTGGGCCTTGGGAAGACTGGGGGAGAGTTCCTTAGACAGAAACACAGGGACCCGGCTGCTGCAGCCCAGACGGACAGGATCTCAGGACGCTGTCAAGGGTCACCCGCCGGAGGCTTGTCCGGTGTTGAGAGGACGCACTTTCTTCATTCTTGGAGCCTGGCTGTGTTATGTGCTGCTGAGTCCTTCTACATACTGACCTCTCAGATTCTACGTCCAGCCCAGACTGGTCTCTGAGCTCCAGGCCAGAGAGCACTGGACATCCATGGAAATGCCCCCCAGACCCAGGCCTACGCCCTCCATCCCGCCCACACCTATTCGGCCACAGGATGGGACCATTACTGCCCCCCGGGGTCCCTTCTAGCCTCCCCCCGCTCCATCCCCTTGAGCACCACCTAGTCCAAGCGGTCACCAGCCTTGGCTGAACCCTTCACCGGCCTCCTGTCGGGTCTCCCCATCCACCCCTGTCCTCTCCAAACAAACCATCTTCTGGAAGAGTCAGTCTCATTTCCGACCCTTCTCTACTTAAACTCCTCGGCGCCTTCAACCCGCCCTAGGACTAAAGACCAAATCCCCTGCTAGGCCTGGCCCAGCGCCTCCTCTGCCCCCGCGGCTCCTCATCCCCCTCAAGCGCCCTCTTTCCTCCCACTCAGGCCTCTCCACAGGCTGTGCCTCCACCTGGAGTGCTCTTCCTCTCGACCCTTTGCTTCACTAATTCCACTCAGCCTCAGTATGTAGGCTCAAGAGTTACCTCAAAAAAAAAAAAGAAGAAGAATAAACAAGAATAAACCGACTTCCCTGAGGGAAACATTCCCAACTAGGCTGGATTCCCTGTTACACAACCTCAAACACTCTGCTTCTCCTGCGCGGCACTTGTATCAGCTTGCAGCTCCTGGGGACGACCTGTCCCACGTCCTGAGGAGGGCAGGAAGCGGCCAGCCCTCCTCACCACCATGTCCCCACGTCACGGCACCGCCTGGATGGGGAAGGTGCTCACAGACGCCACTGCACACAGGTGCTGAGTGAATGAATGGCAGGTGCCCGAGCCTGAAGCCACACCCAGGTCCCTCTGACAGTTTTGTGCCCTTGAACACATATAACATCCACCTTACAGATGGAAAAATAGGGGCCCCAAACATGAAAGAACACTACATCCAGAGGCCACGTGCTACAGCACAAAGGACTCCTAGTGCCCTGGGCTCAGTTCCCTCAGTGCCGGCGCCCTGGGGTCACACTCCCAGCACCGTCCAGGGCTGAGCTCCTGCAAACCGGGAAGAGAAGGACCTGTGGGCAGGGAGCACTGCCTGCAGGTTCTCCAGGGACTGCATTTCAGAGCCAGTAACAGGAAGCCCTCGCTGAGCAGCTGAGGTATTTCCAGAAGCACAGCCAAGGGCTTTCTGTCTCCTCTCTTTAGTACCTACTTCGGCTCCCACAGAAAAGCTCTGAAATGCCAAAAAAGCCTGAGTAAAACTCTTCCGTATATCTACGACTCCAAGCACAAGGCAATAACCTCCATTTCCCCATCACAAAAATTAGCTCTTGCTTAGGACTTAGGTACATGAAAAGTGACCCATGTAGCTGGGGGTACAGCAGCATTACTCCTAGTAAAGAAACACTGGAAAAAATAAATGCTGACCAATCACAGCACAGCAACGTAATGGAATATTCTAAGGTTAAACAACCTAAGTTCATGTTTGTGGATTTTGTCAAAATATGAAAACTTTCACACACATGTGAAATACAGACGAGAAAGGCTAAATCAAATCATCTGTTGACCCAGATTTCCTGCAGATAACATTTGGGGGACAATGGAAAGGGGTAGCAGAGCCTGCATCTGGTCCTGTCCCCCCAGCCAGGGGACACTGACAAGTCCTGCTCTGCCTGGGTCACAGGATGACGGTGGAACAGAGAGAAAAGCCTGCAGGCAGATGCCTAAGCCTGTCCTGACAAATGCATGTCTGGGACGCTGAGGAGAGAGAAGGGCCAAAACGGAGTTAAATGCAGAACACGGGAGCTTCTCTCCACTCCCTCTCGAAGTCCAGGAAAACACAACTCCAGAGGCAAGGCCCCAAGGTTCCAGAAGATGCACAGGAACAGACAAGCAGGAAGTTGCTTAGAGCAGAGAACAGAGAGATGTAAGCGCACAGAGGGGATGCCGGACGACCCAGCACTAGGCGTCATACCTGAAAAGGAAAGCCTGGTAGAGGGTCTAACAGGGAAGCCCCGGCAGGGAGGCCGACTTAGGAGATGCAACCACAGGTACTCCTAGAGGTGGGAGGTGAGCCCCGCTGGAGCCCCAGGGTACAAGCAGAACAGTCAGACCCCAGCAGACAGGCTAGAAAGAACTACTGACAGGTATGCAGAAAACTGAGCAAAGGGAAACATAATGTGATCACTAACTCCAGGAAAAGCAAAAGGCTGTATTAGAAAGGAAGTGTAATCACAGCACACTAAACGGGTCAGCCATCAAAAATATCTGTGGTCAAAATAAGACAAACTCAGAATGCCTACTTAGCCAAGACTGGGATTAACCGTGTTGAAAGAATGGAGGAGACGGAAGGGAAATACGTGGGTGTACCTTCCACAGGAAAAAGTCAATAGAAAGTACCTAAAATTGGAGGAAAACACCAACAGAGGAAACAGCCAGGAGCCTGGGAGCGGGAGGTGGCAGTCAGGAGAGTGCAGCTACTTTCGTCATATGACGTGTGGTACACTATTTGACTTTTTAAACTATACACGTGACAAAAAATCAAACGGAAACGTAAAATTAAAATAAGTAGGGACTTCCCTGGTGGCGCAGTGTATAAAACTCCATGCTCCCAATGCACAGGGGCTGGGTTCGATCCCTGGTCGGGGAACTAGATCCCACATGCATGCCACAACTAAGAGTTCGCATACCGCAACTAAGGAGCCCGCCTGCAGCAACTAAGGAGCCCACAGCCAAGTAAATAAATTAAGAAAAAAATAAAATAGGACTTCCCTGGTGGCACAGTGGTTGAGAATCCGCCTGCCAATGCAGGGGACACGGGTTCGAGCCCTGGTCCAGGAAGATCCCACATGCCGCAGAGCAACTAAGCCCGTGCGCCACAAATACAGAGCCTGCGTTCTAGAGCCCGCGTTCTAGAGCCCATGAGCCACAACTACCGAGCCTGCCTGCCACAACTACTGAAGCCCACGCACCTAGAGCTCGTGCTCCGCAATGAGAAGCCATAAGAAGCCCGCGCACCACAACGAAGAGTAGCCCCCGCTTGCCGCAATTAGAGAAAGCCTGCATGCAGCAACGAAGACCCAACACAGCCATAAATAAATAAATAAATAAATAAATAATTTTTAAAAAAGAAAGAAAGAATATAAAGTAATTACCAAACACACGTAGCAAGCTGAAGTGAGAGAGTAGCAGGGACACGTCAGGAAGAACGGGCCAAGGTGGATAGACTTCTCCGCCGGGGTCCTGGCTTCTTGTCTGTGCTTTTCTACCAGACAAAGCAGAGAGGGCAGAGGGCAGCCCAGAGGCCTCCTGAGGGGCCGGCAGAGTGGGCCCCAAGTAAACACTGGTGAAATTAATGTCCAGATAAATACAGCAGTGAGGAAAAGAGGGATGTTAAAATATGACTGGGGAGCGTGGACTTTAAAGAGATGCAAACATTTTCAAAACTCTCTGGGACAGTGGCTCTCCAAACATGACCTCAGGACCAGGGGCAGCAACATCGCCAGGAACTGTGCCAAGGAAACAGGCCCCACTCAGACCAAATCAATTAGACACTCTGGGGCGGACCAGCAGCCAGTGTTTACGGGATCTACAGGTGATTCGGATGCATGTAAACATGTGAGATCAAGCCACAACTCAGCCACTTCAGGAGTGTAAGACAGCTGTTCTCAACCAACCAGTGGTCCAGGGACCCCAGGGGACCCTAGTGTCTGAGGAAGGAGGGTCTGCAAGATCAACGCTAGTTCCATAACATCCTAAGACGTCCTTTGCCTTCGTTCATCACACTTTCTCCCGAATGTACCGTGGAGTTTTCCAGAGGCTACATGACACAACAGATCGCTTGCAGAAGCAGATATTAAAGAAACCAGCTCTCGTCAATCAAGCCAGACATTTAAGACACTTGCCAAAATGTAAAATAACGCCACTCCTCTATTTTAGAAAGCAGTTATTTTTCAAAAAAATGCCATTAATGTTAACATGTGATAGATTATTTTTTAATGAATTAATAAAAAGATACTTTAGGGACTTCCCTGGTGGTCCACTGGTTAAGACTCCACGCTCCCAAAGCAGGGGGCACAGGTTCGATCCCTGATCTGGGAAGTAAGATCCCACATGCTGCACCACACAGCAAAAAAAAAAAAAAAAAAAGATACTTTAAATGTTTTTAGTTTTAATTTCTAATACAGCAGAGACCAACAGAAATAACCCAAATAAACAAAGTCTCTTTGGTATTCAACGACACTGAACAATGTACAGGGGTCTGAGACAAAAAGTTGATGAATCAGTGGTCTAAGGCATTGACAACCTACATACACAAGGAGTCTCCTGCCCATCACCCAAAGGTCACAATATATACTCTACCATCTTTAAAGGCTTTCTACATCACCAGCAGTGACAACAGGATCTTTGTGGCTTAAACCAACCCCACACAAGTCCATTTTGCTGCACTCTGTTGATACCTAAAACCCACAGTGAACGAACCTCAGGACCGCAATGTGCAACACCCGCCATACACACTCAAGGTATGTGTATGTACACGCTCCACAGCAGCACCCAGCCATTTTCATGACAAAACACAAAGCATAAAATACATGAAGTTGCCCTGAAACAATAAGTTATTTTTAGGTCCCTAAGCATTTCTAAGGTCCTTTCATACATTTGTTCAAGTATGGGTTTATCCCATTTGAGTACTGTCACCAGAGAGAGGAAAGGGGCTCTCTCTAAATTCCCTTCTCAGTGAGCCTGTGGGCTGAACAAGATATTCACGCCCCTTGGGGAAGCAGAATCTCCTGATAAATAAGAATATGGTTTTATCACATAGCTATTCCTAGTTTAAGAGGAGTTTTAATTTCCCATTTCAACCCCTGTGTCAAAGAGAGGGGTCATGGCATACCCTGTGTACTTGATGAACCAACAATGCTAGACGGGGCACTGAGTCAATAAGAAGGAAAACCTGGGTGCATAGGTGTAACATTCCTTTCACTTGTTTGGGAATAAAGGAGTTTTTGTTTCTTTTTGTTGGCTGTTTTTAAGATTGATAAAAGCCACACAACCTAACATTCCGTACAAGATGTAGTGTAGATTACATCAATGAACTTCCCATATTGTATTTTTCCTTTTTATTTTTAAATACGTCAAGCTCACTGAAAAAGTTCGAGGAACACAAGAAACACCTACATCCCTCCCCTAGAGTCAGCAATGACTAACGTCTTTCCACATTTGCTATAAGTCTCTTTCCACACACGTGCTTTTTCTGTGGGAATGTTGAAAGTAAACCACAGATGTCCTGATACCTCTCTAACCCTTCCAGCATGTATTTCCTAGGAACAAGACCCCCCTACATAATGACAACAGTATTATGACCCACAAGGAATTTAACAGTTATTATCAAGTGTTCCATCTATACTCAAAATTTCCCAACCATCCCAATAATAGCCTTTGTAGTTTTGTTTTGTTTTCTTTTAATCCAGCATCCAGTCAAGGGCCAGGCCTTAGTGGTCATGATTCTTTAGTCTTCTTCAATCTACGTGTCCGACCCTTTTTACGACACTGATATTTTATTATATGAGGGGTTTTTTAATATGTATTATTTATTTATTTAGGCTGCATCAGGTCGTTATTTATTTATTTATTTATTTATTTATTTATTTTTGGCTGCACTGGTCTTTGTGCTGTGTGCGGGCTTCTCATTGTGGTGGCTTCTCTTGTTGCGGAGCACGGCCTCTAGGCACATGGGCTTCAGTAGTTGTGGCTCACTGGCTCTAGAGCACAGACTCAGTAGATGTGGCATATGGGCTTAGTTGCTCCGCGGCATGCGGGATATTCCCGGACCAGGGATTGAACCCGTGTCCCCTGCCCTGGCAGGTGGATTCTTAACCACTGTGCCACCAGGGAAGCCCTGCACCAGGTCTTAGTTGCAGCACTCAGGATCTTTAGTTGCGGCATGCGGACTTCTTAGTGTGGCATGTATGTGGGATCTAGTTCCCCGACCAGGGATCGAACCTGGGCCCCCTGCATTGGGAGTGCAGGGTCTTATCCACTGGACCACCAGGGAAGT